>NC_044032.1:569488519-570113519 GCF_901765095.1 Microcaecilia unicolor | reverse complement strand
TTTTTCGCCATTGTAGGGATAGGTTTAGTTTGTGGTGGTCTGACCATGGTATGTCTGTCCATTTTGTATCTGTTAGTATTAGGTTTAAGTCTGAGGACAGTTTGTATGTGATGAGGTCGAGTGTGTGTCCTTTGACATATTGAGGGAGAGATAGGACTTTCTATTATCGTAGGTGGACTTTCTCCATCTTGGGGGGTATGATGGTCATGTGAGTGCAATCTATGACACAGGAGAGAAAGTTAGTGGGCCACCTCGTAGAATTGGGTCACTGTTTGCTGCCTCTGCTGTACACTGTGAGAAGGACTGTGAAAAACCTTGTGAGGTACTGTGAGACAGCAGACTGGCTGAGGCCCACAGTGGCAGCCAGTACAAACTGGAAACTGCCAGTGGTAAAAAAGGCAAGAGCTGATCTTGAGGTGTGTGGGCATGGGTCTGGTGGAGCAAAGGAGAGGCTATAGCTCTTGGAAGAGATGGTGTGTGGCAGCCTTATTGAAGCAAAACCTGAAGTGGCACTGTTCATCAGTGAGCTCTAACTGTGCCCTGGTGAGTGGTCTTCCTCTTCCCTGAGTGCCTCAGAGTGGAGGAGTAGCCAAGTGGTTAGTGCAGTGGACTTTGAGGGAACTGAGTTTGATTCCCACTGCAGCTCCTTGTGACTCTGGGCAAGTCACTTAACCCTTCATTGCCCTGGTACAAAATAAGTATCTAAATATATGTAAACCGCTTTGAATGTAGTTGCAAAAGCCTCAGAAAGGCGGTATATCAAGTCCCATTCCCCCCCCCCCCCTTTCCCTCATATAGTATGACCTCCACAACCCATACATTACAAAAACTCATGGCTCCTGACTACCACCACCAAATTTCCAGTTAGTTCCACTACCAATACCCAGTGATTCCTAACACCAGCATCCAACCTGACATGCAAACCAGCACCCAGTCCCACTCACATACCAGCAGTACCTAGACTCACAGACTCTCACTTGCACACATAGCCAGACAAACACCCAGGCAACCAGTGGAGCTGGGGACTCTCAGGCAACAGGGCACTCACAAAGAGAAACTGGGCCAGGCTTAGGTCAGGGTGGGGTGTTGATGGGGGCACAGATGGGTTGGGAGAGGGTGCAGAGGGGAGGGTGCACAAAGAGGTTTACAGGTGATGATCAACAGGTTCCAGATAATACAAGTTAGACACCAACAGCGCTGGATGGACTGACTCTCAAAACAGCTCTTTTCCAGTCAGTAAGCAGTCCAAAAGACAAGCAGCATTGCCATTTATTTGTGGTTTATAGCAGGCTGGGGTGCCTCTAGGACCAGGTTTGGGAACCACTGGAATAGGTTCATTGGCAATACTGAGGGTGCTATCAAATCTTTCAAATCTTGCCAATGAACAATGAGAATAAGAAGAATGCTGTTTGGGGTCACTACCATGTTATAATTGTTCAGCCTGTTCTGTTAGTTTGAAGAATAAACATTTTGAACATCCATAAACAGGGGAGAGTAATGAGTTAAGGCATTTTTCTAACTGTATAACAGAGAGGGTGGTGTATTTAGTTATCTGCCCATGTAAGTTCCTGTATGTGGGCAAACCATTGTGTGCACTGAATAAAAGAATTATAAAACATAAAAGTGCTATCAAAAGAAAAATTGTAGACAAACCACTTGTTGAACATATGTTAAAAATGCAACATAAGTTTCAAGATTTGCATTTTCTGGTTATTTATAAGATGAAACCACATTGGCGAGGTGGAGACATAGATCATAGGTTACTTCAGGAAGAACAAAAATGTATTTTTAAACTAGATACAGTAGCATGGAAAGGGCTAAGGGCCCTGTTTACTAAGTCGCGCTAACTATAATAATAATAATAATATATTGTTGCGTCTACTTGATCACTTTGGGATTGGAGGAAATATACTTAATTGGATCAAGGGTTTCTTAATCACCAGAACATACCAAGTTAAATTAAAAACAAACATTTCAACACCGTGGAATGCACATTGCGGAGTACCTCAAGATTCCCCATTATCACCAATACTCTTCACTATAATGATTGATTGACTTCTTATCCAGTCAAAGCCTTCATCCGTTCATTTACGCAGATGATGTTATAATATATATCCCTTTCAGACATGACCTTTCTGAAATCTCCAATGAAACCACGCGCTGTCTAAATATCATGGATTCATGGGCAAATTCATTCCAATTGAAATTAAACACCGAAAAAAACACACTGTCTTATCCTATCATCCCCATACAATAATTATAAACCCTCAACCCTGAACACTCCTGTTTATTCTCTTCCTATTTCTGATAGCCTCAAAATCTTAGGTGTAACTATTGATAGCCATCTTACACTTGAGATCCAAGTTAATTCCATTATAAAGAAGATGTTTCATTCTATGTGGAAACTAAAATGTCTAAGACCTTACTTCCCAAGGGAAATATTCCGTAACTTGATACAATCAATGGTTCTAAGCCATGCAGATTACTGCAATGGATTATTTGCGGGATGTAAATTACAGCTTTTGAAGACGCTCCAGACAGCCCAAAACACAGCAGCCAGGCTGATATTCGGTAAAACACGTTTTGATAGTGCTAAACCTCTCCAATCAAAACTGCACTGGCTCCCAATCAAGGAACGTATTACCTTCAAAATTTGCTCTTTGGTCCACAAGATTATCTATGGTGAAACCCCAGGATACATGGTTGACTTGATAGATCTTCCGACCAGAAACAGAACCAGAGCGTCACGTTCCTATCTGAACCTCCACTATCCAAGCTGCATTGGACTCAGATACAAATCAACCTATGCATCCAATTTCTCCTACTTAGGTACACAAAAGTGGAATGCACTACCAAAGAGGGTGAAAATGATCCATGACCATCTAAACTTCAGGTGATCATTAAAAACCTATCTGTTTTGCAAGGCCTACTCTACTGATCCAACTTAAATGCCTTAACTCCGTAATGCATCAAAACCTCACATCATAATGGGCATTGTATATTCCTTAGTTCCTTGACCCTTGTTGTACTTGTATACCCTAACCTTACCTGACCCTTATTTTAAACTATATTTGTTTAATATCTACTGGACTTGGCGATCACCTTGACGGTATTATGTAAGCAGTGGTGTGCTGGAGCAGGCTCTCACAGGCTCGCAAGAGCCGGTTGTTAAGTTTTTAAGAATTTTGGGAGCCGGTTGTTAAAGTAAGGCCCTCCATTGCTACTTTAACAACTGGATCCCAAAATGTGGGCTTGGGCCCCCTGCTGAATTCTCTTTTACTTTGCTGGTGGGGATGCTGAGCCCTGCCAGCCAAGTAAATAGACTGCTGCTGCTCCCCACTCCTTGTTTCCAGCTCTGGGCAGCAGGCTGAGACTTCTCGAGCATGCGAGAGAAGTTCCAGCATGCTGCTCGGAGAAAGACGTTGGGAGTGGTGGCTGCCAGCAAAGGTATGCCTAGCGTGCCCACATGAAGAGAGGGAGGAGAGAGAGGCAAGTGTTGCCCCCCCCCCCCCGGCCACTCCTGGCCCTTCCAACTGCAGAGCTGGCTACGTCCGGAGAAAGAGCCTGTTGTTAAAATTTTACCAGCACACCCCTGTATGTAAGCCACATTGAGCCTGCTAATGGGTTGGAAAATGTGGGATACAAATGTTACAAATAAATAAATAAATGTAGATGCCCACAATATTCCTATGTTGTTAATTAATATATGCCTGTACGTATTTCGGGGTTATTTGTTTTTATTGGGATTAATAATTTATGATATAATTATTGTATTAATGTGTTTTTTATTATTTATTTTTATGTGTGTTTTTATAGTGGAATCATAAGCCCCAGACGCAGCCTCTGGGAGGCAAAACATGGCCACGTTGGGTAATTGATTTTAATAAAGGATGCATTTCTACTTTCACTGCATTGTTCTCCTGCGAATTATCTGCTTGTAGATCATAGTCTCTATTGTTCCATATTATAGAATACTGAGGCACTTTGACTAAAGCTTAGCAGGTCCTAAGTGCTAAGAAGCCCATTGGTGTAAAATGGACTTCTTTGCTTTTAATGTGTGTTAAGCTTTAATAAAAAGGGCCCCACTGTAAGTTATGCATGTCTCCCAAATGTAGACACCTGCACTTATGGCAGCTCTACAATATAAGTCTGGGTATCTAAATGCTAGCCTGCTGATTCTACCACACTAGTATTCTATAATGCAGTGGTTCTCAGCCAGTGTGTCAGGATTACACTGGTGTGTCACCAACATAGTAGTCGACTCTGTGGGTGCTTGAGCACCCCCAATATTGAGAAAATTCCTTGTATGTGTCCAGGGAGGGGTTCTTTCCATTGGGCTTAGCATCCCCAATAATTTTGAAAAGTTGGCTCCTATGGAGGGGCATAATCGAGCGTTGCTGGTGAAATAGATCGCCGATGATCTATTTTGGCGGCGGCGCAACAGCTGGCTGGAACCATATTATCGAAAAAAATGGCCGGCCATCTTTTTTTTGATATACGGTTTAGCCCGGCCAATGCCAGAGTTCGCTGGGTTTGAGATCACCGGTTTTGTTTTTCAGCGATATGGAAAAAATGCTGTCCATCTCAAACCGGTGAAATCCAAGGCATTTGGTCGTGGGAGGAGCCAGCATTTTTAGTGCACTGGTCCCCCGACATGCCAGGGCACCCTAGGGGGCACTTCTAAAAATGTTTAAAAAATACTTAAAAAGCTCCCAGGTGCATAGCTCCCTTACCTTGGGTGCTGAGCCCCCCAAATCCTCCCAAACCACTCCCCACACCTCTACTCCATTACCATAGCCCTTATGGGTGAAGGGGGCACTTACTTTGGGTACAGGTGGGTTTTGAGGGGGTTGTTTGGAGGGCTCAACACTTAGCACCACAAGTGGGGGGGTGGACCTGGGGTCTTGCCTGCCTGAAGTGCACTGCACCATTAAAAACTGCTCCAGGGACTTGCCTACTGCTGTCAGGACCTGGGTTGACATTTGAGGCTGGCATACAGGGCTGGCAAAAAAAGTGCTTTATTTTTTTTTTGGTGTGGGGAGTACGGGGAGGTCATCCCCCATTCCCTCCAGTGGTCATCTGGTCAGTTGGGCACCTTTTTGAGGTTTGGTCGTGAAAATAAAAGGACCAAGTAAACCCGCGAATACTGCTCAACGCCACTTTTTTTTCCATTATCCGCGAAAGCCGGCCATCTGATAGCCACGCCTATGCCCGCCCATGTCCCTCCTTCGCTTCACCGATGTGACACGCCCTTTGAACTTCGCAGCGAGGCGACGGGGAAAGCTGTCAAAATGCAGCTTCGATTATACTCGATTTTGCCGCTTTTCCGAGATCGCCGGCCATCTCCCGATTTATGTCGGAAGATGGCCGGCGATCACTTTCGAAAATAAGCTGGATGGTCACCAAAGCTGGGAGGTGTGTCACCAAAAATTTGACAAACAGCATACTTTACTGTTACTAACAACTATGTGTGCTGCAGGTTTAGGAGAGTTGAGAACCAGGAAGTCAGCACTTGAAATCTTCTAACTGGTTCCTACTTCTGTCACCAGCCCTAAATGAAAATGTTGCAGCCCACCTCTCTCTTTCATCCTGGCAGACATCACCCTTGCATCTGTATTCCTTTACATCATTGTTGGCAACAAATAAATGATATATAGGTTTTCCCCCCTTTGTTTAGCTGCAAATGGTGGTGCTTTTGTTTCAGATGTATCATAACAGAACAAAGGTTGAGAGCTACTGCTATAAAGGAACTAGGATTTCTAGGTTTTGTTTTAGAATAGTGGTTCCCAAACCTGGTCCCCGAGGCACTTCAGCCAGTCAGGTTCATTGCATGCAAATCTTTTCATGAATAATCATTGTGGATATCCTGAAAATCTGACTGGTTGGACAAGTTCTTATCGCCTGCACTCAGGGCACTTAAATGGATACACCCAGTTATAGAATTGCCCCCCAAATGGACAAAAACTTTAGTGATTCAGGCTCTAAGAGACCAAGTGAGAAAATGATTAACATCTACAGTTAGGAATTTGCAATGTCTATACTTGCCTAGTTCATAGCTTTGCTGGTATTCTGTTCACATCTGTGCTATAATTAAAGGAATATTTGCTGTATCTTGACTTGTGTTATGACTCAGATCAGGTTCACTTGGTTCAAAGTTCAGTCAAGTTACTTAGCCTGATCCATTCCAGTTTGGATCATTAATCCAGATTTTTAGAACTAACTCTGTGGCTGGAAGAGGAAATATCTTGAAAAGTCTGGGCAGCTGTCTCTTGTTTTTGTCTTAATCCACATGTGAAGGATTAAAGTATGTTTTGCTGTTACTACTCAAGACTAGGAGGTTTTCAAAGGTTTTAGGAAAAATGGAATGTTCTGAGGATAGAGGATAAGCAAGATAAGAAGAGGGAGAAGGATTATTTTCTATTTCTTTTATCCCCATTTCCTCTTTCATTTTCATCGTTCATATATTTTCTTTGACTATGAGTATTACTAAGGGAAAGGAAACTTGACCTGGAACCAGAATATGTACAGGAGAAAATTATGAGACACTGAGAAAGGATGTACTTTAGTTTGAAAATAAAATGAAAAACATATTTTAAAAAACTGTTTCTTGGTTCATTTTCATATACAACAAAACAATGACTGCAACAACATTACTTTTGTTTCTTGTCATTTTCTACTGAAGTTTATGGGCCAGAAAAGTCTATGAGGAAACAGAAGCACTGCTTGTTTAATTTTCAACTCAGTGAGTTCATATCTACAGGGAGTATGGGGAAAGAAATACTATTACTTATCACTTGTATAGCGCTACCAAGACATACCTAGCGCTGTACACTTGAACATGAAGAGACAGTCCCTGCTCAACAGAGCTAACAATCTAGTCAAGACAGACAAGCAGGACAAATAAGGGATAAGGGAATTACTAATATGGGAATGATTAAACAGACATGGGTACTGAACTAGTAAATAGGGGTTAGAAGTTAAAAAGCAGCATAAAAAAGGTGGGGTTTTAGCCTAGATTTGAAGACAGCCAGAGATGGACCTTCACATACTGGCTCAGGAAGTCTATTTCAGGCATTTGGGGCAGCAAGATAAAAGGAACGGAGTCTGGAGCTGCAGTGGAGGAGAAGGGTACATATAAGAGAGATTTACCTAATGAACGGAGTTCCCGGGGAGGAAAGTAGGGAGAAATAAGAGTGGAGAGGTACTGAGGAGCTGCAGAGTGAATGCACTTGCAAGTGAATAAGAAGAGTTTGAACCATATGCAGAAACGGATAGGGAGCCAATGACTAGAAGAGAGGGCTAATATGAGTATAGCGACACTGGAGGAATATAAGTCATGCAGCAGAAATTTGAACAGATTGAAGGGGAGAGAGATGGCTTAGTGGGAGACCTGTGAGAAGCAAGTTGCAATAGTCTAAGCGAGAGGTGATAAGAGTGTGGATAAGGGTTTTGGCAGTGTGCTCAGAAAGGAAAGTATGGGAACACTTATGTACTTATGGATTGTGAAAGCTATCAGATGATGGTCAGAGAGGGGAAGAGCTGAGGCATAGAAACTGTAGAGTGAGCAGTTGGAGAAGAAGATAAAATCAAGACAGTGGCCATTCTGGTGAGAAGGAGTAGTGGAGTTCAGCTGAAGATTGAAAGAGGATGTTAAAGCGAGAAACAGAGAAGCATAAGAGTCAGAGGGATCAATAACATGAATGTTAAAATCCCCAAGAATGAGGGAAGGAGATGAAAGTTCAAGAAAGAAGGAAAGTCAGGAGTCAAAGTCAGTGAGAATGGAAGAAATGGACTTACAGGGGGTAGAGAAATGACTTGGAGAGGTAAAAGAGTGCATAGACGGGTGGAGTGGAACTTGAAGGAAGAAAAGCAGTGAGACTGAAGTGGAAGAAGAAGTTGAAATCTAGAAGAGGGTGAGAGTAGTAGTCCAACTCCACCTCCTCGGCCAACCAAGCAAGGAGTATGGAAGAAAAGGTAACCTCCATTACATAGGGCAACAGCTGAAGGAGAGTCTTCAGGGCAAAGCCAAGTCTCAGTTAGGGCAAGCAGATGGAGAGTATGAGAGATAAAGAGGTCATGGATGTAGGAGAGTTTGTTGCAGGCAGAGCGGACATTTCACAGAGCACATGAGAAAGGCAGAGAAGAAGGGGAGAGGAGAGGAACAGAAATTAGACTGAAGACATCACGGTGTGACCTGAACAAATAGGATGAGAGCTGATGTGGAGGACCAGGATTGGGATTGATATCCCCAGTGGAGAGCAGGAAAGAGAGAGTTCAGAGAAGAGTAGGAGAGGCATAATGACAGAGACAAAGGTAAGATGTACTCAGACAGAAATGTTGACGATTGAGAGCTGAGAAGAAGGGAGAAGATAAAAGAGATGGTGAGATGATGAAAGTAGGTGGGCAATGTGTTCCTGCAGTATACAGCGGTTTCAGATGGAGAAAGAGATTGGGAAGGGAGAGTACCAAGAAAAGAAACTGTACTGGAGCCATAAGAAATAGCAGAGAGAAAATACAAAGTGTATAGAAAAAAATGTTTTGGCGCACGACACCTGGAGCGAAGACCCTGATTGTATCGTGGTGGACCTGGAAGTCAACCTGGAGAAGGCTATAAGGATATGCCGATGAGCTGCAAGTCCTCCACAGCACCTGGAAGGCAGTTGGTGGAAGTGATAGGCACTTGCAGCGAAGGCCCTGAGTTGATAGGGGTGGTGTGAGACCTTTCAGAGTGAACACAAGTTCAGAAGCTCCTTACTTCTCGGAGAACAGAGGTAGAGGAAAACTTTACAATTAAAAAAAAAAAGAGAGAAAGGGGCTTTCTGTCACTGCATCAGTGCATAAGAACATAAGAATAGCCATACTGGATCTAGTCCAGTATCTTATTTCCAGGAGTGGCCAATCCAGGCCACAAGTACCTAGCAGAAACCCAAAAAGTAGCAATATTCCATGTTAGCAATTCCAGATTAAGCAGTGGCTTCCCCATGACTATCTCAATAGCAGACTATGGATTTTTCCTCCAGGAACTTGTCCAAACCTTTTTGAAAACCCAGATATACTAACTGCTGGCAATGAGTTCATATAAAATTTTTTTTAATGAGAATTGTGTGAAATGAGCTGAAAAGAGCCCATAAATTAAGAAAATGTTTGCAGATTCCAAAATAAAATGAACATGTTTTTGCCTGTGTATATCCACAGAACACAGCATAAGAGACAATATTGCATTTTGTTGGAATATGAGGCCCTATGTTCATCCAGCAGTTAATAACCATTGTTAGGCTGACAGACTCTGACAAATGGTGTACTCTCTGACCTTGAACAACTATTTAAATCACTATGACATGTACTAATTTGGTTCTTTCCAAAAAGATTTATTATCATACTCTTTACTTTTTTAGTCTAACTTTCTGTACAATGTGTGAACCATAAGATAGGATTCACCTAATATGAGTAAAGATACACTTAAAGAAGTCTGTTCCCTAACGAATACTGGAAACAGGTGGTACTGATAATGACTTTTATTTACCCTGTAGTAATTTGGTGTCTTTGCATGGATCGAGTTTGATTAATGATATTAAATTTTGGCAATACACAGCCATTAATTAACAACTAATTTCTAATCTATCCTATAAGAAAATAGATTTTATATTCTATATTTAAGCTATAAAATTTGCTATACACAGTGACATAGATGTTGAGGACTCATTTGAAAGGAAGGGTGGCTTGCCTTTACTCCAAATTTTCAAAGTGTGTTAAATCCTTGAAGGGAAGTTACAGAGTGGGGGAATAAAGGGACAGTCAATGTTCCTATGTATGCATTTATATAGTATAACCCTGTATTAGGACACTGCACAACAAATTGCAAACAGAGACAATGAACTATTGCAATTTAATGCTACAATCTAAGAACTTGATACATCCCTTTCAGTGCAATTCTATAAAGTATACACTAACAGTTATGCACAGATTGTATACATAATTTATTAGAATAATGTCATTTTAAGCACATATTTGTACACATGCACTCATAAATGCCAATATTCTGCCTGTGCATCTTACATGGTGTGTATTTTACAGGTAGGTATACACAGAGGCAGAATCTGGGTGGATTATAAACCAGACTCACACTTACATGCATAATTTATAGAATGCTATAAATTATGCATACTGTGACAAGGCTAACACTCTGTATTCCCCAAAGAAGCAGTCAGGTCCTGAACCACAGGTCCCAGAAGCCCTTGTAAGAGGAGGCGAGGAGGGGAGGCCGGAAAATAGGGACTGGAACTCCCTTCCCACTAGGGGGAGCCCGGGCTTGAGCGGAGGTGAGCAAGGTACATTCATTCAAATAACGAATTCATTCAAGGCAGCACACATTCAAATAACAATACAGTTAGTGATGTCACCCACCAGTATCTGCTTTACAGAGGTCACTTTCTCCCTGTTCTGAGTGCTGGAAACTGCTTTCCCAATGTACAAAGGAGCAGAGGACTTGAAGCAGGTGAAGAGCTCAGAAGGCAGCACACATTAGGAAGCCACTGCTTGCCCTGGGATTAGTAGCATGGAGTATTGCTGCTATTTAGGTTTCTGCCAGTTACTTGTCACCTGGATTGACCACTATTGGAAGCAGGATACTGGGCTAGATGGACCATTTATCTGACTCAGTATGGCTGTTCTTGTGTTATTTGTATGTAGCTTTGGCTCCTGAGGGAGGCATTTCATGCTGAAACATGGCTCCATGTCGAATCCTAGTTTGATGTTTGAATAAAGGTTGACTTTTGAGTTTACCTTTGACGTCTCCTCTTGGATTTATTTTGGAAGCCGATTTGACATCCTTACTTTGGTGGTTTTGAACTTGTGCTTGGGCGAAGGGGTGTCTCTCCCTTTTTCTTGCTTGTGATCAAGGCCTTGCCATGTCTCTGCCTCCTCCACACAGGGATTCTGTTACCAAGGGATGATACACAGCTGGGTCCTGAGTGTGCATGTCGACTGAAAGGCCACACACATACTTTTAGTTTTGATGCTGCTTCTTTACTGAGTCCTGGCTGCTCTTCCAGTGTCCCCTTTCTGGTTGGCACTGGAGGATCATGGCTAACCCCCCCCCTCCCCCGCTATACCACTTGAGCAGTGCTGTGCTGGGAAATTTTTAACAATAGGTTCTCTCTCTGGGTGAAGCAAGGCCTGCAACTGTTTTTTTTGGGGGGGAAGCATTCCTCTCTCCCCCTCCCCCCATGCACGCACACTAGGCATACCTTTGCTGGCAGGGATGCTGAGCCCCACCAGCCAAATAAATGAACTGTCTTTCCCCATTGCTAAGCAGCATACTGAGACTTCTCATGGATATTCAGTACAGCCCTAGTGCTTCTATGGGCAATCTTCAAAGTATTTTTCATTTAAAAACTATTTTAAGGACTACTGCTAACAAGCACCCACCGGTTTGCATCTTTGGGTTTAAAAAGTAAAACCATGTGCATGTAAGCTCAATCAAAGTTTAAAGCAAATGCCCAAAATATGTAATTCAAGGTATAGCAATAATGAAATAATGGTGGAATATTCACATAGCAGGCAGCCAACAGATTTATTTTCCACTGAACATAATTAACTTTGTATGAACTTGGCGGCTAATAGAGTGCTGAACTGGACAATGTTGGCACATTTAGACGGATGCTGGACAGAACTTCTGCATCAAGGAAGCCCTTCCCTCATTATTCAATACCTCTCTGTGAAATAGTAGTAATAAAAAAGGAAAGTGCATTTTATAATATACCACTAAAATCCACAAAAGAAAAGGAGCAAGTTCCCACATACCACCTTTTTCTGTTGATGTAGGCACAGGAAAAAAAAAAGATTTTAAATGCTCCCACGTTTCAACCTAATTCATGTTTAATGTGGGATATAAAAATGTCATAAATAAATAGGTAGAAACTCCGAATGTTGAGCATCTGATTTTCATAATGTAATGCTACATAAAGTTGAGTTTTTATAGTCTGTTCCTTTCCCACAAAAGCAGACTGCTAAAACCTGTCGTTTCTTTCTTTCTCTATAATATCACCAAAATTTGCCCTTTCCTTTCTGAGCACACTACCAGAACCTTCATCCACACTCTTATCACCTCTCGCTTAGACTATTGCAACTTGCTTTTCACAGGTCTCCTCCCACTTAGCCATCTCTCTCTCCTCTTCAATCTGTTCAAAATTCTGCTCCATGGCTAATATTCCGCCAATGTCGTTATGCTCATATTAGCCCTCTCCTCAATTCACTTCACTGGCTTCCTATCCGTTGCCGCATATAGTTGAAACTCCTCTTATTGACCTATAAGTGCATTCGCTCTGCAGTTCCTCAGTACCTCTCCACTCTCATCTCTCCCTACATTCCTCCCCGGGAACTCCGTTCACTGGGTAAATCTCTCTTATCTGCACCCTTCTCCTCCACTGCTAACTCCAGACTCCATTCCTTTTATCTTGCTGCACCATATGCCTGGAATAGACTTCCTAAGCCGGTACATCAAGCTCCATCTCTGGCCATCTTCAAATCTAAGCTAAAAGCCCACCTTTTTGATGCTGCTTTTAACTCCTAACCCTTATTCACTTGTTCAGAACCCTTATTTTATGATCCTCACTTTAATATTCCCTTATCTCTTGTTTGTCCTGTTTATCTGTCCTAAATAGATTGTAAGCTCTTCATGTTCAAGTGTACAGCACTTCATATGTCTAGTAGCGCTATAGAAATGATAAGTAGTAGTACCCCTTTCTCCACTAGGGGGAGATGGAAGGATGAAGCTCAGTTTCCCTGGCTTCACAGTCAATATATAATTGCCCCCTGCTGTGAGAAGGGAAGTGCAGATTTCCTGGAGGCTTTGGATCACCAGGAGAGAGAGGAGATGAATGGAGGGAGAGAGGCCATGGAGTATATGGAGGAAGGAAGGAGTCTGGCCCTAGATAGGGTTACCATATGGCTCCAGAAAAAGGAGGACGGATTGAGCCAGCCGGGTTTTACTTCAATTGCTTTGAAAGCAATGGAAGTAAAACCCGGCTGGCTCAATCCGTCCTCCTTTTTCTGGAGCCATATGGTAACCCTAGCCCTAGAGCAGCCTAAGGAGGAAGAGCCAGCTTCCATGGAGTGGGAGACTGCAAAGGTTGCCCTACACAGTCCCTAAAGGTACTGGAGAAGGCCCTGGGGAAGAGGCCCAGAGAGGTGGGGGAGAAACTGCCAGCCCTACTCCTAGGGTTATCCCAGATTGGGTGAAGGGCAGGTGGCTGGCTATTGCTGACAAGGGCAGAGACTATTAAGGACGAGGTACTGCTTTCTGAGCCATGGAGCGGTAAGGGAGACCGGCTGGACTGTGGGATGGTGAACTGCCCTTCTGAAAGGGGAAAAGTCAAAACCCCATAAGGGGGTCTGGACTCCGGTGGAGCTGAATGTTTACTGAGGGATTTGGGGCCAGGTTAATACTGAATGTTTGGGGAAAACTGCATTCCAAGGACTGTGTTTTTCTTTCATGGGAGCTATATCCTGAAGATTGTTTTGTCCTATTATTATTTTTTTTCTGAACAATGGGATAAGGTCTGGGGGCCTTATCCTGGTGGACACTATAACATGGTTTAGGGGTTTTTGAAATCCCCTGCTAATAAATCTTTCTTGATCCTGAGTTCCTGTGTCAGCCATAGGAGCCGACTCTGTGGGTGCTGTGGGTGCTTGAGCACCCCCAATATTGAGAAAATTCATTGTGTATGTCCAAGGAAGGGTTATTTCCACTGAGCTTAGCACCCCCAATAATTTTGAAAAGTTGGCTCCTATGGTGTCAGCAGTGTTTGTTCCAGAAATCCAGGAGCAGCGAGCCCGCAGGCTCCCTTCCCCCATGTGGTAGAAGTGCGACCCCTTTTACAATACACCTCCAGATTCTATAGAGTATGACATAAATTGTGTGTGCAAATCCAGCCATATTTTGGATTTGCACGTGGAAACAGCATAAAATGTATTGAACTTTTTTGGGATCTTGCCAGGTATTTGTAACCTGGATTGGCCACTGTTGGAAACAGGATGTGGGCTCGATGAACCTTTGGTCTGTCCCAGTGTGGCAATACTTACTTAATTACTTAACAAGCCAATCAGAGCCAATGATTGTCATTTTGAAGCAATTATTGACACTAATTGACAAATTAAAATTTACATGCAAAACTGTCAAAGCATATTCTATGATATGATGCACATAAATTCTAAGTTGCGTAGTTGATAGGGGGTGTGGTCATGGGAGTGGAATGGGCATCGTGGGCACTTTTAAAATCTATGGACGTTGTTATAGAATACAATCAACCTATTGGTCTCAACAAGCATGGCAGATCACACCAAGACTGCACTTTCATACCATCAATGCAGCATTGATGGAGTGAAAGTGCAGTTTAAAGATCCTGCATGCTTGTGGTTGCCAATAGGTTTGGAATTTTCTTTTAAGTTACAACCCCTGACGACGCTGAGTAGCAAAACATGACCCCATGTCGGATCAGAGCTACACTGTGGAACAGATGAGCATGGAATCTTAGTGGTGTGGATTTTGTATACTGTGTGGGTCCAGCTGATCTTTTTGAAGCAAGAAGTCCCCAACTGCTTTTCGTCTCAGGGACGGCCAAAGTTCAAGGGGGCGTGTCGGAGGTGTAGTGAAGGCGGGACTTGGGCGTGCCTAACACTAGGACATCCTCGACCCATAATCGAAAGAAACAAGGATGTCCTTGACGAACACTTGGATGAATTTACCTGGTCGTGTTTTTCTTACGACCAAGGCATAAAAAGGTGCCCAAACTGACCAGATGACCACTGGAGAGAATCAGGGATGACCTCCCCTTATTCCCCCAGTGGTCACTAACCCCCTCCCACCCTCAAAAACATCTTTAAAAATATTTTGTGCCAGCCTCAGATGTCATACTCAGGTCCATCACAGCAGTATGCAGGTCCCTGGAGCAGTTCTAGTGGGTACAGTGCACTTCAGGCAAGCGGACCCAGGCCCATCCCCCCTACCTGTTATGTTTGTAGAAGAAACAATGAGCCCTCCAAAACCCACCACAAACCCACTGTACCCACATCTAGGTGCCCCCCTTCACCCGTAAGGGCTATGGTAGTGGTGTACATTTGTGGGTAGTGGGTTTTAGGGGGGTTTGGGGGGCTCAGCACACACAGTAAAGGAGCTATGTACCTGGGAGCAATTTATGAAGTCCACTGTAGTGCCCCCTAGGGTGCCCGGTTGGTGTCCTGGCATGTCAAGGGGACCAGTGCACTAGAAATGCTGGCTCCTCCCACGACCAAATAGTTTGCATTTAGTTGTGTCTGAGATGGACGTCCTTGGTTTCAATTATCACAGAAAATCAGAAACGACAAAGTCTAGGGAAGACCAAATTTAAGGATTTGGACGTCCCTGACCGTATTATCGAAAGAAAAAATGGATGTCTATCTTGTTCCAGAAACACGGGTTTCCCCGCCCCTGGATCGGGACTTCTGCGAGGACGTCCAAATTGAAATGAGGACATCCCTTTCGATTATGCCCCTCCACGGGTCACTTTCACTAAGGTGCAGTAAACTGTGGGGTGCACTGAGGCATCCTGTGGTAAATTTTTGGATGTGTATGTGCTACCTATGTGATAAAAAATAAAATTTATTTTTTAGTGCTGAGGCAGGTTTAGGGACAGAGAGTGGGTGTGTTCTGTACTAATAGGTGGCAGTAGGGGCTCACATGCTAGTGGTCACGTGCTAATGGGAAAATTAGTGTATGGTCAGTAAGATGAAAAATAGAAAAATCAGTCACAAACAGAAGGAAAGAACTCCACTGAAGGAAAATGCCAGGCATAAAACAATAGAGAAACAAAAAGGAACCTCTCGCAGATGATGACTCCTTTATTGTTTTTGAAGATTATTGTAATAAAGACTTTTTTGGACACCATCTTCGAGAGATTCCTTTTTGTTTCTCTACTGTTTTATGCCTAAATAGAAAAATCAGCCATTTTATTCTGGTGGTAAAAATGGCCTTAGCACACTGGAATGACCACATATGTAAGGATGTGGTAAGGCCACTTTTTAATGCAGTTTGGTGAAAGGGCCCCTATGAGTAACCTAACAATCCCTGAAACACATTTCACTAAAGTTCTCTATATTCTTCCTACAGATTTTCATGTATGAAATCTCTTCATCTAAGAAACCCCCAATGTCTTTTGTTAAAAGCGAATTTCAACGTTCACTGATGCTATCAAATAAGTACCAGTTATATAAGTTTCTGTCCTTTCCTTTCTTTCACCAAGTGCATAAGAAAGATTCATTTCTCAATTTTTTTTATGTTTTCTTTACAGAATAATTGTATTTCTACATGTTTTATTGGTGTTTGTGTCCCCTGTATAGCACTCTTATTTTTTTATAACTTAGTCTCTGAAAAGTAATTAAAAAAGAAAAGGATTTGGGTTCACTGGTTTGCTGCTTTCTTGCATTAGATAGCTCTCCGTTCTCCAGGCCAGCTGTCCGCAGTTGGCCGTCTTCCTCAGAACTCCTCCTCAGTTGCACCTACTCCCTAGCTATAAAAACTTAAAAGGAGAAAGAACTACCTTCCTGCTATATGGACTTGGTCTTGGTATATGAGTTTTTTCCTGTTCCGCGTGTCTTGTCCTTAATGGAAGATCACTTTGTTCTACCATGTCTAGCAAGGAAACTAAGGGGTCCTTTTACTAAAGGGTTGGTGAGCAGCAACGGGTTTGGCATGCACAAATCTGGAACAACCGCCAGGCTACCTCACGAGCCCAGCAGTAGTACCCATCCCCAGTGCATGCCATATCCAACACTATAGTAATTTTTTAGATGTTTGTAGTGCTAGAACTTAACAAGCAGTAATCGAGCAGCATCACATGCTGCCTAGTTACCACCGAGGTTGTGTGGGAACCCTTACCACCATCTTAATAGGTGGTCGTAAGGGTTCCTCACCGAAATGGCCATGCAGTAAGTGGTTCACTTACCACACAGACATTTCTTTTCCCCCAAAATGGCCAGTTTTTTCCCGCTGCATTAAAAAGGGGGCCTCAGCACAAGTCAGAATCATGTACTGGCATTAGTGCAGTCCCCCTTTTACCACAGCTTAGTAAAAGGACCAGGGGCATAGCCAGACACCCAATTTTCGGTGGGCCTGTGCCCAAGATGGGTGGGCAGAGGAACCCTGCCCCATCCCACAGGTGATCAGGTCTCTCCTTCTCTCGCCTACATGCCATATGGTCTCTCAAACATCCTCCCTCTCCCGCATACCTTTTAAATAGCAGATTTTCATTGGCAGCAAGCAGCAACTAATACACACTGTTCCACAGCCTTCCCACTGATGCTTCTGCATAGGCAGGACCTGCTATTTACAAGGTATGCAGGAGGGACAGTTGTTGGGACTTTTCTGCTGGTGGGGCTTGGGAATCCCTGCCAGCCACATCATATGTGTGCTGTTACTGGGTGGGCTGGACCCACCTGGGCCCACCCTTGGCTACACCACTGAAAAGGACCCTTTAATGAATAATCAAGTGACCCTAAGTCTCTCCCTCAATGGTTTTGCCTGGGTTCATTTATTTTGTAAATCTTCTGGGTGTCTGCTTTCCTATTGTCAGGGTACTTCAACACTCCCATACTTTGACTATAGGATAAAATGAATAAAGGACACTGATGCTTCAATTCAGCATCTAACCTTTAAGGGATTATTTTAGTAAGCTGCGGTAAGCACTAATGCATGCTTACTACAGGTTAGGATTCACTACTGCCGGTACCACTCAGGCAGCCTGTGGTAGTTTTTGCTTTTGTGTGTACTACCCACATGTTAAAAATAGTTTTGTTTTTTTAGCACTGGGGGTGAATCTATTGGTAGAGTAGGCATGTTCTGTGCTAATCAGGCAGTGTAGCTACATTGCTGTGCACTAACTGCACACCACCTTCAAAACAGGAGTCAATAAGTGCTCATGTAGTAATGACCACATAGTAATGGAAAATTAGTGTGTGGCCATTGAAAAATTGACTGTTTCCTGGCAGCACTAAAAGTGGCTTTAGAACGCTAGAAAGATCTGTGCTGGGGAACGAGCAGGTTACTTTTTTGTGCTGCTTAGTAAAAGGACACCTAAATTCATTTTAATGCTATGGTAGCACTTCAGGCAACCACAAGATAGAAAGTTCTTAGCTCTTCTCAGGGGCGTAGCTACGGGTGGGCCTGGCTGGGCCCAGGCCCACCCAATTTCAGCCCAGGCCTGCCTAGCGCCAGCGCCAGCCCCAGCCCCAGCTCCCATTGCCGGCCACTGCTGCTTTTCCTGTTGAGCAGCAGGGCCGGCGCTACAAAAAGAAGAAGCGCTAACGCATGGAAGGATGGCAGAGAATGAGGGAAAACATGGAAGGATGGGGAGAAAGAGGGAAAACATGGAAGGATGGGGAGAAAGAGGGAAAACAGATGGAAGGATGGGGAGAAAAGAGGGAAAACAGATGGAAGGATGGGGAGAAAAGAGGGAAAACAGTTGGAAGGATGGCAGAGAATGAGGGAAAACATGGAAGGATGGGAAGAAAGAGGGAAAACATGGAAGGATGGGGAGAAAAGAGGGAAAACAGATGGAAGGATGGCAGAGAAAGAGGGAAAACAGATGGAAGGATGGGGAGAGAAAGAGGGAAATGAATGGATGGGGAGAGAGACTCTGGATGGAAGGATGGAGAGAGAAAGAGGGGAGATGGATGAAAGGATGCAGAGAGAAAGGGGAGAGACTGGAAGGATGTGGAGAGAGAAGGGACACTGAACAGAAAAGGGTACAGAGATACAGAGACACTGGTTAGAAAGAGGGAGAGAGAGAGACATTAGATGGAAGGATCAGGAGAGAGGGTAGATAGATGGAAGGATGGGGAGAGAAAGAGGGAAGACGCTGGATGGAAGGGTAGGGAGAAAGAGGTGACACTGGATGGAAGGATGCAGAAAGAAAGAGGGGAGACTACTGGAAGGATGGGGAGAGAGAGGGGAGACTGGAAGGATGGGGAGAGAAAGAGGAGAGCTGCTGGATGGAAAAGGGGAGTAGTGAAAGACTGGAGAATAAGAGGAAGGGGCATGGGGAGAACAAGGGTGAGAAAAAGATGAAAAGCCATAAGTAGATGAAGGAAATTAAAGAATGGATAGTAAGAATGAATTAAATCAGGACAGAGAGAGAGAGAGAGGCAGAAAAATATTGAAGAAAGCAAAGAAAAAGGAGAGAAAAATGACAAATGGCCAGGAAAACCTGGCAGAAGAGTTAAGCGAATACTAAGGAAAGCAGAATCTAGAGACTGGGAGTGACACAATGAGAAAAAGTAAATGGCCATACAAGAAAGGTAAAGAAAATAATTTTATTTTTAATTTAGGATAAAGTAATATGGTACCTGTGTTAATGACGTTTCAGAGACCAATGCTTCCTTCTTTAAGTCAGGCGAGGATACCGTAACATCATTATACTGACCTGAGGCAGGAGGTTTTGGCCTCTGAAAGCTCACTGAAAAGGGTGTTAAGCTATTAAATAAATTTTCTGAAATCTGATGCACTGAAAAGCAGCACTTTACCCTGTGTGACAAATGCATCTGATTAGCGTGACTAAATTTTGCTGGGGGAGGGGGGTAGAGAGAAAATTTTGTGCCCACCCACTTTGGGTTCAGGCCCATCCAAAATTGGCAGTCTGGCTACGCCACTGGCTCTTCTATAAGTCTGAGGCAACAGTGACCGTGTAGTGGTTAGTGCAGTGGATTTTGATCCTGGGGAACTGAGTTCAATTCCCACTACAGTTCCTTGTGACTCTGGGTAAGTCATTTAACCCTCCATTGCCCTTTCTACAAAAATAAGTACTTGAATATATGTAAACCGCTTTGAAGGTAGTTGCACAAACCTTAGAAAGGCTGTATATCAAGTCCCATTTCCCTTTAAAGCTCAAATGACAATTTCCATCATCACTATTTTTAATGTAGAGAACTTAGCTGCTTTTATATTCACAACAGCCAGTACAAGCTGACAGTATAACCCTGTTTTAAACTGTCAGCATCAGTTATCAGTGGGCTGGCTTCAGATTCAGAAGTAGCACAGAGTGGTAAATAAGTTCTCCCAATAAACAGTTTACAGATTGCTAGTCTGTAATTATATCTCACATATGTTTGCTTCGTTTCTCTCAGTCACTCTTTTCTGTCCCTGCAGAGCCTCCTATCCACACACATCAGCTCTCTGCCTTCTAATTAGCTCCCATTCACATCAACACTCAGACAGGCATTTTGTCACTTTCTCTCACACACTAACTAGACTAAAATTCCTATCAAATCCGTAACCTGAGCAGATATTAAGCAGCACATGTCCTGCCTAACTGGGCTTACCCTTCTAACTGCAACAACAGACAACCCTAGAATCCTATTCGGTCACCAACTTCAGTGACATCACTACCACCAGAATACAGCAACTCCTGCCACGCTAAGACCCTGAACAGTTCAAACTACCACCTTTAAACCACACAAATCAACCCCTAACTTTCTTCTTAAATATAGTCTGTACCACTTGCATACGCCTGCTGCTCTGCCCACTATATCTGTACCAACTAACATATTATGCTAGAATACAACTAATTAAAAATATTATTATGTTTGTCAGCACTTGATATACTGCAAATGATCCAAGAGATGACCATGAGGCTTTATGGAAGGCAACATAACATGGAGATAGACCTTTCTGTGTTTTTATAAACACCATCCCTCATAAGTATGATACATATTTGTAGATCATCCCTCAAAGAGGGATTTTATTTATGCTGCCTTCCATAAAGTTCACACAGTGCTTATTCACAGTTTTATTATCTATTATCTTTTACCATGTTATTCTGTTTTACACTTTTAATTGTTTATGTAAGTATATGATTTTACATAGGATCATAAGTTCTTATCATTTACTTATTTATAATTTATAATTTATTATTCTTTATCATGGTTTATCAACACTTTCATTTGTTGATGTGAGCATAAGATTGTACAATGGATTACAAACTCTTTTCACTACTTATCTGGTATTACTAAAAATGCCCTAGGAACATTTGAGTATGGTATTTATTTATTTTATTTGTTACATTTGTATCCCACCTATTTGCAGGCTCAATGTGGCTTACATAGTACCGGAGAAGCGTTCGCAGACTCCGGTATGAACAAATACAAAGTGTTGTTGAGGTGGATAGGGTTCATGTGGAACAGTCAACGGAAGAGTTGTGTTATGTTCATAACATTCTTTGCTTTTGTTGTGTTGCAGAGATCAAGCATTTAAGTTGGATTGGTAGGGTCAATGTGGCTTACATTATGCCGTAGTGACAAACACCATTTCCGGATCAAATAGGACCTTACTGTGCAGCTTACAGGACCTTGAAGGTATGATCATGACGCTGTCTTTCCACCCTATTATTTCAATATAAGCACAAATTAGCGCATGCCCCATTTTTTGGCGGTTTTCACACCGACAGCGTCTGGTTTGATTATACGGACATTTAGCAGGCTCTGGGTAAGTTTGCTTGATATTATGTCTTAGATATACTATGCAGCACCCCGATCGGCTTCTCAGAACGCCGATGACAGCCGTTATAGTTGTAAACGTTTGGGTTCGCTAACAAGAGGCAATATATTTTAAATATACACAAACGGCTGTATTTCATGGACATCCACACTCCGATTGATCTGGCTGCATAATGTAGTGTGAAAATGAAACGTGAGGTCTTGTACACAAGATAATAGCGTGTATGGCTAGCAGATAGGGGGTAAAGTCTTACTTTGATGTAGATAGGTGGTATTATACAACTGTCATATCTGGTAATTTTAAAGATTTTTTCTTTAGTTGTGGATTTGTTAAATATGACGTGCATTCACTAGGTTGTAATATATGGTGATCTTTCAAAATGTTTTTTCAGACATTTTAAGACGTCTTGTTTCAGTAGTATATATACAATCAGAAATGCTGTCTCTCACTTTAAGACCACTCTAATATGTTCTCTATGTAAATGAAGCAGGACCTTTCTATCGTAACTTAATAAGCTTCATAAACTAAACATAAAGGACAGAGTGGTTGGTGCAGTATCTTTGATTGAGGGAGTTACAGCAACACTTTTTGACAGGCAGAGACGTTCTGCTTAATCATTATTGTTAAATTCGGGGTATAAAAGGTGTTGTTTCTACATCTTCAAATAATATTAAAATTCACCTTCTCTTCTTCAAATTAGGTAATATACCTGAATTGCTTGAATATCTTCATCTGTCTAGATTTTGAAGAATCATTCTGGTAAGCCTTTCCCCCTCCTTTTTTATAGATATATATACATTATGATTTGTTTACATATACAATTTTTAAACATAATATATCATAATGCTTATGACACTGTGATTTTTATAAAGAAATTTAACAATATATTTATATATATTTGTATATTCTTATATGGCAGCTATTAATATGTTTCTCCGAGGACAAGCAGGCTGCTTGTTCTCACTGATGGGTGACGTCCACGGCAGCCCCTCCAATCGTAAACTTCTCTAGCAAAGTCCTTTGCTAGTCCTCGCGCGCCCGCGCGCACCACGCATGCGCGGCCATCTTCCCGCCCAAAACCGGCTCGAGCCGGCCAGTCTTCTTTTGTCCGCACTCGGTACGGTCGTGTTTCGCCGTGTCGAGCCCTGGAAAGTCGACCTCGCGCGTCCAAATTTATTTTTGACGTGTTTTTTCTTCGGAAAAAGTCTTTAAAGTGTCGGGAAGTGCTTCGGAAACCCCCCCCCCCGGGTTCAGACCAACCCCTTCCCGTACTTCCAGCTTTTTGCCCCGATAAGTTTTCTTTCGTCGTCGGGGTAGGCCTCTTTTCGGCCTCAGTCGAGATTTTCTCCCTTCTAAATTTTTTGGTGCTCTTTTTCTGTCATTTCGGATTTTGATTTCGCCGGCGTGATTTTTCCGCCCATGACATCGAAGCCTTCCAGCGGCTTCAAGAAGTGCACCCAGTGCGCCCGGGTAATCTCGCTCACTGATAGACACTCGTCGTGTCTTCAGTGTCTGGGGGCCGAGCACCGCCCTCAGAACTGTAGTCTGTGTTCCCTGCTTCAAAGGCGGACTCAGGTAGCGAGATTAGCCCAGTGGAACGTGTTGTTCTCGGGCTCTTCGTCGGCATCGGCACCGGATCTTCGAGTGCATTGACGTCGTCAGCGTCCAGACCATCTTCCTCGGCCGCCACTGTATCGAGTGCATCGAGGCATCGGGCCTCTGCATCGGCGCCAAGGTATCGGGCGACTGCATCGACGTCGGTGGTACCGGGACCTCGTCTGCTGATGTCGTCGGACGGTGGTGCATCATCAGGAGTGCAGGTGAGGGCTGTCCATTCCCCTGCTGGTGGCGGTGAGCCTTCGGGTGGGTCTCCTCCTACCCTGAGGGCTCCTGCGGTACAGCCCCCCCGAGACCGACCTCCTTCGGCCTCGGCCCCGAGGAAGCGACGGCTGGATTCTACAGTCCTCCTCGTCGGTGCCAGGGAGCTCCGGTGACATGCTTCGGAAGAAGTCGAAGAAGCATCGACACCGGTCGCCTCCCCGCGTCGGCACCGAGAGCTCTGGGTCGCCGAGGGAGTCGGCACCCAGCAGGCATCGGCACCGAGAGGACCCGCTCACCCTCTGTTCAGGAGGTGTCGATGCGCTCCACTCTGGACAGCCCGGAACAGCCTCCTCGCCCGGAACAGGTTCTGACGTCGACGCCTGCATCGACCTCTTTGCCTTTCTCTGCAGCCGCTCTGAACGAGAGCCTCCGGGCCGTTCTGCCAGAGATTCTGGGAGAGCTGTTGCGCCCTTCCCCTCCGGTACCGTCGAGCGTGGCGCCGGCTGGCCCATCGCCCGGGGTGAGGTCCCCGACGTCGGTACCGCGTGCGGTGCCGACTGCGGCCACCTCCCAGGAGGGCTCCCCGACTACGTCGGCGGAGGGAGCTTCGCCGATGCGGGCGAGGGAGTCTACCTCTCGACGCCCCCATCGTGGACATGGCTCCACGGAGTCGAGCCGGGCGAGGTTGCAGACACAGGTTCGTGAACTTGTGTCTGACACCGAGGGTGAGGCCTCGTGGGAGGAAGAGGAAGACCCCAGATATTTCTCGGACGAGGAGTCTGAGGGTCTTCCTTCTGATCCTACTCCCTCTCCTGAAAGGCAGCTTTCTCCTCCTGAGAGTCTGTCTTTCGCTTCCTTTGTCCGGGAGATGTCTACGGCCATCCCCTTCCCGGTGGTTGTGGAGGACGAGCCCAGGGCTGAAATGTTTGAGCTCATGGACTATCCTTCTCCACCTAAGGAAGCGTCCACTGTTCCCTTGCACCATGTCCTAAAAAAGACATTGCTTGCGAACTGGACCAAGCCACTAAGTAATTCCCACATTCCCAAGAAGATCGAGTCCCAGTACCGGATCCATGGGGACCCAGAGCTGATGCGCACCCAGTTGCCTCATGACTCTGGAGTTGTGGATTTGGCCCTAAAGAAGGCTAAGAGTTCTAGGGAGCATGCTTCGGCGCCCCCGGGCAAAGACCCTAGAACCTTAGACTCCTTTGGGAGGAAGGCCTACCATTCTTCTATGCTCGTGGCCAAAATTCAGTCGTACCAGCTCTACACGAGCATACATATGCGGAACAATGTGCGGCAGTTGGCGGGCTTGGTTGATGCTCTTCCCCCTGAGCAGGCCAAGCCTTTTCAGGAGGTGGTCAGGCAGCTGAAGGCGTGCAGAAAATTCCTGGCCAGAGGGGTGTATGACACCTTTGATGTTGCGTCCAGGGCCGCTGCTCAAGGTGTGGTGATGCGCAGGCTCTCATGGCTGCGTGCCGCCGACCTGGAGAATAGACTCCAGCAGCGGATTGCGGACTCGCCTTGCCATGCGGATAACATTTTTGGAGAGAAGGTCGAACAGGTGGTAGAGCATCTCCACCAGCGGGACACCGCATTCGACAAGTTCTCCCGCCGGCAGCCTTCAGCATCTACCTCTACAGGTAGAAGATTTTTTTGGGGAAGGAAGACTGTTCCCTATGCTTCTGGTAAGCGTAGGTACAATCCTCCTTCTCGACAGCCTGCGGCCCAGGCTAAGCCCCAGCGCGCTCGCTCTCGTCAGCAGCGTGCGCCTCAGCAAGGCCCCGCGGCTCCCCAGCAAAAGCAAGGGGCGAGCTTTTGACTGGCTCCAGCAGAGCATAGCCGACATCCAAGTGTCAGTGCCGGGCGACCTGCCAGTCGGGGGGAGGTTGAAAGCTTTTCACCAAAGGTGGCCTCTCATAACCTCCGACCAGTGGGTTCTTCAAATAGTCCGGCAAGGATACACCCTCAATTTGGCCTCAAAACCTCCAAATTGTCCACCGGGAGCTCAGTCTTACAGCTTCCAGCACAGGCAGGTACTTGCAGAGGAACTCTCCGCCCTTCTCAGCGCCAATGCGGTCGAGCCCGTGCCATCCGGGCAAGAAGGGCTGGGATTCTATTCCAGGTACTTCCTTGTGGAAAAGAAAACAGGGGGGATGCGTCCCATCCTAGACCTAAGGGCCCTGAACAATATCTCGTAAAAGAAAAGTTCAGGATGCTTTCCCTGGGCACCCTTCTCCCCATGATTCAGCAAAACGATTGGCTATGCTCTCTGGACTTGAAGGATGCCTACACACACATCCCGATACTGCCAGCTCACAGACAGTATCTGCGATTTCAGTTGGGCACACGCCACTTCCAGTACTGTGTGCTACCCTTTGGGCTCGCCTCTGCGCCCAGGGTGTTCACAAAGTGCCTAGCTGTGGTAGCAGCGGCACTTCGCAGGCTGGGGGTGCACGTGTTCCCATATCTCAACGATTGGCTGGTGAAGAACACATCCGAGGCAGGAGCCCTGCAGTCCATGCAGATGACTATTCGCCTCCTGGAGCTACTGGGGTTTGTGATAAATTATCCAAAGTCCCATCTTCTCCCAGTGCAGAAACTCGAATTCATAGGAGCTCTGCTGGATTCTCGGACGGCTCGCGCCTATCTCCCAGAGACGAGGGCCAACAACTTGTTGTCCCTCGTCTCGCGGGTGCGAGCGTCCCAGCAGATCACAGCTCGGCAGATGTTGAGATTGCTGGGCCACATGGCCTCCACAGTTCATGTGACTCCCATGGCCCGTCTTCACATGAGATCTGCTCAATGGACCCTAGCCTCCCAGTGGTATCAGGCTGCTGGGGGTCTAGAAGACGTGATCCACCTGTCCACGAGTTTTCTCGAATCCCTGTATTGGTGGACAATCTGGTCCAATTTGACTCTGGGACGTCCTTTCCAAATTCCTCAGCCACAAAAAGTGCTGACAACGGATGCGTCTCTCCTGGGATGGGGAGCTCATGTCGATGGGCTTCACACCCAAGGAAGCTGGTCCCTCCAGGAACGCGGTCTACAGATCAATCTCCTGGAGTTGCGAGCGATCTGGAACGCTCTGAAGGCTTTCAGAGATCGACTGTCCCATCAAATTATCCAAATTCAGACAGACAACCAGGTTGCCATGTACTATGTCAACAAGCAGGGGGGCACCGGATCTCGCCCCCTGTGTCAGGAAGCCGTCAGCATGTGGCTCTGGGCTCGCCGTCTCGGCATGGTGCTCCAAGCCACATATCTGGCAGGCGTAAACAACAGTCTGGCCGACAGACTGAGCCGGATTATGCAACCTCACGAGTGGTCGCTCAACTCCAGAGTGGTGCGCCAGATCTTCCAAGCGTGGGGCACCCCCTTGGTGGATCTCTTCGCATCTCGAGTGAACCACAAAGTCCCTCAGTTCTGTTCCAGGCTTCAGGCCCCCGGCAGACTGGCATCGGATGCCTTCCTCCTGGATTGGGGGGAGGGCCTGCTGTATGCTTATCCTCCCATTCCTCTGGTGGGGAAGACTTTGTTGAAACTCAAGCAAGACCGAGGCACCATGATTCTGATTGCTCCTTTTTGGCCGCGTCAGATCTGGTTCCCTCTTCTTCTGGAGTTATCCTCCGAAGAACCATGGAGATTGGAGTATTTTCCGACCCTCATCACGCAGGACGAAGGGGCTCTTCTGCATCCCAGCCTCCGGTCCCTGGCTCTCACGGCCTGGATGTTGAGAGCGTAGACTTTGCCTCTTTGGGTCTGTCAGAGGGTGTCTCCCGCGTCTTGCTTGCTTCCAGGAAAGATTCCACTAAGAGGAGTTACTTCTTTCTGTGGAGGAGGTTTGCCGTCTGGTGTGACAGCAAGGCCCTAGCTCCTCGCTCTTGTCCTACACAGACCTTGCTTGAATACCTTCTGCACTTGTCTGAGTCTGGTCTCAAGACCAACTCTGTAAGAGTTCACCTTAGCGCAATCAGTGCATACCATTACCATGTGGAAGGTAAGCCGATCTCAGGACAGCCTTTAGTTGTTCGCTTCATGAGAGGTTTGCTTTTGTCAAAGCCCCCTGTCAAGCCTCCTACAGTGTCATGGGATCTCAATGTCGTTCTCACCCAGCTGATGAAACCTCCTTTTGAGCCACTGAATTCCTGCCATCTGAAGTACTTGACCTGGAAGGTCATTTTCTTGGTGGCAGTTACTTCAGCTCGTAGAGTCAGTGAGCTTCAGGCCCTGGTAGCCCAGGCCCCTTACACCAAATTTCATCATAACAGAGTAGTCCTCCGCACTCACCCTAAGTTCTTGCCAAAGGTCGTGTCGGAGTTCCATCTGAATCAGTCAATTGTCTTGCCAACATTCTTTCCCCGTCCTCATTCCTGCCCTGCTGAACGTCAGCTGCACACATTGGACTGCAAGAGAGCATTGGCCTTCTATCTGGAGCGGACACAGCCCCACAGACAGTCCGCCCAATTGTTTGTTTCTTTTGATCCCAATAGGAGGGGAGTGGCTGTAGGGAAACGCACCATATCCAATTGGCTAGCAGATTGCATTTCCTTCACTTACGCCCAGGCGGGGCTGGCTCTTGAGGGTCATGTCACGGCTCATAATGTTAGAGCCATGGCTGCGTCGGTAGCCCACTTGAAGTCAGCCTCCATTGAAGAAATTTGCAAAGCTGCGACGTGGTCATCTGTCCACACATTCACATCTCATTACTGCCTGCAGCAGGATACCCGACGTGACAGTCGGTTCGGGCAGTCAGTTCTTCAGAACCTGTTTGGGCTTTAGGATCCAACTCCACCCCCCAAGGGCCCTGTTTGTTCTGTTCCAGGCTGCACTCTCAGTTAGTTGGAAAATTTTTTAGGTCAATCTCAGTTATATCCTCGCCGTTGCGAGGCCCAATTGACCATGGTTGTTGTTTTGAGTGAGCCTGGGGGCTAGGGATACCCCATCAGTGAGAACAAGCAGCCTGCTTGTCCTCGGAGAAAGCGAATGCTACATACCTGTAGAAGGTATTCTCCGAGGACAGCAGGCTGATTGTTCTCACAAACCCGCCTGCCTCCCCGTTGGAGTTGTGTCTTCCCTTGAAGTGTATTGTCTTGCTACATACTGGACTGGCCGGCTCGAGCCGGTTCGGGCGGGAAGACGGCCGCGCATGCGCGGTGCGCGCGGGCGCGCGAGGACTAGCAAAGGACTTTGCTAGAGAAGTTTCCGATTGGAGGGGCTGCCGTGGACGTCACCCATCAGTGAGAACAATCAGCCTGCTGTCCTCGGAGAATACCTTCTACAGGTATGTAGCATTCGCTTTATAATTTTATATAATGTTTTATGGCAGCTGTTTGTTGGTGTGGTTTCACTATGATCTCTTTGGGTTGATAATAGTGGCATTCTCGTATCATACTTTGGTCCTCATTTGCTCCATGTTTTAATTTTTAATTTTTACTTTTTTAATTATATATTTTTTTAATCTTTAACTTGTAATACTTGATTTTAACAATTATTTTGTGTTAAGGTTGTGTGCATTTATATTTTGATTGTTATTTTTATTGCTCACATTTTTGTTGTTATAATCTGTTCAATTAGATGATGTTTATTATACTATTTTATAGATGTGGATCTCTTGAAAGATATGTGTAGTGTTTATTTATGATTATATTTGTGTGTTTTATGTCAGACCCCTGAGGCAGGCATTTGCACACCGAACACGGCCTGTGTCGGGTCATTTTCACATTAAAGGATGACATTCATCTCTATCCTGAAGGCCCAGTGTTGCTTTTTGTTTCTGTTGTATGCTTGTATGCTGTTTTACCCTCTCTTTTGTGACTGCAAAATCAGACTTAGACATCATATTGAGTATGCCCCTCCTTGTGGTTTACAGTTTCTATTACAGGTACTTTGCACTGTCCCTAAGGGGCTCACCATCTATGTTATATATTATAACTGGGGCCTTTTACTAAGCCACATTGGGGCCTATCCAGCTTATTTTCAAAAGAGAAAGACGCCCATATTTCGACCCAAATCGGGAGATGGGCGTCCGTTTCCCGTGGGCGCCCAAATCGGTATAATCGAAACCCGATTTTTGGCGTCCTCAACTGCAGTCCATCACAGAGACGAACAAAGATCACGGGGGCGTGTTGGAGGCGTGGCGAAGGTGGGACTGGGGCGTGGTTATCGGCCGAGGAGAGATGGGCGTCTTTAGCTGATAATCGAAACAAGAAGGGCGTTTTTGACAAGAATTTGGTCCGATTTATTTGGACCCTTTTTTTTCAGGTCCAAGTCCCAAAAAAAGTGCCCCAACTGACCAGATGACCACTGGAGGGAATCGGGGATCACCTCCCCTGACTCCCCCAGTGGTCACTAACCCCCCTCCCATTAAAAAAAGCCACTTTACAAACTTTTTTTGCCAGCCTGTATGTCAGCCTCAAATGCCGTACTCACCTCCATGACAGCAGAATGTGTTCTATCCTCTCACAGCCTTTCCCTGGTTCTGATGTGGGTCTCGGGTGAGTGTGACACCTTTTCTGTTAAGGGCACTGTAGAGTCATATCAGCAATGCATTGTGGTGGGTGTAGGGTATTGGGCTCCGTGATTCCACTAGCTTGTGTTAAATGCTCACGATGTTGGTAGTTGGTAGGCTCTACTCCCATGGTGCTTTACCCTCTGCTTACTGGGTCAGAGTGTGCCCTGTTTTGTTTCCGGTAGTCCATGAGGTAGTGGCCATTTGTGTAAGACACTTTTAGATCCCTTTCATGTGTTAGACACGTTACAGCACTTAGTTCTTACCTTGAATGTTGCTGAAAGAGGGCATTGTACACCATTCTGCCAGCTCGGACCTACTGCTAATCTGAGTACCAGCGAGACTCGTTGCCAGTGGGGCACAATCTCTGATCTGCAGTTAACTGTGAGTAAACGTGCTTATTCAAATAAAGGATGTTTTCAGCGAGATTAGTCTTCAGGTGTGAACTGCTGGATCAAGGTTATACACCAGCAACAAGTCCTGTCCCTGGAGCACCTTTAGTGGGTACTGCAGTGCACTTCAGGCAGGCAGACCCAGGCCCATACCCCCCCCCCCCACCTATAACACTTGTGGTGGTAAATGGGAGGCCTCTAAAACCCACTGTATCCACATGTAGTTGCCCCCTTCACCCCTAAGAGCTATGGTAGTGTTGTACATTTGTCCCTCCCACGACCAAATGGCTTGGATTGGGACGTTTGTGAGCTGGGCGTTTTTAGTTTCCATTATCGCAAAAAAAAAAAAAAAACGCCCACCTCAGAAGGGACCAAATCCATGGCATTTGGTCCGTCCAAACCGTATTTTCGAAATGAAAGAAGGACGCCGATCTTTTTCGATAATACGGTCTGTCCTGCCTCTTCACATACCCGTTTTCGGACATAGACGCCCATGGAGATAGGCGTTCGCGTTCGATTATGCCCCTCCATGCTTGCACAAAGTGAGTCAATTCGGAATTACCGCCCAGCTACTGCGTGGCCCGGGTAGTAATTTCATTTTTTACACTCATCCACTATGCTTGATGGAAAATGTATTTTATTTTCCGGCATGTGGCGAAAACCGGGCAGTAATCGGCATTGTAGGTGTGTTGACGATTACCGCCCAGTTAATGCTTGAGACCTTACCGCTAAGTGAATGGGTGGCAGTAAGGTCTCAGACCCAAAATGGATGCACGCCAATTTTGATTTTACTGCACATCCATTTTCACCAAAAAAGGCCTTTTTTACAGGCACGCTGACAAATGGATCTGCGTGCGCCCAAAACACGCGCCTACACTAGCGCAGCCTACACAGAGCTACAGAAGAAATTGAACCAGGTTTCCCAGGATCTCAACCCACTGCTAACCATTTTACTTTGACCAAATATGAATACCTAATATGAATAACGGGCACTGAGCTTTCACATAATAAATAATAAAGAAACAATGTGAAATCAGAGATCAAGTGTTTATTTCAGTAGGATTTAGCACAGTAGAGCCCCGGATTATTTGTATTCAAATTTAAATCACTATTCGGCCAAATACAAATAATGTATTTGGGGACACTATTTGGGGCTGAATTGAATCAAATACAAATATTCAGTACAGCCCCACTGCCACATGCCTTACTCAGAGCAAGCCTGCATGTGACCAGGCTAACATGACTCCCAAATCCCAGGAACTTTAATAAAGCCCCTGAATAATAATAATAATAATAATAATAATAATACCACCACAAAAAAATTCACAAAAATATCCTCTAACTTGCAATGATCCCCTTACCCCTAAACTCTGTTTACCTTGCCAGTGTTCCTGGTGTTTCCTGCTACAATCCATGACTGTTCCAAGCCTCCCAGCCAGCTCTGAAAGGCTACACTGTGCTCAGCATGCCTCAATTGGCCTTTTTTCTTTTTGCGCATCTGCCTGCCCAGAGCACAATTCCCCACAACTTTCATGGCCAGGGCCGGTCTTAGCAAATGCGGGGCCCTGTGCAGTCCAATTTGGTGGGGCCCCATCCTAGCCCCGCCCCACCCTAGCACCGCCTCCACCCTAGCTCCACCCCATGGTGACAGTCCATTTATTGGCTGGTGGGGCTCGGCAAAGGTATGCCTAGCATGCCCGCACAAGGGAGGGGAGAGAGAGGCATGTATTCCCCCTCCCCCCAAATTTCAGGGCCGGCTATGTCCGGAGAGAGAGCCCATTGTTAAAATTTTACCAGCACACCCCTGGGTGGGTCCCACAGGCAAAAATACCTTTGACAAAATGGTGGACTACAGGCAGCTGAAACATTTCACCCCCACAGACAGAGACAGACAGTACTTTAATTTAAAAAGGTTCTTCCTAGAAGAAAAGCTATCATCATACCTGTAACCTGGCTGGCTTGCTGCCTTAATGGATTGATTTGGCACAACTGTTGTAGCACAGAAAGACAGTATATCAAATCGCATCCCCTTTCATAGTGTTCTCTGCTTCAAATCCAATGCCCTTCTCTCCCATTCACACTGCCAGTGCCTGCACAACTCTCCACTCTCTCCTTCAAGACAACATTTTCTCCTTCCAGTCCCCAGTCCAAATCCTGTTCAGCCCACTGCCAATCTCTGAATCTCACTCACTCTTCTCTCCTCTGGTCTCCCTTTCTCCCTCCAATCGCTATTCTGCCATCCCCAGCTAAGGCCACTTTTTCTCCCTTCCATTCTCCTCCTCAGGCCTCTAGTCCCTGAGTCCCTGCTGATCCGCTCACCCTCAGGTTTCTCCTCTCCCTGTCAATTCCTAGTGCCCATTTCCCCTCACCCTCAAACCTTGGTTCCTTTTATCTCTCCTGCCATCACATCTTTCTCCCCCACCCCTTCACAATTCCCTTTACCTCTTTACCAATCACCTGCCAACTCAAAGGTCCATCAGGTCTCTTTCTCCTCAAGCCCCAGCCATCTCCACTCTCTCTTTACTGCCTGCCTCTTCTTTCTAATATCCCATCACAATCTCAAGTCGCCTACCAGCACTCCAGCAGCAGCAGCCTTCTTCACTCAATCAGTAGAGACGGCGTCAGCGATGATGGCTCACCTCACCACCTCCAGCTTTTCCTGCTCAGTGACTCCCGCCCTCGCGGTCCGGAAACAGGAAATACATCAGAACTTCAGAAGGCGGGACATTGAGCGGGAAGCTGGAGCCTGGAGGTGAGCCATCTGTCTGTCCTAGTCGTCGTCGCCGCTGTCGGGGGCGGGGCTGTCGCTGCCTGGGCTGGGCCTGGCTCGCTAGCATCGCTGCAGTTAGTTGCTGAGGTCCGGGGAGGCGGGGACTCTTGGGAGCTGACAGCGGGCCCAAGCCAGGGGTGGGCGCCGCGTCGGTGATGATGATTATGCGGTCATCGAGGTGAGCAGCGGCGGTCCGACGGAGGTCGGAGCAGAGGCACAGGCGAGGCAGAGTTGAGGCGCGCCACGCGGGGCCCCCTTAGGTGCGTGGCCCTATGCGGCCACCTTGGTCGCCTCTGCCTAAGACCGACCCTGTTCATGGCCTTCCTTCAAGCTGGGCCTCTGGCCCAATTCTGCTACCTTCTGCTTCCCTCAGCACCAACTGGACCCAGAGAGACACGAGCTTCATACAACTGCAGGCACTTCTGAGTTGCAGGTGTACGGCTCTGCCTCCTTCCTACTTAACTGGGAGTGCTAGCTACCACAGGCAGTGCTGGCTGCCCTCAATCCGGTCCCTCTAGCCACCCCCAGCAGTAGGACCAACCTGGGATTCACTGAGTGGGCCCTGCAAGTGAGCCTTTTCCACCTATTACATATTGGTAGTTAATGGTAATGCAAGCGGGTGCAGGAATCAGGCATGATAAAGAAGTGAAAGCATGACCAGCTGTGACAACTGGTGTGGTCTGGTCTACCACCTAGCTGGCGTGACTGCTGATAGTGTGGCTGTACTTAATACCATTTCAAGATTGCAGTTTTGTACAATTATGTTGTCTGCAGTCCAGTAGTGTAGCAATCACTGACCTGTCAAAAAAGATGACACTGTGAAAGGGTGGTTCTCCCTCTCCTGGTCCCCTCCAACAAATACCACCCCCTTCTGTTTCCTCCTCCCAGTATATCCACTGCTCCATCTGATTTCCCACAGTGCCACAATCTTAGGGTTACCATATGTTCGTTTTTGCCTGGATAATGTCCACATTTTGAAGACACAGCGGGGCATCCAAGCAGATTTTTACCAGCCTGCCCGTTTATCCGGATTTGCGGATGAACGGGCAGGCTGGCAGGCAGACGGGCCTCAGGGTGTCCTGTCCTCCCCTCCTTTACCTTATTGTAGCGCCCCCTAGGTTTCAGTGTTGACTTTATCCAAGTTGTAGGAAAGCTACTGGTGTCACAGTGATTGGTGGTAAGGACACTCCCCTGGATCATGGCACACATCCACCCAAAACCGCTTCAGAAGTCAAATAAAAAACTGTGTTGAAAGTTTTTTTGGGAAAAAGAAACATGTAAAATCCCCTGAAAAAGTCACACCAAGATTTTTCAATAAACAAATTTTATTAGCCTTAAAATAAAACTTACTTCCTAAATTGCTACACTTTCTTTAAGAGAGCAGTAACAAAAATATTTGATTAGAATAACCTCTAACATTCTGCGATATAGACTCACATAAGCAAGGATGACTAAAACAAACACTTATTATCATCAGATACTTCTTTATAAGGACAAGTTCCCTTTAAACATAACGCCTCCCAACAGTCATGGCACTAACATTAACATATAAGGTATTCTTTTCTTAACTACTCAGTTTTCTAGTGGTAAAAAAAACCTTTTCTTTCCCACTGTGGAGTCTTTATCAAATAAGTATCTTCAGTGGCATACCAAGGGGGGGGGGCGGTGTGGGCGGTCCGCCCCGGGTGCACGCCGCTGGGGGGTGCCGCAGCGCGCGCCTGCTCTGAGTTCGCTGACTTCGCGTATTCGCTGCAGCTCCCTCTGCCCTGGAACAGGTTACTTCCTGTTCCGGGTCAGAGGGAGCTGCAGCGAACGCGCGAAGTCAGGGAACTCTGAGCAGGCGCGTGCTGCGGCACCCCCCCCAGACGCGTGCACCCGGGGGGGGGGGGGTGCTGCACCCGGGGGGGCGGGGCACCGCCCCGGGTGTCCGCCCCCCCTAGGAACACCACTGAGTATCTTTATCTTTGTTTAAACTTTGCTTTTACTTAAACCTTATCAAAGAAGGTATTTCTCTGTGCTGAAGTTTGTCTCTGTTCTTCTTTTTCTCAGGTTCGGAACTCTACAGGATCCTTTCTTCAGGTAAGTAATCTGAAGTGTTTTCTTAAAGGTTTATGTCATAAAGCCTCTCCACATACTAAAACTTTAGTCTCTATTTTAATGTCTCAAAGGCATACATTAAAAAAAAAACATGTGTGCACACATAAGAAAAAAAACTTATACTTACAAGACTTGATCCCTATCAGCAGCTGTCCATCTTTGATTTTCCCCTCAGTATCCCTCTGGTTCTGTTCTCTGCTATGACTCTGGTTCTGCAGCACCACTAAAACTTAGACATTGCTATCTGTCTTATGGAGTGGAGGAGTAGCCTGGTGGTTAGTGCAGTGGACTTTGATCCTGGGAACTGATTTCAATTCCCAGTGCAGTTTCTTGTGACTCTGGGCAAGTCAATTGCCCCGGTACAAAATAAGTGCCTGAATATATGTAAACTGCTTTGAATGTAGTTGCAAAACCCGGTATATCAAGTCCCATTTCCCTCCCTAATAAGGAGAAAATTTGACTCCCATATATCTGCACTCTCTACCATCAGATAGATGTCCTTAATCTGTTCTGCTCAGCCACAAAGGATTTCTCCTCAGCATTAACCGCATTAACCTCAGGGTCTGAGTCCTAAAGCTCTGAACTTCTCCAACACCACCCTTTCTCTAGAGGGTCACTCAGAAAAATATAGTAAGGGTTTTCTCTGCCCTCTTTGGAGAGTGAAAGGCCTCACTTCCCCTTTCAGGTCAGAATTAATACCAGCCTTTCATGCTACTATATAACCCATCCAGACTTAGTTAATGTCCCACTAACTTTATTCCTGGTGGCCACAACACTAACCTGCCCTTCTCAAAATTTTCCAGGCCTGATATTTATTTCTCTGGAGAGTACATAAAAACAACACCCTCCCTTTACTGGTGCAGCTTCCACCCTCAAGCCTCAAGCTGTCTCCATAGCAACCAGAAATCTGTGACATCATCTACCCCTTATTGACCAATCAAAAGTCATACAAGCAGTGTTGCCAGGGCTGTGGGTTTCTCGCCCAATTGGGCTCCTTTCCACGAGCTGCTGAAGCTTTTTCACACCGTATGCGGGTTGTGGGATTTTGGGCGGCTCTTTTAAGCCCTGCTGGCAGTTTTTTCACCCATCGCATTTTCTTTCCCCGCGGCCACTGGCCGCGTGTTGGCTGGTTTTCCTACGGCCGCGGCCAGTAGAAGCCCCGCGGAGGCAGGCTTAATGACATCATTTGAATGCAAATGGCCTCATTAATATTTATTAATGGTCATTCATAATCAAATCGACTCATTAATATTTATGAATTATGTCATTCACGTGCAAATTGACTTTGTGCAGAGAGTGTAGAGTTGGGCAGATGTAGAAAATGCAGAGTATATGCTAAGCTACCAGCTAATACCCAGTCTGAAACTTTTCGAAAGGAAAGGTACAAACCCCACACACCAATTATCTTTCAAGAATTGGCAAAAAAGTACCCCCCCCCAAAAAAAAAGAACCCCCAAAAACAAACAGGTGTACAAAAGCATACAGTGGCAAAAACAAGGTTTACTATAACTGAAGCTAAAACGCTTTGAAATACCACCCCATAATTTAAGGTGAAACCTCTAAAGTGCAAGCACAGAGAAAGCCATTTTAAAGAGGCGCCAATAAAGGGAATGCAAACTTCCAAATCAGAAGAGCAGCTGGGGATGTTTATCATTTACACCCATTATCGAAATTAGGGCATCCAAAACACAGAGCAGCTGGGGACGTCCATAGTTCCCCACCCATAATTGAAATGAGGACGCCCAAATCGCCAGAGCAGCTGGGGACGTTTAGGGATTTTGTCAATAATCGAAATTAGGACGTCCATCTTGGGGGAAGCCCATCCCGCTCTTACATGGATGTCCCTGGGACAGTATTTAAGCTTTCTTCTCAGTATTTTTGAATCTTTGCATCGCATTGTTAGAATGGCACAAAAGCAAGCACCCACCCGCAAGGGTAATTTTAGTGACCCTGAAATTGAACTGCTGGTGCAGGAAATACAGAGAAGGCACACACATCTCTTTGCTCCCATGGGCCAGAGGCTGGCTGCTACAACAAAGCAGAGAGAATGGGAGGCAGTAAGGGACCGGGTCAAAGCCGTCTTTCACTGTGACACAGATGTGGAAGACTGCAAGCGGAAGTGGCGCCGCCTGAGGAGTGATGTGAGGAAGAAGGCTGGTGCCGACCCTCCCAGCAGATGATACTGCTAACTTGACCCCCTAGAGCGCATCATTCATGGGCTCTTGCCCCAGGAGGGGATCCATGGCATTGGGTCTCTGGACATATCAACACAAACTGAGGGCTCAGGTAGGTTGAACATTAGGAAGCTGGGATATTTGTTGTGCTGCACTACACTCTGTTTTACACAAGTGGGGGACAGTGTGGTGCTCCTAAGCAGGGGAAGGGGTGAGAACACCACATGCAATACAAATCACTATTCATTACAGACCATGAAACAGGGAGTAGCCAGGTGGACGGGGAAGGTTTCCAGCTATGAGTTTGTAGGTTACCACAGTTTCACAGCTTTGGGGGCCTTCCCTACTCCCTCCTCTTTTCCCATCACAAAACTGTGCATATCTCCTTCCCACACCTCTGTGCTGTAGCCACTGTGTCCTCTGCACTCCTTCCACAGTTCTATGTTTACCCACCTGCCTGTGTGGCTCTCTTGCACATCAGTCTCTGACGTACACTGCGCTCCTCGTTTCCAGCTCTGTACCATGTACAATGACATCTGTGGCTTGCCTGCCAATCGCATTCCTCAACATCCTTTGTTGGGTCTTTGCGTCTGGAGCTATGTATATGAATGCTGAAAAACAAAGTGGATTATTTTGACCAACACACTTCCTCTCCTTTGCTATGCAGGTGATGACAGCCAGTCAGAGGAAGAAGCTGGCCCTAGTGGCCACCAGCCCCAGCACACAGAGCAGCAAACCAGTGGGCCTGGAGGTGTGCCTGCACAAGAAAGCACGCAGGACCATGGGGTGGAAACCACAGGACCCAGCAGCAGTAGCACCGGCTCTGCCTCCACCACCCGCAGCAGAGACTCTCCCTCCCACCACCTGCAGCCTTTGCCGATGGTGGCACAGAGGAAGAAGATGCAGAAGGGGGGGGGGCACATCCTCAGCAGAGACCATCTAGCCAGAGGAAGCAGCTACTGCACTTCGCGACACAATTGCTGGGCCACAATGTGCACCTGGAAGATTACCAGTGCCAGAAATTGGAGCTGCAACGGGAAGCGCTACAGATGCAATGAGAGCGGTACAGGCCCAACATGAAGCGGTACAGCAGCTCCAACGGCTGGAGCACAGTATCGAGGGCCTACGCCATGACTGAAACCACATAGTACAGCCCTGATGCAGCAACAAGTGGTGTCTACTTCCACCACTGCACAGCAACCACCCACAAAGAGGAGCTTGAGATCCTCAGCCCCCCAGCTACTGGTCTAGCAGCCACCACACCAGCTCCCCTTCTGGGTCCTGTGCCCAGGTTGCAGGGCAAGCCACAGACTGCAAGGTGCCGGATTTTCACAAGGCAGCCGAGGCAGCAGGCCAGGGAGGCGGCGGAGGAAAGTGATGGGACATGCTGGGGGGGTGGGGGGGTGCTGGGAGGTGGGAGGAAGGAGTGTGAGGTTTGGAGGGAGGGGGAATATGCACAGAGCGGGTGATGGTGGTGGGGGGTGGTGGGGTGTAAGTAGTATGTGATAGCAATAAGTGTCAACTTACTCTCACACAAAACTTGTCTCGATGAGTCTTTGCCTGGCTCTAACCCCCAGCTGGTGTGCTCTGTGGGCAGGAGGTAGAGGGGGCTCCTCACCCTCTTCATCTGGGGCCTGCTGCTGCGGTGGCTGTGGCTCTTCTTGGAGGGCCTGTCCTCTGCGCATTGCCAAATTATGTAGCATGCAGCAGGCCAGGAATATCTTTGCCACCTTTTGGGGGTTGAACAGGAGCTCCCCTCTAGAACGGTCCAGACATCGGGACCTGTTCTTAAGTTGTCCGGAGGTGCACTTAATGGTGCCACATGTGGTCTGATGTCTACTGTTGTAGTTCTCCCCCGACCCTGTTTGTAGGTGCACTATGGGGGTCATGAGACAACTCCACTGTGGGTAGCCTCTGTCACCTTTGGGGAGAAAGGATGAGAAAGATGAGTGTGTATTGTTTGGAGAGGGTACCTTGTGGAGGTGTGTGTGTGTGGGGGGGGGGGGTGGAATAGTGGGTTGAGGAGTGAGCTGGAGGGAGAAAGTGCTGAGGGTTGCCCAGTGGAGGAGGTATAGTTTGGGCAGATCCATGCTACACTTACCTAGGAGCCATTCGCCGGTGATCTCCCTTCGGTCAAACCTGCGAAAGATTCCTGAGTGCTGCAATATATAGGTGTCATGGGTTGAACCTTGGTATCGAGCACACATGTCTAGAATCTCCCTGTGGGCATCACATACAACTTGCATATTGAATGAGTGGAATGCTTTCCTGTTCGTATAAGTGGCCTCTCGTGCCCGGGGGGGGGGGGGGGGGGGGGGGGGTCTCAGTGCGACATGTGTGCAGTCAATGGCTCCTATGACCGAGGGGAAGTGAGCTACGGTGTAGAAGTCAGCTATGTTGTTCTGCAGGGCCTGGGGGTTGGTGGGGAAGGTGATGTACTCAGAGGTATGGGTAAGGAAGGCATCAAGGAACTGGGTGAGGCAGTTAGAATTGTTAGCCTGGGTGAGACCCGTGTTCACAGATAGGACAGACTGGAAACTCCCACTGGCCAGAAAAGAGAGAGAAGCAGTGATCTTTAGGTGCACATGGATGGGGTTGTTCCTACGGGTCCTGGGCTGCAGGAGGGGTTGGAGCTGGTCACAAAGGTGCTGAATGGCAGCCCTATCAAAGCAGTACCTAGTGAGACACTGCAGGTCAGTAAGGTCTAGGAAACTGCTATGGGGCCTGAAAACTCTGGGATGTGAGTACCTCCTGCGGTGCCTCCCCTCTTCCTCCAACATGTAAGCCACCTGTGCATTTAGTGCCTCCATTTCCCCACACTACAGGTGGAATGCAGTGCCACCAGTGCTCACCTCTCCCTACCAGACTGGTGAAACACAGCAGCAATAAACAGAAGCTGACACTCACTCTTCCTCCACCGACAAACAATGCCGTGACACACAGCAGAGACACACTGTCTGCAAGCACTCTCTGACCCACTACAAACTCTCTGCCACAACCTCTAGCCAGTCACTCTCCAAGCAGCAAACGACAGTCTTCACAAACACCCTGCAGCAGCACGCAGGACAAGAGACCACACAGAGACAACAAACAGGTAAGGGATGAAATATGAACTTGGGGACAGTGAATGGAGAGGGATAGGGGGAGGGGATGGGGGAGATAGAGGAAGAAGTAGTGGTGTCTGGGTTTGGGGGCTAGAAGGGGTAGGGAAAGCTGAAAATATAAAACACAAAAGAGGTAGGTGAGGGTGAAAACGTTCTGGCTAGGGCACTCAGACAAAGGTAACAGGTACTCAACAAACTCTCAGCTTTCTTTCCAAAAGATTCATCTTTCTCTCCCAACAACGATCTCGCCACTCTCCAACTCCACAAAATCGCTAATGGGTCTAAAGACGACTTCCCCCTTACCCTGGTCGCTTTTATTTCAGGTCTAACTGAGGACGCCCATGTTCCAGCCAATGCGAAACCATTTCGCTATCCGTTATACGTTGGCGGCGCCCATCTCGTAACGAAGCCAATAACATGCCCCTAACATGACCCTGTGGGGATGTCCTTAGATGGACGTCCTTGCCTCAGGACGTCTTTACAGTCCTGTTTCGATTATTGGATTTGGATGACCTTCTTTCACAAGGACGCCCATGCGCCTTTTCTATTGCTTTTTGGACACCCTTCTCTTTTGAAAATGAGCTCAATTGCAATGCGATGCAAAGCATTCAAATGCATACTAAACAGCTTATTACTATGTAAACTGAATAACACAGCTTATGATGACCACCGCAAGCCACATTATTCCTAGAAAAACACTGCCAGCAAGAAGCTAGCAGCATTTATACATCCTGGAAGCAGTGGACTGCAAAGCCACAGCCTGCTGCATCGGAGTGCATCTTAAAGGAGCCAGAACCCACAATCAGAAGCTGTCCTCTCCCTCTCACCTACTTTTCTTTATAGAATAGGCTTAAAATAAGTGCTATAATTTGTGCCTTATAATGGGTGCCCTGTTGTAGAATTATCCTCATGTGTGCACATACACGCACAAATTCTACGAATCAGCTATGTGTTATTCTGTAACTGCGCATAAGTCTTCAATAAAGCATATTTTACAGGTGGACATTTGTATAGGTGGAGTCTGGCTGGAGCATTGACTAGCACAGGTAACTTCTAGAAAAATATAAATTATGTGCCTGTTTCCCAAAACTAGGCACAAACATGTACACCAGTTCTATAGCACCAACGCACATGAGCGCATATTTATTAATTTAATTAAATTATTTTGACATTTTTGCATTAAGACGATGTTTCACTACTATTTGTTTTGAAACTTTTACAACTTTGAAACTTTGCTTGCCTAAATCCTATTATTACCTCTGGAAGGAAAAATAATAACTAATTTTCCTGTTCTCTGACAGAAGGTCATGAGAATCACCTCAGGCAACATTGTTTTTTTTTTTTTTTTACTGTATCCAAATCCAAATTGCATTGAATGAAATCAGTATCTTAAGGAAAAGTGGCATAACAGTTCACTCTCAGAGCCACTTTTAATCCTATTAAGGAGATGGTATCACAACGGCTGCAACACATCATGGTGCTTGTTTGTTGAAGCATTGAGATGATCTGCACTGAGTGGCAATTACAAACCTAAAAACATTGGTTCTTTCAGAAAGCTTTGGCGGTAGCTTGCCCATCTTCCTCATTTTGGAATTTTCAAGCTTATGAGATTGAAATTGACTCAACTACTCTGCCTTCTGATCTAGCCATACAACCCAGGATTTGGATCCATTCATTGAGGCATACGGGAGACCTGTAACATTGCCTGCAGTTATTCACCGCTGCATCTATCTTTTTAATTGTCTGAATCCCTGATTCCCCTGCACTTTGTCTCTATATCCCAGTTCTCTGCCACTTTTATTTCTTTACCATTTATTGTAACTTGAAGCCCTCCTCACCTTCCCACTTTGTTTACAATGTTGATTCCATCTTTTTCCTGCTACCTTTTGTTAATTTCTTTTTGGATGTATTGTAAACTGTCTTCCTATAAAACAAGAAGTGGTATAGCATAATTCTAACTTAAATGAAATTAAGGGGATTACATATGAAGCAGTGCCAGGGAACTAACTCACACTATTTGTCCCTTAATGTGTGTTAAAGGGCTATAATGCTGGTTTTGGTGCCCTAACACTGTTTTATTTAGGTCATTGTGGAGTACCTAGTAATGAGGTGTAAACATGAAAATGCATGTAATGCAGTTCATTACTATATAAATACCTGCAGTGAACACTGGGTGCACACCAAAAGCTATGCTATAGCAGGAAAAAATAACCCCAGCTGGGGTTATTTCTCCATCCGGGAGCACTGGACTGCCAAGCTGTGGCCCGATGCACTCAGGCCCCATTTTAAAGGGGCCAGGAACCTTTCAGAAAAGCTTATCCCAGAGCACTTCCCCCAAGCACAAACCCTATAAAGTGGCCACTCCCCCCCCCCCCAAATCAAGCCCCACCAGTAATTCCCCCAACCAGATGCCTCAAAATCTAAAGGGCCCCCCTAAGTGTTGAACTCTCAACCTGGAAAACTCCCCCCCCCCCACACACAAGGTTTTGAACCCCAAGCATCTCCCCCAGTTTACCTTTAAAAATCCCTGGTTCTTAGTTGGCCAGGCAGGCACAATCCCTAGTCTCTTCTGCACATGATTCTTGGGCTCACTCAGTTGTGGGGAGCAGCTGATAGATTCGAACCATGAGCACAAAATCTGAAAATTATCTTTTCTTTGCTTGTTCTTGATTTTCTCTTTCTAGTCTCACCTCTCATGCCAGTTCAACCCTCTCTTCACCTCTTAGTGCTTCTTCCCTCCAAGCTGATCCTCTCTCTTTTCAGAACCTTTTGCTCAGTCTATCAGCCCCTATCTTTTTGATTCCCTTTCCTGATCTGTTTCTCTTTTTACAGCCCCTTCCTTATCCACTTATCCTTGTATCACAGTCTGTGCTCCCCCACCCTGCTTTCATTCACTTCATCTGTTTTTCCCTTTTGCATTCCATATCTCTTCCTTCAGCCTCTCTTCTATTCACAACCGTGTAACATAGTAACGTGGAGGGGCATAATCAAACGGCGCCGGCCAAATAGCTGGACAGCCATCTTCGGGACCGGCTCCGCAAGGGGGCGGAGTCAACCGTATTTTCGAAATACGGTTGGGGCCGGCTAAATCGATCGCCGGGTGTAGAGGAGATGGCAGGCTTCGTTTTTCAGCCATAATGGAAACCGGGCCCGGCCATCTCAAACCCAGCGAGATGCAAGACATTTGGTCGTGGGAGAAGCCAGCATTTGTAGTGCACTGGCCCCCCTCACATGCCAGGACATCAACCGGACAACCTAGGGGGCACTTCTAAAAATCTATATAAATAAAATCCCCCTCAGACATTCTGAATCCCCCTCAGACGTTCTGAAGCTCACCTCTCTCCAACTGTGGCTCCTGACCTAGGCTATTCGGACTCCCGCACTCAGCCACGCCCATCTGCGCCCTAGGCCACACCCCATCTGGACATAAAAAGCACTCTCAACGTTCCATTGACCACTGACGTCAATGAAGCCAGTTCGTTTGTTCGAAGCTCTGTAGCAGCAGATGTGGGCCCCGCCCTCACGTTAAATGTAATGACGTTGAGGGCGGAGCACATTCAAGTGTTGCAGGAATTACCACTATTGTTAGCAGAATCTGTGGTACTTCTGGAGTCAAACACCACACACCAGAATGAGAGAGAAATCTTCTTTATTTGCCAGCAAACAAAGTAGGACATCAGCTCTATCTCTCTCTGTGTCTCCTGTCTGTCCTCTCTCGTCTCAGCTCCTTCTTCTAATGTAAGCTGCTTCTGCTCCCAGTTATATAGGGTCCTACACCTCTCTAGCCCCCCTTTCTCACCAGATGGTAAAGAATAGATTGATTACCCTGTCTTGAAATAATTATTACTTACACATTACTTAAAAATATCAGTTACATAGGTTTGAGATATTTCCTAAACTGACCTATGACCTGGGGCCTCTCACACTAGACAATGTGGCACCTATCTCTTGCATTTTATTATTATTAAATTCTTAGGTTCCCAGCTAACTTCATACTAACTGCTAACTGGACTCTGGCATTCATTAAGGGGTCAAGGGCCAAGGGGCCAGTCTTGCTTAATGGCGCACATACATTTATTACTTTCAGAATACCAGTCCTATACTTAGCTATAATTAATCAAGACTTTCCCTGACCTCTTTCACCTAGCTTCCTACACAGAACTAGCTAGGACTGTAGATAATTCAAACCAGATGATGACCCCTTAAACTGCAGACAAAGCTTCACTTGAAAAGTCAGTCAAAGATGTAACACTGAATTGAAAAGATATTCTACATAGAAATAGAACTTATTAATTACACAGAATAAAACATATTCTAAAATAAGCAGAAATCAGAATTCCTTATAAGACAAATTCTAAATCATCTAGAATTATTTATCTCTAAACTATCTCCTTCTAACCAGCATTAGCCTAATCTTTTAAACTGCCTGCAATATGCCTTACTTATAATGGTATCCAGATGTGGTAAATAATTACTTCTCTCTGACCTTTCTAACCTCTGGTCTAGCAAAAGCTAGACTTCTGAGTAAATTAAACCCAGATGGCATTCCTCCACTTTACAGGACTGAACCAAATTTAAACACCAAATTAACAAATATGATTTCTTTGCCCAGGCTGCCTCACAAGGAGCCAATCAGTAGCCGAAAGCAGGAGAGAGGCCAGGTTCACACTCGCACAGGACGAAGAGGGAGGGCGGCAACACGGCGAGCAAATGGCTGCAGCGAGTGTCCAATGTGCAGGAGGCGGGTGAGGGCTCGGGGTCGAGAACCATTGGCGACTCGGAAGCGGGGGGAGGGGGGAGGAAACAGCACTGCCTACGACTCCAGCGCAGCCGTCATCCTATTCACTGAAAACAAAAGAAGCAAACCTATGACATGCTTCAGGACGTTTAATACACAGGAGTGGAAGTGACCCAAGCAACTGTACGGTAAGGAAGGAAGCCCATTGGTTAATCTGTTTCAACTCCCCCATGCAGCCGTCATTGCTATACACTCACAAACAAGCAAACCTAGGAGCTGCTGCTTCACATTGTCGTTTTTAAATTGAGGACAAAAGGAGAGGGGACACAGACAGACCCTGCAACTGGGAGGGGGGACCCTGCAACTGGGAAAAAGGGATGGGGGGAACCCCCCTGGAACTGGGAGGGAGGGGGGAATCCCCCCTGCAACTGCAACTGGGAGACAGACCGGGGGGGGGGGGGGGGAGACCCTGGCACATACTCTCATTCTCACACACACACTCGCACCCAGTCTCACTCTCCCTCTGTCACACACACACACACGCGCGCACATTCACTCTCTGTCACACACTCACTCTCTCAAACATACACACTCCGAGGAAAACTTTGCTAGCGCCCGTTTCATTTCTGTACGAAACGGGCCTTTTTTACTAGTTCAAAAATAAAAATAGCTCCCAGGTACATAGCTCCCATACCTTGTGTGCTGAGCCCCCCAAATCCCCCCCAAAACCCACTACCCACAACTGTACACCACTACCATAGCCTTTAGGGATGAAGGGGGGCACCTACATGTGGGTACAGTGGTTTTTGTTTTTTGGGGGGGTTGGAGGGCTCCCTTTTACCACCACAAGTGTAACAGGTAGGGGGGATGGGCCTGGGTCTACCTGCCTGAAGTACATAAGTACTGCTGCGCTGGGAAAAGACCAAAGGTCCATCAAGCCCAACACTCTGTCTCTGACAGCAGCCACTCCAGGCCCAAGAACCTGGCAAAAACCCCAAATTTAATAATGATCAATGGACATTTTCTTCAGGAATTTGTCCAGACCCCCTTTAAACTCAGCAAGGCCAGCTGCCGTCACTACCTTCTCCGGCAATGAGTTCCAGAGTCTAACTACGGGCTGAGTAAAGAAAAACTTTCTCTAATTTGTTTTAAACCTACCACATTCTAATTTCATCTTGTGTCCCCGGTTCTACTATTGTTAGAAAGTGTAAACAAACGCTTCACATCTGTCTGCTCTACCCCACTCATTATTTTGTAGACCTCTATCATATCACCCCTCAGCCGTCTTTTCTCCATGCTAAAGAGTCCTAGCCATCTTAACCTCTCCTCTCCTTAACCTATCCACCGGCTCCCCTTTGTCCACATGTTTGTTCACCCCCTTGAAAAAATGCAGTAGATTTGTGAGGCAAGACTTCCCTTCACTAAATCCGTGCTGACTTTGTCTCAGTAGCCCATGCTTTTGTATGGGCTCTGTAATTTTATTGTTAATAATAGCCTCCACCATTTTTCCCGGCACTGACGTCAGACTCACTGGTCTATAATTTCCCGGATCTCCTCTGGAACCCTTTTTAAAAATTGGCGTTACATTGGCCACCCTCCAATCTTTCGGTACCACACCTGATTTTAGGGATACATTACATATTACTACCAGTAGCTCCACAAGTTCATTTTTCAGCTCTATTAATACTCTGGGATGAATACCATCCGGTCCCGGTGATTTACTACTTTTCAGTTTGCAGAACTGCTCCATTCCATCCTCCAAGTTTACAGAGAAATCATTTAGTCTTTCTGACTCGTCTGCTGCAAATACCCTTTCCGGCCCTGGTATCCCTCCCAAATCCTCCTCAGTGAAGACCGAAGCAAAGAATTCATTTAATTTCTCCGCTAACGCTTTGTCTTCCCTGATCGCCCCTTTAACACCACAGTCATCCAGTGGTCCTATCGATTCTTTAGCCGACTTCCTGCTTTTAATATACCTAAAAAAAATTTTGCTATGTGTTTTTGCTTCTAACGCTAACTTTTTTTCAAAGTCCTTCTTAGCCCTCCTTATCTCCTTTTTGCATTTGGCTTGACATTCCTTATGTTTTATCTTATTTTCTTCAGTCGGTTCTCTTCTCCATTTTCTGAAGGATTGTTTTTTGGCTCTAATAGCTTCCTTTACCTTACTGTTTAGCCACACCGGCTGACGTTTGGTCTTTTTTCCTCTTTTTCTAATACGCGGAATATATTTGTCCTGTACTTCTAGGATGGTGTTTTTGAACAGCATCCATGCCTGATTCAAGTTTTTTACCCTTTCAGCTACTCCCTTCAGTCTTTTTTTCACTGTTCTTCTCATTTTAATGTAGTCTCCTTTTCTAAAGTTAAACGCTAGTGTATTTGATTTCCTGAGTTCACTTACTTCATAGCAATATCAAACTGATCATATTATGATCACTTTTATCAAGTGGCCCTCACACCGTTACCCCCTGCACCAAATTATGAGCTCCACTAATGATTAAGTCTAGTATTTTTCCTTCTCTTGTCGGCTCCTGAACCAGCTGTTCCATGAAGCCGTCCTTGATTTCATCAAGAAATTTCAACTCCCTTGCGTGCACCGAAGTTTCATGAACCCAGTCTATATCCGGATAATTGAAGTCATCCATTAATATTACATTGCCCTTTTTATTCGCTTCCCTAATTTCCCTTTTCATCGCTGCGTCCGTCTGCTCGTCTTGACCAGGCGGACGGTAGTACACTCCTATCACTGTCCTTTCCCCCTTTTCATGTGGAATTTCAATCCACAAGGATTCCAATAGGGGTTTTGTCTCCTGCAATATTTGCAGCCTATCTGAGTCAAGGTTCTCATTTACATACAGTACTACCCCTCCTCCAATCCTATCCACCCTGTCGCTACGATATAATTTGTAGCCTTGTATGACTGTGTCCCATTGGTTATCTTCCTTCCACCGGGTCTCAGAGATGCCTATAATATCCAGTTTTTCACTGTGTGCAGTGTACTCCAGCTTTACCATCTTATGCCTCAGGCTCCTGGCATTTACGTATAGACATTTCAGTGTATGCTTGTTGTTCCCTTTTTTATTACGCTTAATACATGGCATTATTAATATGTTGTCTTCTGTCTGCTCATTATTAATTTTATTTAAGTCCATCTGATTCTCTATGATTTCTTTGTCATCCTTAATCACAAGTAACCCTTTTTTCCCTATCTGGATGATATCCTCAAAAGATACCTTCTCCCAAACCATGCGCTTTTGAGCGACTGTCGGCACAGCACCCACTAAAAACTGCTCCAGGGACTTGCATACTGCTGTCAGGGAGCTGGGTATGACATTTCAGGCTGGCAGGGAGGTTGGTGACCACTGGGGGAGTAAAGGGAGGTGATCCTCGATTCCCTCCAGTGGTCATTTGGTCAGTTGGGGCTCCTTTTTGAAGTTTGGTCATGAAAAAAAAGGGACCAAGTAAAGCCGGTGAAATGCTCGTCAAGCCTGGCTTCTTTTTTTCCATTATCGGGCGAAGCTGGCCATCTCGTGAGCACGCTCCCGTCCAGCCCCCGTCCTGCCTTCACGACCCTATCAACACGCCCCCTTGAAGTTTTGGCGGCTCCGTGACGGAAAGCAGTTGAACCCGGCCAAAATCGGTTTTCGATTATACCGATTTGGCCGGTTTCAGGATATCGCCGGCATCTCCCGATTTGTGTCGGAAGATGGCTGGGGATCTCTTTCAAAAATTAGCTGGATAGTAACATAGTAGATGACAGCAGAGAAAGACCTGTACGGTTTAGCATAGGGGCGTTCAACCTCAGTCCTTGAGAGCCACAGTCTAGATGGGTTTTCAGCATTTCCCCCCAAATGAATGCACATGAAATTATTTGTATGCACTGCCTCCATTGTATGCAAATAAATTTAATGCATATTCATTGTGGAACGTAAAAACCTGTCCTAGCCAGTGCTGAGGTTTGTCACCCCTGTTTGAGCACATCTGCTGAATCCCCTGCTATGAATGTCATCACATGCCACTGATTTCCATGCAGGGTGGAAGACTAGTCTAATAGAACAGTATGTTGAGAACAAAAAGATACAAGTTCAAATCCTACATCAGCTCTTTGTGATTTTTTCTTTTACTTGTGAGCTTCCAGGGATAGAAAATTACCCAATATACCTGAAAGTACATCACTTCAATATTCTTCAGATTTTCAGTCACAGAGCCCGGTATCCTTTGCCAGTCTCACATTCAGAGGAGGAGAGGGGAGGCAGTAACCACTGGAGAATTAAGGAATGACTTGTCTCAAACCCTCCAGTGAGGTGTTGCTTAATAAGAGCACCTTTTTATATTCTGGATGTGCCAAGTACTAAGGCTAAATAACAAGGCCATCTTTATGGATTCAAACATTCCTTTCCCTTCTGAAATCAGAGTTGGACATCCATATTTAGGTCCCTCTCTATTCCTGCTCAAAATACTGCAGTACGCCCTTATAGCAAAGGAGCGTGGACCTTAATATCAAGCCAGTCATAAGACATCCTCTTCATTGCACACTAGACAAGGAGGAGCTCATTTAAGTTAAAGCAATATGGCTGGTGCAGATGGAATAGATAGATAGATAGATAGATTGATAGATAGATGATAGATACATAGATAGATAGAACCTAGAAAGAAGCCCATTAGTATTGAAAATCAATGCTAATTTACAAGCGATCACTGACCTTGAACTCACAACAGGTTTCACATTTGCATCAGGATTTATCTATTAAAATTCAAGTAAATACATGAAAACATCTGCATAAATTAATTCTAATGGAACACAAGCTCAGGCAGGCTGTTCTTGTATCAAAACAGAATTTTTGATACGAAAACAGCGCTTCAGGGTAGTCTTGTTAAAGCTTACAAGTTATTACATTCAAAACCAAGGGCAAGATTTACTTCAGAGGAGCAGATACTTGGTTGAAAGTGAAAGAAAGTGGGAAAGTGCCAGAATTCGATAGCAGCAATGCTTTGGTTCATTAGCATGCATTGTCAAAATTTGTATAATCTAGAAAAGAGAGTTGGAAAGGGTAGAGAAATAGCTGATTTCTTATATTCACTCAGGATGAAAGTATTTATTTCCCTCTCATCTAATACTGGAGCTCTGAGGAAATAAAAAATAATCTCCAGCCTAGCGCACTGATGCTATTTCAACAGAGGAAACTCTTCAAGCATGCATCATTTTCTCACCTCTGAATCATTTCCAACTACTGTGGAGCACATAACCCTCTTTTTCTAGAATGTTGCCGCAAGTTTTACAGGCCATTATAAAGCCTTGTATAAAGTGATATATATCCCCATTGCTGATTCTGAGTGCCATGAGATCGAAGAAGGGTTTTATATTATAGCAGGTTTCCTCAGAATGACAGAGGCCATCAATTATACCCACATAACTCTCATCCGGTCTTACAGCACATTTTCTATAAGAAGACTTTCATTCTATCAATGTAGAAGTCACCTGTGGCTTTAAACATCATAGTGTCAATTTCAAATAGTACATACAGTTGTACATTATCCCACGGATTCTATAAAGGTCACCTAAATTTGGGCACAATCCTGAGATGCATGTGCAACTTAACTGGTTAACGAGTCATTAATAGGAAATAATTGGTTGTTAACTATCAGTTATTGATGTTAATTGGCACCCATAAAGGGGCATTTTCAAAAGGTCGTCCAAATCTGAATTTGGACGTCTTCATGAAGTCGGCCAAAATCAGGTAGGTATAACTGAAAAATAGTATGGACGTCCTTAGTCATTCCATTATCACAGTTGAAAACTCCCAAATCAGGGACGCCCAAAGTATAGTAAAAAGGGCGCCCTTAGACATTCCATTATCACAGTTGAAAACGCCCAAATCAGGGACACCCAAAGTATAGGAAAAATACTGCAAAAGGACGTCTTTCGGCGGTTCTACAAGAAAGATGTCCTTATTACTATACTTTGGACTTCTTTGATGTACCTGGTTGTTCTGGAAGTACAGTGCATGTAGTTGCGGACATCCAGGTACAGGGAAAATATAAGGAACATTGAGAAGTACAGTAACAAGGACGTGTTTCTCACAGAACTGCTGAAGGACGTCCATTTTACTAGGCCCACTGAAGGACGGCGAGCCTGTAACAGGGACGTCCTTCGGCAGTTCTGTGAGAAATACGTCCTTGTTACTGTACTTCTCAATGTTCCTTATATTTTCACCATACCTGGATGTCCACAACTACATGCACTGTACTTCTGGAACATGCAGCTATGGGAAATATAAGGAACATACATATTTTATTGTGTATATATATGAAGTTCGCACACTTGATAATGATCTATATAAGGAAGGCTCCGCACATGTGAATACGTACTCATTCAGATAAGGCCCCACACGCGTGATGATGGTCCATGGACGTCCATGAGTGATGGCCGTCCATGTGTGGAGCCATTATATATGCCAGGATGTGCATGTACTGACCCGTCCATATATGGGATGGTCGTCCATATATGGAACTGTGCGTGTAAGGACATCCATCACGCATGGGTGTCCATATAAGGCGATGCACGTTTTCCAACGGTTATTCCTTCACAAACATGTCTGTGCACCGGGAGCCTAATTTCAGCCTCGCTGAAAATCTTTGCCTCATCGAGCTGTGCCTAAGGCACCGGCGGGTATTATTTATGCACCACCACCACCTGCCTCTCAGGACTGTCTCGATAAGAGCCTGGAGTCGTATAAGAGACAGGTTACAAAGGTAACTGTTTGTTCCCCCCCCCCCCCCCGGTCCTGGCCTATCAGGTCCCCCTCCTGTAGCTACACATATAAGAGCTCCCTTAGCAATGTAAGCACTAACTGTAGAGACACCGGGTGAGCTGGAGGCAGAACCACTGGAGAGTGTCCCAAAAGCAGAATCAGAACCAAAGGAGTTGTGGTTCACATCACCACTAGCTGAGCGCAGACCCCCTGATGGGTTCCCAAAAGCTGTTGAAGCTGAGTCTGTTGTTGCTGGACCACTCTGGAGAGGTCCTGGAGAAACTGGAGAGAATATAAGAACATAACATAAGAATAGCCATACTGGGTCAGACCAATGGTCCCTCTATCCCAATATCCTGCTTTCCAGCAATGACCAATCCAGGTTACAAGTACTTGACAGAAACTCAATTAGTAGCACCATTCCATGCCACCAATCGCAGGGCAAGCAGTGACTTCCCCCATGTCCATATCAGTAACAGACTATGACATTTCCTCCAGGAACTTGTCCAAGCATTATTTAAACCCAGATTTGCTAACTGCTGTTACCACATCCTCTGGCAATGAAATAAAGAACTTAACTATTCATTGAGTGAAAACATATTTCCTTGTATTTGTTTTCAAAATATTCCCTCACAAATTCATTGAGTGTACCCTGGTCTTTGTACTTTTTGCAAGAGTTAACAATTGATTCAGCTCCACCCACTCCACACCACTCAGGATTATGTATACCCCAATCATTTGTCTCTTTTCCAAACTGAAGAGCCCTAACATCTTTAGCCTTTCCTCTTATGGGGGCAGTTCCATCTCCTCTATCATTTTGGTCGCTCTTCTTTGAATCTTTTCTAACTCCGCTATATCTTTTTTTAGATGTCTTCTCAGTTGAGCTCATCACCGTGGCAAACTGTCACAATTTGAGGAAAGTGAGCCCTTGGTCTGTAGTGAGTTTGGCTCTACCTATGTGGCATAAGCACAGCATAGGTCCTCACTGACAGCTGCTGACAAGACACCTGGCAAAGTCCAGAACACAACTGGCTGGAATGCTAGAGTAAGGCAGGGCAGGCACAGACTGGTTGAGATGCTGGAGCAAAGCAGGACAGGTACAGATGCTGGAATGCAAAATCTAGGCAAGGCAGGCATAGACTGGCTGCAATGCTGGAACAAGGCAGGGCAGGCACAGGCTGGCTGGAATATGGGAACAAGGCAAGGCAGCAACAATGGAACAAGGCAACACACACTGAAGTCTGCAAGACAATAGAAAGCCTGTTGCTGAGGCACTGGTTGAGTGTAGGGCATGTCCTTAACTCCTAGACAGGATGTGATGTCATCTAGCAGAGCTATAAAAAGGAAGTGCAGAGTTCCTAGAAGCAAAACAGATTTTTCAGACACGGGAGGCTGCTGGAGACCATGAAAGATTTCTGAATACAGGTGAGAGCCATGACATATGCTAGCTCAATGGTTGGTGTAAATGCTTGTGCCTAACTGCTTTCAGCTGGGGGGGGGGGGGGGGGGACTGATAATAATCTCTATCCTGCATGCATAAGTGCTAGGCACATCTCTGTGCTGCCCATGCCCCTTCCAGGTCCACATTAATTTGTAAAACATTGACTAAGGGCAGTTAACATATGTAACTGCAAATTAGTACCATTTAGCACCAATTAAACCAATTATAGTCCATATTTGTTTGTTAATCCCAATTAGCAGCTAATTTAACAATTAAGATTTGCACATAACTGGCCTATTCTATAACTTGTGTGTGCAACATTTTGCACTATCACATTTTGCACACAAGTTTATAGAATTAGGGTGATAGTGTTCTTTTAGAATAGTAGTGCACATTGGCATTGGCATGCCTAAATGTAGGCACACACATTTATAAAACAGCCACAAGCAGACCCACTTGTGTTAAAATATTCTTTAATAGGGAAAATGCCTGACGTGGCCATGTTTCACCACTGTTGGATGAAACAAACATTAAAATTCTTACAACAACCAAATTAAATCAAATTGTGCAAACCATATCAAATCAACATGCATATTAAAAAATATTAACATGTATATTAAAAAATGTTAAAAAATATATAAAATCATGTACATTGCTCTCTCACATGCAAATATTATGAAATGTGTACAGACAAAAAAATAAAATAAAATAAAACATATCTAAAATATGCAGATGTGTTTAAATAAACCATAAGTGAATGAAATAGTACATTGCATTAATCAAAATAATCAGTTCTATGTAAAAAGGCATTCCTCCAATATTTCAGTTGCATTTAATACAACATGCTTGTAATTGCAGTGATCATAATAACTGTGAGACCTTATGCAAGTACAAATATTTAAAAGATTGGTATGAAAAGGGAAGGTGCTACTTTTGGTAGATTTTTGCCTGACATGGATTGGAACGTCCCGTCTGCAGAATCGGAAAGAAGTAGGGAGATTTTTATTTATTTATTGCATTTGTACCCCACATTTTCCCACCTATTTGCAGGCTCAATGTGACTTACAAGCACCTGTTATGGCATCACCATTCCAGGAGATAGATACAATTGGTATTACAAAAAGATTCTGGATGAAGAAAAAAGGCCTAAGCAGAGTTACAGAAAGATAAATATCGGAATAGGGTGAAGTGGTGAAGTGTTATAATTAGCTATGGATTTCCGTTGTAGACCTTGTTGAAGAAATAGGTTTTCAAAGATTTACAAAATTTAGTTATGTCGTTGATCGTTTTCAAGTCAGTTGGTAGTGCATTCCATAGCTGCGTACTCATGTAGGAGAAGCTGGTCGCGTGAGATAGCTTGTATTTTAGTCTTTTGCAGTTGGGGAAGTGCAAATTAAGGAATTTGTGGGCTATTTTTTAGCATTTCTGGGAGGCAAGTCCACAAGGTCTAGCATGTAGCTCGGGGCATCTCCGTGGATGATTTTATGAACAATCGTGCAGATCTTGAATGCGATACGCACTTTGAGTGGGAGCCAGTGGAGTTTTTCTCATAGAGGTTTTGCACTTTCATATTTTGTTTTGCCAAATATGAGTCTGACTGTGGTATTCTGGGCTGTTTGAAGTTTCTTGATAGTCTGTTCCCTGCAGCCAGCGTATAGTGTGTTGCAGTAGTCCAGGTGACTCAGCACCATTGAGTGCACTAGGGTACAGAAGATAGATCTAGGAAAGAAAGGTTTAACTCTTTGGAGTTTCCACATGGAGTGGAACATCTTTTTCATTGTGTTCTTCATGTGGGTGTCGAGTGTGAGATTTCGGTCTATGGTCACTCCCAGAATTTTCAGATTGTTTGAGATTGGAAGAGATAGGTTTGGTGTGGATATGGTGGTGAAGTTGCTTGTGTTATGTTGTGAGGTGAGTATAAGGCATTGTGTTTTTTTCTGCGTTAAGTTTTAGCTGGAATGCATCAGCCCAGGAGTGCATGATTTGGAGGCTTTGATTAATCTCGTTGGTGATTTCCCTTAAATCATGTTTGAACAGGATGTAGATCGTGACATCGTCTGCATATATGTAGGGGTTGAGGTTATGATTGGCTAGTAACTTGGCCAGGGGTATCATCATTAGGTTGAAGAGGGTTGGTGAGAGGGGGGATCCTTGGGGGACTCCACATTCTGGTGTCCATGGGGTTGAGATGTCCTCGTTCGCTATTACTTGGTACGATCTTATGGTTAAGAATCCTCTGAACCAGTTGAGAACGTTACCTCCAATTCCAAAGTATTCAAGAATATTTAGTAATATTCCATGGTTGACCATATCGAAGGCGCTGGACATGTCGAATTGTAGTAGATTGTGGATGCCATTCAAAGTGCCTTGCTCAGACAAATGGTGACGAAACCCACAAGGGAAGGCTGGATCTAGTGCTTATGAATGGAGGAAGTGTTTCAAATATCAGGGCCGGTACCCACCTATGTAATAGTGATCATCACTTTGATATAAGGGCAAAGACAGAGTGCGGACGCACAAAACTCAAAGTACTGGATTTCAGACAAACTGATTTTGATAAAATGGAATACCTGAAGAAGGAGCTCTTAGTGTGAGAAGGCATAGGAGATGTGGAAAATCAGTGGTCAAAACTAAAGGCTGCTGTAAATATGGCTACTGATCATTATGCAAGGAAAGTAAACAAAAATGAGAAGCAGGAAGACTATATGGTTCTCCAAACAGCTGAAAAAATAAGAGCAAAAGAAGCTTTGTTCAAGAAATACAAAAGAACGCAACGAGAGGATCACAGAAAAGATTATCGGATTAAACTGAAAGAAGCAAAGAGGGAAATATGGCTAGTGAAAGCAAGAGCAGAAGAAAAAATGGCTAAAGATGTAAAAAAGAGGTGACCAGACCTTTTTCAGATATATTGGAGAACGGAGAAAAGATGGAAATGGAATTGCAAGACTGAAAGATAATGAGAATAGCTTTGTGGAGAGTGATGAAGATAAAGTGAACATGCTAAACAATTACTTCTCTTCAGTGTTCACGGAAGAAAATCCTGGTGAAGGACCACGGTCGGCTGCCGAGGGAACATCTGGGAATGGAGTGGATACTGCCTTGCTTACGGATGAAAGAATTTATAAACAGCTGGAGAATCTGAAAGTGGACAAGGCTATGGGGCCGGATGGGATACATCCCAGGATACTGAAGGAGCTTAGAGAGGTACTGGCGGAACCTCTTAAAGATTTATTTAATAGATCTTTAGAGACAAGAGAGGTTCTGTGGGTTTGGAGACGAGCGGATGTGGTCCCTCTTCACAAAAGTGAAGACAGGGAAGAAGTGAGAAACTACAGACCAGTAAGTCTCATGTCAGTGGTAGGAAAAATAATGGAGTCGCTGCTGAAAGAAAGGATAGTTAACTTTCTAGAATCCAGCAGGTTACAGGAGGCAACATGGCTTCACCAAAGGAAAATCCTGCCAAACGAACTTATTGACTTCTTTGACTGGGTGATCAAAAAATTGGATGAAGGACATGCGCTAGAAGTAATCTACTTGGACTTCAACAAAGCCTTTGATACGGTCCCCCACAGAAGACTTGTGAATAAGCTGAAAGGGCTGAACTTAGGACCAAAAGTGGTGAACTGCACAGGAAACTGGTTGACCGACAGGTGGCAGAGGGTGATGGTACATGGAATCCGCTCGGAGGAAAGGAAAGTGAGCAGTGGAGTTCCTCAGGGGTCGGTGCTGGGGCCTATTCTGTTTAATATATTTGTGGGAGATATTGCTGAAGGGTTGGAAGGAAAGGTTTGCCTTTTTGCAGATGACACGAAAATAGCCAATAGAGTAGATAGCCTGGAGGGAGTAGAAACAATGAGAAGGGATCTCCAAACTTTAGAAGAATGGTCGAGGGTCTGGCAGTTAAAATTTACACTATTCACACAAGGTCTTTTTATGCTACAACTAGTAGAGTATAACAATATGTTTCTGTTTTTCTTTTATGTAGTAATACTTTGAGAAACCTTTTAACCTATAGGTCCCCAGATTACCTCTATTAAGTTAAAATTTAATGTCAAGAAGTTTAGAGTGATGCACTTGGGGTGCAGAAACCCGAAAGAGAGATACCAGATAGGAGGGGAGAGATTAGTAAGCTCGACTCAAGAGAGAGACTTTGGGGTGTTAGTGTCCGAGGATCTGAAGGTGAAGAAACGATATGACAAGGTGACGGCTGTGGCCAGAAGGATGATAGGCTCCATAGAGAAGGGTATAACCAGCCGAAGAAAGGAGGTGTTGATGCCCCCTCTACAAGTCGTTGGTGAGGCCCCACTTGGAGTATTGTGTTCAGTTTTGGAGGCCGTATCTAGCTAAAAATGTAAAAAGACTGGAAGTGGTGAAAAGAAAGGTTACAAAAATGGTATGGGATTTACGTTGCAAAGCGTACAAGGAGAGACTTGCCGACCTGAACATGTATACTTTGGAGGAAAGGAGAAAGAGGGGTGACATGATACAGACGTTCAAATATTTGAAAGGTACTAATCCGCTAACAAACTTTTTCTGGAGACGGGAAGGTGTTAGAACTAGAGGACATGAATTGAGGTTGAAGGGGGGCAGACTCAGGAGTAATGTTAGTATTTTTTCATGGAGAGGGTGATGGATACGTGGAATGCACTCCCGCGGGATGTGGTGGAGATTAAAATGGTAATGGAATTCAAACATGCGTGGGATAAATACAAAGGAATGCTGTTTAGAAGAAATGGATCCACGGAATCTTAGCAGAGATTGGGTGGCGATGCTGGTAATTGGGAAGCAAAACCAGCGCTGGGCAGACTTCTATGGTCTACGCCCTGATCGTGACTGAATAGATTGGGATGGGCTTGAGTGTAAATTTTAAGGGGCTTAGACGTTAGCTTCAGAACTTTTAGTACAAGAAGAGTGCTGGGCAGACTTCTACGGTGTGTGCCCTGAGAATGGCAAGGACAAATCAAACTCGGGTATACATATAAAGTAGTGCATATCATGTAAAATGAGTTTATCTTGTTGGGCAGACCATAGGCGCCCGGTATAAGAGGCTTGGAGAGGCTAAGCCTCCCCCCTGCTGCAGCAGAATGGATCAGCTGTGGAGTCCAGCTGCTCTGAGGGGATTACATTGTTGATTTACCTCCATCCTCACAGCAGGAGCTGCAGTGAAAGCCCTCTAGCAGTTGTAGAAATTGGTTTATGGTTTGTTTACCTTACTGCTGGGAAAGCAGGGGGGGGGGGGGGGTTGGCTGGAGGTGTCCTGGGTTGCCAGGGAGATATTTAACGAGGATGACTTCCTGACCTGAAAAAGTCACCAGACAACAAAGGTAGAAAAGATCATTTTATTTTCATTATAGTGTTTGGAATATGTCCACTTTGAGAATCAGGTGCTCAACATTAAAAGTTTATATTTATTTACTTATTTATGGCATTTTATCCCACATTAAACATGAATTAGGGTGTTTTGTGGCTCTACATGAGAATTGTGATGATATGATCCCTTGTTTCATATTGTTGACAGTCTGCATTTTCAGTATGGGTGGTATATTGGTGTATTAGGTTCTGCCCAGTGTAATATTTATGGTACAGTAAGGTTCTGAGTGTGTTTTTGCACAAAGTTGTGCATAGTGTTTTGCAGTTGAGCGATTGTGCTTAGAATATGCTTTGAGCAACTACTTTATTCTTTGACATATGATACATATCTAATATCTAAATTTAATAAAAGGTATTAATTGTGACTTATTTTTTTTATTTTTTCTGCGTGTTATCAGACAATTATGGATTTAAGCTCCACCCCTGGCCCCACCCCCTAACCCCGCCCCCTTTAGCCTCCCCAAACAGTTGGGTACCAACCGCCTATGGGGCAGACTGGATGGACCGTACAGGTCTGTATCTGTCGTCACTATGTTACTATGTTACTATATGTTACAAATGTTGTAATCTCCAAAAAGGACATATACCTAAAGGTATTTAGTAAAAACCTTCCTCTTAGTAAACTTGTGCATCCAAGACTTCTTATTAAAAAATATTTCTTTAAATGATAAATACTTTAGGTGAGGGCACATAGAAATTCTAAACACTTGCTACAGACAGCTCTTGGATGACAAAAGGCAGGAAACTTCAGCTCTACAGCAGCTCCTCATCTTGCACTTTTAGATGTATTTGAGGGGGAAGTTTTCAGTCAGGCAGTTTTACTGAGACGCATACATATATATTTGGCCAAGTGGCTTTGAAAATTATCCATCATATAAGAAATATGTATTAGCCATATTTATTTTGTTACATTTGTACCCTGCGCTTTCCCACTCATGGCAGGCTCAATGCCTCACTCAGTCCAAAAGTCAGCAATTTGGCAACGTTTTCAAGATGCATTCTACATTGACTGTTGGTCACATGGTAATGATGATGTGGTGAGAGGAGCAGACTTGTCTTGTCCACATGTCAAGCTCTAACAAGTACTAAATAATATTTTTTCTTATAGATGATAATGGTTATGCATTGATTGAATGGCTCGTGTTACCTTTTCTGGATACTGTCACAGAAGATGAACAGATATTTAGTGTCCCTTTTACTAAGCTGCTGTAAAAAGGGCTGTGCGCTAGCAGTGGGGGCCATTTTTGCTATGTACTGAGGCTCTTTTTACTGCAGCAGGTAAAAAAGCCAAAAAAAGGGCTTCCGCTCTTACCCGGAAGTAACCGGGCAGGGCGCAGCACAGTCCGATTTTTAAAATATTTCTGCTAGTGCCAGAAATGCCGCAGGCTGGGGGTGGAACTACTGCCGGCTCCCGCGTTGGGCCAGCTGTACTTCCAGATTGACAAGCAGTAAGCCCGCCACTTAGTAATGAATTTACCAACACATATTTTGTAGGTGGTAAGGGCTCATGAGGTAATCCTGCGCTAATCAGTTAATACATGGTAATGTAGCTATGCCAATTAGCACAGAAATGCCCACTCTCTATTCCCGGACATGCCCCCTCAATGCAGAAATAAAAACTATTGTTTAGTGCATGGTAGTGTGTGTCATTTTGGCATTTACGACAGGACTCCTGAGCGTGTCCCATGGTACAACATTATAAGCTGTGCTAAGCATGCGCTAGTGCTTACCACAGATTAGTAAAAGGACTGTTGAATAAGTAAACATAGGGGCCCTTTTACTAAGTTGCATAGGTGCCTACGCGCACCCAACGTGTGCCAAATTGGAGTTACCACAAGGCCCTTGCAGTAATTTCAATTTTGGCGCGCGTCCGCTATGTGCATCTGAAAAATATTTTTATTTTCTGGCGTGCGGCAGCTACATGTGTCAAGTGGCATTTGGCGCGTGTAGACCATTACCGCCTGGTTACCATGTGAGACCTTACCACTAGGTCAATGGCTTGCGGTAAGGTCTCAGACCCAAAATGGACCCGGGGCAATTTTCATCTTGCTGCACGTCCATTTTTGGCAAAAAAGGCATTTTTTTGTAGGGGCGCTAAAAATAGTTCTGCTCGCACCCAAAACACGTGTCTACACTACCGCAAGCCATTTTTCAGTGCACCTTAGTAAAAGGACCCCATAATGATCATGCCTACTTCATCATAGCAAATGAATGAGTTTTCAACGCCTTCCAAACTACAATGGTGGTATTGCCATATTAGTCTACTTATATACATAGCAAAAATCAGGAAAATGTTTGTATTAGATTGCTGTAATTCATTTCTGACTAGTTCTGAAGAGATAGTGCCTTCCTGAAAGAAAAGAGATGAAGTTACTTCCATTATATATGTTGATGATGTACCGAGCTTGATTAGAATGTATGTTCCACAGAGCAGGAATTGTTTCTCATGTGTCTGTACAGCACTGTGTATGTCTAGTAGTACTGTAGTAATAATATTATAATTGTGGTAGCTGTTGTTATTTTCAACTGTCATATACTATCACATAATTTGCCCATCTGTACATCACTTCCTTTGAATCAATAGGTAATTGACTAACCCATAGAACAGGGCTGTTTCTTACATTGATAGTCATTATATTGCCATCGTCATCTATATAGTTGATCTTTCCCCTGACCTTAGGATGCCCACTAAGCAAATTCTGGCTGAAAATTGAATTTCCCAAATACCTACTGCCATTAAAAGGGAACTTGGCACTCTTTGGTGTGTTTTGAAACATTCTGAAAATTATTTGGAAAGGATGACTAAAGATATTGGAACACTGCAGAAAATTAGCCCTAATGTACCATAATTTAAGGTCTAGCAATCGTTCTGCAATGCGTTTTGCATATGTTTATGTTTGCATAGTTGTTGGTTTGGATTGTTTCTCTGCCTATGTTGCAGGAATCTATCCTGCTTATTTTTGAAGGAGAAGGGTGCCCATCTTCCGACACAAATCGGGAGATGGGCGTCCTTCTCCTAAGGTCGCCCAAATCGGCATAATCGAAAGCCGATTTTGGGCGTCCTCAACTGCTTTCCATTACGGGGACAACCAAAGTTCAAGGGGGTGTGTTGGCAGTGTACTGAAGGTGGGACGGGGGCGTGGTTAACAGATGGGCGTCCTCGGCTGATAATGGAGAAAAGAAGGGCGTCCCTCATGAGCATTTGGCCGACTTTACTTGGTCCATTTTTTTTCACGACCAAGCATCAAAAAGGTGCCCGAACTGACCAGATGACCACTGGAGGGAATCGGGTATGACCTCCCCTGACTTCCCCATTGGTCACTAACCACCTCCCACCCCAAAAAAAACAACTTCAAAAACTTTTGTCTTTTTTTTTTAGATTATGTCCTGCACTATGCCTCCATCCTTGTGACAGCAGTTGAGGATGTCCAAAATGTGGATGTTTCTGTTTGAAGGACATCCATGCCTTTGCTATGCCTCTGACACCCTCTTTATTTATTTATTTGGATTTTGGATCACAAGTAGCAGCAGTGGGAGTTGAGTTGGCCACCTCTGGATTGCAAGACCAGTGCTCTAACCGCTAGGCCACTCTGCCATTCCTCCACTCCATTGAAATTTGGCCATCCCTGGGGGGGGGGGGGGGGGCAGTATGCAGTTCCCTGGGGGCATCCTTCTTTCAAACATTTTGGATGACAACTGCCCCCCAACAGGGATGGCCAAATTTCAAGGGAGTGGAGTAGACTGGAGGAGAGGCAGAGTGGCCTCGTGGTTAGGGCACTGGTTTTGTAATCTAGAGATGGGCAGTTCAAATCCCACTGCTGTTACTCCTGATCCAAAATCCAAATAAATAAACAAAGAGGGTGTCAGAGGCATAGCAAAGGCAAGGATGTTCTTCTCACAGAAACATCTACATTTTGGATGCCCTCAGGGAAGGACGTCCACTTCCCCTCCTTAGGAAGGAAATCATGTGCAAATGAGCTAACAGTGAGCAGCTCATTTGCATGCAATTTCCTTCATGCATGCCCGTTCCTTTCCAGATCAGTAAGGGAAGGGCTTTTTCCATTCAGTTAGTGGGACCAGTGCATTACGAATGCTGGCTCCTCCCATGACCAAATGGCTTGGATTTGGTCGTTTCTGAGATGGACATCCTCGCTTTCCATTATTGCTGAAAACCGGGGACGACCATCTCTAAGGTTGAACTAAATTTCATAATTTGGGCATCCCCAACCGTATTATCGAAACAAAAGATGGACATCCATCTTGTTTCGATAATACGGGTTGCCCCGCCCCTTTACAGGGCCATCCTTAGAGATGGGCGCCCTTAGAGATGGGTGCCCCCATTCAATTATCCCCCTCTAAACTCCTCATTGTAAGATGTGCTGTATCAAAATTCTATAAGCAAACTGGATAGCAAGCTTGTTACACTTTTCTGCTTTAGCCTGAAAATGTAATCTGTCTCTAAAACTATAAGCAGGTCAATACTTGTATGTATTTTTTATGATGGAAAAATCCTATGCCCTTTTAATATGGCTCATAGCATCGACATATGGCAAAGAGCAAGCCTCATAAATGAGGGGTGGGGGAGGGAAAGAAAGTGTAGAGAATATGGCCACATATGTTTCTTTATTTTAAAGATTTATTACCTGTTTTATTTAGAATTCACATATGTAATACTTCAAAGAACTCAATATTACTTTTCTTTAGGTATCTAAAAATACTTCTTACCAGGGGGCTATTAGATATCTGTAATACAGAATATGTTTTTGACTTATATTTTTTCTTGAAATAGAATCGAGGAACGTGTCTTGAGTAATATGCTGTCTGTCCACATCACTAGAAACTATTGCAATTGAATTGCTATTAACAGCTGTACAGCTCTCTTGCAACATCTGACTTCTGCCAAAGAAAAGCTCCTGAATCAAAAACAAACTGTGAATTATTTACTGTTCAGATTAATATCTAAAAGCTATGGGAAATGAAGTGGAATATCGGTATTGGTATAGCAATTCAAATGCATTTATGAAATAAGTAAGGCAGTTTTCTCCCAAATGCTAGGATTGATTTTTTTTTCTTTCAGATTTATAGCACTGGTGGCTATGAAAAGAAAATTGTTTCTCCAGTGCTTCACAATGACTTTCTTATATAGCAGGCCACATATGTCACATACTAAAATGTTTATATTTATATATATTTTTAATAAGAAATATTAGTCCTGTTGTACAGATGTAAAATCCAGATGTTTTGTGATTTTGAAGTACTTGTTCATTGCTACCTAAAAAGGTAAATGGGGCATATTTGCTTTTTTATGAAAACATTTAAATAGATTCCCAGTCCATAAATTACTGCTTTCTTCTAGACAAGCTATCTTTGGTCTGATTCAACAAACACTTTTTCACAGTTACAGAATTGGAAACAGTCATTCTTGGAATAAGGTCTTTAGAATGTTATCTATGTAAACTGCATTCTTGGGGCTTCTTTTATAAGCGATTCCTGTGCAGCAAATCAGGGCCGCCGAGAGGGGGGGGGGGCAGGGGTGACAAAATTCCCCGGGCCTGGACCTCCAACGCAGTCCCCTATCTCACCTGCCCTCAGCCCCGCTCCCGAGGTTGCCGCAGTCCCCACCCGCCCCCCTCCGTCCACTGCAGGGCCGGACCCCCTGCATTGAAATCATCACATCGCCTCATCTGTCACCTCCGTGACTGAAAGCGCAGCAGTGGCAGATTGGATTCGCCTCCCTTCAGGCCTTCCCTCCCTGTGTCCCGCCCTCATCTGATGTAAGTTCCGCAAGAGCGGGACACAGGGAGGGAAGGCCCGAAGGGAGGCGAATCTGATCTGCCGCTGCTGCGCTTTCAGTCACAGAGTGAGGTGACAAGTGAGGCACTGTGATGTTTTCAATGCAGGGGGCCCAGCCCAGTGGCGGCCCGGGGGGTGGAGACGATGACCATGACCTCGGGGGTGGGGTCCTGGGGGCAGCCTTGTCCCGGGCCCAGCCCAGTCTCTCAGCAGCCCTGCAGCAAATGAGAGGAAGCACATTCAATTCCTATGGGCTTCCTCTCATTTGCCACACAGGAATCACTTGTGCGGTTTTGTAAAAGAAGCCCTTGATTTGTAGTTTTTTATCTGCAAAGAAACAGGAGTGTAAGATTCCTAAGAGGAAAGGACATGTTGCATAAAAAACAGTAGCCAATAGCTGTGTTCCTACAAGAAATTTCCAACAGTTCATGCATAAACGCATCCTTCTCTATCAGAATAGCCAATTGGTTTTGAATTTCATCATAAACAATTGATGTTCCTCAATAAAAGAAACCAAACCTGGAGAACTGGGTGCAATTCCCACTGTAGTTCCTTGTGATTCTAGGCAAGTCACTTAACCCTCTATTGTCCCAGGTACAAAACTTAGATTGTGATCCCATTTGGGACAGAGAAAGTACCTGCATCTAATAAATGTAAATTGCTTTGAATATGCCACAGAAAGGTAGTATAGCAATTCAGTGACTCTGTGACAGTATGGCTAGAGGACAAACTTGAGCCCTTAATAAACTACAACCACATAGAGGGTTAAAAATAAAACAAGGAACTTTATTGATGTACAGGGAAGGAGTAGGGTTACCATATGTCCGGATTTACCCGGACATATCCTCTTTTTGAGGGCATGTCCGGGCAACTGGGTGGGTTTTGCCAATCTGCCTGTTTGTCCGGATTTCTGCACAAATGGGCAGATTGCTAGCCTCCCCTCCCCTTGCTTACTAGTGCCCTGGTGGTCTAGTGACCTCTTCCGCCTTCAGGGCAGGAAAGAGCCTCCTCTTTCCTGCCCGGAGGCTGCCCTGCATGCATTCTTCCTGTTGGTGATCCTCGGCGCTGATTCAAAATGGCCACCGAGAGTTGAAGTGACCCCGTGAGACTTTAGCTCTTGGTGGCCATTTTGAATCGGCGCCGAGATCACCAACAGGAAGGATGCATGCAGGGCAGCGCTCTGGGCAGGAAAGAGGGGGCTCTTTCCTGCCCTGAAGAGGTCACTAGACCACCAGGGCAGTAGTAAGATAAGGGGAGGGAGGTGATGGGGAGGGGGGCGATGGGGTATGTGACAGGGGGGAAGGAAAAATGTGACAGGGGGCGGAGCAAGGGTGTGAGAGGGGGCGGAGCAAGGGTGTGAAGGGGCAGAGTGTGTTGCGAGGGCGCGGCATGTGTCCTTTTTGGAGGACAAAATATGGTAACCCTAGGAAGGAGTAGCCTGTTCCTTTCACAGTCAAGGAGGAATAAATAAGCAAAAAGTCAATTTGGTTCTCAGGGATTCTCTCCCTGGTCTGCTCCTGCAGGTTCACAGCATGCACTAATCTGGCTCTCAAAAAAACCCTGCATAAAGAGGAGTCCCTGAGTTAAAGTTCCTTCAGTATTCAAAACAGTTGGGCCTAACTTAGCTATTAAGTCCAAAGTTAGCTATTAAGTCCTATCAGCAGGATTCCAAGAAAAACTCGGCCCACTTTAGCTTCTGCAGCTTACATTTCTATGGTGGAGGCATATGATGGAGAACTTCTCTCCACAGGGCCTCACTGTTCTTCCTGCCAGAGGGCTTTTAGTTTCCTGTTCTCTCTGAGTCCTACCTGCCTAATTTAGCAAGCTACCTAAGCTATTTTAAAATAGTTCTTTGTGAAATGCAGGGCATAGAACAAGAGGCAATGGTGTTGGGTCCGCTGAGAAACAGTGACCATAAAATGATAAAATTTGAGCTGATATCTGGAGTGAAGTCACTAAGGGGCCCTTTAATAAGCTGCATAGGCACGTACGCGTATCCTATGCACGTCAATTTTAAACTACCACCCAGCTACCGCGTGGCATGGGCAGTAATTTCATTTTTGACGTGCGTCCACTACGCGCCGGAAAATATTTTTTATTTTCCGGTGCACAGCGCTAACCGGGTGGTAATCAGCATTGTACACGTGCTGACAGTTACCGCCTGGTTAACACATGAGACCTTACCGCTAAGTCCATAGGTGGCCGATTTTCATTTTGCCGCATATCCATTTTTGGCCCCCCAAAAAGTTTTTTTTTTGCAGGTGTCCTGAAAACTGGACCTGCGCACATCCAATACACACGTCTACACCAGTGCAGGCCATTTTTCGGCACACCTTAGTAAAAGGACCCCTTAGGGGTTTTGACTAAGGTGTGCTAATGGATTTTGTGCACACTAATGATTAGGGTGTTCAAAATGATAAGATGCCCCTTATATTTCTATGGGTGTCTTATCATTTGGTGCATGCTAATCATTAGCGCATGCTAAATCTATTAGTGCACCTTAGTAAAAGGGCCCCTAAAGAAATCTACTGTTGCAGCATTTCATGTTTGAAAGGGCAACTATGATAAAATGAGGGAAATGGTTAAAAAGAATCTAAAAGAATTGACCACAAAGGTTAGGACTTTAAGGGGCTCTTTTATTAAGGCACATAGGCATCTATGTGCATACAACATGCGTCAAATTGGAACTACCACCCAGCTACAGCATGCCCTGGGTAGTAATTCCATTTCTGACATGCATCCAAAATATGCGGTAGAAATTTTCTACCATATGGTGTTTACCCGGCGGTAATCGGCAGTGTACATGCGCTGATGATTACCGCCCGGTTAATGCGGTAAGGTTTCATGCCCAAAATGGACGTGCATTGGTTTTAATTTTGTAACACATCCATTTTTGCCCACACAAAAAAAGCTTTTTTTGCAGGCGCACTGAAAAATGGACCTGCACACATCCAAAACATGCGTCTACACAAGCATGGGCCATTTTTTGATGCCTTAGTAAAAGGACCCCTAAATCAGGCATGGACATTGTTTAAAAAACCATTGTGGAAGACCAAATGTATTCCACGTATCAACAAAGCTGGAAAGAAGAGCAAACAACTGAGAAGTTCTGAGAGAAAAGGACATTTCTCTGGTAAGTGAACACTATTTTGCTTTGTGCTTTGGGAACTTAAAGATTGGGGTTTAAAGGAGGAATTGTAGGTTAGTGATAGGCAAAATAAAAATATAAAAAGCAAATTTTATCAACTAATCGCCAAAGTCTTTTCCACTTAGTTTTAAAAACTTTGTACCACAGCATTAACAGTTTAGTATTAGTATTAAGGGGGAAACAAAAAGGGAGTAGAGTGGAGGAGTGGCCTAGTGGTTAGAGCACTGGTCTTGCCATCCAGAGGTGGCCAGTTCAAATCCCACTGCTACTACTGGTAATCCAAATAAATAAAGGGGGTGTCAGAGGCATAGCAAAGGCATGGATGTCCTTCTCACAAAAACATCCACATTACACCCTCAACTGCCATTGCAGGGACAGAGGCATAGCAAAGGACATTCTTCGCTCATACTCTAAAAAAAAAAAAGACACAATTTTTTAAAGTTGTTTTTTTTCAGGATGGGAGGTGGTTAGTGACCACTGAGGGAGTCAGGAGAGGGCATCTCCAATTCCCTCCAGTGGTCATTTAGGGCACATTTTTGTGGCTTGCTCGTAAAAAAAAAAAGCACCAAGTAAAGTCGGCCAAGTGTTCGTCAGGGACATTCTTCTTTTTTCCATTATTGCTTGAGGACGCCCATCTGTTAGGCATGCCCCAGTCCCTCCTTTGCTATGCCTCTGACACACCCCCGGGAACTTTGGTCGTCCCTGCGATGGGAAGCAGTTGGGGATGCCCAAAATCAGCTTTCGATTATGCCGATTTTGGCGATCCTGAGAGGACGCCCATTTTCCGATTTGAGTCGAAAGATGGGCGCCCTTCTCTTTCAAAAATAAGCCTAATAGTGTACAAACTCTTTTACCATAGTTTTAAACTGAAATTTTCTCTAGAAATAGGCATTTTTCCCATAGTTTTAAACAGAAACCTTTTCTAGAGGTAGAAACTAAACAGCCAAAAACATTTGTTCTAAAAGACAGTTATTTTCTGTTTCATGGCTGCTGGAGAGGTAGCACATCCAATGACCTCAATTAAGTGTTAATTAAGGTGTGGGGAAGTAGAATACTTGCATAGGTTGCTGAGTCAGCTTCAAAGAGCCTGTTTAAAAAAGGCCCCTTAGATTCAAAACTATATAAAGAGGAAAGGTCCCACTGAACTTTCTTGCTGAGAAGTTCCAAGAGAAGAGGGCATTTCTCTGGTAAGTGAACACTATTTTGCTTTTGCTTTGGGAACTTAAAGATTGGGGTTTAAAGGAGGAATTGTAGGTTAGTGATAGGCAAAATATAAAAAGTAAATTATATCAACTAATCTCCATAGTCTTTTCCACTTAGTTTTAAAAAAATGTTGTACCACAGCATTAATAGATAGAATCTAGCAGGCACTGCAGGATCTAGTATAGATTACTAGATCTGATGGAAGTGACCATCTGATATTTCAGTGTAATAAGCAAAGATGATGCCAGTGTGAATTTTGCAGTGGAAAACCTTTTTTTCTGCATTAAATACAATGTCACTCTCTGCCCATCTTGTTTCCATCCCTACCACACAGAAACATTGAACTGGACAAGTGTCAAAAAAAGGCCACTGTCCTATATATAGGATGGATTATAGTTCAATTACCTGACATCTTGATATTGGTAAGCATGAATAAATTGATTTTCCTTTCAGTTCAAAATTTGGTACTTAATGGGTTAAGTGCAAAACTTTACAGCACTTCAGTAAAATGGACCAGTGGTAAACTTGTCATACTGTATGAAGACTTTGAAGTCAATATTCAGCACTGTGGCCACTGTTTAACATTAAATGTACACATTGGAGGTTTATACATAACATCAATGGCACTATAGATGTAAGTACCAGCTTTGAAAATCCCTGTATAACTTTGGACAGACAGTTAAATGTTTTAATTATACCTATTATTTACTAATCACAATTTTGATGGAAACCTATATGTTCAGTGTCCCACCTTTGTCCAACCCAATTTACTCCCCTTTTCTAGATTTATATCTTTGGCCATTTTTCAGATTAAATGGCCAAAGTTATATGTAGATCTGTTGAAAATTGCTTACTTGTTTTTAAGTATCAGTCTCTGGTCAATATTCAACTCATGGCGATCTTGCGTGGGCAGACTTAGCCCTGGATATTCAATGCTGGGTCATGTCCAGGCACTGACACTGAATCTCCAGGCCTATTTCAAAATGTGCTTCCCACTGAAACTTATGTGGGTCCAGGCCAATATCCAGCTGGGATTCACATAAGACGCTTAAGCAGGTCTCACGAATATCAGCTGGGACCCATTTAAATGCTTTCAATACCTCTCCCCTCCATCTCCCCTCCTCCAGTTCTGATCCCCCTCCCTCCCCCTCAAAGGAAAACAAATCTGTCCCTGAGCCCCCCAACCACATAGGCCCTCTCATGCATACCTTAAAGTCCATGGTGGTCTAGTGGATGTTCTAAGAACAGGAGTGATACTCATTTGAGGCTCCTTATCCAAAATGGCTACCGTGACCTCCAGCAATTGGCACATCATGCTTCCAGGAATGGGAGAAAGGGGGATTAGCTGAAGAAACAGGGGGCACCAGGAAGGCAGATGTTGCAACCCAGAAGTTAACCAGGCACTGGCTGATATTCAGACTGGTGTCCGGTTAGCTTTGTGGCTAAAGTTAGGCCATAATTTTTGCTGTTGTAACTGAATATGGCTGCTAACCGATTAGTTCTTGGCTCCTCCCATGCTCCATCCAAGGTCCTCCCATGGACTGCCCTGGAAACTAACTGGACAGTTGCGGGGCAGTCTTTGATGGTATTGAATATCAGCACTATAACCAGAATGGGTTCAACCAGGCAGTATATTTTTAAGTAGTAATGACTTTAGGGTTCTTTAGCATCACTCTATAACAGTGATGGCGAACCTATGGCACGCGTGCCAGAGAGGGCACGCAGAGCCCTCTCCCTTGGCACGCATGCCGTCACCATCGCTGGTCCGCCCACTCTCCCTCCCAGTTCGGCCTTCCTCCCGCCCTCCCTCCAACGCAACGAGCAACAACCCGCCCGCCCGTCCTCCCTCCCTCCCTCCCTCCTTCCCTCCCTCCCAGCACCAGGAACCCCCCTCCTCCTAAAATTTAAAAAGCATACCTCCTCAGTCGAGGTTAAGGCGGCGTGTGTCGGCAGCGGCAGCGAAGCGCCTGTGCTTCGCTCGACGCGCCTATGGGCGGGACCAGAGCTTGAGAGACAGGGAAGGCCGAAGGCGCGTCGAGCGAAGCACAGGCGCTTCGCTGCCAACGCACGCCGCCTTAACCCCGACTGAGGAGGTTGGAGGTACGCTTTTTAAATTTTAGGAGGAGGGGGGTTCCTGGTGCTGGGAGGGAGGGCGGGAGGCTGGCCTGGTGCTGTCTGTGTGCTGCTGAGTGGGAGGGAGACCTGATGGTGGGTGCTGGGTGGGAGGGAAGCCTGATGGTGGGTGCTGGGTGGGAGGGAGGCCTGCTGCTGGGTGCTGGGTGGGAGAGAAGCCTGATGGTGGGTGCTGGGTGGGAGGGAAGCCTGATGGTGGGTGCTGGGTGGGAGGGAGGCCTGGTGCTGGGTGCTGCTGGGTGCTGGGAGGTAGGGCAGGGGGGAGAGGAGGGCTGCTGGACATTTGTGGCTGGAGGGGATAGGATGGTTGCTGGACATGGATGGAGGGCAAGAAATGAAGAAGAAAGGAGGAAAGTAAAGAAATCAATGGAAAGGAAGCCCTGGAAACCGAGTTAAGAGAACAGATAGAGAGCAGCAGAATCAGCGACTAGAACCAATATGGATAGAAAAACAAAATCACCAGACAACAAAGGTAGGAAAAATCATTTTATTTTCATTTTAGTGCTTGGAATATGTCGAATTGGAGAATTTACATCTGCTGTCTTATTTTGCACTGGGCTTACTGGAGCTGTAACAGCTTACAGAAATGATTTATAATGGAAGAAAGTCATGTTATTTTTTTCTCCTACACTAGTATAATATTTTCAATGATGTCTGTTTATATGCGCCATGGCCGGTGTAAGGGGTGTGGCTATCATAGGGGTGGAGTCATATGTGGTGACCCCGCCCATAATGAGTACCGGCACTTTGCGATAAATAATTCGGTTTTGGGTTGCTGTTTGGGCACTCGGTCTCTAAAAGGTTCGCCATCACTGCTCTATAAGAACAAGATATCAGTGTGGGCTGTCATTAAGATGTGTTATTTTATTATTAACCCCAGTTATTAGTAACTAGGGCTCATTGCATAAAATTGGGCTTGTGCTAAAATAGCACAAGTAAGTGGTAAAATAACATGTCTTAGTGGTAACCCACATTGATAACTATTCCCCGTAATGATATCAACATAAGATTAGGAAAAAAGTCACATACTTCATATAAACTCTGTTCTTGATATTTACCATTACTCCTTAAAATACGTCATTTTATAACTAAGAATTTCTTTCAAGTACATCTTCAGCAAAGCATTTGTCAAATGAACAGATTGCATTATTTTAATATGTATAATTTTTCCTAATTGCAAATACTTGTTAAGACCATGGCTTCTGCTGAATGTATCAAAAGAAAATATCAGAGAAACAGGTGGCTCTTATTAGTAAACTACAATATTTTCCTTCTTAGACTGCTCATTTCATCTTTAGGATATGATTACATAATTCCTTGCTATTTATTTGAAGCATAATAATTTCAGAGGATTCTTGCTTTGTGTTGCACAGCAGATGGCCTGTTTCCTATTGTTATATGAAACTTTAATTTCCAAAATTCACAGCTTATTGTATTGCAGTTTAATAACATAAAATAGTACTAATGAGTATGCTATTTCTGGTGCTAGGAAATGTTTTTAAATTTTCAAGTGCCAGAGGTATGCCCGGCGATAATCAGCGCTGCCCAGTTACCAATGGGTTAGCACTGGAGCCCTCACTGCCTCCTAAACTGAAGGTAGTAAGGGCTCCCCCAGCAAATGGGGGAGCACCAAGATGTTAAAAGGTAGCCTTGGTGCACAGCAATCCCGTGCACCAAAGCCATCATGGGCCACCTTTACCGCCATTTGGTAAAGAGACCCTTAAGATAGTTAGAAATACAAGACATAGCTAAGAATGGGCTGGCTACACCTAGGCTCTCAAGAGGAAGAATAGCTCCTTCAGGAAAATAGGTACTTTCTACCCTGAAGGGGTTAAAGGCTGGCTTATGCCTGGCAAATATTAAAAATGAGGGGGGGGGGAAGCAAAAATTAAATGATTATTCAAAAAATAGCTGGTATCTTCAGTTAGAAATTACTTGAACAATGTTGTTTGACATTTTTTATGTTGTTTCAAACAAATGTACATCCCTATTGCTGTGTATGCCTTGTAGCGCTATAGAAATGCTAAATAGTAGTAGTAATAGTAATGTTATATGAGGCTGTTGGAGACAGGGTAAGCTCTAACCATAAGAATTCTATCTGGCATCACCTATGCCTAAATGCCATCTGGCACCAAAACAGGAACATTGAAGATCTATGGCTGGATGTGCCAGATAAAATCCAGAAGGAGCAAGTGATTTACAGGAGGCAGCATGGTTTCACTTGAGGCAGGTCTTGTCAGAGGGATCTGATTACCTTCTTTGAATGGTTGACCAGAGTGTTGGATTGAGGGACAGAGCTAGATGTGGTGAATTTAGATTTTAGTAAAGCCTTTGACATGGTTCCACATAATCGACTGAGAAATAAACCAAGTGGCCACAGTAAGGGCCTTAAAGTAACTGATTGCATTAGGAACTGGTTGAGTGGAAGGCAACAAAGGGTAGTCATAAATGGAGCTAACTCTGAGAAAAAGAATGTTACCAGTGGTGTGCCGCAAGGTTCGGTTCTTGAGCCAGTTCTTTTTAACATTTCTGTAAGTGATATTGCTAAAGGACAGTCAGGTAAGGTTTGCCCCTCTGCAGATGATACCAAACTCTGCAATAGGGTAGGCACACCTAATTTAGCAAAACTTGAGGAATGGTCCAGAATTTGACAGCTAAGATTTAATGCTAAAAAACGCAGGGCTATACATTTTGGCAGCAAAAACAAGAAGGAACAATATAGTTTAGGGGGTGAAGAAATTTTGAGCACAAAAGAGGAGCGGGACAAATAGCCATACTGAGTCAGACCAGTTGTCCATCTAGCCCAGTATCCTGCTTCCAACAGTGGCCAATCCAGGTCACAAGTATCTGGCAGAAACCAAAATAGTAGCAACATTCTATGTTATCAATCTCAGGGCAAGCAGTGGCTTCCCCCATGCCTTTCTCAATATAAGACTATGGACGTTTCCTCCAGGAACTTGTTCACACCTTTTTTAAACCCAGATATTTTACCTGCTATTACCACATTCTCCAGCAATGAGTTCTAGAGCTTAAATATTCTTTAAGTGAAAAAATATTTCCTCCTATTTGTTTTAAAAGTATTCTTTGTACTTTTTGAAAGAGTGAAAAATTGATTCACTTTTACCCGTTCTACAGCACTCAGGATTTTGTAGACCTCAGTCATAACCCCCTAAGCTATCTCTTTTTCAAGTGAAGAGCCCTAATCTCTTTATTATTTTGGTAGCTCTTCTTTCAGCCTTTTCTAATTTGTTATATCTTTTTTGAGATGGCAACCAGACTTGAAAGCAATACTCAAGGTGAGGTCGCACCATGAAGCAACACAAAGGCAGTATAATATTCTTGGTCTTATTTACCATCCTTTTCCTAATAATTCCTGGAATCTTGTTTGTTTTTTTGGCCATCACTACACACTGCATAGAAGATTTCAGCATATTGTGTTCAATGACACCTAGATCTTTTTCTTGGGTGCTTACTCCTAAGGCGGACCCTAGAATAAAGTAAATATGATTTGGATTATTCTTCCAAATGTGCGTCAATTTGCATTTGTCCATATTAAATGTCATCTGCCATTTGGATGCCTAGTATTCCAGTTTCCTAAAGTCTTCCTGCAATTTTTCGCAGTCTACAAGTGTTTTCATAGCTTTAAATAGTTGTGCCATTTGTAAATTTAATCACCTCATGTGTCATTCTGATTTCCAGATCATTTTAAAATATGTTAAGTAGTACTTGTCCCAATACAGATCCCTGCGACACTCCATTATTCACCTTCCTCCATTGAATTAAATGGTTATTTAAAACCCTACCCTCTGTTTTCTGTCCAATAACCAATTCCTAATCCATAAAAGGACATTGCCTCCTATCCCATGACTTTTTAATTTTTTCAGGAGTCTCTCATGAGGAATTTTGTCAAACGCATTCTGAAAATCTAGATATACTACATTAACTGGCTCACCTTTATCCACATGTTTATTCATGCCTTCAAAGAAATGAAGCAAATTGGTGATGCTTCCCATGGCTGAACCCATGCAGACTCTGTTGAATTAAACATTGTTTTCTATGTGTTCCATAATTTTAATCTTTATAATAGTTTCTAGTATTTTGTCTGGCACTGACGTCAGGCTTACCAGTCTGTCATTTCCCGGATCACCCCTGGAACCCTTTAAATCAGCTTTACATTGCCCCTCCCCCAATTTTCAGTTACTAGGACAATTTTAATGACAGGTTATAGATCACTAGTAGCAGATTAGCACTATCAATTTTGAGCTCTTTCAGTATCCTGGGGTGTATACCATCTGGTCCAGGTGATTTATCCTTCTTTAACTTTTCAATTTTGGCTCAGTATCTCTTCCAGGCTCACCAGGATTTCTTTCAGTTCTTCCATATTGTCACCCTTGAAAACCATTTCTGGTACACTTACATGTCTTACATATTCTTCCATAAAGACTGAATCAAAGAATTCATTCAGTCTTTTCACAATGGTCTTGTCCTCCCTGAGTGCCCCTTTTGCTCCTTCGTGATCTAACAGTCCCATGAATTCTCTCACAGGCTTTCTGCTTCTGATGTACCTGGAAAAGTTGCTACTATGAGTTTTTGTCTCCACCAAATTTCTTCATTTCTCTTTTAGCCTTCTTTATCAATGCTTTGCATCTAGCTTGCTAGTGTTTATAGGGCTTCTTATTTTCTTCATTCAGATCCTTTTTTTTATTCTTTGAAGGGTGTTCTTTTGGCTTTAATAGCCTCTTTCACTTCCCATTTTAACCATGCTGGCTGTTGTTTGCTCTGCTTTCCACCTTTGTTAATATGTGGAATACATTGGTACATTAGGCTTCCACAATGGTATTTTTAAACAACGTCCATGCCTGATTTTAAGTCCTAACTTTTGCGGCCGATCCTTTTAGCTTTCTTTTAACAACATTTTCCTCATTTTTTTGTAATTGCCTTTTAGAAAATTAAATGCTGCTATAGTAGATTTCCTTAGTGACTTTACTCTAGATATCAGCTCAAACTTGATCATGTTATTATCACTGTTTCCCAGCAAACCCAACACTGTTACTTCTCATACTATGCCCTGCATTCTACTAAGGACTAGATCTAAAATAGCTCCCCTTCATGCTAGTCAGTATATTATAAGAGGTCATTTACATGCATAAGTCACCACTTACACGTATACATGTCTAAAATACTGGCATTTATATGTGTTCTTAGCAGCTAACGTAGGTGGTCCTTATAAAATTACTCCCATTCTGCATTGCCTGCTGCCTGCCTATTGACAATGCCAGTACCTGGATCACTCTCTTACCTGCTGTCTGCCTGGCTGATACGTTCGCCACCCTACTTCCAGCCCCATGTCATAAGTCCTGCAGGCCGCCCGCACCTAGGGGCTCAACCTCTGTGGAACGGCGGTCAGCGCAGGTGAAACCCGTGGTTGTCCATCCGCCAAGCAGAACCTGTCTGAGTACCAGACTCAGCAGGCTCTACTTGGTACAAGAACTCACAAGTCTGACAAGTGAGCATACGTAGAGGCAGAGCATGGGCATGTCATAAGTTAGATGTCCCATTTATGTGCATAACTTACAGAATACTGTAAGTTATGCAAATATCTGCCTTCATTATTTAATGTATATCTTAACTCACTTGGTATCTTCTTTTCAGATGTAGGTATTGTGGCCCTTTCTTATGCAGATAACATTTTCTTATTATGTCCTGTTTTAGAAAAGATGGAAAATACTTTAATATCTACAAAACACTATGGGGCTCATTTTCAAAGCACTTGTTTAGTTATTAGAATTTATGTAACGCCTTTTTGAAGGCATTCACTCAAGGTTGTGTACAGCAAGAAGAAGTCAAACATAAACAAGAGACAATTACAGCAGTGAAAATATTAAAATAACAATACAAAGTATGGCATTACATTACAGGGTTCCATAGGTTACTATGGAGCTCATTTAAAAAAAAGAACAATGTCCAAAAGGTGTCATAAAGCATAATTTGGACGGATTTCTTCTCAAAACATTCAAATTGGTATTTTTGAAACCTGTTTTGCAGACATCTATCTATGCATATCATCTGTGGTGCATGCAAATCACAAAGGGGCATTTTAGAGGCATTTCAAAGGCGGGATTAGGGCATGTCTAACACTTCAATGTTTTACAGATGTAATGGAACAAAACCAATATGTGTCTATCACAAAAAAGGATTTGAGAGAGTATCACTACTGTATAACCTCTAATGTTACTCTCATATATTGGAACCAAAGTACTTTTCTATTATAGAAATTCAAAGCATTCAAAACACGCCTTTTGAAGCGGGGTTATGCCCAACAGGTCATTCATAAGGCTTATACAAGAGCACGGTTTTCAATCAGGGATTTACTGTTTGCTCCCAAACCAAGAAATCAGGAAACAGAGGATTCCATGACCTGCATTCTCAAGTATACCCCAGGCATTGACAAGGTTTCCAGAATTATTCGCAAGCATTAGAATATTCTGAACATGTCACCTGCTTTTTCTCAAACATACTTACGTCTTGCCTTTACCAGGAATTCTAATCTCAAAGAATTGTTAAACCCAACTGACATTTCTAAGACTACCCAGAAAATGACACTCCAACCAGCTTATAATCGAAACTTTTCGCCGGAGATCTTCCGACACAAATCGGGAGATCTCTGGCGATTTCACAAAAGCGGCTAAAAGCGTATAATCGAAAGCTGGCTTTTTAACAGCATTGCCGCTTTCCCGTCGCCTCATCGGCGAAAGTTCAAGGGGGCTTGCCGGCGGCAGAGCGAAGGCGGGACATGGGCGGGTATGGGCGTGGCTACCAGATAGCCGGCTTTCGCCGATAATGGAAAAAAAATACGGCGTTAAGCAGTATTTCGCCGGGTTTACTTGGTCCTTTTATTTTCACGACCAAGCCTCAAAAAGGTGCCCAAACTGATCACATGACCACCGGAAGGAAGCGGAGATGACCGCCCCGTACTCCCCCAGTGGTCACTAACCCCCTCCCACCCAAAAAACCCCACTTTAAACACTTTTTTTCCAGCCTGTATGACAGCCTCAAATGCAGTACCCACCTCCCTGACAGCAGAATGTGTTCTGTCCTCCGACAGCCTTTGCCTGCTTGTGATGTGGCTCTGGGGTGAGTGTGACACCTTTTCTGTTATTTGCACTACAGAGTCACATCAGCAATGCATTGTGGTGAGTGTAGGTATTGGTAATTGGTAGACTCTACTCCCCTGGTGCTTTCCCCCTGCTTACTGGGTCAGTGTGCCCTGTTTTGTTTCCTGTTGTAGTCCATGCAGTAGTGGCCATTTTTGTAAGCCAGTTTTAGTTCCCTTTCCTGTGTTACCCACGTTACAGAACTTAGTTATTACCTTGAATGGTGCTGAAAGAGGGCATTGTACACCATTGTGCCAGCTCTGACCTACTGCTAATCTTAGTACCAGGGGACTCTTTGCCAGTGGGGCACAACCTCTGATCTGCAGTTAACTGTGAGTAAACATGCATATTTCAAGAAAGGACTTTTTCAGAGAGATTAGTCTTCAGGTGTGAACTCGTGTGCCAAAGTTATACAGCAGCAATAAGTTCTAGAGGCTGTATGCAGGTCCCTGGAGCAGTTTTAGTGGGTGCAGTACATTTGTGGGTAGTGGGTTTTGGGGTGGGGTGGGGGGTCTCAGCTCCCAAAGTAAGGGAGCTATGCACGTGGGAGCTTTTCTGAAGTCCACCGCAGTGACCCCTAGGGAGCCCGGTTGGCGTCCTGGCATGTCAGAGGGGCCAATGCACTAAAAATGCTGGCTCCTCCCACGGCCAAATGCCTTGGATTTGGCCGGGGTTTGAGATGGCCGACATAACTTTCCATTATCGCTAAAAAACCAAGCCGGCCATCTCAAACCCCGGCCAAATCCAAGGCATTTGGCTGGCCGGAACCGTATTATCGAAACAAAAGATGGCCGGCCATCTTTTTCGAAAATACGGGTCTGGCCAGCTGTTTGCGGCACCGCCAAAATACATCACCGGCCATGTATTTCGCCGGCGCCGTTCGATTATTCCCCTCCAAGGCAGTCATACAAGATGCTCACAATGTTTCTTATGTCAAAACATACTGGAAATAAAAGATTGTTTTGTTCACCCTGAGATACAAAAGAAGTTTTTTCTGAGATTTAATACCACATGTTCATCGGACCATGTGGTATATTTGATTATCTGCCCATGCCCTACGATCTAGGTGGGTGAGACCACCCGCCCTTTATGCAAACGCCTGTCTGAACACAAAAGCTGTCTGAAGAGATCCAGATTAGAAGCGCCGATTGTGACACACTGTCTTGAGATGGGACATGACTTTCCCTCCCTCCAGGTTTGCGCAATTGATCAGATTCCAGCCAATACTCCTGGTAGACTCAAGAACATAGGCGTAGTTTGACTGTTTCATTTGGGGGGGCAAAGGAAGGGGCGGGGCATATTAGCATATTCATTTGCATATATGTATATGCAAATTATGCTAATATGGAGGAAGGAAGGGAGCAAGAGCTGGCTTTTTTGGGAATAACCAGTGTTCGTTTGCCAATGGATAGCCACTGAATCAGAGAGGCAGCGGGTTTGGCGACAGGCAGTGGTGTGCTGGCAAATGTTTAACAACAGGCTCTCCCCCCAGTCCCCCTCTGCGCCCCCCCCCCAAATTGCAGAGCTGGCTATAGCCGGGGAGAGAGCCTGGGGGGGGGGGGGGGTATAAATAAGTAAATATAAACTTTTAATGTTGAGCACCTGATTCTCAAAGTGAACATATTGTAAACACTATAATGAAAATAAAATGATTTTTTTCTACCTTTGTTGTCTGGTGACTGTTTTTCTGATCATGCTGGTGCAGTATCTGATTCTGCTGCTATCTGTCCTCTTAACTCTGTTTCCAGGGCTTCCTTTCCATTTATTTCTTTCTTCCTTTCTTCTTCATTTCTGGTCCTCAGCTTCTGCCTATTTTCTTCATCCATGTGCAGTTTTTCTCCTCTCTTCCTTTTCCCTCATCTCATCTCCTTCCTCACTCTTTCCTCCCCTCCATCCATGTCCAGCATTTCTTTTCTCTCCCCTGCCCTCCATCCACCCAGTCCAACAGTGACCCTCCTCTTCCCTGTCCCCATACCCAGTGACCCTCCTTTCCCCTGCCCTCCATCCACTCAGTCCAGCAGTGACCCTCCTCTCCCCTGCCCCCATACCCAGTGGCCCTCCTTTCCCCTGCCCTCCATCCACTCAGTCCAGTAGTGACCCTCCTCTCCCCTGCCCCCATACCCAGTGGCCCTCTTTTCCCCTGCCCTCCATCCACTCAGTCCAGTAGTGACCCTCCTCTCCCCTGCCCCATACCCAGTGGCCCTCCTTTCCCCTGCCCTCCATCCACTTAGTCCAGTAGTGACCCTCCTCTCCCCTGCCCCCATACCCAGTGGCCCTCTTTTCCCCTGCCCTCCATCCACTCAGTCTAGTAGTGACCCTCCTCTCCCCTGCCCCCATACCCAGTGGCCCTCCTTTCCCCTGCCCTCCATCCACCCAGTCCAGCAGTGACCCTCCTCTCCCCTGCCCCCATACCCAGTGGCCCTCTTTTCCCCTGCCCTCCATCCACCCAGTCCAGCAGTGACCCTCCTCTCCCCTGCCCCCATGCCCAGTGGCCCTCCTTTCCCCTGCCCTCCATCCACTCAGTCTAGTAGTGACCCTCCTCTCCCCTGCCCCCATACCCAGTGGCCCTCCTTTCCCCTGCCCTCCATCCACTTAGTCCAGTAGTGACCCTCCTCTCCCCTGCCCCCATACCCAGTGGCCCTCTTTTCCCCTGCCCTCCATCCACTCAGTCTAGTAGTGACCCTCCTCTCCCCTGCCCCCATACCCAGTGGCCCTCCTTTCCCCTGCCCTCCATCCACTTAGTCCAGTAGTGACCCTCCTCTCCCCTGCCCCCATACCCAGTGGCCCTCTTTTCCCCTGCCCTCCATCCACTCAGTCTAGTAGTGACCCTCCTCTCCCCTGCCCCCATACCCAGTGGCCCTCCTTTCCCCTGCCCTCCATCCACTTAGTCCAGTAGTGACCCTCCTCTCCCCTGCCCCCATACCCAGTGGCCCTCTTTTCCCCTGCCCTCCATCCACTCAGTCTAGTAGTGACCCTCCTCTCCCCTGCCCCCATACCCAGTGGCCCTCCTTTCCCCTGCCCTCCATCCACTTAGTCCAGTAGTGACCCTCCTCTCCCCTGCCCCCATACCCAGTGGCCCTCTTTTCCCCTGCCCTCCATCCACTCAGTCTAGTAGTGACCCTCCTCTCCCCTGCCCCCATACCCAGTGGCCCTCCTTTCCCCTGCCCTCCATCCACTTAGTCCAGTAGTGACCCTCCTCTCCCCTGCCCCCATGCCCAGTGGCCCTCCTTTCCCCTGCCCTCCATCCACCCAGTCCAGCAGTGACCCTCCTCTCCCCTGCCCCCATACCCAGTGGCCCTCCTTTCCCCTGCCCTCCATCCACCCAGTCCAGCAGTGACCCTCCTCTCCCCTCCCTTCATTCCGCCCTCTCCCCGTTCCTTCCCCCCCCCCACCCCGCGAGCCAGTTCTCCTCCCTCCCTCCGGATCCGTCCCTCACCAACGATCTTCGAATTTTTCACCTGCCCGGCCCGCTAGCGCTGACTCTCCACTGCCGGTTCACGCTTCAAAATGGCCGCCGAGACTTCTCGCGAGGCCGCCTCTGAAAGTCTCGGCGGCCATATTTAAAGCGCGAACCAGCAGGGGAGAGAGTGCTAGCGCCTAGCGGGCAGGCAAAGGATTCGAAGATCAGGTCGGTGAGGGACGGATACGGAGGGAGGGAGGAGAGCCGGCTCATGGGGGGGCCGGGGGGGAGGAGAAGGAACGGGGAGAGGTTGGGGTGAAGGGAGAGCTGCCTGTTGCCGGCCCTGCGTTTGGGGGGGCATTGCCCCCCCTCGCCCCCCCCCAGTCTACGCCCATGCTCAAGAAGTTACTCCAGAGGGAACAATTCTGGATCTTTACATTGAACACAGAAGAACCCCGTGGTTTGAATTTGCGACTGGAGTGGAGGACCTTTTTTTTTTAATAGAACTATTCACAATATTACCCAAGGTTTTCTTATTCTTGTCTTATTTTTGCCTGATTTTAAGAAAGTGCACAACTTTTTTGTTTAGGTACAATATTTGGCCATTATTTTACATAGAATACAGTACCCGAGGAGCAGGGTGATTCCCCCCTGGGTGAGACAGGAAATGAGATTACTGATTGCCAGGATGTGACATCACTCATTTAAGAATATAAAGGAGAGAAAAGAAGCCATGGCCATTTTGTGGCTTGGTGATCCCATTATACTAAGGCTAAATGTGCCTTATATCAATGGCAAGTATTTTCTTTTGAACTATTTATCTTAATCTTTGACTTGCTGGATTGATTTTTTCACTTTTAATTTTTTTTTTTACACTTAGCCTAGAATGGGTGGCAGAGCTGGTGGTTGGGAGGCAGGGCTAGTGCTGGGCAGACATTTACGGTCTGTGCTGGGGCTGGGAGGCGGGACTAGTGCTGGGCAGACTTATACGGTCTGTGCCGGGGCTGGTGGTTGGGCGGCGGGGATAGTGCTGGGCAGACTTATACGGTCTGTGTTCCAGAGCCGGTGGTGGGAGGCAGGGATAGTGCTGGGCAGACTTATAGGGTCTGTGCCAGAGCTGGTGGTTGGGAGGCGGGGTTGGTGGTTGGGAGGCGGGGATAGGCCTGGCCAGACTTATACGGTCTGTGCACTGAAGAGGACAGTACAAATAAAAAAGTAGCACATATGAATTTATCTTCTTGGGCAGACTGGATGGACCGTGCAGGTCTTTTTCTGCCATCATCTACTATGTTTACTATGTTTAAATGCTTTCACGTTTAGTTTTTTATTGTTTGATTGAGAAGTTTTTTGCATGTGTTTCTAGGTCCTCTATGCCTTGAGACAGCTGATTGCGAAACTCTGGCCAAAGTCGGTGTGATGGACTGACCACTTGCACATTACCTGTTCTACTTGATAATTAAGTTAAGTAAAAATTATTTCTATGTTTGGGGATCCACTTGAAGTCAGTTCTGTGAAGTCAGCATTTTTACACTACAGTTTTGGAGTTAGATGGGGTTTTTTTTGAGCCTGTGAAGATTAAACAGCCCGTTGATTTCTTTCCACCCACGTTGTTTTTGGGTGGTTGGTTGGGCTTTCTGCTGAGGCTTTTTTTCCCCGTTTTCTTCAAAAGGAAATATTGAACTTTACAGCTAAAATATTCTGCAATGCACTTCACAGAACCATAGTCATACATATAGAAAAGTACTTTGGTGTCAATATATGAGAGAAACAGAGGTTATACAATATGGAACAAAATCAAAACATCTAGGGTGAAAACTTTAACATTTTGATCTAGACTTGTTTTTCTAACGGATAAGATTCAAAAAGGTACCCTAAATGACCAGATGACCAAAGAAGGGATTCAGGGATGACCCCTCCACACATACATACACACACACACACACACACACACACTTTTCCCCAGTGGTCACTGACCCCTCCCACCCAACCCCACTTAAAATGGAGTTAAGCTTTGGAATATGCTACCTTTGGAAATGAAACATTTACCATCATATTTGTCTTTTAGGAAAGCTGAAAAACTTACTTATTTGGATAGTAATTTGGATACATAATTATTGATTGTATTCTTATTAACTGTATATCCCTGTATAGACCATCTTGTCTGTTAACTGCTGTGAATCCCTTGTTGTAGAAATTGCTGTAAACATAACACAGATATAGAATAGAATAATTATGCTAGCTTTCTATAAAGGAAAAATAGATGCCTACAATCCTTTATAGAATAGGATCCTACTACACACCCTTCACATGTCTAATTCTAGGTGTTCCATTATAAAATTGTCCCCCTTCCCCCCAGTATATGCATTGGTTTATGGCCTCTCATGATGTAAATCTGCTTGCTCTGACAAAGTAGTTTAAATTATACCATATGGTCTGCTGGATGTTAAACTACATTCTACAGAATAACCTATGACAATCAAATTGATCTACAAACCAACTAATTCCTCTAACCTGTAATGTTTCCAGCTCCCTACCCATTATTTATTTATTTGTTGCATTTGTACCCCACATTTTCCCACCTATTTGCAGGCTCAATGTGGTTTACATAGAACCGTCAAAGGTGTTTGCCCAGTCGGTTGATAACAAATACAAGGTTGTATAGTGATCGAATGAGGTATATGTGGAGGGTCGGAAGGGATGAAGATTGCGTGTTGTCCAGTATGATATTAGTCATGCTGTGTTGCTGGGTGAAGAGGTTTACATGCGGTCGTTGGTGTAGGCCTTTTTGAAGAGGTTGGTTTTTAGTGATTTCCTGAAGTTCAGGTGGTCGTGGATTGTTTTCACAGCATAGTTGTGCGCTTATGTAGGAGAAGCGAGATGCGTAAATTGTTTTGTATTTCAGTCCTTTGCAATTTGGGTAATGTAGGTTTAGGTTGGATCTTGACAATCTGACTTTGTTTCTTATTGGTAGATCTATAAGGTCTATCATGTATCCTGGGACTACGCCGTATATGATTTTGTGGACTAAGGTGCAGATTTTGAAGATGATCCGTTCTTTGATTGGGAGCCAATGCAACGTTTCTCGAAGGGGTTTGGCACTGTTGAAGCGTGTTTGCTGAATATCAGCCTGGCTGCTATATTTTGGGCAGCCTGGAGTTTTTTTATGAGTTGTTCTTTGCAACCAACGTAGATTCCATTGCAATAATCTGCATGGCTTAGGACCATTGATTGTATTAGGTTTCGAAAGGTTGCTCTTGGGAAGAAATCATTTGAGCTTCCACATTGAATAGAACATTTTCTTTGTTACAGAGTTTACTTGGGTCTCGAGAGTAAGGTTGCGGTCGAGTGTGACGCCGAGTATTTTCAAGCTGTCTAAGGTAGGGAGGGTATGTCCTGGGGTATTTATGGTTGTGGGTTTGTACTTGTTATGTTGAGAGGAGAGGATGAGGCAGTGTGTTTTTTCAGTGTTCAGTTTCAGTTGGAATGAGTTTGCCCAGGAGTCCATGATGTTCAGGCCATCATTGATTTTATTGGTTATTTCTGTCAGATCATGTCTGAAGGGGATGTAGATTGTAACACCATCTGCATAAATGAACGGGTTAAGACCTCGATTGGATAAGGACTGTGCCTGTGGAATCATCAACATGTTGAAGAGTATAGGTGATAATGGTGATCCCTGAGGTACTCCGCAGACTGCTTTCCACGGTGGTGATATGTTTGAATTTGATTTTACTTGATAAGTTCTGGTGGTTAGAAAACCTTTGATCCAGTTAAGTACATTTCCTTCAATCCCGAAGTGGAGTAGTAGTCTTAGTAATATGTTGTGGTTTACCATGTCGAATGCACTCGACATGTCGAACTGGAGGAGGAGTATGTTTTTACCTATGGCTATCTCCTGCTTGAATTTAGCCAGGAGGGTGACTAGGACAGTTTCGGTGCTATGGTGGGATCAGAATCCTGATTGTGAATTATGTAGTATTGAGAACTTGTCCAGGTATTCCGTAAGCTATTTAGTCACCAAATTCTCCATTATTTTTACTACTAATGGGATGGACACAACTGGGCGGTAGTTGGTGAGATCGTTTGTGCTTTTCTTGATGTCTTTTGGTATTGGGGTGAGTAGGATGTGGCCATATTCCTCAGGAAAGAGACCTTGTAACATGAAGTTTAGGTGGGATGTGAGGTCTGCTATGAAGTGGTCAGGGGCGGACTTGAGTAGATGACTGGGACATGTATCCAGTTTGCAGTGGGTCATGACACACCTGGGATTCACTTGTGTAACTGATTCAGTGTTGAGGAGATTAAATGTTGTCCAAATTGTATCAGCTGGGTATCCATCGGAGGTTGTGTTCAGATCTTTGAAGAAGATTTCGATGTCGGTGTTGTGATGAGGAAGTGTGCTGCGTAGTTTTATTATTTTTTTCGTTAAAGTAGTTATCAAGTTTGTCTGTGGGTGGGATGTCTGTATTGGTTGTGGTGATAGGGGTGGTGTCTAGTAACTTATTTATGAGTTGGAATAGTTTCTTCATATCTTTGTAATCCGGTCCTAATTTGGTTTTGTAGCAGGACCTTTTGGTTTATTTTATTACATTTTTGTATTTTCTATGTATTTGTTTCCATGCATTGAGTGTGTGTTCATCTTTTGTCTTTCTCCATGCTCGTTCAAGTTTTCTGTATTCTTTTCTGTTTCTTTTTTCATCAAACACTGGTATTTCAGTGAATATTAGCAATTCAAGGAATGAAATTCTGCAGAAACTGCTTTGGAAGCAGTCACTGCAATGACATTCAGAGTCAGAATGCAATCAATATGTTGTTTTAGAAGCTTTTCTAAATACATTTATAGTGGAGGAGTGGCTATTGGTTAGAGTACCTGTCTTGACATCCACAGTATGGCCAGTTCAAATCCCAGTACTGCACCTTGTGATCCTAGGCAAGTCACTTAACTCTCCATTGCATCAGGTACAAAATTAGATTGTGATCCCTCCAGGGACAGAAAAATACCTAATGTACCTGAACATAACTCACTTTGAGCTACTACTGAAAAGGTATTAGCAAAATCCAAATAAATAAATAAAAATATATTGGTTAATAGCCTTAATATATATATATATATATATATATATATATATATATATATTCTATTAACATAGAAGTCATATTTGGTTGATAAACTCTCAACTAATATTTTTCATAGTAAATCAATTTTTCAATAGTCAAGGTATGAATACTAAAACATTTCTTTGAGAGCCAAAATAACTAATTAATGCCATTCAGGCATAACATCTAGTCTACTAACTGAGCTCTGTACTTATAAAAGTGAATATTGGTTTAATTTAGATAAGCCATCCATGAAATATATCTGAAATGAGAATGAACAAGAATGTTGAGCTCATTGTTAAAATGAGCATGTGTTCTTTTATTTGCAGTTTGTCATGCATTTAAGCAGTACTTTATGAAGGGAATTTTAAAAACACTTGATTGCAACTAAAAATCTGCACATTGGTTTAGCTTACTAGAACATAGCCAGCCAGATTGCCTCTGTTATATCTGGGTCCAAGAATAACCATATGACTGGGTCAGAGCTAGCTAACTCTTCAGGTAGCTTTCTGGCTCTGCTGAAAATTGTCTTCAAGATATGGGGTGGGGAGAAGATTTGCATTTTCAGTAGTAGGTCAAGGTGAGTTATATTCAGTACAGTAGGAGGTGATTCCCAATAACACACATAACTGCAAAGTATGATCGTCATCATTATCAAATTGTATACAGTTTAGGGCAGTGATTTCCAAACCTGGCCCTGGAAGCAGTGGCCTAGCCACAGGTGAGCCTGGGTGGGCTGGGGCCTACCCACTTAGGGCTCAGGCCCATCCAACAGTAGCACACATTTGATGGTAGCTGGTAGGGATCCCAAGCTCCGCCAGCTGAAGACTTCCTCCTAATGGTAACGAAAACGCTACTCTCTAAGATACTGGCACCTGTGCATGCTCAGTTTTCAGTGCATGCCTGCTGCAGACTGCCAAGGTGGAAAGATGCGTTTTCCTGCCAGCTGAGATATTTTTTTGGGTGGGGGGGTGAACACTTGGTGTCCACCCACTTCTTTCCTATACCCACCCAAAATCTTTTGTCTGACTACACCCCTGCCTGGAAGCACCCCAGCCAGTCAAGTTTTTTAGGATATCTACAATAAATATTCATGAGAGATATTTGTATGCACTGCCTTCACTACCTACAAATCTCACATGAATATTCATTGTAGATATCCTGAAAGCCTGACTGGCTGGGGTGCCTCCAGAACCAAGTTTGGAAACCACTGATTTAGGAAGAAGTTATCAACATGGACTAAAATTACAATGTGTTATTTTACCACTAACCCCTGCTATTTTACCACTGATCTAAAACATCTTAATGGCAGCCCATATTGATAACTTCCTCTTTTTGTAAACTAGGTTCATTCAAAATGGTTTACAACAGCACTGAACACTGTGGCCCTGCACCTGCATCTTCTTGGTATGCCACCGCTGCTGCTCGTCGGGAGACGTAGCAGCAGAGAAAAGACACTGGATAGAAGTGGGGGAGGGGGTGTGTGTGAGAGAGGTTAGAGATGCTAAATGGAAGAAGGAGGAGAAATTATAGATAGATTAGTAAACTTGGATGGAAGAGAGAGGAAGAGAGAGAGAGATGATGGGGAGAGAAGGGACATACTGGATGGAAAAGGGGTAGAGAGAAGATGCTGGGTAGAAGGATGGAGAGAGAGGGGAGACAGTGGATGGAAGAATGAAGAAAGAAAGAAAGAAAGAAAGAAAGAAAGAAAGAAAGAAAGAAAGAAAGAAAGAAAGAAAGAAAGAGGGGATACACTGAATGAAAGAGTAGAGAGAGAAGAAGGGAGATACTAATAGAAGATTGGGGAGCGAAAGAAGTGAGATACTTTATGGAAGGAGTGGCATGCACCCGGGGGGGGGGGGAGATGTCATTTCGCAGGCGGGGGGGGGGGGGGGGGGCACTGCACCCGGGGGGGGGGCGCATCGGCAATCCGCCCCTGGTGCCATCCAGGCTAGGAACGCCACTGCCGCTTAAAGTCTTATTACATCCTTAGCAAGATACAGCCTCCAAAATTGAATGCAATACACCAAGTGCTCAACACCTCCTTTTGCTGGTTAACCCCCTCTCTATGCAGCCTAGCATCCTTTTGGCTGTGGCCACTGCCTTGTTGCATTGTTTCATAACCTTGAGATCCTGAGACACCATAATCCAAGGTCCATCTCCTGAGCTGTGCTTATCAATCTCTCTCCTCCTATCTGGTATATCTCTTTTGGATTTCTGCACCCCCAGTGCATCACTGCAATTCCTGGCATTAAATTTTAACTCAACTAAATCCTCTATGGAATAATATTAATTATGAAACTACTGAGTCAATTCTCAAAAGATCACCAAAAATACCTGAGTCTTAAATCGATTAACACATATACTCAAATATATATATTAGTGATAATAATGTGCTCAGTTCATACCCATTCCTACTATTAAATTTTAACTGCCAGACATTTGTTTATTTATTTATTAGGATTTTGACCTGGGGGAGCAAAAGGCTCCTACATGAAGCACTATATATGTGACTGTAATGGAAAAGTTTGTGCTTGTTATTGAGTTCTGCCTAAGTATTGTTATCATATTTAATGTTGAAAAGTACATAATGAGTTCTGCCTATCATATTTAATGTTTATTGAAAGTACAAAATGAAGTAATGATACATAATGAAGTAAAGATCAGTTCACTTTTAGCTGGATGGGACGTCAGTGTACGTTCACTAGGTTGCCACATGGATATACAGTGCAATCCGCTTAACTGCAAGGGTCTGAGACCAAAGAAATGCATGCAGTTAACCAGAGCGTGCACTTTACCGTTGTGACCCAAAGAAGCTTGACATCTGATAAACATAAGTAAAGTACTGTTTATTATTATACGTACAGTACACAGTCTCAGTTAACTGACATTAGGCTTTACTTGAAGTAATCAGTTATAGTCCTCTGTACACTCTTGGGTCTGTCAGTTCCATAGACCACATCTGCCAGACGGTAAAAACTGTCATAGCACTGACATCCAGTGGCCTCCAGATAGGCTCGCATGGTGTTGAGGCTCTTCAGCACTCTTGCAAAAGTGACAGGAGGAGGTTGTTGAATTTAATCAGCATGTGCCTCGCTGCTCATTTCTTCATCTGTTCCATCATCAGCCATTGTTGCCTGCGTGTAGGCGCATATCTCGACATCAGTGCTGTCTTCACCAGTTTGTAGATCGTAATCAATAGCTATGTAGCTATGGAATTCCTTTTCAGTAACACCGGCTGGTATGTCAATAATCTCTTCATCTGACACGTTTGCAACAGCTGCATCCCCCTCCACATCCTTAACAAAGCTTGCCCACTTGTAGCAGTTCACAATAGTTGCCTGTGCAACATGATCCCAGGCTTCTTTCTGCATATGTAGGGAATCCAACAGTGATAGATTATGAGCCAGTTCAACAGTACGTTTATCCTTGCCAATCTGGCCATCCATAACGCTCATCAGACGACGTAGCACAAGAGCCTGATAATGTTGTTTGAAATTGGCTATTATGCCCTGATCCATAGGTTGGATCAGAGAGTTAGTGTTTAGTGGCAGGAAGACCACCTTGACGTTAGACAGCTTGACATCATCCCTGTGTGCAGCACAATTATCACAAAGCAGCAAAATCTGACGCTTTTGTGCCTGCATTCTAGTGTCTAACTTCTTTAGCCACTGCTTCCAAATTTCCCCAGTGATCTATGAATTTGCATTAGCCTCAAATGACACAGGAAGTCACTTAACTTTCTTGAAGCAATGGGACTGTTTGCTCTTTCCAATGACGAGGGGTTCCAACTTCTCACTCCCATCCATATTGCAGCAAAGGAGGATCGTCAGTTGGTCCTTCAATGTTTTACCTCCAGTAGTTTCGGCATGTTTGAATGCAAGTGTTCCATCAGGAATCGCTCGCCAGTAGAGACCATTTTCATCAGCATTGAAAATGTCACGAGGTGCAAATTCGTTCAAGATGGTAGGAAGAACTTAAACAACCCAACTTTCAGCACCAAAGTCATCAGCGACTTGTTTCTCACCATGCTGTTTCTTGAATTTTATGCTGTTCCTCTCCTTCCATCTTTCCCACCATCCAACAGTGGCTTTGAATTCAGTTAGTCCAAGACTTTCAGCTAGCTGGTTAGGTTTCTCCATAAGCAGTGGACCACTGACAGGAAACTGTCTGCTCCTGACTCGAGAAAACCACCGAAGAAGAGCATCTTCTACCTCCTCAGCTTTTCCCGCCCGTTTTCGTTTCCATTGTGGATTTGTATTGTTTTGCCAGTCTTCCAGAAGCTGGTCTTTCTGCTTCAAGTCACGTGAAATTTGACTGGGATTGACACCATATTCTTTAGCAATAGATGCTTGACTTTGTTTGTTTTCTAATTTTTTAAGAACTTCTATTCATTCAGCCATTGTTAGTCTTACAGTTCCGCCACGATTACGACGACGACCCCGGTGCACGCTCTCACAGCATTCTTTCGCTTATTCTGCCTGTGGCAGTTAAAGAGGCAGTACATTTGAAATCTTGTTGGTTGTCACGTGCCAATTGGCTTCCATATTCCATGCGCGCGCTTATGCAGAGTCTTTCCTGCAGAGGAGTGGTCTTGAACCATGCATGTAAACGAATCTTGCACTTATCAGTGGTGCGCTAAACCGAAGTTTGTCCTCATAGAAATTGATTGTTTCAAAAATGGGACCGAAGTACGGCATGCAGTTAAACAGAGCATGCGCTTATCCGACGTGCACTTAAATGGAGTGCACTGTATTCATTGCCCTACTATTTGTCATGAAATTGTAGCTGAGCATTTAGATGAAATTGCATGTAGTAATGTTCAAATCTCACATTATATTGATGACATTTTAATACAGGGCTTATCACAAGAGGCAGTGGGAAATGCCTTAAATCAGATTGTTCAACATCTAAAACAAAAAGGGTGGGAGATTAATGCGGACAAAATATAGCAGCCGGCTGATACTTTTAAATTTTGGGGGATTCAATGGCATTAAGGACATAGAGAAATTTCCCAAAACTAAAGAGAAAATTTTGGCATTCCCCACTCTCACCTCTAAGCAAGAAACACAATGCTTCATTGGGTTATTTGGGTTTTGGAGAAACCATATACCTCATTTAAGTCAGATTCTAGCTCCATTATACCGTGTAACACGTAAAAATCATCAGTTTGAATGAACAGATCAACAACAGATTATTAGCATCTATTCTTGTTCCTTACTAATATTGGCTTACATTGCACATTCTGGAGAGCCCTTGTTAAACTGAATCTTAACTGACAAAAAAAAATTCCCAAAAGAACTCCACCATCACTGTAATGATGACATCCAATATAACGCTCTCAAATTCTTTATGTGGAAAATGTTACATACCATGTACTAAAGCAAATATAAATAATCTCAGAATGTTGACTTAAATGATCAAATTCCACTCCTCGTAGCTTTTAAATGAAAAATCCTAAATTGTTTATGCTCCGCAATAGTCTGCTTTCTATTGCCTCCCATCAAAGATCTAGAACCTGTTCAATAATATACCATTCAACCTGGTCAAAGCTGTGATTCTGTTCCACAAAATGTTGGATTGGGGCCGTGATGTTACTAATAGTAAGCCAACTGCAGTGCTCAGTGAGCCGTAATTTGATCTTTCATCCATGAATATCCATTTTTGAGTGTCACTGATGCATGGACATTCATTATTGCCTACGTCCCCCAAAATGGCTGTTTGGACGTAGTTCTGATATAGATGTCCATCTGGGCCCATGGGCATGTCCATATCACAAATAAGGTTTCTAAAATAACCACCTTACTATTTGAAGCTAGTTTTCCATGGGAAATTATTTACAAGATTATTCACATACCCAGTGTCTGCATGGTTTGTACCTGTTATTTCTATAAAGAGGAGGGGGAATCGGGTACATTTGAAAATGCAAAACATTAGATGTTGTTTATGTTCCCAAAATAATCATATCCCCAGAAACACCTCTTTACTTTGGTTAAAAGTACATGTACTATGAAAGCCAAGTATACTTTTAGTTCCTCCAAGGACAGCAATCAAACAGGGAAACTGACATGGATAAATCCTTATTTACTTGACTATATCCCTTTTAAATTTTTCTTACTGTTTAATTTTAGAATAAAACCATCAAAGACTTTGAGTCAACCAGTTTAAGACCAGAAAGGAAGACATCTGAAAATCACTATTTGAGAAGGCTGGATGTTGCTGTTTAAAGGTAGAGCATGGATTTTGTGAAAGACTAAAGAGTGGCAAGCTGGGCAATATCAAGCACAGAAAGGACAATTTTCAAAGTGATGTAGAGTACACAGCTGCTTAAGGGATTATCCAGCTAGATCCCTTAGGGTGAAAATTGATCCAAGTGGAGTGACAAGAGTGAGGTCTATATTCAGCCATATAGAAAAAAGTAAAATTTAAAGCATCTGACTAAGATAAGGACATAAGCATTGCCATACTGGGGCAGATCGAAGATCCATCAAGCCCAGTATCCTGTTTCCAACAGTGGCTACTCCAGGTCATAAGTACCTATCAAGATCCCAAAAGAGTAAAACAGATTTTATGCTGCTTATCCCAGAAATAATCAGACGATTTTCCCAAGTCCATCTTAATAATGCCTTAGGGACTTTTTTTTTAAGGAAATTGTCCAAACTGTTTTTAAAACCAGCTAAACTAACTGCTGTTACCACATTCTCTGGCAATAAATTCCAGAATTTAATTACACATTGAGTGAAGAAATATTCTCTTCAGTTACTTCTAAATTTACTACTTAATAGCCTCATTGTGTGCCCCCAGTTCTAGTATTTTTGGAAAAAGTAAACAAGTGATTCACATCTATCCATTCCAGTTCGCTCAGTATTTTATAGACCTCTATCATATCTTCCCTTAGTTGTCTCTTCTCCAATACCGCATATTTATTTTCTACCGAAAGTCCATAAAAATGTTGAATACAGTCATTAAAGATGCGCAGGAAGGTAACATCAAGCAGATTTTAAATTATAAGGAGCAAAGCTGGATGTATAAATTGAATGCCGTTGAGCCTAATGGGCTCAACAGAGAAACTGAATGGCAATCTTTAATTTGACAGATTCTGTGATTGGCTGGGTAAGTCCCTGATCGTATCTTTAAAAAGCTTGAAAAAAAATGCCGCGGCCAGGTTGGCTGACGGGGTCTGAATAGTGGATACTCGATCCGAGACATAAAGGTAACAGACCACTACAATATAGCTATAAGGACATATGGAAATTACTCTCCAGTTTGAGGTCTGATTGATTTGGTTTTTTTTACAGGGGCATACCTTGAAAAAGCTTTGCTGGCGAAACACGTGTCGGTATGCAGCCCCACCTTTCAGCCTGACACGATATCAAGACTTTTCAAAGCTAAGTAAAAGGATGCCATTTCATTTTCTTTTTTTTGTTACATTTGTACCCCGTGCTTTCCCACTCATGGAAGGCTCAATGCGGCTTATGGATATATATAAAAGATTTTTGAAAATAGAAAAAATTTTAAAATATATGAACGTTATAAAAATATAAACATCAGTGACCGATGACGAGAAGGGTATGAACCCTGTCACCATATATAAACACTGATATGGTGAACAACAAGTGAATTTGGGTCTACCTCTGACAGTCTGAAGAAAAAGATTAAAATAAAAAAAAAAAAAATTATAATACAGTAATCATTTATTAAATTGTGTATTATAGAGGCTGGCACTGTTATGACTCTGCCCCGGTATCATGTTATCATTCATCTTGCCCCCTGGTGGTCAGATCTGGTGGTCGCAATGGACTGTCTGTTGATGGTTTTCCCGGTTCCAGAAGTCATGCCGGTCCGGTCCGGATTTTCTAGCCTGCCAGTTGGTCTCGAGACTTTTTGGAACTCAGCTGTTTCTGTACCTGGTGAACTCCCTGGCTGTTGGCCTTTATTAACCACCTGGAAGTGTTTCTAGTTTGCCTTGCAACAGAGGTCCTCAGAGGTGTGTCTTCTGCGGTTGTTTGTTGCTGTGCTTTCCCTGCTACTTTCAGTTTCTGCCTTTGAACCTTTGCCTGGACCTGGACTTTGACTTTGTTTGCCGCCTGCCTTGGAACCCGTGCCTGGAGCTGGACCTTGACTTTGTTTGCCTGGCCCCGGTTCTGCTGGATTCTTGGACTGTCTTCCTGCTCCCTGTGTGGCTTCTGTTCCGGTGGGTGTTCCTCCTGCTGCTGCCGTCCCAGTGTTTCGTGTGAAGCGTGAAAGGCACAACATATTTTAAAGATGTTTTTTGAAGGTGGAAGAGGGTTAGTGACCACTGGGGGGAGTAACGGGAGGTCATGCCCGATTCTCTCCGGTGGTCATCTGGTCATTTCGGGCACCTTTTTGTGCCTTAGTCGTAATAAAAACAGGTCCAGGTGAAAACATCCAAGTGTTCGTCAGGGACGTCTTTGTTTTTTTTGATTATGGGTCAAAAACGTCCAAGTGTTAAGCACGCCTAAGTCCCGCCTTTGCTACGCCTCCGACACGCTCCCTTGAACTTTGGCCATCCTTGCGACGGAGTGCAGTTGTGGACGTCCTAAATCGGGTTTCGATTATACAGATTTGGATGTCCCTGGGAGAAGGACGTCCATCTTCTGATTTATGTTGAAAGATGGACATCCTTCTTTTTCGAAAATGAGTCCAAAAGTGAGTTACGTTCAGGTATGGTAAGTATTTCTCTTTCCCTGGAGGGCTCACAATCTAAGAGGCCCTTTTACTAAGCAGTGCAAAAAAGTGACCAGCGTTATCCCCAGCATAAGTTATTCCCATGCGCTGAGGCCACTTTTAGCGTGGCAATAAAATGGCCCCATTTTCCATTTTTTCTATTAATAGCTATGTGCTAGCTTCCCCATTAGCGTGTGGCCATTAGTGTGTGAGCCCTTACTGCTGTCTATTTTGTAGGTGGTAAGGGCTCACGTGCTAACCACATGCTAATCGATTAGCATGTAGCGATGTAGCGCCACTAACCGATTAGCGCCACATTTTCCGGTAATGAATTCCAGAGTTTAATTACACGTTGGGTGAAGAAAAATTTTCTCCGATTTGTTTTAAATTTACTACACTGTAGTTTAATCGCATGCCCCCTAGTCCTAGTATTTTTGGAAAGCGTGAACAAACGCTTCACATCCACCTGTTCCACTCCACTCATTATTTTATATACCTCTATCATGTCTCCCCTCAGCCGTCTCTTCTCCAAGCTGTATAGCCCTAGCCTCCTTAGTCTTTCTTCATAGGGAAGTCGTCCCATCCCCGCTATCATTTTAGTCGCCCTTCGCTGCACCTTTTCCAATTCTACTATATCTTTCTTGAGATGCGGCGACCAGAATTGAACACAATAGTCAAGGTGCGGTCGCACCATGGAGCGATACAACGGCATTATAACATCCTCACACCTGTTTTCCATACCTTTCCTAATAATACCCAACATTCTATTCGCTTTCTTAGCCGCAGCAGCACACTGAGCAGAAGGTTTCAGTGTGTTATCGACGACGACACCCAGATCCCTTTCTTGGTCCGTAACTCCTAACGTGGAACCTTGCATGACGTAGCTATAATTCGGGTTCTTTTTTCCCACATGCATCACCTTGCACTTGCTCACATTAAACGTCATCTGCCATTTAGCCGCCCAGTCTCCCAGTTTCGTAAGGTCCTCATGTAATTTTTCACAATCCTGTCGCGAGTTAACGACTTTGAATAACTTTGTGTCATCAGCAAATGTAATTACCTCGCTAGTTACTCCCATCTCTAAATCATTTATAAATATATTAAAAAGCAGCAGTCCTAGCACAGACCCCTGAGGAACCCCACTAACTACCCTTCTCCATTGTGAATACTGCCCATTTAACCCCACTCTGTTTCCTATCCTTCAACCAGTTTTTAATCCACAATAGGACATTTCCTCCTATCCCATGACCCTCCAATTTCCTCTGTAGCCTTTCATGAGGTACCTTGTCAAACGCCTTTTGAAAATCCAGATACACAATATCAACTGGCTCCCCTTTGTCACTATTATCTGTTCAAGTGACAGCATAAGTCCTTTGAATATTGACTTCTGTAATATTGCTTATCTACATTCATATTCATGTCTATCTGAATATATGAATATTTATTAGTTTTTCCAGGTAACATAAATTGGCTGGGAGAGAAAATCAACTATGTAATAAATATACAAATGTACACAGTTCCACTCACCTAGATATAACAGGGGATGTCTATATAGCCATTTTATTTACTTTCATGTATGTTAACAAATTTTCTTTTAGAACATTTTCCAATATATACGTAAGTAAAGTACCTTCATAGTTTGCCACTGTAAGTGGCTTAGTGAAATTTTATCACCATAATAAAACATTTCTGGCCCTTCTTACTCTGAGCCCTGCAATTTATTAACTAGCTCATTTTACTATACCTAGACATGATTATACATTTCTGTAAATGCAGGTGATTCCTAAAAGCCTGGAAACCAGACTGAGCATACACATGCTGTTATGTCAGTGCAAAAATACAAAAGGCGACAAATAACTGCCAGCATATTATCTTCACTTCCTTTTATTTGAATGCTCTCTTCATCACTTTCAATTTATCTGAGCTAATAATGAATCAATGGCAATAGCCCAAACTATCTCAGTCATAAAATATAGATTATTTCAGTCAGAAATATTTTAAAAAATGGGCCCAATAATTAAGAAGAGACTCCTGGTCGTTTAAATCACCTGTCTGGGGCTAACTGGGCATATTCAGCAGCACTTAACTGGATAGCGCCGTTGAAAATGGCGCCCAAGCTGAGACTATTTATTTTGGGGCCTTCTGGGGCAGAGTCTGCACATAACTGGTTAAGTGCCGATATTCAGCATATAACCAGCCAAAGTAACCGCATAAATAGGACTATATAAAAGTCAGTCATAGCTTTATGCAGTTCACCATAGCAGGTTAAGTGCTGAATATCTCACTTTACCAGCTATGTTTTTCACCACCCTCATATATCCGGGTATTCAATGCCAGAGCTAAGACATGAACTGGCATTGAATTTCCAGGGATAATGCTGATGGCAGTTAGCAAACACTGACCCCTGCCGGCTGAATATTTGGCCCACTGCTTTCTTAGAAAGTGACAATATATTATGGGGCCCTTTTACTAAGCTGCATAAGGGCCTACACATGTACATCACAGTGGCGTAGCCAGACTGCCAATTTTGGATGGGCCTGAACCCAAAGTGGGTGGGCACAAAATTTTCTCTCTACCCCCCTCCCCCAGCAAAATTTAGTCACGCTAATCAGATGCATTTGTCACACAGGGTAAAGTGCTGCTTTTCAGTGCATCAGATTTCAGAAAATTTATTTAATAGCCTAACACCCTTTTCAGTGAGCTTTCAGAGACCAAAACCTCCTGCCTAAGGTCAGTATAATGCTGTTACGGTATCCTCGCCTGACCTAAGGAAGGAAGTATTGGTCTCTGAAACTTCATTAACACAGGTACCATATTACTTTATCCTAAATTAAAAATAAAATTATTTTCTTTACCTTTCTTGTATGGCCATTTACTTTTTCTCATTGTGTCGCTCCCAGTCTCTAGATTCTGCTTTCCTTCGTATTCGCTTAACTCTTCTGCCAGGTTTTCCTGGCCATTTGTCATTTTTCTCTCCTTTTTCTTTGCTTTCTTCAATATTTTTCTGCCTCTCTCTCTCTCTCTGTCCTGATTTAATTCATTCTTACTATCCATTCTTTAATTTCCTTCATCTACTTATGGCTTTTCATCTTTTTCTCACCCTTGTTCTCCCCATGCCCCTTCCTCTTATTCTCCAGTCTTTCACTACTCCCCTTTTCCATCCAGCAGCTCTCCTCTTTCTCTCCCCATCCTTCCAGTCTCCCCTCTCTCTCCCCATCCTTCCAGTAGTCTCCCCTCTTTCTTTCTGCATCCTTCTGTCCAGTGTCACCTCTTTCTCCCTACCCTTCCATCCAGCGTCTTCCCTCTTTCTCTCCCCATCCTTCCATCTATCTACCCTCTCTCCTGATCTTTCCATTTAATGTCTCTCTCTCTCCCTCTTTCTAACCAGTGTCTCTGTATCTCTCTACCCTTTTCTGTTCAGTGTCCCTTCTCTCTCCACATCCTTCCAGTCTCTCCCCTTTCTCTCTGCATCCTTTCATCCATCTCCCCTCTTTCTCTCTCCATCCTTCCATCCAGAGTCTCTCTCCCCATCCATTCGTTTCCCTCTTTCTCTCCCCATCCTTCCATCTGTTTTCCCTCTTTCTCTGCCATCCTTCCATCTGTTTTCCCTCTTTTCTCCCCATCCTTCCATGTTTTCCCTCTTTCTCCCCATCCTTCCATGTTTTCCCTCATTCTCTGCCATCCTTCCAACTGTTTTCCCTCTTTTCTCCCCATCCTTCCATCTGTTTTCCCTCTTTTCTCCCCATCCTTCCATCTGTTTTCCCTCTTTCTCCCCATCCTTCCATGTTTTCCCTCTTTCTCCCCATCCTTCCATGTTTTCCCTCATTCTCTGCCATCCTTCCATGCGTTAGCGCTTCTTCTTTTTGTAGCGCCGGCCCTGCTGCTCAACAGGAAAAGCAGCAGTGGCCGGCAATGGGAGCTGGGGCTGGGGCTGGCGCTGGCGCTAGGCAGGCCTGGGCTGAAATTGGGTGGGCCTGGGCCCAGCCAGGCCCACCCGTAGCTACGCCCCTGGTACATCATGTGCCAAATTGTCACTTCTACCCAGCTAGTGTGTGAGCCGGGTGGTAATTCTGAATTTGGCATGTGCCGAATCCCAACTGCGGTAAATAGCAGTTGGTGTGCGCTGCATGCTTACCAAGCAGGTAGCACGTGAGACCTTACCGCTAGGTCAATGGGTGGTGGTAAGGTCTCAGGCCGAAAAATGGATGTGCACTGGTTTCAATTTTAACACACATCCATTTTCTGGCCCCTTAAGAAAAGGCCCTTTTTCTTAGATGTGGTTAAAAAAAATGGCCCAGAGCACACCCAAAAGATGCACTCGCACCACCGCAGGCCACTTTTTACTGCAGCTTAGTAAAATGGCCCTAGGTTAACTGTGGCCATTCTTTTAACAGTTTTGCACTGGAAAGGTGACTCGAAGCTTAATTTCAATGAATGGTCAGCTCACATCTATGAAACCAGGAAATATGAAGCTTTTAACGCTCTCTGAATCCATAACATTTCTCATTTTCAAAAAACGTAAAATGGAGTAATATGCAAAGAAACTTTTAGTGAGAAGACCAAATGGATGACAGTATTTTGTATAGTTTGCAACCATTTTAAAAGACTCTTAGCTACCCCCAAATACACTATATTACAGCAATCCAGTTTACTCAAAATTAGAGACTGAACTACCAGTTGAAACTGTTCGTGATTAATATATTTTCTAATTCATCTCAATTTCGGCACTACCCAAAAACAACTCATTGTCAAATGTTTTATTTGTTTCATCATGGTCATCTTACAATCAATGATGATCCCCCAAATCTTAATTGAGCGTTCTAGTATATATGTTGTATTATTCACTATAAATAGTAACATAGTAGATGACGGCAGAAAAAGACCTGCACGGTCCATCCAGTCTGCCCAACAAGATAACTCATATTTGCTGCTTTTTGTGTATACCCTACTTTGATTTGTACCTGTGCTCTTCAGGGCACAGACCGTATAAGTCTGCCCTGCCTCCCAACCACCGGCTCTGGCACAGACCGTACAAGTCTGTCCAGCACTATCCCCGCCTCCCAACCACCAGTCCCGCTTCCCACCACCGGCTCTGGCACAGACCGTATAAGTCTGCCCAGCACTATCCCCATCTCCCAATCACCAGCCCCACCTCCCGATCTTGACTAAGCTCCTGAGGATCCATTTTTTCGGCAATTTATAGAATTGCCTCCTAGGCCGTGACAGGAATTAAAAGACACAAGATAAGTCTGCATAACCTATTTAGCACTAACATATCAGAGAGGGCAGGGAATATACCACTGAGAGGCTAGTTCCCAAGTAGCAATGAAGTAAGTTCAGAGTTAGCCAAACCAGGAAAGGAAAAGGACCCAAATACTCTAAGCAAGGGTGAGCAAACATGGTCCTCAAAAGTTACATGCAAATAAATCTCATGCATATTCATTTTAGAAATCTTGAAAACCCAACTGGTTTGTGGCCCTTGAGAACTGTAGTTGCCCTAAGGACACAAATATTGATAACCTGCTCTAAGGACACAAATATTGACAAGCTAGACCTGAATACAGACAGACTTTAGTAAACCCAACCTCAGCAAGAGGTTTGGTGGGAAGTTGTGAGAACTGTCAACTCAGATGCCCTGACAAAGGTAGGATCAGGAAGCTCTTCCTGTTTCCTGTATACCTTTTAACCATTCGGTTTACATATAACTTATATGGCTGTACCTGGTTTCTTCCTACAGCATATAAGAACAGCCTCTGCTTTCTGAGCTGGATTATGATTTTTCCTTTCCATGAAAGGCCAGTATTCACAAGGCAATAGCCACATTCCTCTTCCTTGCACACAATTTGCACGCTTCACTCCTTACGCTGCTGTTACAGTCTGTAATTAAACTCTGGAATTCATTGCCAGCGAGTGTGGTAAAGGTGGTTAGCTTAGCGGGGTTTTAAAAAAGGTTTGGACAGCTTCCTAAAGGAAAAGTCCATAGACAATTATTAAAATGACTTGGGGGAAAATCTGCTGCTTATTTCTGGGATAAGCAGCATAAAATGTATTGAACTTTTTCGGGATCTTGCCAGGTATTTGTGACCTGGATTGGCCACTGTTGGAAACAGGCTGCTGGGTTTGATGGACCTTTGGTCTGTCCCAGTGTGGCAATACTTATGTACTTATGCAGTCTCACAACACCCTTCCTTACACTGTAGGCTTGGAAGGCTAGGTGCTCTGGCAACTCAAGTCTGATCAGACACACACAAGTTCTTCATCACTGTATCATCTACCCTGCATCTGCAGCAAGATGGGTTTATTCCTTCACCTTTCTCATTCTTGCAAACACCCTGCCACTTTCTATATCACAGCTATCATGAAAAGATGCTACCGTAGTGCCTTCTACCTAGGATGCTCTGCACTTCCCCTGCTGGTAGTTATGGAGTTAACCATGCTATGCACAAAAAGTCAGGGTTGCAAAAATCAAAATACTGCTTTTAAAAAATCTCCTTCCCTGAGACCACTCTTCATATAAAATTCATGTATTCATTAGATGTATCACTGTGATGCTTGTATGGCCTTCTAGTAGGCATCAGCATAGCTGTGTCTTATTAGATTTTTCTCTGCTTTTCTGTGTCTATAGGGAAAAGAGCGTAGAACTATGACCCTTAGATTAATAATGGTAGAAATGGATCAATGGGAGTAGACTGCAAACCACTCTGTCTCCTGAAAAGAAATAAAGATCAAGGGGAAAAGGTGAAATTGTGCAATTTTTAGCAGGTTTATTTAACATTTTTTCCACACTTCTGCTGTTTTTTTTCAAAGTCTCTCCTAATTATTTCAGGTCATTTGTTTTTGCTAACTTATACATTTATAACTGTTTTTATATGGAGTCATTTTATAAATAAAACACTAACATTTACAAGCTGAATATGCAGGTAAATGATTAGAATAGTGACATATATATGCATATATTTGCACACATGCTTGTAAAGCCTAATGGTTAGGGTGGTGGACTTTGGTCCTGAGGAACTGAGTTCAATTCCCACTTCAGGCACAGGCCTTGTGACTCTGAGCAAGTCACTTAACCCTCCATTGCCCCATGTAAGCCGCATTGAGCCTGCCATGAGTGGGAAAGCGCGGGGTACAAATGTAACAAAATAAAATAAATACATTCATTCTGGCTATGCTCAATTCTGTGAAAAGGTACCTATATGCAATAGTGTGCAGCTGGAAGGTGGGCACAGACATGGTTGGTGATTGGGTGGAGCATGGATGAGGTGCACTGTTATGCACAGAAATTATCGAATACTATAATGTATGTATCCTTTACCAAATGTATGTTTCAGTAATTTAGGCAAGAGTACACCAGCTCTATAGCTGGCATAAATGCTGGTTCCTAAATTATAGGCACATCTACTATAATAAAACTCACCCTCAACATTCTGAGGACACTGACGTCAGTGAAGCCAAGCCCTGACTTCCTTCAAAAAGGTTCGAAGGTTCGTGGTGGTGAAGCCACCAAAACTGCTCCGGGCCCCGCCCTCGAGGGCGGAGCAATGGCAGAACAACGAACGGGTTGGCAGGGAGGGAGGCAGGGAGGCAGGGGAGTGGGTGGGAAATCGCTCCGGGCCCCGCCCTCGCATCAAACGTCATGACATTGGGGGCGGAGCAATGGCAGAACAACGAAGGGGTTGGCCAGGGAGGGAGGGAGGGGGGGTGTTGGCGACGAAAACCTTGCTAGTGCCCGTTTCATTTGCTCTGAAACGGGCCTCTTTTACTAGTATATTATACTAGCATTCTATGAAGGAAAGTACTACTACTATAAATCACTTCTATAGCGCTACCAGTCGTACCCAGCGCTTTACAATTGAACATGAAGAAGACAGTCCCTGCTCAAAAGAGCTTACAATCTAAACCAGGCATATAAATTAGAATATTCTCTAATTTATGTGTGCAACTTGGTATCCTACTCATGCTCCACCTAGTCTCTGATCATTTGTATATCCACCTTAAAATTACATATCATTGCATTTAGGCACAATAGCATGTAACCAGATTATTAGAATTTATGCTTGCATTTGAATACTTATGCATATAAATGACTAGAATAATGGCATTTACATGTGCATTTGCTTGCATGATCTTCTTTTTTTTTCCTTTGGGAAAATCTGTCCAAGTGCGTGAATTCTGGGCCTTCCATAACACTAATAATACTCACTTTTAAGCCAGAGCATGTTGATATGATCTTAGACTCTCAAATGTATTGCTAGTCCTCATCTTAGAGCTTGCATTCTGTCAAAGAGAGCTTCCTTCTGGAATTCACAGGACATCTAAGGTAAGGGAAGATAAAGATGGAAATTCCATAAATGGTGCTCAAAATTTGGTGCCTGAATTCACAGGAAATAATATATATAGACAATGTATCTAGGTGAACTTGGAAATTCTTTTTAATCAGGCCACAAGGAAAAAAGTCAAATTCTCATTCCTGAGTCAGTCCACAAGATTAGGGCAGTTATAGTAGAGAAAAATGAAAACCTTTTCATAAGAATTTGGCATTTTTTGGCATCTCTGTGTTCATTTCTTAGAGCCTGCTGTCTTTCTTGGTGGTACCATATATTTTCTCTCTTCTATGCATCTGATCTTTGCATTAATTGTTTATTTTTCAGATACATTTGAAACATAAACATTAAATGCTTGGCATTACCATTATTTCCTCTAAGCTGAGCGGTAGTCCTCCAAAAATAATCCTGCTAGAGGGGAGAGGGGAGCTGATCACTATCACACATTTTCAATAGTGAGGGCTTCAGAGAACCTGCCTATCTTTAATGATCAAAAACACAATATTGAAACACTGTTATGGATAGTTTTGGGGTGGTGTCTAGAAGGTTGTCTTTTTCTGGGGAGTAGTCCATTTTTAATTTTATTGTAGGATGGTGTGTATTGAAGGGACTGTAAAAAATGTTTGAAAGTCTCTTCTCCTTCAGTCCAAATCATGAAAATGTCAACAATAAGCCAGTAGTATTTTAAGGGTTTAGTTTGATATATATTTTATGGGAATTACAGACTTTAAAATGAAGACTAGAGTGCGTTTCCAACTCACTTGGACTCCCTTTTGGAATACGCTGACTCCAACTGCCAGGAGTAGATTGTTAAACTTCTAGATATTGCCCTGTTCCCTGCATTATTATGTTCATTTGATGCCATAGCAAGGGAAACAAGGGGGTAGGGGGTGGGAGGGGAAGGGAATGGAATGGGAGGGAAGGTTAAGTCCTATTTGTTGGAGTAGAAGTACTATGTGTTAGTTTAGCCACATGGGGGGAAAATATCACACGTTCATACATGATGATAACTTTTCTTCTTCTTTAATTTTTGAATAAAAATGATTGAAACATAAAATGTTTCTTCCAGTTCTGCCATGAGAGTTTCATTGGAATGCCTCTGTGTTTCACTTTATATTCTGATATTTGTCAACATTTGCTTTTTTCCAATCTGAAGAAGAAGGGTTACCTTCGAAAGCTAAGCAAAAGATGTATTAAGTTAATCCAATAAAAAATGTATCATCTTATTTTCTTTTCTCTGTTTTGATTTATTTCTATTTATTACCTGTAAAATTTTTGAAAATCAGCAAATGGGTTATATAAATAAAATTTATAAAAGACATGTGTGCTTATTAGATATTTTCATTGGTATTATACTGACATCGTATTATATCTCTGGAATCTGAATTTCAGTGCAGTTAAATGTGTGTATTTTTGATCTTTTTTCATGATAGTCTTATTATTATGTTCCAATTTGCTATTTTCAGGTTTACCTCTTTTAATATGTTTATGTTTATACTTGTTGGTAATGAAACTTCAAAATAATCCTCTACAAATGAGTATATGTCAAACATTTTAACATATCCAATTTTCTCCAATCTTGTTAAAAATAAGAGGAAAAGACTCAACTGAATCAATCCTTCTTAGCTTTACAGCCAAACACTCCCAGGAGTTCATGCAATCATCATTGTCTGAAAAACCTCTCAAAATTCTTTATTGTATTCAATTAAATTGTCCATATAAATATTTTACTTAGCTTTTGAGATATGTCAATTCTTCATTTCTCAACATGTCTAAATTCCACAGTCAATAATGACCAAAGTTTCTCAACCTTCATAAGGGTTCGTGAAATATATGTTATTAAACAAAAGAAGACTCAGGTTTACGCTCTGCATTAAAACAACATTAAGAGGGTCTTTTACTAAGGTGCACTAGTATTTTCAGCTCATGCTAAAAATTAGTTGGCACTAAACACTGAGAAGCCCATAGGAATATAAGCCACTGCTTATTGTTCAGATTAAGTAGCATAGAATCTTACTACTTGTAACCTGGACTAGCCACTGCTGGAAAAAGGTTACTGGGTTAGCTGGATTCTCGGTCTAACCCAGTAGGGCAGCTCTTATGTTCTTACGTAGAATGTGGTCACAAAAAAATGGTTTAGAATGATTTCATTAAATGGATGTTTCTTGATAAGATTTTTAAACTTTTGTTGGTTCCTTGTGTGGGTTTCTCAGTCAGTTTCATATAGTATGCGCTGTCTGAGAATGATCTGTGCCTTTATATGTACTTTTATCATGACAGGGTAGCCTTTATCTACAGGTTTGAAGACAATATGTTGATCATTTTGTAGGCTTTTAGGGCATCTCTTTCTAGTGGAGAGAGATCATTGTACCAAATTTCCTTTTGTTTGCAAGAGAGCTTTTATTTCACCCTATGTTTGAAACATTCTGTGTAGTTGTCTATTGTTTTGTCCATCATGCGAGATGAAATATGTATTCTTTTCTTTAAAATTGTATTCTGGTCTGTTGGGGGTGTCTCTTTTATGGAAATGTACTGCAACCCCTTGGGTTAAAAATAAAAAAAAAACTTTTAAATTTACTAAACTTAGAAAAATTTTGATTGTGCAGTAGAGCTGTGCTGGGACATGCATGCATGCGCCTGCTGGTTTCCCTGTTTCCTAGGGTAAACATTTTAAAAGCTGTACCTAGTAGTTGGGAGGGAAAGTAAAAGAGAGTGAACGTGTGTTGTAAGCTGTGAGTGAAAATAAGTTTTTAAAGCAGGAAATTTGTCAGGTTTGTTTACCAGCTTTAATGTAGAGTGACTGATACAGTTAATGTGAGAGGCCTGGGGTATTTTGGCGTCAGAGTGTGAGAATGACCAGTGTATGAAAGGTCTTATGTATATCATTTTGATTATTTAATTTAAAGACTACCATGATAACAGGGAGATACTGAGGCTGTCTTAGTATATTAAGGCTGACGGGGGCTTTTACTGAAGCTTAGCCCAAGTTATCTGTAGCAGGGCCCATTTTATCCCCATGGTCCCTGATGCAGATAACTTGAGTTAAGCTTTAGTAAAATACCCCTTTAATGTCTATGTTTGTGAAATTATGGTTTTGAAAAATTTCAAAAGAACCATACACTGAGGAATGGAGTGAATGTGAGTGGAAGGTGCAATGGGGCCAATGTTGTGGGTTGAGGACAGTAGGGACCTGAATTATCTGTTTATTTAAAATAATAGCTAGTAAATATTTTAAAATATATATATGTTAAGGCAAGACACATTAAAGAAGTGAGCACACACCACAGTAACATAGTAGATGACGGCAGAAAAAGACCTGCACGGTCCATCTAGTCTGCCCACGATAAACTCATATGTGTATACCTTACCTTGATTTGTACCTGTCTTTTTCAGGGCACAGACCGTATAAGTCTGTCCAGCAGTATTTCCCGCCTCCCAACCACCAGTCCCGCCTCCCATCACTGGCTCTGGCACAGACCCCGTATAAGTCTGCCCTCCCCTATCCTACAAACCCAACTAACAGTAAAAACCACCTAGACAGCTTACAATCTAAAAGAAAGCAAAGGTTAGACAAAATAAAGCATACAACACACAATAGGATAAAGAGGTTAGAACTACAATTGCTGATAGGACAGATGAGAAGAAATGGCAGTGCATAAGGGTAATAAGATCTCAGGATCCTGCGACTCACTCTGCTCCTTCAAAATTAATCATATAAGGCAAGATAAAGAGTGTTGTGCGAGCAATATGAAAAACTTGAAAGTATGCATCTTTGAAAAGTTTTGAGCTCGACTTTATATTGTGCCAAAGTAGTGAGTTGTCTAAGAAGTTGAGGTAAAGAGTTCCAGAGTAAAGGACCTTCAACTGAAAACATGGAATGCCTGCTGTGGTCCTGGGGGGGGGGGGGGGGGTAGTGAATAGAAGGTGATAAAGTAATACAATTTTAAGGTTTATAATGTGATAGGAAATCCAGACCTCTGTTAAGACTCTTTTGGTAGTGAATATACATGGAACCAGGGCTTTTTTTTGAGGGGGTACTTGGGGGTATTGAGTGCCAGCACCTTTTCCATTGTCTGCAAAAACTGACCCGTGGTCCCCAAGTTTTAATGAATGAGCTCAGGCTCTACACACGAATTCTGCCTTGTCATAGATTCTGTGACCTATTGCAGGGGACTTGGTTATTGTGGAGTGGGTCCCTCAGTGATCACACCACCCCTGAAAGGTGGCCTAGCATTTGAGTACCAGCACCTTTTTTTTCTAGGAAAAATGCACTGCATGGCACTGTCGACTTTTGGTAGTGAATATACATGGAACTGCACACAATGAAGGAGTGAAACCTCAAAGGTAAATGTTTACATTGTAAATCTTATATAAACAATTGGGGTGGGGGAAACAACTGGCAACTCAATTGCTTGTTTCAATTCCTGGGAGAGATGAGCACCATACAGAAGCTCATGCTGCCATTGATATTGTCTATGTAGCCAAAAACCACTTTAAGGATTTAGAAGCTTCTTGGTGAAGAGCAGTCTAAACTTCAAAAGGTATTTTTCAGTTCACAAGGTGGAAATTTTCTTTAAAGGTTAAAAAAAATGGATTGTAAAACGTTAGTGCCAGCAGTGGCCTCTACCTATCATTCCAGTTGCAATGGGGTAAAGGAAGCAATTTCAGAAAGGTTCTAAGTCAGTGATCTAGCATGACCTGGAAGACAATTACTGCTGAGTTGATAAATTGTTTTCATTTGAGTGAGGAACTTATGTCTCTGAGCTGTGAGTTTGCTGTAAGCTGTTTGGTGCAACAATTGCAGTATCTATACTACAAGGTGGTGATAGAGGAAACATAATGAGATTCAGGGCTACTTATGAGTAAGATTTGGATAGATTCTTCATCTGCATTCTCTCTTTTATGTATGTATGTATGTATGTATTTATTTATTTATTAGGATTTATTTATCGCCTTTTTGAAGGAATTCATTCAAGGCCCAATACTGCATCCTCCAACATCACAATTTGAAGATTCTAACTCAGGAAGTCTTTCACAAAGCCGCACTAGCGTTTTTAGCTCACGGAAAAAATCAGCTGGTGGTAAATGCTGGGACGGCCATTATATTCCCATGGACTTCTCAGTGTTTATCGCCAGCTGATTTTTACCACAAGCTAAAAACGCTAATCTGGCTTTGTAAAAGGTCTCCTAAATACACAATCATGTCAGTTTTGTGCTCCCATGTAATTGTCTGCTTAAATTTGACCTCTTTACCTAGCTCTATCTTCTTTTCCCTGCATATTGGTAAGCAACCTCTGCGTGTCAGAGTTTGTTGTACACCTGTTGAAAGCCAGTAGGAGGAACCAAGAGGAAAAGAAAATTGGAGGTGCTCAGTTTAGCATGGTTATGCCTATTTTAAGTAGCACTTTTATGCTATTCACCCAGGGGTCCTTTTATTAAGCTGCAGTAAAAAGTGGCCTGCGGTAGTGTGGGCACGTGTTTCTAGCATTTACTGGGCCACTTTTTACCACAGCTGGGAAAAAAGGCTTTTCATAATGGGGGCAGTAAATGTCTATGTGCTAAAATTAAAAGTAGTACGTAGTTATTTACTGCCTGAGCCCTTATCGCCAACCATTGACCTAGCAGTAAGGGCTCACCCGCAACATGTGTGGTACTCATGCAGCGCACACCAATGTGGCCACGCTACCAATTACTGGCAGGAACACCTCCATGGTAGAAAATAGAAAAATATTTCTACTGTGGGAAACAGAGCATGCAAACTTCAAAATTACCGCTGGGTGGGCGCGCTAACCAGGCAGTAGTGTCGATTTGGCAAGCGCTACATGTGTGATATCCCTACCACCGCTTTGTAAAAGGGCCTCCCAATGAATTGTCAGGTTTCCATGCGTGAAGTTAGCATGACCATACTATTTCTGAAACATTTATGTCAAGCATGCTAAAAGTCTACATTTACAAAGTTTGTAGAAATGGAAATTGAGACTTCCAGGTCAGGATATGTGCATTTTCCCCCTGTATTTCACAAAAGCTCTGCCAAATGCAGAGCCATTTGTAAAATACATTTAAAGAAGTGCAGATCTGCATGTCCATATTTCCCCACAGTCAGCAGGAGCAGCAATTTTAGAAAGCTGCATGTGGGGGAAAATATATTCTCCTGTACCTCACATGTACATAGCAGCAGCTTTATAAAATCATTGCTTCCATTCTGTATGCACAACCTGATCACCTCCTCCTTACATTAATCTCCCAAAGCCCACTGGACTCTGATCCCCCTCAACAACAGAAACCCCCTGATATCCAATCTCCCTGGCAATAAGAACCCCCAATCCATATGACCACCCCTGGTAATCAGAATTTCCCCTGGCATCTGATCCACCCCCTGGCATAAAGAACTCACCCTCTCAATGGACACTGAGCTACCCAGGGAGTCTCATTGCCCTGGAAGCTTATCTAGTGGGAGCAAGAATGATATCTAGTTGGTCATGCTTCTCCATGTGCTAGGTTCAAAATGGCACCCATGATCTCTAGCAGTAATCTCATAGTAGTACTGTTATGGGTCAGGCTGCCAAATAATAATAATATAGGAGTCCATTTACCTAGCTGCAGTAATTACTAGCATGCACCTAACACAGCTTAAAATGACTTACCATGGGACATGCTCAGGTGTCCTGCAATATTTTCCTGATCTGTATGCAAACTGCATGCTAAAAAATATTTTTTATTTTATTGCAGAGGGGGGCGTGTCGGGGGTAGAGAGTGGTTGTTTCTGTGCTAATCAGCAAGGCTACATTACCTCATGCTGATTAGTGCAGGAATAGTTGTCAGTAAGTGCTCATGTGCTAATTTTATGAATAACCACTCACTAATGGCATCGCTAGCACATGGCCATTAATTGAAAAAATGGAAAATTGGCCATTTTACTGCTGCAGTAAAAATGGCCTTAGCGAGCAAGAAAATCCCACATAAGGGCATACTAAGACCATCTTTTACTAGAGTGGAGAGTGAAAAAGTAATTTTTAACATTTTGCAATTTGCCTTGATTAGAATTTCTTAGATAAGTTAGTTTTAAATTAATATATGCTTAGAAAACCTGAGACAGATATTATCACCCTATCAAGCTTGCTTCGGATCTTTTGGATTTTTGAAGACTTGCTGTGGATTCTCTTCAGTGACTAATTTTGACCCCTTCCTTTTCATTGGTAAATTGAACAAGACAAGGTAAAACATTCTTTTAGTAATATAGAGTACACCTCTGTCTGAATTTTAATAACATAAATATAATATAAAACAACCATAAGGAGGAGGAGGAGGAGGGACGGAGCCAATGATGAAAGTGGATGCCCCCAGATGACAGAGGCTAAGTTATGAGCATATTGCTATAAAAATAAGGGGTGCATAGTTGAGGCTTCTGTATCCTCCGAAAAATCCTCCCTGGTTGTGTATGATAAAAGAGTGTTAATAAGTGTGTGGTTGACTGTGAAAAACCACCCACCATAAGTCGCAAGAGGATTGTTATATTTACAAATAAATAAAACATTTCTATTGAACTCCATCTCACCCTCACTATAAGATAAGCATACTAATGTTCTGAAGGTAATTTCTCCAGATGTGAAGATTCATAAACGAAATATACTGACAGCCTTTTTTCTGTCCTAATTTTATGCAGTTGCTCAGCTAGTTAGTGGACTGAAGTTTGCAGCTAACCTGCTATGTTTCCGCTCTGCCTTAACTCTGCCTCCGGACCGCCCACAAACTAGCCAGTTTCAGCATGGGCATTTGAGGGGATATTCAGCAGCACCATTTAAATTGCTTTGAATATCTACCCCAAAGTTTATAGCATAACCAGGCTTTAAAAAATTGAACAACTTTCCAGAGTACAGGTGCATTAATATTCATTATTCAGTACACCGAGGCACACCCTTTTTTTTGTTTCTGTGAGTAAAAAACCTTGAATAGATCCCCTATTAGGATAATGGTTCATTGGCCTGACCTAGCATGGCACATCCTGTGTTCTGATATTCTTGAGCATAAGTTTGAAAATCTTAAGAATTAAATCTAAAAGCTAAATCTGAATAAGGTAGGAAATAAGAATAAGGATGATGAAGGGAAGACGATGTGGGTTTGATTGGAGAAGATTGCAATAGAGGCACTAAGGGACCCTTTTACTAAAGTGCATTAGATGTGGCAGTTAACACGAGAAATTAATATACATGGCAGTTATTGAGGGGCATGGCCAACATTTCACTTGCAGATCCTACATAAAAATGTCCATTAGTTCATGGTACTGAGGTAGCAATTAATACAGAACCACTTAACACCTCCTATTTAGGACATGGTAAGTGGTCTTGCACTATTTGTCACCCTCTACACTTGTGCTGACTCCTTTGGCGTCCATAAAAATACCACATAAGCCTAATGGACTTTAGTAAGAGGGCTTCTTAGGGGACTCCACGCTAATGATATTATGTAAAACCTGTATTAAACCTCCCCACATTGAAACTGAAACCAAAATAAGGCTAGCCACAAATGCTTTGTTAGTCAATGAAAGAGCAATACCTAAAGTCTTTGTTGATAAATGTTTACCTGATTTCGCTATCTGAAAATTAATCTCCTTCAAAAGCATATGTAGAAGTAGAGTACGGTACTGTCAGGGACAGATTTTGGGCAGGTTCAAAAAATGTCACACATAGGGGTCTGTTTACTAAGCTGTGCTAGCGTCTTCCATGTAGCATTGCTGACACAACTCATTCAAAGAGAATGGGCTGTGTCATCATTAATGCACAGCCAGCCACACTAGCGGCTTAGTAAACCCCAGCGGTAGATTAAAGTGTTATTTTTGGCAAACTTTCACCTGCACTGAGAGAAGGTGCAAAACTCCATTAAAATGCTGTACCAGTATTTTCAACAGTTTTCCATGCTTTTCCCTTGTAATTGCTTTGTCTTTGAAATTTGGTGCAAAGGCCATGGGCAGAGCAGGAGCAGTGCTCGTGGACTTGTCATCAAAGTGACCAGATTGAAAATTGCCCTCTAAAAATCCATTCACCCCCCCCTCCCCTTATTCTTCTATATTCAAGTGGACTAGAAATACTTTGCTCAAAGAATATTCTAGAAATCAGAATAAAATGGGTTTTACATGAATCTATTATATGAGACTGTGAATTCCTTTGAAAGAAACTTGCACAACTTTATCTAAAAGTGGCTGTGCTCCATTTATTTGCAAAGCGCTCACTTTGAATTAACTTCTTTGTAATATGCTTTCTATTAATTATCCCAAAGACAAGCAAAGCTCTTGTTTGAACTGTACAGCTGTAATTAATGAAATGACCTAACTGTTTTTGCAGGACATTAGCTTCTCTTCATTGTAGACAAACTGCTGACACTGCATTTCTTATTGGTTTCTGGATGCTGTATTTAAAAGCCCACAAATGAATGAACTTCAAGAAAGGAATCAATGCATTTAGCTATTTCAACACCCTGTCATAAAAGGTAGAGTGTTTTAATGATGTGTAAGTAGTGCAGCATTTTGTAGCAGGCTGTGGTTGATTGATTTATGGTAGACAGTATTCCCACTATCAGAAATACTCTCCAGGCAGCGTGTCTGCCTGGTGTTTTGGCTATATGAAAATAAATTAGATAGCAATGGTTCTGAAATATCACAGAAGGCAGAGTCATGCATATTATATTCTTTTTTTCTATTATCCACAGTGAGCAGGTGTTTGATTTTCAATTAATTATTCTGCTTGTTTGTATACCCACTAGCATAGAATGTTTAAAAACTGATAAAATTAACATAATAAACATGAAACACATAATGGAGGCAATTCTATAAACAGGCACCTAGAATTATGTTCTACTTGTAAATGTCATTGGCGCCAGTATTCAGAAGTGACATGCATATATCCAGTATGCACTGTTCTTTAAAGTAGGGCCTAAGGGGAGGCCATGGATGTCTTGACCAAAAACATTCATATAGTAATGTAGTAACATAGTAAAGACGGTAGATAAAGACCTGAATGGTCCATCCAGTCTGCCCAATAGCCACACTCATTATCAATTCATGATTAAATGAACAATGAATGTTTTGTAAAATACTTGATCATGGTCTTTCTTTGGCGTTTCTGGGACATAGACCATAGAAGTCCATCTGGCCTTGTCCTTACGTTCAAACTATTGGAGTTTTCTTTTGAAGCCCACTCCAGCTTATCTGTCTTGTCATCTGTGGGATACAGACCATAAAAGTCTGCCCAGCACTGTCCTCAGGTTCCAGCCACTGAAGTTGCTGTGGAAGCTCTTTCCAGCCCATCCCAAACTAGATTGCCATATACAGGACACAGATCATAAAAGTCTGCCCGGCACCGGCCGTAGTTCATCACAGCCGGAGTTACCATCTAAGTATAACTCGCCACATCCACACGCATGCAACCATTTAAGTTTAGGTTTTTGTGTACCATCCATTTTCTAATTATAGATCCTCTGGGTTCATCCCACTCCATTTTGAATTATTTCACTGTTTTTGTCTTTACCACCTTCCTCGGGAGGGCATTCCAGGCATCGACCACCCTCTCTGTGAAAAAAGAATTTCCTGAGATTACTCCTAAGTCTACCACCCTGCAACCTCAGTTTATGTCCTATAGTTTCACAATTTCCCATTCTCTGGAAAAGATATATTTCTATAGTAATACCTTTCAAGTATTTAAACATCTGTATCATATCTCCCCTGTCCCTTATTTCCTCTGAGGTATATATATTCAGGTCTTCTAGTCTCTTCTCATATATCTTTTGCTGTAAATCCCCTACCATTTTATATTACTTTTATATTACAGAATGCTATATGTTGCAAACGTTGATTGGCTCACATAGGTGCACTCACTTACACTTGCCATTTACCTGATGTAAGTGATCACATCTAACTTCTGGTGCACCAAAGTGAGTTTGTACTAGTGTTCTTTAATGACTTAAGCATGCAAAAGTGCTGCCATAGAATTGGTGCCTGGTGTGTCTCATTGTGACACCTAACTTGAGGCCCCCAGTTATAGAATTGTCCAAATAGATCTTTATCTTCCACTTCATGCCTGGGAGATGTGTCATTGGTGCATGCAACCCTATAATTATGCACTTTTATATTATTTATATTTACCTTTTCACAAGAAAGTAAGGGGCTGATATTCAAACTGCGGGAGGTAGCTGAGCTGCCTCCTGTGGTCAGTGCTGAGCCTGGATATTCAATCCCAGGCCATTTCCTGTAATTGGCACTGAATATCTGGTTTATTTTTTTGCTGGCTCCAACTTAACCGGCCAATCCGATATTCAGCACTGGCCGGTTAAGTTTGAACTGGCCAAAGATATTCTAGGTATTGACACAGCCATATTTGGCCCCCAAATTTGGCTGGCAATGCGCTGAAAATTGGTGGATAGCCAGTTATATCACATAATATAATTGGCTATTTACTAGACTCTAACCGGTAATATTAGTTAGTGCCAATTAGCTGGCTAAGTACCATTTAACTGGCCAGGTGCTGTTCCTGGGCGGTTAAATGGTTTTGAATATCAGCCAGTAAGAAATGTATTTGCTCCAATCAACTTTAATCTGACTAACTGATGATTTTAAGATTCCTGTATACACATTGTGCTGTTTGTTTTATTTTGGGTTAAAATTCAAAGCAATTTAAGTGGGCCTGCTTAAATCACTTGGAGCTGGCTAACCCCTGATATCCAGTGGCACTTAAACTGGCAGTGCCATTTAATATTGGCATTAACAGGCTGCACAGGGGCATTTTAGGGGCTAAGTCCAGAAGGAGCCAGCAGTTGTGTGGATGCTGGCAACATTCAGGCATATAGGACTGCATAAAAAGCAGCCTTAACTATGGCCGCTTAGCAATAAAGGTGCTGGAACTGAATAATGACCAGCGCTCGATAACTTCCAGGTACCATCTGAATTGTTTCCACCCTTCCGTCCCACTCACAAACACTAACAGCCCCCCCTCCCCCAGCATCTCCCTGGGCCTTCCTGCCTGATCCTTGGTAGTCTAGTGGATAACGGGCAGAAGCAAAGCCCACTTGCTCCTGTTGGTTGTGGCTGCCCCTTCAAAATGGCTGCAACAACCTCAAGTGTGGCTAACGTGTTACACATTTCAAAGTGGAGGGATTTTTTTAAACTATTCTGAATGATTTCAACACATGAAGGCACATTTTAGATAGTATATGTATTCCTAAAAGTACATGTGAAAGTGACCAAATATAGATTTTGGACATGATTTTAGAAGAACTGGTCTGCATGTATAGGTCTCATATAAAACCAACATATCTCTACCCTCAGGAATACATGTAGAAAAAAAAACACATTCACATGTGTTGGCCACAAACTAGGTAAAAATACATGTGCAAATCTCTGTGTGACCAGAGAGACAAATACACATGGAAACAGTAAGAAAATAAAGAAGCAAATGTATACCCATCCTAACTGTGAAATACACATAGAAATTGAAATTCCATGTAAAACACAGGGAAATGTCTGTGTCACGAGAAGCCCGTGTATTTCCATCCTGTCAGTGAAACGCATGTGTAATGGAAACCAAGTGGCAGGTTCCATGTGTAGGTGCCATGAGTAAGAAACATGGAGAATCCCCGTTTTCACCAGCACTACCTATTGCCTGGCACAGGGTGCCTTGCAGAACCACACACACTTCTCTCCTGTCCCACATGACACAGCAGCCACTAGTAGTAACAGCTCCATTCACTGTTATAATGGCTGTCAGGCGGGCACACAACTTTTCCTAGTAGGAGAGAGACCTCTTGGAGCATCATTGAGACAGAATGAGGCTTGGCTTTTTCACATGGGAAAGGGCAAGTGCAGGCCACCCCATGCTGCAGCTCGAAGGACCTGAGAAAAGATCCAGAGAGTTCTGGCACTGTAAACCTCTGTACGGGCATACAAAACCCCACACCCACAGCCAAAGAATACAAATGACACAAAACAGTCTGATATCATAGGCACCCAGCAGCAGACCACTGTGGCCACAACACAATGCCATGGTGCCCTCACCACACTGTTGTGAGATATCCGTGAACACAGAAGTGCAACACACACACGGAGAAGGGACAAAGTTTGTCAGTCTTCTGCCATATCTGTCCTAGGTTATGGGGCACCCAACTTGACTCCCTTGATCTTCGTAACCACCTTACTGAAATTGGTGGCAATTGCCATGAGACATAGCTCTGGCTGCAGCTTGCCATATAACTGCTAACAACCTCTACATCACTGTATACCTGTTATGAAATTGTACCTGTACCTGCTACATTAATTGCTCCCTGTGCTGGGCAGCAGGGAACATAATGCCCCAAAACATGGCATGCCACGGAAAGGTTCATGTAAATAACACAGACAGTCTCCCCCTAGAAGCTGGCAAAATATCAACTACATCAACACCCCTAGGCTCCATACAAGGAAATCATAGTATGGCATGAGGGAGGCATTTAGCAGCAATTTGCACATGCTAGGAACTCATATATTTCCTATGTGTCTCTAACCTTTAGAGTCTGTAGAGTTACCAAGAGCACTAAGGCCTTAAAATGCCACTACAGGGCCAACCAGAAGACCCAGCCTTTCTTGCTGGTGTGCATCCAGCAGCACCTGGTACAGTTGGTGCATCATTACTACCAACTGCCTGTCAATCCTTTCCCTCAGATATGTCAAAGACAGGTGCCATCTCCAGTACAAGGCACATGTGTTCCAGCATAGCCCTGACTTGATCCGAGAGGACTGCATCCACCCCATTATAATACATATTAAGCCCCCCTCACTCAGACTACAGACAGGTGATCATGACATAGCACATAATCATTACAAAATTCCCATCCCCACATCACACCTCCATATGTTAAACCATTGGAGCCTATCAGCATTACAGCAAAGACCAGCACAACAAGATGCCTAGACAGGCTCTTCATGTGACATTCCACAGTATATCCCTAGTGTCAGGTACCAAAGGACATCCCTGCAGCTAATATAATGGTCATGGCCAAGATACAGAGCATATCACATACAAAGGTAGTTAATAGATATAATCTTATGGACCATCAGAAAGCAAGCACAAGCACAGAAAATTGCATGTGACATAACAAACAGCATCTCAAGGGAAGTGCCTCCAATCCTCATCAGTCCTCAAGAAAATTTTCTTCTTTTATTATGTTTTTTTATATAAAAGTTGTATTTATCTTCAAAAGATATTCTTCAGTATCAAAGTTCAATGTCAAAGTTACCTCTACATCACAGTTCATGAACATTTCAAAAACAAAAGAGGAACTTATCTTAGTACATGGACAACCGCTTAAACACAGAAAGCCTCCGACATAGCACTATGTTTCGTTAAGCTACATCATGGAAGAATACTGATTCACAGCATATTTACAGGCACCCTTCGCTCCCACTGTCCTATTCCAAACATGATACAGAGAAGGCTACTTCAGGTACTAGCCCAATGCATTTTTAGGGGGGGGGGAAAGAGAGCAGCTGCAGCTGTGAGAGCCCCCACAATAAATTCAGCCATTCTCTCACACATGACAAATCCTAAAGCTACCAGTGTCACCATAAAAGAATGTAACGTAATGTACAGGTCATTGTGGGTGCTCCGACAGAAATAGGTAGTGAACAGGTGTTCTCTTATTGGTAGGGGGTAAAGTGGAGGTTTGCAGTAGAACTGCTTATGGTGTGTGGAAGTTGACAAATAATGTATTCCCTAAACTACCTAAGAACTGCTTATGGTGTGTGGAAGTTGACAATTAATGTATTCCCTAAACTACCTAAGATCCTTCTACATGTTACATAAGAACAGCGATACTGGGTCAGACCAATGGTCCATCTAGGCCTGTATCCTGCTTCCAATAGTGGCCAATCTAGGTCACAAGTACCTGGCAGAATCCCAAATAACAAGATTCCATGCTGCCGATCCCAATTCAACTTCACAGCTCAGAGGGAAGAGGGGAGGAAATGAAGGGGAGGACAAAGAAGAAGAGAAGGAGGGAGGGCAGCAGGTAAGCCGTAAAGCAGTCCAAGAGCTTCCCAGGCAGCAAAGCAGCCCGAGGGCTTCTCAAACTTGAGCCTGTGTCCTAGAGGAGGAGGAGCCTCAGGGCTTGGAAGATATACTGTGTGGGATGGGGGAGGAGGATGAGGTGGTGTTGCAGAAACTGCCTGTACTCTCTCTCCTAGAGGACACTCCCATGGAAGTGGAGGTTGAAGGGTGGCTAGGGGGCAATAGATGCTGAGGGAAGATGACACCCTACCCACCCTTGAAGATACATTTGTCCCTGTGCCATGAGACTCCCTGCAGCAGAGATCCTACCCTAGCTGAGATACTGGTTTTAGAAGCCCAAGAGATCTTCATGCTTTTGGCCTATATGGGTGACCATGATGCCCAGCACCTAGGATTACTTTGTGTTGTCCAGAAGCAAATGTAGGACCTCCCAGGCTTGCATCAGGACATGAACTCCATGGTCACCCAGATGAAGTGCATATGGGGAGGGCTATATGACCTCACAGAGGCAGTGATGCAGCTTGTAGTGCTTAGCTTTGTTCCTCACCCCATCCTTATATGGCCATGTCACAGGGTGACAAATGGGCCATTGCCCCACACTTTAAAAGCCTTGTGTAAAATTCCCCATTATAATGGGAATTACTAAGTGGTGTTAGCCTTTCCCTGGAGTCACTGAGGGGAGGGAGTGAGGTGTCCCTGGTTGGGAGTGAGGCCCAGACCAAGGGGTGTGTATAAGGGGAAAGTTGCAGAGGGAAATGTTTAGTACTGTTGAATAACAGTAAGGGTGGAGTTCTGAGTTAATAAAAGTTATTGTTTCATCAAACACATGGTCTCTGGTTGCCTACACCCCCGCCAGGACACGTGAGGAAAGGGAGTATCCTGGAAAGGCCAGATAACCTAAGGCTGAGTCAAGGGGGAGTTATTGTCAGCCAAAGGCAGTAACTGAGAGGAGTGCAATGGGTGGGCCAGGGGAGCCCATCTCATGAGAAGGAACAGGAAAGAGCCTGTTCAATGCCAGATGAGGAGAGGACAGAAAAGGAGGTCTGATCCTGGAAGATTTTGCTGGTGACAACCAATGCTTCCAGCACAGCCTTGGATTATACAGCACAAAGGGATGGGTGATGAATGGAGGAGTTGTAGATATGGATCAGGATTGTTATAAGAAATTGTTTAATTAGTGGATACAACGGTACCAAATGGTCTTGGATGGACAGAAATCCTCTTAAACCAAATGCTGACTGCTCATACAGAATTTTGGAGTTAGGAATAACTGCCTGTTGCAGAGTTCAGTAAAGTTTGCATAAAAGATAACTCCTTGCTGTGACGAGTATTCCTTGAGAAGAGAGAGAGAGAGAGAGAGAGAGAGAGAGAGAGAGAGTGAAGAGCCTACTCCTAGACTGTTTGAGGACACTCAGGATAAAGCCCAGCTTAATATTTTATGGCTTTCCGAATCTTTAAAACAGATGGGCAAGTGGTCCGCTAGGTCCAGTAAAATAGAAGATGAAGAAGTAGACACGGTGGAAGATGAACTTACAAGTCTTTATTGTAGAGAGCAGGTAACAAGATGCCTGACATGGTCGTGTTTCATTCAACAGGGCTGCTTCTGGGGTGATATAATACCCAAGGTAGGAGAACTAGGGTGTGGTGTAACCACCTCTCAGGTAATTCAGAGCACGGTGCTTTTTTTGTGCCGGTATGCGGCGGTACGGCGTACTGGCACCTTTTTTCTGAGGGCCGGCTCACCTGCCGGCCCTCAGCTCCCCGGCTTTCCTTTCTGCCCCCTGCAAAACTTCTATTTACCTGAAGTCGCACCGGTGAACCGGCAGCAGTGAAAGCAGCAAGCAGGCAGGCTCGCCTCCTCGTCGCTTCCCTGCCCTCTCAGCGTCCTGCCTTCCTCTGATGTAATTTCCTTTCCACGAGGGCGGGACGCTGAGAGGGCAGGGAAGCGACGAGGAGGCAAGCCTGCTTGTTTACTGCTTTCACTGCCGCCGGTTCGCTGCTGCGACTTCGGGTACATGGAAGATTTCAACGCAGGGGGCAGAACGGAAATTCAGGGAGCTGAGGGTGGGCAGGTAAGTATGGGGTTGGAATGATCTCGGGGGAAGGTGGAGACTGGAGTGAGTCACTGGACATGGAAGGGAGGGGGAGGATAGGGAGCAAAGGAGAATCACTGGACATGGAGGGGAGGGCAGAGGATAATCGGTTAACATGGATGGGAGGGCAGGATAGGGGCAAAGGAGAATTGCTGGACATGGATGGGAGGGGAGGGCAGAGGAGAATCGCTGGACATGGATGGGAGGGAAGGATAGGGGCAAAGGAGAATCGCTGAACATGGATGGGAGGGGAGGGCAGAGGAGAATCGCTGGACATGGATGGGAAGGTAGGGCAGGGGAGAGAGTAGAGTTGTTGGACATTGATGGATGGAGGGGAGGGCAGGAGAAATGCTGGACATGGATGGAGGAGAGGTAAGACAGGAAGGAGATGTACATGGATGGGGGAGGGGAGAGAGGAGAAATGCTGGACATGGATGGGATGGGAGGGGATGGCAGGGGAGAGAGAAGAATTGCTGAACATGGATGGGAGGGAAGAATAGGGGCAAAGGAGAATCACTGGACATGAATGGGAGGGGAGGGCAGAGGAGAACCACTGGACATGGATGGGAGGGGAGGGCAGGGGAGAGAGGAGAATTGCTGGACGTGGATTGGAGAGAAAGATAGGGGCAAAGGAGAATCACTGGCCATGGATGGGAGGGGAGGGAAGGGAAGGGGAGAGAGGAGAATCGCTGGACATGGATGGGAGGGAAGGATAGAGGCAAAGGAGAATCGCTGGACATGGATGGGAGGGCAGGGGAGAGAGGAGAGTTGCTGGACATGGATGGAGGGGAGGGCAGGAGAAATGCTGGACATAGATGGATGAGAGGGAAGACAGGAAGGAGATGCACATGGATGGAGGGGAGGGGAGAGAGGAGAAATGCTGGACATGGATGGAGGGGAGGGCAGGGAACAGAATGCACACGGATGGAGGGAAAGGGAGAGAGAGGAGAAATGCCGGACTTGGATGGAGGAGAGGGAAGACAGTGGAAGGAGATGCACATGGATGGTGGGGAGGGGAGAGAGAGGAAATGCTGGACATGGATTGAGAGGAGGAAAGAGAGAGGAAGTGAGATGAACATGGATGGCGGGGAGAGGAGAAATGCTGTACATAGATGGAGGGGAGGGAAGAGAGAGGAAGTGAGATGAACATGGATGGAGGGGAGGAGAATTGCTGGACATGGATGGATGAGAGGGAAGAGAGAGGAAGGACAGGAGATACATATAGATGGAGGGGAGGGAAGAATAGGAAGGAGATGCATACTGACGGAGATGAGGGAAAGGGAAAACAGGAGAAAAACTGCACATGGATGGAGAAAATAGGCAAAAACTGGATTCACTCGATACCTCCTCCAGTCAAGTCCACGGAGGACCCAGCTTTTACCTATGGATGTAGAGCAAGAAATGAAGAAGAAAGGAGGAAAGTAAAGAAATAAATGGAAAGGAATCCCTAGAAAATGGAAAGGCCCACCCCTTAAAGGGGGGCCGATTACATCCGGGCTGAAGGCCCATGAAGAATGGGGGGGGGGGGGAGGGAGGAGTAGGTGCAGAAGGGAGAACGAAGAGTTAATGAGAGAAGGGGCGGAGATGGAGAGGTAGTGAAGAAGGGTTGGAAAGGGAGAGACAGCGCCATTTAATACTCAGCAGGTGGAGGGATCAGTGCCAGTGAATGTAATTACATTCCTTGGTATAGAGCTTGATGTGCCGGCCCAATGTTCTCGTTTGCCAGCTGACAAAATTCAGAGTCTGCTTGATGTGGTGAGGGCGATGCGTCAGGCTAAGAAGGCCACCCTTAAGCAGTTTCAGGAGCTGTTGGGTTTATTATGCTTTGCTACCAGAGTAATGCCGATGGGGCGCATTTTCGCCAGGAAATTGGCTTTGGCGACTAGGGGAGTAGAGAAAGCCTACTATCATATTAGAGTGACGCGGGGTATCAGGCAGGATTTAGCTGTATGGGAAACATTCTTAGAGCGTTTTAATGGACGAATCTTCTGGCATGATTTGCCACAGTCTACTGATGCATTGCAATTGTTTACAGATGCGGCGGGTGGTGAAGGTTTTGGGATTTATTTTCAGGGGGCATGGTGCGCCGAAATGTGGCCAGGATCTTGTATTCAGGCGGGGATTGTACGGGACATCACCTTTTTGGAGTTGTTCCCTATAATGGCTACCTTGTATATTTGGGGACCTGGATTAGCGAATAAAGCCATTATCTTTAACTCAGATAATATGGCAGTAGTAGAAACCTTGAATAGATTATCCGCTAATACAGTGCCGGTTATTAATTTAGTCAGAGCGATAGTTTTGCAGTGCCTTTGTTGAAATATATCGATATAGGCGAGGCATATCCCAGGGAAGCAAAATATCATAGCGGATGCTCTTTCTCGCTTCTCTGGCGGACGACAAGCCGACACCGGTGCCGGACATCGTTTGGACATATGGCCCCGTGATGTGTGGGAGTTAGCTCTGCAGGCATTGTCTGCGGTGACCAGGAAGAAATATATCTCAGCTTTTCTGTGTTATATGCAGCATATGATGGAGCACGGTGGGGGGGTGTTGTTTACCACAGATGTTTTGGTGCAGTTTATTTCAACAGCTCGTCGGGAGGGTCGCAGTAGGGCACAAGTGGTTATTACAATAGCTAGTATTAATTTTTTCTCCAAATTGATGGGCCTGACGAATCCCACCAAGGCATTTGTGGTATCAAGGATGATGAAAGGTTGGCACAGGGTTGTAGGCTCTGCTGGGGATAAGCATCAGCCTATTTTGCATGGTGAGCTGACTGCATTATTTGCAGCTGTGGAGGAAGTGTGTGACTCGCCATTTGAGGTGCGGTTATTCCGGTGTGCCTCACATTGGCTTTTCATGGGGCCCTTAGGGTGAGTGAAGTGGTGGCACAGTCCAAGTCGGCTAGGACAGATCGGGGTTTGTTAATGCGGGATGTTACCATTACAAATACTGGGATCAATTTACTCATACGCAGCTCAAAAACTGACCAGTTAGCTAGAGGTACACACATATGGCTAGATCCTCAATTACCCACTACAACATGTCCGGTATATAATCTTCAAGAGTATTTACAGATTAGGCCCATTAGGGGTGTCTGGCTGCTGCTACATGCCAATGCGTCCCCATTAACTCGCTTTCAATTCATTAAAGTATTGCAGCTGTGTGTTACCAAGGCGGGTTTGAAATCCACTGGGTTTAGTTCACACTCGTTCAGGATTTGGGCGGCGACTTTGGCTGCCATTCTGGGAGTCCCGAATGAAAGGATTAAACAGATGGGCCAGTGGGGATCGAATGTGTACAAGAGATACATTCGGCCTCCGTGTCAGTTTCCCCTGTGATAGTGAGACAGCCATTGCTGTTTGTGGTACTTCTGTTGTTGCTTTATTGTTCTATAACCCTTGCTGTTTGGGGTATTTTTATTTTATTTTTGTTACATTTGTACCCCGCTCTTTCCCACTCTTGGCAGGCTCAATGCGGCAGGCAATGGAGGGTTAAGTGACTTGCCCAGAGTCACAAGGAGCTGCCTGTGCTGGGAATCAAACTCAGTTCCTCAGTTCCCCAGGACCACCACTCTAACCACCCTAACCACTAGGCCACTCCTCCAATGCTCCAATGCTGTTTGTATGTTTTTGCCAAATTTTGATAACATTGTAATGTGACTTGCGGGTAACGTGGAGGAGCAGCAACGGATATGGATCTGTGGTCACTCTTATGTGCATTGGGCACATAAGAGGGCAGCTGTACGACCTAATGGGGTGAACTTGGGCTTTCAGGTGTGCAAGGTGGTGGTAAGATGGTTGGGTAAGAGAGGAATGAGGTGGGCTCAATTGTTACCGACCATTGCCTGGGAGTTGAAGGCTTCAGTGGCACCACAGGTTCTTATCCTGCATTTAGGGGGTAATGATTTAGCGGGGATGAACAGTGTATGGTTAGTGAAGACTATACAAAATGATTTATTAAAATTAGCGTGTTTGCTGCCTCGGATCAGGCTCGTCTGGTCTAATATTATTCCACGGCGTGTTTGGAGGGGCGAAAGGTCACATAAAGCACTTGATGACACGCGCAAAAAAATTAACAGGTAGATGGGAAAATTTATGGGAGTGGTTAATGGTCAGGTGATTGCACATGAGTCGCTCACTGAGTCCTGTGAGGGCTTGTATAGATCAGATGGGGTCCATTTGTCGGACGTGGGACTTGACATTTTCAACTGTGATTTACAGGATTATATAGAAGCCATTACGTTAGGGGGGGGGGGGTCGCAGCCAGGGTTGGGGGGGAGCCCGCGGCAAACGAGGTGTCGTTGCCGTGGGCAGTGGTGTAAGCTATGGAAGTTAGGTAACATTAGCGCCGGGTACACAGCACCTCAGAGGATAACATGGCAAAGTGACTTAATACATATTTGTGAATGAGCTGTTGCTAGTTGAAATACTGAGCAAAATGGTATGCCTGCATGCTGGCAGGCTTACAAAACAAGATGGACACGGCTAGTCTCCTGGCTTCGACGGCCAGGGGGCCAATAGCTTTGGTTAAAGTGGTAGATGCATCCTTATATGGGATGCATTGAATTGACATCGTGTGCTATAGCAGGCAGCACTGAGGAGGGACAGGGTGCTTGGACGGCACAGCCTGTAGAAATATAAGAAAGAAGGGCTGTGTACTTGGGTGAAGGATATGTTTATCAATGGTTGATTATGTTAAGGTATATGGTAAATAAAATGTTGCGGACCTGGCTGCGGCCTAAATAAATCCACTTTTGTTAAAGAAAATGGCTTCTGGTGTAGTGTTGGATATGGAAGGGGTTGTGTCTGAGTGAGTGCCGAATGACCGTGTTGTGGAGTTAAGGGAACAGATAAAGAGCAGCAGAATCAGATACTGGGACCGACATGATCAGAAAAACAAAGTCACCAGACAATAAAGGTAGAAAAAAATCATTTTATTTTCATTTTAGTGTTTGGAATATGTCCAATTTGAGAATTTACATCTGCTATCTTATTTTGCACTGGGTATACTGGAGCTGTAACATCTTACAAAAATTATTTATAATGAAAAAATTGAAGTTATTTTTTTCTCCTTTACTGGTATAATATTTTCAGTGATGCCTGTTTATATGCGCCATTGGTTGGTATAAGGGGTGTGACTAACATGGGTGTAGCTTTTGTAGGGGTGGGGCCATAGTTGATGGTCCCGCCCATAACGAGTACCGGTACCTTTTTTCCTACAAAAAAAAGCACTGACAGAGCATCAAACAAACTGAAAGTCTAAGCCTTCCTTTCCTTCCTCCTCCCCCATTCAGTATCTCTCTTGTCTTTCCCTCCCCCCACCCAGTTCAGTAGCTCTTGTGTCTTTCATTCCTCCCCTTGGCAGTGTTCCTGCAGAAAAGAAAACAACCTATCTCCAACCAGACTTGATAGTGTTTCCTCTGTTTTATCCCACCTGCGCAGATACAGGAAGTTATGTCAGAGGAGGCGGAACAAAGCAAAGGGAACACTTCTGAGGCTGGTTGGAGTCAGGTTGTTTTCTGTTTTGATGCTGCCAGAAGCCTACAGGAACACTACCAAAGGGAGGAGGGAAAGAAAGCGTTACTGAACAGAGTGGGGGAGGGGGAGACAGAGTACTACTGAACTGGGCGGATGGAGAGAAATGCTTGATTGCATACAAAACTGGGATGGCAAGCCATTTTTTAGGGGTGGCAAGTAGCGACACCTATGATCAGAAAGTTTGACCCTACTCTGCTTTTATCCTTATTAATGCTCTAGACCAGTGGTTCCCAAACCTGGTCCTGGAGGCACTCCAGCCAGTCAGGTTTTCAGGATATCCACAATGAATATTCATGTGAAAGATTTGCATGCACTGCCTCCACTGCATAGTGATCTGGATTGGGCACTATTAGACACAGGATACTGGGCTAGATGGACCTTTAGTGTGACCCAGGATGGTAGAGGTCTCCGCTATCTTTCAAGCGGGGCCAATTTGTCAACACAATTACTGAAGAAAGTCGCACGCACTCTGGCAACCTCCATTATCTTGTTTCCAACCCCACCCCCTTCTAGCAAGCTCTTTTCTGGCCCTCCAGTTTTTAAACTCCACCTATGCTTTTTCTGGAGGATTCTTTGTGGCCGCCCATAAGGGGTTTTTGCCTATGATGAAGAGAAGACTAGTTGGTCTGTTCTAGCTCCGACAGATGGATATTTGATCTGGGAGCTCTTTGAGGCTTTCCCCCCATTACTATTGTAGTTTTGTATTGAGTGGAAGTTTTTGTATTTAGAATTGGCTTCTTTGTGGTGCCAGCCTCTGAACAGCTTTTCTGTTTTCTTCCAGCACTATATAGCTCTCATTGAGTGTGAACTGTATGGTTCTCTCTCAGCCTTGACAGAATAGAGTGAGACTATGGGCAACACAACTCAAACTCACCAAGAGCTGTGTGGTACAAATAGAATAATACAGATATTAAACATGCCTATTGTTATGTTATGTTATGCATTGCTTCTATTCTGCAAATGCCACAAATGGTTCATTGTGAATTACAATCAGTTAAAAACAGAAAATTCACTAAGAAAACTAATACATATCATCTCACCTTAATATAAGTAAAAATCATATCAAATTGATTCTGTAAATTAAAATGTCTTAAGAGCCTTCCTAAAAGTACACGTGCATGCCAATTTGCCCCACACATATTTGTAGCTATGCCAGCAGCAAATCTGCAGAAAAGGAGGGGGAGATTGTATACCAGGGAAAGAATCAGGGAGCCACAATTAGGGTCAATGGGGGCTGCTTTTGGCCCTTGGGTCTTGCAATGAATAGCACTGCAGTAGGGCAGTTCATATGTTCTTATGACATAGTATGGGTAAGGCTGCCAAAAACTGTGCTACTTTCTAAGTCAAGAATTTTAAGTAAAACCATATATGGCATCCTCTTATTTTATTTTGCTTTTCTGCTGTATCAATATAATATTGACAGCACTAAATTGCAGGACATCAAACATGGAAGATCACCATGTAGCACATTCAATTAGGATAATGTCTAATAAGTTTCCATACATAATTCAATGATATTGATTTTCATATCAAGACCAATAACTTGAAATATTTTTCATGTCAGAATAAGATGCAATATTATCTTTTTTTTCTTTCTAAGCTGAATCCTGCACTTTGAGGAGAGATTAGATCTGGAATGGATTCTCAATAGGAATCTAAAAAGTTTCCATGATGTTATGAGCTATGAGAAATTATTGTGACTCTGAGCACAGGTAAGAGAGAACAGTAAAGCAGAAACATCGTATGAATAATTATGATTTCTTTTATTCATAAACTAAAATCTTGTAGGGGTCCTTTTACTAAGCCGCGTAAGCGTCTACGTGTACCCAACGTGTGCCAAAATGGAGTTACCGCCCAGCTACCACATGACTCTTGCGGTAATTTCATTTTTGGCGTGTGTCCGTTATACTCGGCCAAAAATTATTTTCAGATGCGCGTATCAGACGTGCACAGGTCATTACCACCCGGATACTGCTAGGTCAATGGCTGGTAGTGAGCTATCAGACCCAAAATGGACATGTGACAATTTTCATTTTGCTGCATGTCCATTTTTGGCAAAAAAAGACATTTTTTGCAGGTGTGCTGAAAAATGATTCTGCATGAGCCCAAAACACGTGCCTACACTTCCGCAGGCCATTTTTCGGCGCACCTTAGTAAAAGGACCGCTTAATTTTTTTTTATCCTTTGGCATTGAGTGGTTCATACTATAAAATAAAAAGTTAGTATTATATTGTCAGAAATTATGTCATTGATGAAAGAAATGTTTTCTTATTCACTCAGTTTTCTAATATTTTATTAATTGAAATAGGTTTTTTGAACATCAGGTGGCAAGTAAACATGAACTTATTTGTATTTCCTTTCCACCTAATCTCCATCTCAGCATTTTATTTGGAACCAACTAGAATGGATGTTCAATTAAATGAAGTGCCATATAATGCTAATAAAAATTGTAATGTATGTGTTAGAAGAAAAGTTTTACATTCATGAGAAAATGGCTCTTAATAAAAGATGCAGTAAATACTTTATAGGAAACAAAAAGTAGTTTGCCCGCTATTCCAAAATGTGTAGCATCAATAACAGCTACAAACCAACTCTTACATTCCTACTGGCTAGAGGAGTCTGTTCTTGAGTGTACATTTGGTTGGTTTGAGTGCCTAAAAATTTAGGGGCCGATATTCAGACTGCAAGAGGCAGCCCGGCTAACTCTTGTGATTGACTGTGAGCCTGGATATTCAAAGCAGGGCCTTTTCTGGTGACTGGTATTGAATATCTGGTTTATTTTTAGCTGGATTAAACTTAACCGGCTGAGCCAATATTCAGCACTAGTTGGTTAGGTTTATAGCGACCAAAGACAGGCCTGCTATTTGGGCGGCCCAATTTAGCCACCAAACGTAGCTGGTGATGCCCTGAATATTCGCACATAGCCAGTTACAGTGGTGGAAATAAGTATTTGATCCCTTGCTGATTTTGTAAGTTTGCCCACTGACAAAGACATGAGCAGCCCATAATTGAAGGGTAGGTTATTGGTAACAGTGAGAGATAGCACATCACAAATTAAATCCGGAAAATCACATTGTGGAAAGTATATGAATTTATTTGCATTCTGCAGAGGGAAATAAGTATTTGATCCCCCACCAACCAGTAAGAGATCTGGCCCCTACAGACCAGGTAGATGCTCCAAATCAACTCGTTACCTGCATGACAGACAGCTGTCGGCAATGGTCACCTGTATGAAAGACACCTGTCCACAGACTCAGTGAATCAGTCAGACTCTAACCTCTACAAAATGGCCAAGAGCAAGGAGCTGTCTAAGGATGTCAGGGACAAGATCATACACCTGCACAAGGCTGGAATGGGCTACAAAACCATCAGTAAGACGCTGGGCAAGAAGGAGACAACTGTTGGTGCCATAGTAAGAAAATGGAAGAAGTACAAAATGACTGTCAATCGACAAAGATCTGGGGCTCCACGCAAAATCTCACCTCGTGGGGTATCCTTGATCATGAGGAAGGTTAGAAATCAGCCTACAACTACAAGGGGGGAACTTGTCAATGATCTCAAGGCAGCTGGGACCACTGTCACCACGAAAACCATTGGTAACACATTACGACATAACGGATTGCAATCCTGCAGTGCCCGCAAGGTCCCCCTGCTCCGGAAGGCACATGTGACGGCCCGTCTGAAGTTTGCCAGTGAACACCTGGATGATGCCGAGAGTGATTGGGAGAAGGTGCTGTGGTCAGATGAGACAAAAATTGAGCTCTTTGGCATGAACTCAACTCGCCGTGTTTGGAGGAAGAGAAATGCTGCCTATGACCCAAAGAACACCGTCCCCACTGTCAAGCATGGAGGTGGAAATGTTATGTTTTGGGGGTGTTTCTCTGCTAAGGGCACAGGACTACTTCACCGCATCAATGGGAGAATGGATGGGGCCATGTACCGTACAATTCTGAGTGACAACCTCCTTCCCTCCGCCAGGGCCTTAAAAATGGGTCGTGGCTGGGTCTTCCAGCACGACAATGACCCAAAACATACAGCCAAGGCAACAAAGGAGTGGCTCAGGAAGAAGCACATTAGGGTCATGGAGTGGCCTAGCCAGTCACCAGACCTTAATCCCATTGAAAACTTATGGAGGGAGCTGAAGCTGCGAGTTGCCAAGCGACAGCCCAGAACTCTTAATGATTTAGAGATGATCTGCAAAGAGGAGTGGACCAAAATTCCTCCTGACATGTGTGCAAACCTCATCATCAACTACAGAAGACGTCTGACCGCTGTGCTTGCCAACAAGGGTTTTGCCACCAAGTATTAGGTCTTGTTTGCCAGAGGGATTAAATACTTATTTCCCTCTGCAGAATGCAAATAAATTCATATACTTTCCACAATGTGATTTTCCGGATTTAATTTGTGATGTGCTATCTCTCACTGTTACCAATAACCTACCCTTCAATTATGGGCTGCTCATATCTTTGTCAGTGGGCAAACTTACAAAATCAGCAAGGGATCAAATACTTATTTCCACCACTGTATATTGCATGTAGATTGTCACGTCTGTGGCCGTGACCCCTCTCAGACTCACCTTATTTCCTGTGGTCAGCTTCTGAGCTGGCTTCTGTCTGTTCTTTGTGAGTTAATTCTGTCTCTGTCTCTGTGTGCTAGCTGTATTAGATTGTTGGTGTGCTGTCTCCCGTTCCAGATTTCAGCTCAGTCCAGTCCAGATCTTCCAGGCTGCCCGACCCTTAGTTGCCTGGTGATTGTTGTACCTGAGTCTCAGCTGCCTGCTGGGCTTATTAGCCATTTGGAACCTCTCTGCCTTTGCCTTTGCATTGCGTCTAAGGCCCTGATATGTTAGTGCTTGTTGCTCTGCTGCCTAGTTTTGAATCCTTGCCTTGATTTTTGTCTGTTCTAGCCAGTCAGTGTGTAGTTAGATTATGTTGTTGTTAGTTTGCTAGTCTTGTCTCTGGGCTTTAGTTTTGTGTTTAGTCCTTGTCTGTTTGTATCCTGCTGGCTGCTCTGCAGCTTTTAGTTCTGTGTCTTGTTAGTCAGTGTTTTGTTCCCTGTTTCAGTGGCTGCTTGCAGCTTCCAGTTTCGGTCCCCTAGCTTGTCCTGTCCCTGCCTTGTGTAGTTTGTCTAGCTCAGTTTCCTGCCTTGCTACCCAGGTTCCTTCCTTTCCCCTCTGACACTCAGTCCCTGTGCTGCCTTGCTGTTATCCAGTCCTGCCCTGTCCTGCAAAGTCCTGTCGGCCACCTGAAGCTGGGAGCTCAATTCCTGGTGGAAAGTGGCCAGGTACAGGTGAAGCCTAACTGTTGTCAGAGTTCTGCCTTGCCCCTAGTGTGGGGTGGTTTTGCCTGCCACTGCCGCTCCTCGGCGGTGGCCCAAGGGCTCACAACCCAGTTCCTGCTTTGAGAACGTGACAGAATGCAAAGGCCATGAGCTCGGCAAGATCACCCTACCAGCTGGGGTTTCAGCCCAAGACTTTTTGCCCTGTTGTCCATCCGGGTTCCAGTCCCGGTTCATTTCCTGATTCCAGTTTGGATCCCAGGTCCAACCCAATTTTTGATCTGGATCCGTTTCTGACCCTCCAGGAGTACCGCTTTAAACTTTTGTCTGATCCAGCTCTGAGGAATACTCCTGAAGCTGCAGCAGAGAGAAAGCGTCTCTGGGGCCCTGTTGTCCCTTGAAACCCAGTTTCTGCTATTGATCCCTCTACCAAGCTCTTCTTGTACCTCGTCCAACTTCTCGCGGAGCCAGCCCTGTGGAATACTCCTGAAGCCAAAGCTGAAAGAAGGTGGCTGCCTGATTCCGGTCCAGTTCTTGATTCTGATGTTAGTTCCAGCCAACCTCTGAGTCCAGTGCGAGTGACACTTCCAGCCAAGTCTCTGAGGCCAGACCGGGTGGCACGTCGTACCACGCCTCCAATTCCAGCCCAAGAAGCGCTTTCGCTTAAGCCTCTGATTCCAGTCCAAGCGAGGCTTTTGACCGAGTCTTCAATTCCAGTCCAAGTAGCGCTGTCACGCAAGCCTCTGATTCTAGTCCGAGCAAAGCTTCTGACTGAGCCTCTGGTTCCAGTCCAGGAAGCACTTCCACTTAAGCCTTTGATTCCAGTCCAAGCGAAGCTTTTGACTGAGCCTTCAATTCCAGTCCAAGTAGCGCTGCCACGCAAGCCTCTGATTCTAGTCCGAGCAAAGCTTCTGACTGAGCCTCTGGTTCCAGTCCAGGAAGCACTTCCACTTAAGCCTCTGATTCCAGTCCAAGCGAGGCTTTTGACCGAGTCTTCAATTCCAGTCCAAGTAGCGCTGTCATGCAAGCCTCTGATTCTAGTCCGAGCAAAGCTTCTGACTGAGCCTCTGGTTCCAGTCCAGGAAGCACTTCCACTTGAGCTCCTGAGTCCAGTCCAAGGGACGCTTCTGACTGAGCCTCCGATGCCAGTTCGAGTGGCCCTGCTAGCCGGGCCGCTGCTGAGTTCTAGTGCCAGCCAAGATGATGCTGAGTCCACTCCGAGTTTGAAGTCCAGCCAAGATGATGCTGAGTGCACTCCGAGTTTGAGTTCCAGCCAAGGGGATGCTGAGTCCACTCCGAGTTTGAGTCCCAGCCAAGAGGATGCTGAGTCCACTCTGAGTTTGAGTTCCAGCCAAGATGATGCTGAGTCCACTCCGAGTTTGAGTTCCAACCAAGAGGATGCAGAGTCCACGCTGAGGTCCAGTTCCAGCCAAGCTGCGGAGGCCAAGTCAAGTTTTAGTTCCAACCAAGTTGCTCAGTCCCAGTCGAGGTCAAGTTCCAGTCCAGCTAACCATGGTCTTGTGTTGAAGCTCCTCCGTAGGTTTCACCATTGTTACCCATGGAAACCTAAAAGCTCCTGTGGGGACACGGGAGCCTTGAGGGGGAGGTACTGTCACGTCTGTGGCCGTGACCCCTCTCAGACTCACCTTATTTCCTGTGGTCAGCTTCTGAGCTGGCTTCTGTCTGTTCTTTGTGAGTTAGTTCTGTCTCTGTCTGTGTGCTGGCTATATTAGATTGTTGGTGTGCTGTCTCCCATTTCAGATTTCAGCTCAGTCCAGTCCAGATCTTCCAGGCTGCCTGACCCTTAGTTGCCTGGTGATTGTTGCACCTGAGTCTCAGCTGCCTGCTGGGCTTATTAGCCATTTGGAACCTCTCTGCCTTTGCCTTTGCATTGCGTCTAAGGCCCTGGTATGTTAGTGCTTGTTGCTCTGCTGCCTAGTTTTGAATCCTTGCCTTGATTCTTGTCTGTTCTAGCCAGTCAGTGTGTAGTTAGATTATGTTGTTGTTAGTTTGCTAGTCTTGTCTCTGGGCTTTAGTTTTGTGTTTAGTCCTTGTCTGTTTGTATCCTGCTGGCTGCTCTGCAGCTTTTAGTTCTGTGTCTTGTTAGTCAGTGTTTTGTTCCCTGTTTCAGTGGCTGCTTGCAGCTTCCAGTTTCGCTCCCCTAGCTTGTCCTGTCCCTGCCTTGTGTAGTTTGTCTAGCTCAGTTTCCTGCCTTGCTGCCCATGTTCCTTTCTTTCCCCTCTGACACTCAGTCCCTGTGCTGCCTTGCTGTTTTCCAGTCCTGCCCTGTCCTGCAAAGTCCTGTCGGCCACCTGAAGCTGGGAGCTCAACTCCTGGTGGAAAGTGGCCAGGTACAGGTGAAGCCTAACTGTTGTCAGAGTTCTGCCTTGCCCCTGGTGTGGGGTGGTTTTGCCTGCCACTGCCGCTCCTCGGTGGTGGCCCAAGGGCTCACAACCCAGTTCCTGCTTTGAGAACATGACATAGATTTAGGCACCGAAATATCAGTTAAGTGCATGTTATAATCGGCATCTAAATATATGCTTAATCAGCACTGACGTCAGCAATGATTTTTTAGATGCCATATATAGAATCTCTCCCATAGCAGCTAACTGGTTATATCACACAATATGACTGGCTATCCGCAAATATTCAGGGTATCGCCAGCTAAGTTTGGTACCCAAATCGGGCCGCCCAAATAGCAGACCCACAAAATGCTCATTTCCTCTCCTATAACCACGCCCGTTTTGCCTGCATATGTTAGAAGTTCGGCGCACATCGTTACAGAATATCCTCAGCGAGTTGTGTGCCTAAATTCTAATCAGCACCAACTAGTGCTCATTATTGTTAAGAGCTGTTATCAGCGCTCATTAGCTTGTTAAATTGTGTGCATTGTTATGGAATCTGCGCTGATTTTGGTGTGGGTCTCTAGAAGGCCCTTTTACTAACGTGCAGGAGGGCTAACGTGCGGGTAGCGCTTACCAAATTGGCATTACTGCTGGACTAGCATGTGAGCCTAGTGGTAATTCTGAGTTTGGCACACGGTGAATCCCACAGTGGAAAATAATTTTCTATTTTCTACATCCTGGCGATAATCAACAGTTGTTACGTGCTGCATGGTTACCATGCGGGTAGTGTGTGAACCCTTACCACTAAGTCAATGGGTGGCAGTAAGGGCTCAGGTCATAAATAGGCGCACACTAGTTTTAGGTTCAGCACATGCCCATTTCCCGGCCCATTAAAAAAAGCCCTTTTTCCCAGCCGTGGTAAAAAATGGCCCAGCGCGCCTAAAAAACACATGCCTAGACTACCTCAGACCACTTTTTACTGCAGCTTAGTAAAAGGACCCCAGGTACGCTATATAGAATCCGGTGGTATGTGCTGACCACGAATATTCAGCAAGAGATAAGCAGATATCTCCAAATGAATATTTGTGAATAGCTGGTTAAGTGCTATTTAACTAGACAGGAGCCGATCCTGGCTGTTTAAATAGTGTTGAATATCGGTGGGTTATAGTGCACACAATATAAATCAATAGCCAAAACTCCCTGATCATTCTGAATCTTCAAATCCAGGAATACATTGGATATTTAATCACAATGCATCACAAACTTCAATTTTTTTAAAACCAAATTCAAGGGCCCTTTTACTAAGGCGCGTAGGCACCTATACACATCCAGCGCACATCAAATTGGCATTACTGCCCGGCTACCGTGTGCCACGGGTGGTAATTCCATTTTTGGCGTGCACCCAAAACATGTGGTAGAAAATATTTTCTATTTTCTACCGGGTGGCGCTTACCCAGCGGTAATCGACAGTTTGTGTCTTGAACCCTTACTGCCCTGTTAGTGTGTGAGACCTTACCGCTAAGTCAGTGGGTAGCGGTAAAGTCTCAGGCTGAAAATGGACGTGCACTGGTTTTAATTTTGCCGCACGTCCATTTTCTGGTATAAAAAATGTATTTTTCCAGGTGCGCTGAGGAAATGGGCCAGGGCACGTCTAAAAAAATGTGCTTACACCAGCACAGGCCACTTTTTGGTGCGCCTTAGTAAAAGGGCCGTACAATATGAATGCACAAAAGTTTGGTTCCAGTATTTTAGCGAAGACCTGTAAGTGGCAGTACATGTTTTTAATGTTGCATCTTCTCCTTATTTGTATTAAAATTATTTTGTAGGCACAATATCAATCTGGAGTTGAGAGGAACTCCAGAAGCAGGCACAGTGTGATGACAAAACACCAATAAGGCTATTTATCCTGGCTGTTTTCCATGTGTGTAGGTGTCGAGCGATGTCCATTGCAAAGGGTAGCGGCTGCATATTTAAGCTAAGTGCTGATTTTTAGATTGCTGTTTTTGAGCTGGTGATTGTGTGTGTGGTATATGTGTTTATATATATTTTTTTAGAAAAGTGTTCCAACAGAAACGTTCATCTTGAATTAGTCACTTATTTGTTAAATTAGAGAGATACACATTGAAGAGTCAGTGATTAAATATATGGAGACCCAAGGTTGAGGGCTTTAAATGGGATGGCCCATAAGAAGCCCAATAACCTGTTTAATCTGACATGAATATTTTGATACTCTGTAGGTGTGGATACTCACATTGTTAGAAATAAGGGTTAGGAGTAGGTGTACATTTAGGCTATTTACCCAAATAGGTTTTTGTATGATTTGGGTACCGGCATTTATACCAGGTTTCAGCTGGCGTAAATTCTGGCGTTCAACTTTAAGTGTAGGAATCAGCTCTAATCGTTATTCTATAAAGTGCTTTCATCTCAGAGCACCTGTTATAGAAAAGCCTCCACACCACCCTAGTGAGACACATAAAAGTGTGAACAATCTTATATATGGACATACGAATATGCACAAAAATAGCCACACAAGGTCTTTTCTATATGTAAAGCCAGTTACACTTACTCCTTACATTGGTAATCCTTCCTTTTATGTGTGTATAATCATTAGGCACTTTTAAGCACCTATTTCTACATGGAAAATGTTTTATGCGCCCCAAAAGACTTAGAAAATCACCCCCTGAATGGCTATAGAGTCCATGTCAAACTTTTGTACATAATCCCCAACAAACAAGGTTATAAATCTATCAAATACATAGTCTAGGATAAAAACAATTCTCACCAGAATATTAAAATACACCGTAATTGGGAATTACATGCATTCTTTGTTTTTCAAACTATGTTTGCCCATCGAGATAGAAAGTAAGATTGAAACCAAATACCCCGTCCCTTCATTGCTAAATTTAGTGTTCAGCCATTTATGCACCAAAAATTCTGCAAATAGCAACAGTGGTGCCTAATGTGCTCTTTTGTCAGTGAATTAAGGAAGATTTAATGAAATTCTCTGTGCCATTTGTCAACCTGTCAAGATAAGCCAGTAGGATATTTTTTCTCAGAGTTTACCAGACTGAAAACTATAGAGCTAAGTAATTTTAAAATGCACAGTTTGCTTAGCAGACACAATAATGCTTCCAGGAATTACTTCTTTATGTAGCTTTCTCAATCTGTAAAATAGAGTGTTCTTTGAATATATATTTTGATATGGTCTGTATTATAAGATATAAACATATATTTTATTACCAGTCAAATAAGAACATGAGAAAGGCCATGCTGAGTCAAAACTTAGGGTCTTGTCTCCAACAATGGGGAATATAATCCGCGTTCATATAAGTTTGCCCATGCTAATAGGAAACACTGGTATGTTTTAAAATTGCACCCTTGTTTCAGGACACCAAACTATGGGGTCCTTTTACAAAGGCACGCTGAAAAATGGCCTATGGTAGTGTAGGCGCAGGTTTTGGGCGCACATAGAATCATTTTTCAGCGCGCCCCCAAAAAATGGACGTGCGGCAAAATCAAAATTGCCACGCGCCCATTTTGGGTCTCAGACCTTACTGCTCAACATAGACCTAGCGGTAAAGAATTTGGGTCATAAGGACCTACGCGAATCAGATGCCACTTGGTGCGTGTCCGCTATTTGCATTCAAAAATAAAAATTATTTTTCAGACGCACGCTAAAAATGAAATTACTGCAAGAGCCACGTGGTAGTCGAGCGGTAAGTCCATTTTGGCGCACGTTGGGCGCACATAGGTTCCATACGTGGCTTAGTAAAAGGGGCCTTATACTACCTATCTTAGGGGCTGTTTTACAAAGCTGCAGTAAAAAGGGCCCTGCACTAGCGGTGGGGGCCGTTTATGCCATGCGCTGAGGCCCTTTTTACCACAGCAGGTAAAAGGGCCAAAAAAAAAACATGTCCATGCAGTAAGATTGCTCTCACCGAGTGGTCAGGTGGGGGGAGCACTTACCATGCTAACCCAGTGGTAACTGCTGCCCAATTACTGCCGAGTAACCCCCTGTGGAAAAGCCATGCACTAGAGGTGGAACTACTCTCGTCGCCCGTGTTGGGTCGGCAGTAGTTCTGGATTGCCACACGGAAAGCTTGCAGTGGGCTTACCACTGCTTTGTAAAAGGACCCCTGCATATCTACTTTGGACCTCTCTTCCCCACAAGGGCATTTCAGATGTTCAGGGTATTCGGCACCATAAGAATTATAAAAATTTACAAATCCCTTTGATGGTCATTTGTACTAACTTCAAAACCATACTATCTTATATCATGGGTGATCTATGTTGTTTGGTGTCCCTGTAGGTCAGAAATCCCATTGCTTTAAAACAAAGAAAATCGAGCATCAACACTGTGTCACTAAACAAAAATTAATGGAACCCCAAGTCAAACATTGTTTGAATAAACTGCATGACTTTTTCCATGTGAACATGTTCTCCCTACTATTTGGTTGGGGCTACTTAAGAAGACCTTTGTGACAATGAGAACAACAGTGAATTTTCCAGTTACATACAGTAGAACCCAATGGCTTGAATTCTGTTACTGAATGGCATGCTTTTTTTTTTTAACTGATTGTTGTTTTGTACTATGATATATAATATATCTTTTGATGTTGTTTCTTTAAATGTTTTGCTTCAGTGCTTCCTCTTCCTAACAACTACCTTCCAAACTGTTCCATCCTCAAAACTACCCCTGCAACTGCCCCAGTGTGCCCCAAAAAAGGCCTCACCACACCCCAAATTGCCCTCCCAAAACTATCCCATGCAGATGTCCCACCACCCCTCAAATAACCCATCTCTCAATACTACACCCTCATGCAACTGAAACTACCCCATCCCCCAAACTACTCCCACACTTGTGTTTTTCTTATGTGGGCCAATTATAGGTTTCTTCCTGCCTTTCCTTGGCTGTTTCTCTCCTGCAGCCACTGCTGCTTCTCCCGACGAGTAGCAGCGACAGGCAAAGAAAGAATTAGCAGGTGTGGGGCCACATTGCTAAGCTGCATGCTGTCAGCTCTGCCAGTCCTCTGCCCCAGAACAGGAAGCTGATGTCAGAGGGGCAGGGAACTGGTATAGCCAACAGCATGTGCCCAAGTACTGCGGCCCCACACCGTCTACTGCTTGCTTTGCCTGCCACTGCTGCTGCTGCTGCTCATCAGGAGAAACACAGATGGGGGGATGAGTGGGCAAGGTATAAAAAAGCCCTGACCTTAACACACACACAAAACAAAAATGCCCTACAAAGTGCCATGCAAAATCTGGGTGTGAGCTTGTCTCAATACTTTGCCAATTAGGATAACTGGCTTTTCTCCTCTGAGCATCTCCTAATATGGACACAGTTTCCTCTTGGGTTGCAAGCTTCCCTTCTGGTCCGCATCTCCCATTTATCCTCAGCTTGGGCTGGAATCTTCCTAGTTGGCCCTCACCTTTCTAGGCTCAGGAGGTTCCCTGGTCCAGTTCAGGTTTCCTAGGAGTTGTAGTTTCCTTCCACTTTTCTTTCTTAAAAGGGAAATAACATTCCCTTTACAATCAAATATCCATTGTCCTGCAGGTGCCCTCCACAACCCCTTTGTGACCAGACAGGACCTGTACTGTATATCTGCACGAATTTGACACCTGCCCCCAAGGCAAGAATAATCTGTGCAGCAACAATCGAATCACTATTTTGTAAAGGTATATTGGGGCATATGTGACCAAATTTGTTAACAACAGGTGTAACATATTCATCTTACCTGGCTAGGCCCTTGTTACAAAATAGCTTTCTAAGGGGTCCTTTTACTAAGGTGCGCTGAAAAATGGCCTGTGGTAGTGTAGACATGTGTTTTGGGCGTGAATAGAATCATTTTTCAGCGCACCTGCAAAAATGCCTTTTTAAAAGTTTTGCCGAAAATGGATGTGCGGCAAAATGAAAATTGCTGTGTGTCCATTTTGGGTCTGAGACCTTACTGCCAGCCATTGACCTAGCGGTAAATTCTCATACGGTAACCAGGTGGTAATGACCTATGCACATCAAATGCCACTTGGCGTGCGTAGCTGATGTACACCAGAAAATAAAAAAATATTTTTTGGGCGTGCGTAGCGGATGCTCGCCAAAAATGAAATCACCACAAGGGCCATGCATAGCCATGTGGTAACTCCATTTTGGCACACATTGGGTGCACGTAGACACTTACACGGCTTAGTAAAAGGGCTCCTAAAGTTGCAGTCTGGAATGTAGACTTATGTAAAGCATTGGAGATAACTGCCTATTAAAATAAAAATATCACTGTTATAATCACTCCAGGATTATGAAATTTGAACAGAAAACTCTGCCAATTGGAAATTCTTGGTGAAAAACCAGTAATTCTGAACATAAGGTGATATGAGTGACACAATTTGGGGAATACAGATGTTTGGTAGAAAAAGCTAAAAAAAAAAAAAAAAGACTACTTTTTAAATGTTATTTTAATTTTTTTCACTTTATTTGAATTAAAAGAAAAATGTACATTTTTAAAAGTAAATAGCACCAAACACAGATCAGCTTAGCCTATCTAACCTGCCCAGTAAAGTGATTAGGGTTGTAACTACCACTCCATGCAGGTCACACTTCCCTGTGTTTTTATGAAGTGGGAAAGTCTTTGGGGGCAATTCTGCAACCGGGTAGCATGCTGCACTGTCCAAATATTGCCATGTTAGAACCGCGGTAAAAATTACAACCCTATTTTCCCCAGCATGGGAGATGGCAGGCACTGGGGCTGGCACTGGGGCCGGCGGCCATGTTGGGCTGTCAGTAGCTCCAGATTAGTGTGCGGTAAAAGGGCCCTTTAGTGCGTGCTAATTGTTAGCGCACGCTAAATCTGTTAGTGCACCTTAGTACAAGTACTCCTAGGTGTCATTACAGAATTGGTTGTTTTAGAATATTTACACAAACCCACTTGGCATGCCAAAAGTTAGGCATAATCACTTACACCAAGTCTGTTGTAAGTGGGCACATCTAGGTACACCAATCAATGCACAGAAATGATAACTGATAGTATTCTATAAGTTGTGTGCGTTGTTTGGCAACATACTCAAGGCCCATCCATATTCCACCCATGTGTACATTCCCTTGCTGTTATATGTCATAGCACTTAGGCAATACTTTAAATAATAGTGCCTAGTGCATATATGTGCTTCAGTGCTGATTACTGGCACCAATGACATGTACAAGTGCATATTTCTTGATACCCCTTTAAATGCCTCATTTATGTTTTGCCACTGATTGTGCCCAGTTAGCCCCAGAAATGCAATTTAAAGGGCTGGGAGCCTCTCTTGGCCATTTAAATATCAACTCCTAAATCTCATGAATTGTCCACTTTCCTTAATCAAAATATAGTGGGCATTGAATCATCCTTTTCTACATCTTTTGTCCTGATCGGTGTCATATTAAAGAATTTTACTGATATGAAAACATTTGAGACACTTGATGGGCAATTTCAATATGGCATCTAAATCCAACTTTGAACATGGCCATTTTCAAACCTGAAAAACAGCTATCTTTTTGTTTCAAGCAGAGGTTAAACCAGTACAAAAAAAAAAAGCAAAAAACAGATTCTACTGTTTCTAAAAAAAATTCCATCCTTCCTGTGTTAGTTAAAATTATAGAATCATGTGTTCTGTAGAGTTGATTATAGGAAACATTTTTGATTTGGTTTATTTTCAGCCCGGTTTCAATTGTGCTCATTTTTGAGATCCAAAAATGTTTGTCATGTTCATTTCATTCAGTTCTATTAAATTAAATGGAGGAAAACATTTGGACTCCAGGTGTTATTTACTTATAGCTTGTTTGTTTATTACAAAAGATTTACTATATGGTGAATAAAACTAGAGCACATCTATATGGTTTTACTATCTAAAAAAACACATAATAAAAACAAGTTAATAAGAACAATAGTGAGAACAATAAAGGGCAAAATAAACATAGGTATTGCCAGTCACTCCTTGATCACACAATTACAAATCTCTGTCTCTCTCTCTCGTGTCAAGATTGAAAGGGAAATCTGTTGTTACTTTACTGTTTATCCACATTATTAATAACTAGAGGCCCTGTTCACTAAGCTGTGCTATTACTACTACTACTACTATTACTACTACTATTTAGCATTTCTATAGCGTTACAAAGCGTATGCAGCGCTGCACAAACATAGAAGAAAGACAGTCCCTGCTCAAAGAGCTTACAATCTAGTAGACAAAAAATAAAGCAAACACATCAATTAATGTGTAGAGGAAAGAGGAGAGGAGGGTAGGTGGAGGCGAGTGAATACAAGTGGTTATGAGTCAAAAGCAATGTTAAAGAGGTGGGCTTTCAATCTAGATTTAAAGATGGTCAAGGATAGGGCAAGACGTAGGGGCTCAGGAAGTCTATTCCAGGCGTAGGGCGCAGCAAGACAGAAGGAGCGAAGTCTGGAGTTGGCAGTAGCAGAGAAGGGAACAGATAAGAAGGATTTATCCAGGGAACGGAGTGCACGGGAAGGGGTGTAGGGAAGGATGAGTGTGGAGAGATACTGGGAAGCAGCAGAGTGAGTACATTTATAGGTTAGTAGAAGAAGTTTGAACAGGATGCGAAAACGGATAGGGAGCTAGTGAAGCGACTTGAGGAGAGGGGGTAGTATGAGTAAAGCGACCCTGGCGGAAGACAAGACGGGCAGCAGAGTTTTGAACCGACTGGAGAGGGGAGAGGTGACTAAGTGGGAGGCCAGAAAGAAGCAGATTGCAGTAGTCAAAACGAGAGGTGACAAGGGTGTGGATGAGGGTTTTGGTAGAGTGCTTGGAAAGAAAGGGGCGGATTTTACGGATGTTGTAAAGAAAGAAACGACAGGTCTTGGCAATCTGCTGGATATGAGCAGAGAAGGAGAGAGAAGAGTCAAAGATGACCCCAAGGTTTCGAGCTGAGGAGACAGGGAGAATGAGAGAGCCATCAACAGAAATAGAAAATGGGGGGGGGGGGGGGGGAGTGGAGAGGTGGGTTTGGGGGGGGGGGGGGGAAATGAGAAGCTCGGTTTTGGTCATATTTAATTTCAGGTGGCATTGAGACATCCAGACAGCAATGTCAGACAAGCACGCTGAAACTTTGGTTTGGATGCAAGGTGAGATATCAGGGGTAGAAAGGTAGATTTGGGAGTCATCAGCATAGAGATGGTAGGAAAAGCCATGGGATGAGATTAATGAACCAAGGGAAGAAATGTAGATAGAAAAGAGGAGGGGACCAAGAACAGAACCCTGAGGTACGCCGACAGGCAGAGGGATAGAAGTAGAACAGGATCCACCAGAGTGAACACTAAAGGTGCGGAGGGAGAGGTAGGAAGAGAACCAGGAAAGGACAGAGCCCTGGAATCCAAGTGAGGACAGGGTATCGAGAAGTATGCTGTGATCGACAGTGTCAAAAGCAGCGGAAAGATCAAGAAGAATGAGGATGGAATATTGACCTCTGGATTTAGCCAGTAATAGGTCATTGGAGACTTTAGTAAGCGCAGTTTCGGTTGAGTGGAGAGGGCGAAAACCAGATTGTAGTGAGTCAAGAATAGCATGTGAGGAGAGAAAATCAAGGCAGCGGCGGTGAACAGCACGCTCAAGTAATTTGGAGAGAAAAGGAAGGAGGGAGATGGGTCGGTAATTAGAGGGACAAGTAGGTTCGAGTGAAGGCTTCTTAAGGAGAGGTGTGACCACAGCATGTTTAAAGGCAGCAGGGACAGTCGCAGTGGAAAGTGAGAGATAAAAGGAATAAGAGCAGGAGAGATGGCATTAAGAAGGTGGGTGGGAATGGGATCAGAGGAACAGGTGGTACATTTCGAGGAAGAAAGGAGAAGTGTAGTTTCCTCAATAGTAACTTCAGGAAAGGAGGAAAGGGAATGAGGGGAAGGAGAGAGAGGGGAACGGACTAGTGGAGGGAGAGGTGGTGAGGTAGAGAAAGCAAGGTTTATCTTTTGAACCTTGTTGTGAAAGAATTCAGCAAGGGTCTGAGGAGATAATGAAGGGGGAGTTGGGGGAGGGGGCACCTTGAGGAGAGAGTTCAATGTGGTGAAGATAAGTCGAGGATTAGAGCCAAGAGAGTTGGTCAGTTGGATATAATAATCCTGTTTGGATTTTACTATCTAAAAAACACATAATAAAAACAAGTTAATAATAAAAACAATAGTGAGAACAATAAAGGGCAACAATAAACATAGGTATTGCCAGTCACTCCTTGATCACACAATCACAAATCTCTGACTCTCTCTCTCTCTCTCTCTCTCTCTCATGTCAAGATTGAAAGGGGAATCTGTTAAGCTACTTTACTGTTAATCCAAATTATTAATAACTAGAGGCCCTGTTCACTAAGCTATGCTATTGGCACACTACCGTTTTTAGAGCACGCTATCGCTAGAGATGCCATAGGAATATATGAAAACTACGAATAAATCAATCCTTGGTTCACTGGTAAATCTTAACTGCTCCATTCAGAGAGCATTCCAGCACACTTTTTTGACATCAACAAGTGCAGTTTAAGCATACAAGTATTATCGTGTTTTGCACTTCATTTGAGCACTCGTAGCACATTCACATCGCCTCAGGAGTGAGCTCCCAATGAAAGAAGAGCTATGTCCCACTAAAGAAAGGTCTTATTAGACTTGCACTTGGGTAAACAAAGGTCTGATGGATGTCCTCCTATTTGAGTATATTATTATTTACGTGCAGGGGCTTAATCGAATGGGGCGCCCATGTTTTCATGAGGACATCCTGGCAGGACGGCCCCGAGAAGGGGCGGGGAAACCCGTATTATCGAAACAAGATGGGCGATGTTTTGATAATACGGTTGGGGACGCCCAAATCTCAACAACCTTAGAGATGGTCGACCTAAATGTTGAGATGGTCGACCTTAGAGATGGTCGTCCCCGGTTTTTGGCCATAATGGAAACCGAGGACACCCATCTCAAAAACGACCATATCCAAGCCCTTTGGTCATGGGAGGAGCCAGAATTCGTAGTGCACTGGTCCCCCTGACATGCCAGGATACCAACTTTACAAATTGCTCCCAGGTGCATAGCTCCCTTACCTTGGGTGCTGAGCCCCCCAAAACCCACTCCCCACAACTGTACACCACTACCATAGCCCTAAGGGGTGAAGGGAGTACCTATTTGTGGGTACAGTGGGTTTCGGGTGGGTTTTGGAGGGCTCACATATTACACCACAAGTGTAACAGGGGGGGGGGGGGGATGCATCCACTAAAACTGCTCCAGGGACCTGCATACTGCTGTCATGGAGCTGGGTATGACATTTGAGGCTGGCAAAAAAAAAAAGTTTTTCTTTAGGGTGGGAGGCGGTTGGTGACTACTGGGGGAGTAAGGGGAGTGATTCCCGATTCCCTCTGGTGGTCATCTGGTCAGTTCGGGCACCTTTTTGAGGCTTGGTCGCAAGAAAAAATGGACCAAGTAAAGTCGGCTAAATACTCGTCAGGGACACCCTTCTTTTTTCCATTATCGGCCGAGGATGCCCATCTCTTAATTACGCCCCAGTCTCGCCTTCACTACAGTGCCAACACGCCCCCGTGAACTTTGGTCATCCCTGCGACAGAAAGCAGTTGAGGTTGCCCAAAATCGGCTTTCGATTATGCCGATTTGGTTGGCCCTGAGAGAGGGATGCCCATCTCCCGATTTGTGTCGGAAGATGGGCGCCCTTCTCTTTCGAAAATAAGCCTGATAGTGATGTGATATGCAGTACTTTGTTCCTGATTTTTTTTGATGTTGGTCCATAGGAATATATGGGCATCTCTAGCATTTAGTGTGCACCAAAAATGCTAGTGCACCTTAGTAAACTGGGTCCTGTGCTAAAAAAGCACTAGTTACTGGTAAAATTACATGTCTTAATGATAACTCAGGTTGATAACTTTTCCCCTAAATGTCTGCTGAAAATAAAAATCAAGAGTTCCTTTTATCAAGCTACGGTAAAAGGTCCCTGCAGTAGTGGTGGTAGATGTTTTTGCCATGCGCCAGGGCCATTTTTACCGCACTGGGAAAAAGCCAGAAAAAACACATGACCACGTGGTAAACTTGAAATTACCATGTGGCTATTTGGGAGGGGGGCACTTACTGCCATCTGTGGTATATATATTTTTTTAATCCAGCAGCACTGGAAATGGTGCGCGCTGGAGGCAGAACTACCACTGGCGGCCGTGTTGGGCCGGCTGTAGTTCTGGGTTGTGACGCGACAACCCTTTAGTAAAAGGGCCCCCAAGTGACTAGTCTTTTACAAAAAGCACATTAATTTTCTCACTTATTATGCCTTGACAGCAAAAAGTAACATGTGGTAAGTTTAAAAGGTGTGTGCTAATTGTTGGGAGTATACCTAGCATGTCTTCTGCAATAACCACACTGAAAACTGCATTAGCATGTGCAGATGCACTTAGGGACCCTTTTACTAAAAGGTTGCCGCGTGGCAACCCGGAACTACCACCGGCTGGATTTTTAAAAAAAATATATAACACAGGGGGTTACTGTCAGGGTAGAATGAGAACCCTTACTGCCTCCTCAATGGGTGGTGGTAAGTGACCCCCCCCCCCCCTCCACTTGGCCACACAATAAGTGCAAGCTTACTGCATGGCCATGTGTTTTTTCGTGCTTTTTACCCGCTATGGTAAAAAGGAGCCTGGCGAGCAGCAAAAATGGCAGGGCCCTTTTTACTGCGTTGGGAAAAGGACCCCTTAGTGCCTTCTGTTGATGAAATGGTAAGTGAAACCATGCTAACTGCAAAAGTGGTTAGTCTGCAGTAAGTACAGTGTACTAATTATAATATGCTAGTATGTGGTCCATATAGTCGTTTTAAAAATTTTTTTCACATGCATAGAGCCCATTCAACCTTTAACTAAGGCAGTCACAGGCCACTTAGATTCAAGATAAAAGGTTCAGAACACCATGGGAGGTAAAATTCTCTCACATAGACTGTTCAGAAAGGCATCTATGCTAGGGCTTAATTAAAGCATATTTTAATGCAGATAATGCTTGGGTGGGTCTTACTCTAGAGCTACACATCTGAATAAAGTCTCTGATTCAGACTCTAATCCTTTTCAAACTGTTAGTATATTGATGAATTCTACCCCAAATCAGTAGAACACAGGATTTCTGGAGGTATTAGTGTTCTAGCATCACCAGATGAGACTTCTCTTTGGCAAACTTATTAGCCGCTATTAATAGCAGCTGTACCTGGTCATGTTTAGTTTCAGATGGTGGTGAGACATCCTGGCAGCAATGTCAGACAGGCAGGCTGATACTTGGGTCTGAATTCCTTCTGAAATTTCTGGTGTGGAGAGGTAGATATGGGAGTCATCAGCATAAAGGTGATACTGAAATCCATGGCATGAGATCAGAGCACCAAGGGAAGAAATACAGATGGAGAAAAAAAGAGGTCCCAAGACAGAGCTCTGAGGTACAACTGATAGTGGGATAGAAATGGAGAGAAATCCACCAGAGTATACAGTGAAAGTACTATGGGAGAAAGAAGAAGAAAACCAGGAATGAACAGAGCCCTGAAATCCAGGTGAGGACAGTGTATCAAGGAATAGGCAGTGACCAACAGTGTCAAAAGTAGCAGATAGATTAAGAAGGATGAGGATAGAATAAAGACCTTTGGATTTGGCCAGGAACAGGTCATTGGAGATTTTAGCAAGGGCTGTTTCAGTTGAATGAAGAGGGTAAAATCTAGATCGAAGTGGATCAAGAATAGCTTGAGATGAAAGAAAGTCAAGACAATGGCTGTGACTAGCACTTTCAAATAGTTTGGATAGGAAAGGGAAGAGGGAGATGGGGCAATAATTGGAAGGACAGGTAGGATGCAATGAAGGTTTTTTGAGGAGTGGTGTAACTACAGCATGTTTGAAGGCATCAGGAACAGTTGCAGTGGAAAGTGAATGACTGATAATATGCAGATAAAAGGGATGAGAATAAGAGAGAGATAGTGCTAAGTAGAAGGGTGGGAATAGGATCAGAGGAACAAGCAGTCAGTTTGGAGGAGGAAAGGAAATGTGCAGTTTCCTCTTCAGCGATTTCAGAAAAGGAAGAAAAGGAGACAGGGGCTGAAAGAGGTATAAGAGAATAGACTGGTGGAAGGAGAGGTGGAGGTGACTTGGTTGAGAACTCAAGGTTAATCTTGTGAACCTTATCATGAAAGTACTCAGCCAGAGTCTGGGGAGAAAGTGAAGGGGGGGGGGGGGGTTGAATGTGAAGGTACTATGAGGAGAGAGTTCAGTGTGGCAAAGAAATGTCGAGGGTTTCAGCCAAGAGAGTTTCTCAACTGGATGTAGTAGTTCTGTTTGGCAAGTGGAAGAGCAGACTGGAAGGAGGTCAGCAAGAATTTGAAATGTATGCAGTTGGCATGGGATTTCAGCCAAAGTTGTTCAGCAGATCGGGTTCAGGAATGTAGGTTGTGGATTCTAGAGGTCAGCCAAGGCTGGGATTTGGTATGCCTTACAGAATGGGTAATTGAAGAAGCAAGAGTATTCAGAGCAGAAGAGAGAATAGTATTATAGGAAGAGACAGCCTCATTGATAGACTTAGATAACGATAGTGGTTGAGAAGAGGTTTGAAACACTGGAGGAGAGAGTGGAAGAGTAAATAGCCTGAAGATTCCTAAATGTATTGCTGTATAATAGTCTGGTTTCATCACAGTTATTGACCTGTTCTGTGGTGTAACCACCATCTCTAATTATCTTTTGAAGCTACTACTACTACTTAACATTTCTAAAGCGCTACTAGGGTTACACAGCGCTGTACAATTTAACATGGAAGGACAGTCCCTGCTTAAGGAGCTTACAATCTAAAAGGTGGGTGGGGTATGAGCATGCAGCCTCATCATCAGCTGAACATTTCTCTCCAGAAATATTGGTTTTGGTTATCCCATGTCACTTTTTAAAGTGATTAAGCCATCCACTACTTGCCATAAATAACATCGACTCATTTCTTTGAAGTTATTTGTGAAGTTTTTTGGCTTGCGTTTGCAGATAGGGTCCAGACAGAGGAGTGCCTTCAGATTTTTCTTGGACAAACCACTGAAACATAGCTTTATCCAACTGGCTGTCTTGAGGTAGCCACAAACATTTTCATTTTAGTCCATCATCTGTTTCTTTGGACATTGCTGCATCACAAAGTTTCTCCTCCTTCTTTTTCCATCCATGAACTGTTGACTCTTTAACTGCTAGGTCTCTAGCCACTTGGGTATGCTGGACTCCAGATTTGATTTTATCAAGTGAAGCAATTTTTTCTTCTAAACTATACTTTTTACATTTGTTTGAGGTTTCAAACATTTCTTTGACCTAAGGAGGTATGATTGAGGTATGAAACAGCATGCTCTGCTCCGAGTGGGTGGAGATGGCTTCAGCGTAATGACATCACGCTGTTTTCTGTTAATCAAATTGGGAGCCATGCTTGCATCGCATTATAAGCAGATTTGCATTATAACAGATCATATTATAACAGGGTTGAGTTGTATATAGATGCTTATTTGAATGCATAAAATACAGCTCTATAGGCTTAAGTCATTTGTAAAATTACATCTTCTGCGTTCAACCCCCCCCCCCCAAAAAAAAAATTCTTTTTGTTACCAAACTTGTTTTTTTTTTTCAATGGACAGTCATGTATATTCAAGACCAATGACAGAAATCATATCTGAGCTTTGCCATTTGGTAGAATCATTGCCCTTCTATATAGCATTGATTCAGAGGAATAAACCATACCCCTCCACATTCTCCACATACATATAGCAGGGATACTATTATGATATACAATTAAGTTGTGGAAATGCACCCCACCTGAATAATTCATAGGTATTCATTGTGGTAGAATGTACAGAATTCTTCAACGTTTCTCAGGCTAAAATTCTGGTCTTCCACATGGTAATGTAGAGGATTTACTACTGAATCATCAGGTAGGCTTTCCTGTATCCTCCCCCCCCCCCCCCCATCTCCCCATCACATTTGTATCATGATCCTTTATTCTTGAGGTTGTTAGCTTTTTTTTTTATGCCTTCTTATACCCTATTGAAAGTTGTCTGTACTTGAGATTTTCATTGTAGGTTTACTACTGCAGGATCATTATCATTTTTACAGTTCTTCTCCTCTGATCTGCTTCCACCCTATTGATGTATTTGCTAGGGCATGGCCTCTAGAACTTAAGGGGCCCTTTTACTAAGCCGCGTAGGCACTTACATGCGCCCAATGTGCGCCAATTTAGAACTACCGCCCAGCTACCACGTAGCCCAGGTGGTAATTTCATTTGTACACACGTTCAGTAAGCACGCCGGAAATTTTCCAGCATGCGGCGCTAACCAGACTGTAATTGGCATTGTAGGCACGCTGACAATTACCGCCTGGTTAACGTGTGAGACCTTACTGCTAAGTAAATGGGTGGTGGTAAGATCTCAGGCCCAAAATGGATGCGCACCAATTTTCATTTTGCTGCAGGTCCATTTTCAGCCCCCCCTCCCACAAAAGGCCTTTTTTGCAGGTGCGCTGAAAAATGAACCTGCACGCGTCCAATACACGTGTCTACACCAGCACAGGTCACTTTTCGGTGCACCTTAGTAAAAGGACTCCTAACCTAATACTCTGCCATGGATATCACTACTGACCTATACAAAGGCAATATCTACTGGAGGCAATTTCATAAAGGTTTTCTAATATGCATGAAGTGCAGTTCTGGAATCTAGGCACCAACATTTATTTTCCCCATTGCATGCATAAATGTATGGAATATTAGCACTTACATGTGTAAGTGTAAACTTGCCTACGAAAGTGCCAACAGGGTTCTAAGCAATATTCTATAATGCCAGGTGCACCTTACATATCACGTAAATGGAAGTGGGACTTATACATGGTGGGACTGTAGGAATATACACAAGGGGCAAACTCCAAATATATATCCAGAGGTATTTAGCTGATAGAACACTACTAAATAGTAATTATTCTGGACTCATATCTAGGGGAAGCATACCTCTTTGACCCTATGGCTAGCTAGCTGTACTAATGAAAGGAACAATGCCACAGATGGAATATATATTATTTATTATGAATAGAAAAATAATACTTATATATATGTGGCAATTTGCAAAGCAGATTACAAAAATAGCTTAGTTACCAAAAATAGATTATCACTAAAATATACACAAAGGTATATGATTATCCAAACGGACTATCGAAATGAGTGATCACACACTAATCACAATACTGATATCCTAATGATTATTATGAGAACTTACACCACATGTCTTATGCAAAATGCACAGCAGCTAATTACACTCTGACCATAAATCCTGAAATAAAACCAATCTATCACAGATAAAACCATGGACTAGCTATCCCTCTGACCATAGATAGTATATCCAGTTATCTCACCTTGCCATCTGTGGCAGACTTCCAATGGTAAAAAAGTGGATTCCTCCTCTGAGACTCGAGCTGAAGTCCCAGCGAGTCTCTCAGTCCAGGAATAAAGTCCAAGGTCGGTATTCTGGATATAGATGGCACAGTCTTTAAGGAGGCCATGTATCATAGCTGAGCTAACCTTGTGAGTTTGTTACAAGATCTGCAGTTCCCTGATATAGGAAATCAGACTCTTGCTCTCTCTATCAGAGCCTTCTATCCTCCAGCAAGTCTTCTAATCTTCTGTCTTCCTTCTTCAGTCCAACATTGGCATCCATCAGTCAGATGATACCTGTGGACCAATCATAGATGGTGTCATGTCCAGCCAGATTCATGGTCATGAAGAGAGGCCTTTGTTATAGCAAAGAACCTGTTATCCGATGACATGCAAACCTCCCTGCCAGATCCCATACTCCTGGAGCCGTCTGTCTCTCTCTCTCTCCTCCATTCTTATTAGGAGATAACTGGGCTAGTTTGCAACAAATAATATGTCCTTGGATTAATTCATCTTGGTATGCCCAGCAGTAATTTTCTTTTATAGAAAAGCTTGCTTCTGATGGTTACAGATGTATTCAGGCCTCAGGCTGTAGAATCCATATTGTTATAAGAGAATGGTTCAGGCTTGTATAGGCCCCAGACCAGTAAAGGTGATATTGCAGGTAAATACTCCTACAGGACCATGGGCAGTCAATTGGTGGGGGGCTCCCATTTACACGTGTAACTACAGAATATGTTATGATACACAAATTGCTGCCACATTTGGGTGACTACAGTTATGCCAGGTCTATATATATTTGAAATGGACATTGCTAGGGGATAGCACTGGACAAATTGAGATATATATATATATATATATACAGTGGGGGAAATAAGTATTTGATCCCTTGCTGATTTTGTAAGTTTGCCCACTGACAAAGACATGAGCAGCCCATAATTGAAGGGTAGGTTATTGGTAACAGTGAGAGATAGCACATCACAAATTAAATCCGGAAAATCACATTGTGGAAAGTATATGAATTTATTTGCATTCTGCAGAGGGAAATAAGTATTTAATCCCTCTGGCAAACAAGACCTAATACTTGGTGGCAAACCCCTTGTTGGCAAGCACAGCGGTCAGACGTCTTCTGTAGTTGATGATGAGGTTTGCACACATGTCAGGAGGAATTTTGGTCCACTCCTCTTTGCAGATCATCTCTAAATCATTAAGAGTTCTGGGCTGTCGCTTGGCAACTCGCAGCTTCAGCTCCCTCCATAAGTTTTCAATGGGATTAAGGTCTGGTGACTGGCTAGGCCACTCCATGACCCTAATGTGCTTCTTCCTGAGCCACTCCTTTGTTGCCTTGGCTGTATGTTTTGGGTCATTGTCGTGCTGGAAGACCCAGCCACGACCCATTTTTAAGGCCCTGGCGGAGGGAAGGAGGTTGTCACTCAGAATTGTACGGTACATGGCCCCATCCATTCTCCCATTGATGCGGTGAAGTAGTCCTGTGCCCTTAGCAGAGAAACACCCCCAAAACATAACATTTCCACCTCCATGCTTGACAGTGGGGACGGTGTTCTTTGGGTCATAGGCAGCATTTCTCTTCCTCCAAACACGGCGAGTTGAGTTCATGCCAAAGAGCTCAATTTTTGTCTCATCTGACCACAGCACCTTCTCCCAATCACTCTCGGCATCATCCAGGTGTTCACTGGCAAACTTCAGACGGGCCGTCACATGTGCCTTCCGGAGCAGGGGGACCTTGCGGGCACTGCAGGATTGCAATCCGTTATGTCGTAATGTGTTACCAATGGTTTTCGTGGTGACAGTGGTCCCAGCTGCCTTGAGATCATTGACAAGTTCCCCCCTTGTAGTTGTAGGCTGATTTCTAACCTTCCTCATGATCAAGGATACCCCACGAGGTGAGATTTTGCGTGGAGCCCCAGATCTTTGTCGATTGACAGTCATTTTGTACTTCTTCCATTTTCTTACTATGGCACCAACAGTTGTCTCCTTCTCGCCCAGCGTCTTACTGATGGTTTTGTAGCTCATTCCAGCCTTGTGCAGGTGTATGATCTTGTCCCTGACATCCTTAGACAGCTCCTTGCTCTTGGCCATTTTGTAGAGGTTAGAGTCTGACTGATTCACTGAGTCTGTGGACAGGTGTCTTTCATACAGGTGACCATTGCCGACAGCTGTCTGTCATGCAGGTAACGAGTTGATTTGGAGCATCTACCTGGTCTGTAGGGGCCAGATCTCTTACTGGTTGGTGGGGGATCAAATACTTATTTCCCTCTGCAGAATGCAAATAAATTCATATACTTTCCACAATGTGATTTTCCGGATTTAATTTGTGATGTGCTATCTCTCACTGTTACCAATAACCTACCCTTCAATTATGGGCTGCTCATGTCTTTGTCAGTGGGCAAACTTACAAAATCAGCAAGGGATCAAATACTTATTTCCCCCACTGTATATATATATATATATATATATATATATATATATATATAATATGTAACAACATCACTCTGTATTTGTTTCATCACCGGAGGTGGCTAACACCTCATGGTACTATGTAAGCCACATTGAGCCTGCAAAGAGGTGGGAAAATGTGGGGTACAAATGCAACAAATAAATAAATAAATAAATAAATAATCAGCAGGCATATACTCATATATTTATCCCTGCTTTGTTTACCACCGGTTGGACATGGCAACTTTATAAGGCTGCTTTCCCTCTATAAAAGTGGCAATTTTCTACTTATACTGGCCATGCAGACTTATGCAACTGGTTATTCATTTCATTTTATTTATGTACATTTCTTAGTCCCTTCTACAGAATCCACCAGAAGTGACATACAACAATCAAATAAAAACAATACAAACAATCCAACTAAGAAATCAGTTGAGATTTAAAATACAGTATTGACCTTAAAAACCACTAATAACCCTCTTTCCCAAAGAAAAACCCAAACTATTACAGCTCCCTAAAATACCAACAGAAATCACAAAAATAAATATCTGAAAAAGCCACATGATTCCCAATGGTTGGTTAAGGGCCAAGTGATTGTTGCCACAGCCTGGCTTTTTGCCATATTCCAAAAATGAAGGTAATTCTTCTCCAACCTGACTGAATCTGGTAATCTATTCCAAAGAATAGGGGCCACAACAATGAAAGCCCTTTTCTTAAAGGCAGACAAGTGCCACTCCTTAGCAGTGGGGACTAATAGCAGCTTCATCCCTATGGATTGCACTTTTCCCAGAGGGTTACATAGGAAGAAAATAAGTCAGTAAGATATAAAAGGTCAATCTGAGTGGAACATTCTTAACAATAATCTAACATGATCCTTTCAACCCAGACCTTCTCCAACAGATGTACCACAATATTCTGTAACAGCTGGATTCACCATAGGGAACCTTTCAGCAAACCTACAAATAAAGAATTCCCATAGTTCAGTCTAGAAATGTCTAGAGCCTGGATCACTAATATTATAAAATTGTCCTTATTACCTTCTGTCTGTTGCTGGTGATACATAGGTGTGATTAACCCTTTGGCAGGCCTTAGGCAAACAAGTACATTGGACCTCCATCTTAATATAATTATATTTTTAAAAACGCCCACAAACATGACACCTTTTGGTTCTGACCATAGAGGAAAACTGACAGAGGAGGAAGTAGTAAGAAAGAAGTGTTGATCATCAACTCCTCCTGCCAACCAGATAACATATAGAGGGTGGAAGGAATAGACAGATCTCTGCGAGCAGCGGCAGTTCTATCCTCCACCTCCCACCACCACCACTACCACCACCACACAAATAGACACATATACATACTCTTTTATTTTTTGGCACTTTGCTTATGGAATAGCCTGCCTTCAGAACTTAGATCTGAACTCTCATTATTGTGTTTTAAAACCCTGTTGAAAACTCATTTCTTTTACCTAGCTTTTAATGGCCCTTCAGGTTGAGCACTTTAATGGTGTTTTTCCCTGAGATAGAATATGAGTGCGGTTTTGTTACAAAAGAAGGAAAGTATTATTTTATAGTATAACTGAAACGCTTGTTGAATATGCCTTTTCTGTCATCAAATGGAGTTCTTTGCTTTGTTTTTTTAATATTGTAATTGTGAACCTCTTTAACCTTCTTAGAAAAGGCGGTATATCAAGTACCAATTAAACATTAAAATCTTCTTTCTGCCAGGAACTCACATATAAAAGCAAAAGTCTTCTATTGGGGGTCATAAAATTAACACATCTGAGAAGGCTCTTCTTAAACAATTGGGCCTAGGTAGGTGTTTAGTTTGCTTGTGCCTTAAATCCTGCCCAGATGACACCTTTTTTATACACCCAAATGTAATGTTTGCTTTTGTTATATAAATAGCTTGTGCTTTCCTTTAGCATTTCTCTTGTTATACCTGCCAATCTAGTGGCAAAATGCAGTACTATTATATTTCAGTGGATTTTTATTTTAGTGTCCTATGTCTGTTTTAAAAAAAGTGGCAAGCAATCATTAGCAATAGGAGAGAGTTATAGGCATAATACTATTCAAGAGAATCCAGGGCCACCAGCACCATACAAGCAATTATAGCTGTGTGAGGGAGTCTACAGGGCTCTACCACTCCCCCTGCTGGATACTCCCTCACGGTGTCCAGGCCACCTTAAGATCCAGTCCTTCCCAAGGGGGAAAGACATGGGAGGGGTGGAGCCAGGAAGAGAGGAGGAACTAAGAAGCATAAAGCCAGTGTGTTTTCTCCAGCAAAAAAGGTGCCGGTACTCAAATGCCAGGCCACCCTTCAGGGGTGGGGTGATTACTGAGGGACCCACCCCACAATAACCAGGCCCCCTGCAGCCAGTCATAGAATCTATAACCAGGCAGAATTGGTATGTAAAGCCTGAGCTGTTTCATTAAAACTTGGGGTCCATGGGTCAATTTTAGCAGACAATGGAAAAGGTGCCGGTACTCAATACTCCCAAGTACCCCCTCAAAAAAAAATGCCCTGCATAAAGCTCAGGGCATAGCTAGGCCAGAGAGGCCCAGGGAAGTAAGAAGTGAAAACCCAACATATGCCTTCACTACGTATGTTTAGCTAATGTGACCTGGCTGAGATAAGCCAAACTTTCAACTGGATACTTGTTAATCCAATTCTGAGACTTAGCTGGCCCAGAAGGAAGAAGAAAGAAACTTTATATACTGTTTGGGGCATGGCAGTCACAGGCCATGGACTATGACTGGGCCTTGTCAGTCACAAGCCCTTATCTAGACTTTTCCCTCTGAATTAAAGAGACTTTACCCTTTGTTCCTGACTCGTGAAGTAACAGGCTTCAGGTTTAAGTTAATAACATTCCTACCTTAATTTTGCAACCTTATCCAGTTGTGTTATTTGGAAATCAACCCTCAACCCTCGCTCACAAGCCTGGAAACTATTCACAGATGCCAGGGACCAGCAGGAAAAAAAAAAACAGAGAAAAAGAAAATGATAACTTTTGTGTATATAAAATGATCTGACAAATATAGAAGGAAACTGCCTTAATGGTGTTTCCATGTGATGTTAAAATTATTGAGGAGTCCTTTTAGTAAGTTGTAGTAAGCACTAAAGCATGCTTACTACAGGTTAAAATGCACTAACATGGGGCACGCTCAGGTGTCCGTGGCAGTTGTTGCATATGTGTGTACTACCCACACTCTATAAAATAGTTTTTATTTTATAGCGCTGGGGGTGGGTCTAGGGGAAGAGAGTAGGCGTGTTCTGCGCTAATCAGTTAGCGCATCTACATTGCCATATACTAACTGATTAGTTTGTGGTTAGCACGAGTTCTTAGCACCTTAAAAATAGGTGTCGGTAATTGCTTACGCACTAATGGCCACACGCCATTGGGAAAATTAGCATGTGGACATTATTGCTGAAATAGAAAAATCTGCCATTTCCAAGCAGTGCTAAAAGTGGCCTTATGGTACAGGAAAGACCCACGCTGGCAATAGCGCAGGCTACGTTTTAGCACTGCTTAGTAAAAGGGTCCTTAAATCACTTAGGGGGGAGGGGGAGAGAAAGGAAAAAAAACCTGTTTTTTGACAATGAAACATATTGAATTCATAGGTTGACTACCCTTGTCCAAAAGTTCTGGAACTTTTCTGTGCCCTTAAATATGCCATAAGCCTTTCCATTTTGATTTAAAAGCATGCTTCTTGAAATCAATTACAAAAAGATGGAAGGGAATATATCTTTCAATTCCTGGTTATACTGTAACTAGCCTCCCCACCAATAATAAATGATAAATTAATATAGCAGTATATTTTTCTTCCAGCTTCAGGATGTTCTGTCCTAGTGAAAATGCTCCTGCATCATAGATAATTAATAGTCTAGTCACTTATTTCATGAAGCTATGATTAACCAGAAAGGATTTTTACAGAACAAATTACAAAGACATACAGGGGTTCTATGCACTAAATCTTCATGTGCATGTAAGACTCAAGGATGCATTCTAAAGGGGTCCCAGATGACATTCATACATATTAATGATCCTAAAGTCATTTGCATGTAAATAAAAGAACACAGTATGTAAATTAGGCTTTAGCAGCACACAGGAACCAGCATGATATGCTCACCTCCATGCACTATTTAGCACATTCTCACTAAGGCATAACATTTAACAACCTCCTTCTACTAGGTGGTAATGTTTAGGTCACCTGCCATTTTAAAGCTTAGCTAACAGGACAAATTGGGGATTGCTGAAGAGCAGGAGATGTTGTAATAAGTGCTGAATCCACAGGATGAGGGTGGAAGGAAGGTGAGAAAGGAAACACGCCAGCACATACTGAAGCACTTTGAAAGAAAATGCTTACTTATTTAGACAACAAAATGTATTTCTTAATCAAAAGAATCAGCAATGGCAATGTATTAAAGAAAAAAGATTGCTCCTTTAATTGTCTTATTTCAGTCTGTGAGGAATTAAAGATACGCTGGAGGTTCACGTTCACCCCTTGAATGGCCTCCCAAATCACATCCATAGTGATTATTGCAGGTTTTTCCATACCACCTCCTAATCCAAGGAGATCTGTTTCTTGGGTTAAGGTTAGGGGCAAATATCCCCTTCCCGCTGTAACAGTACCTGGAGTTGAAGCTAGAACTGGACCTCCTGCCACCGCCGATAGTCCGCCCACTTTGGACGCCTGTTCGAACAGCGCTTCCTCTGTTCCGCTACTCCTTCCAGGTTGTGGTGGGGTCAAGCCTGCTAACGGGCTCAAAGTAGCGCCCTCTGCACTGTGCTCCATGCGTGTCAATTTGGAGATTCCAGTAGCAGGATCCCTCGGTCCCGGTGGGCGGATTCCAAAAACCTCAAGTGTGGGCTGCGTCATGGCGGGACCACCAGCAGCGCTCGAGGAGGTAAGAGCAGCCACTTTTCCTTTTCTCTTTCCCATTTCTCCCAGGGAGCGCTCCGTGACTAACAGCCGCAAACCTGAAGAACTTCTGAGCTCACGCTCACACGTCTAGCTCGGCGGCCATCTTGGATCCCCCTCTCGACAATTCCTTCTTCTTCAGATCAGATTTCCTGATCTGAAAAAGATGGTATTGTCTTTGAAAGCTTATCAAAAACTGTATGATGGGGTCCTTTTCCTAAGCTATGGTAATGTTTTTAGCTCGTGGCAGAAATCAGCTGGTGGTAAATGCTGAGACTCCCATAGGAGTATAATGGGCATCTCAGTGTTTACAGCCAGCTGTTTTTTTACCGCAAGCTAAAAATGCTAGCGTTGCTTTGTAAAAGACCCCCTAAGTTAGTCCAATAAAAAAGGTATCATCTTTTTTTTTTACAGTGGACTAACATGGCTACCACACCATTTTATCCAAATCTTATTCTAAATTAAATACCACCCGAACTCTCATCCACTCCCTCATTACCTATCGCCTCGACTACTGCAACCTACTCCTCACTGGCCTCCCACTTAACCATCTATCCCCCCTTTAATCCATTCAGAACTTGGCTGTGCGTCTTATCTTCCACCAAAACCGATATGCTCATATCACCCCTCTCCTCAAGTCACTTCATTGGCTTCCGATCAGGTACCGCATACAATTCAAGCTTCTCCTACTAACCTACAAACGCACTCAATCTGCAGCCCCTCACTACCTATCTACCCTCATCTCCCCTTACGCCCCTACCCGTAACCTCCAATCACAGGACAAATCCCTCCCCTCAGTACCTTTCTCCACCATCGCCAACTCCAGGCTGCACCCTTTCTGCCTCTCCTCACCCTATGTCTGGAATAAACTCCCTGAGCCCATACGCCAAGCCCCCTCCCTATCCATCTTCAAATCCCTACTCAAAGCCCACCTCTTCAATGTCGCTTTTGGCACCTAACTATTGTACCTCTACCCAAGAAATCTAGACTGTCCCAATTTTTGATTGTCTGCACTCCTTGTCCTTTTCGTCCTTTTTGTCCTTTAGATTGTAAGCTCCTTTGAGCAGGGACTGTCCTTATTTGTTTTTGTTCAGTGCTGCGTAACCCTGGTAGCGATCTAGAAATGTTAAATAGTAGTAGTAGTATGGACTGGATTCAGTAATGGCTCCCAAACTTAGGTGCCAGAAAGATCCACGCTAAACTAATACTCCTACAAAGGGCACTCTGCGCAGAACACCCTTTATAGAATAGCAATTAGAGCAGATTTGTGCACGCAAATTTAGCTCCAACATTTTTGCCTACTGAAACCTAGTATAAATGCTGATGCCTAATTTTCAGGACTTGAGCACACAAATGCCAGTATTCTATAACTTTACCCCTAATTTCCAGGAACCCACATCCCTCCCATGCCCCAACCCCTTTTGAGCTGTTCACTAGATAAAATTATGTGCCAATGTTATAGAATAGCATTTAGGGTAGATACACAAATGTAAACTGTTGCCAATTAACTCCAATTACTGACTAATGCCTTACTAAGGGGCCCTTTTACTAAGGCGCATAGGTGCTTATGCATGTTGAACGCACGTCAAATTGAAACTACCGCCCAGCTACCATGTGCCCCAGGTGGTAATTCCATTTTTGACGCGCATCCAAACCACACAGTAGAAATTTTCTACTGTGTGGCACTTACCCAGCAGTAATTGGCACTGTACACATGCTGATGATTACCGCCCGGTTAACATGTGAGACCTTACTGCTAAGTCAATGGATGGTGGTAAGGTCTCAGGCTGAAAATGGACACACGCTGGTTTTAATTTTGCTACATGTCCATTTTCGGCCCCCCTCCAAAAAAAGGCCTTTTTTGCAGGTGCGCTGAAAAATGGACCTGCATGCATCCAAAACACGTGCCTACACCAGCGCAGGCCATTTTTTGGTGCACCATAGTAAAAGGGCCCCTAATTAATTTGCATGCACTTTTACCCTATGCGGAGTATATGTGATACAGTGTTTTAACTAATACAAATTATGGCTCATATCATAGGTTTCACTATATTAAAGTAATGCATCGCATTGGTTCTGTCTTGCAAGGTTTCAATAAGTTTCCAAAGTTTGTAAGACTCATGTTATAGAGGATGCAATGCTATATCTGAACCATAATACCCTCAAATAGAGTACTGAGTGGAAATCTTAAAGGAATTCTCATGAGGCATCCCCGTACCACTTATAGCTGGATGCTGCTCTTCAGCCATTCCAAGGTCCTCTGAGGGAGCTTCTTTTATATTTTCTTTATGACCATATCAGGTGTAACTCAAAGCAAGTTACATTCAGGTGCAGTGGGTATTTTCCTATCCCTGTTTGTACCTGAGTCAAAAGAGGATTAAATGACTTGCCCAAAGTTACAAGGAGCTGAAGTGGGACTTGACCCTGGCTTCCCTGGTTTTCAGCCCACTGCTCTAACCATTAGACTGTTTCATCTATGTCACATGAATGCAGTGGATATCACAGAGGATTTGGGAATATCTTTTGGGAATGTGGCATAGAGTGGTGGAGTTGGTCCCCTGAATTTTGTGGCAGTATGGTGATGGCCATTGCTGTGCAGACCTATCAGATACTTCAGTATGCATAGACGTCCTTGTGCCATAGATGGCTTAATATAACAGGAATCGTTTTAAGGGAAATAAATCAGATGCAGGCATCCTTGTGACTCAAGCTGGCAGATTTCTCTCACTAACATCAATCTATTAATATGAGCACAGAAAATCAACTAACCATTAACCAATATAACTAACAGTTCCAAATATCCATATCAAGCCCCAAATCTTCCCATTTTATGCATCCCATTGACTCCCAAATAATAGCTATTACCCCTTCAATGCCATGTGTGATAGCTTATCTCCTCTATGTCTCTCTTTTTCTTAAAATGTTTTTTCCCCTTGGCTTTTCTTCTGGCTCTGTTGTGGTATCAGTGGTGATGGGGTCTTGATGTGGATTTCAGTAGTTGGCATCGGTCCCTGTCCCACACTCAGTCTTGAGGTCTTCCCACTAGCCTGTACCCACCAGGCACACCAACCAGCTGTGAGCTCACTGCTCACTTCATATTTTTAGCAGCATCCTTTTCCCACACAAGAATGTTGACAAAGTTAATTTATCTCCATTTTGCTCTGAGTCCCTCCTACAGAGATACTGGGGTACAATGCTATATGCACGGTGACAAAAAACCAACCAGCTTTTCAGTCCTCAGGGGGTTGGTACTTACTGTGCAATATCTTGATCAAACTTGTTTCAGTGCTAGGCATGCAATCCGATAATCACCTCAGCCCTCCACACAAAGAAGACAAAAAAGAATAAGATCTTCACAGAGGAATAATCTGTATTATTGTATATGAACTTTGCAGTTTATTCATTGTAGGAGATACACTGATGAGAGATGGACCTGTATGTCCAGTAGCCTTGTCAACTCTTGCCAAAACTGTGCTGTAAATTATGTGTAAACGAGATAATGGGCCAAATTCTATATATTGCACCTGAAAAATCAGTACTGATTAAAGACACGCTTAGCGTGATTCTATAAAGAGTGTGCACAACTTAATTGAACAACAATCTAATCAGCACTGATAATTAGGAGATAACAATCAATTATCAGCACTAATTGGCAATATTTAGGCGCATATTCGATTCTATAATGGATTGCGCCTAAATCCTATCACACATAACAATTTAGAGGCACGGTTGGGGCGTTCCTGGGGGCGTTCCCAGATTGTATGCGTGTTGATACAGAATCACACCTAAGTGTGCCTAACTTAGGTGCTAGTATTTGTAGTCTCCTACAGTTAGGCACACTTTAGTGCTAAGTGTGAATCTATAAACGGAGAATAGAATTGCACTAAGCACGTCACATTATCAGCACCAATTTTTAGGCGCTACTTATAGAACTTACTCCAACTTGCCCTGGTAAACCATGGGTATAGATCACTTCTCTTACCAATATATGAGGTCCTGTGCTCAGGAAGGAATCTCCTCACAATGAAGTGAGCCATCTTTGAAAAGTTATTCATGAGTTACTCCCACAAAGACAATATTCAGGCATATTTTCAAAGCACTTTGGGAGGCTAAGTTCCATAGGTTTCTATGGAACTTTGGAAGGCTAAGTGCTTTGAAAATATGCCTCTATGGGTTTCCCATAAGGTGTTGGCAGATCCCTGATGAAATCCAGAGATATTCATATGGGTAGTACTAATAGTGGCATCAAGAGTCCTTGTGAGGTTTCCTGCAGTGATTTGGCTCTTGTAATAACTTCACAGGTTGTTACTTATATTCAGTCCCAGATATGTCACCAGAAGTCATGGCTAGCCAACTTTCTTTTCCTGTGTAAACTAATAGTAGAGAACTATAACATGTCTATTACTACTACTTATTATTTCTATAGCGCTACTAGATGTACACAGCGCTGTACACTTGAACATGAAGAGACAGTCCCTGCTCGACAGAGCTTACAATCTAATTAGGACAGACAAAAAGGACAAATAAGAGATAAGGGAATATTTATTTATTTATTATCTCATTTATACCCCACATTTTCCCAACTGTATCAGCCTTAATGTGGCTTACATCGCACTGCAGAGGCGAACGCCAATGCAGTAAATTAATCTAATACAATAATAGATCTACAATTGAAATAATAGGGAGGAAGGGGAAGGGATGAAAAGAACAGGGGAACCAGGGGAGAAGGGGGGAGGGATGGTATGTACAAAGTTGTCAGTAGATTGAAGTGTATCAGGCAGTGGAGACATATGTTGAGTCCTTGGAGTAGGCTTTTCTAAATAATATATTTATTTATTTATTTGTTACATTTGTATCCCACATTTTCCCACCTATTTGCAGGCTCAATGTGGCTTACATGGTACCTTAAAGGCATTCACCAATTCCGGTATGAACAAATACAATAATGTTTTGGTAGAATAAGGTTCATGTGTAACAAACATATTAGGGGATTGTAGAGAGGAAGAGAATCGTAAAGAGGAAGAGTTCTTATGTATCCATTACGAGCTTTGATTTTATTGTGTTGCAAGGTACCGGCATTTAAGTTGGATTGGTGGGGTATGCCTTTATGAACAGGTTGGTTTTTAATGATTTCCGGAAGTTTAAGTGATCATATGTTGTTTTCACGGCTTTAGGTAATGTGTTCCACAGTTGTGTGCTTATGTAGGAAAAGCTGGATGCATAGGTTGATTTGTATTTGAGTCCTTTGCAGCTTGGGTAGTGGAGATTTAGGTATGTTCGTGTTGATCCTGCTGTGTTTCTGGTTGGTAGGTCTATGGGGTCTGTCATGTATCCCGGGGCTTCACCGTAGATGATTTTATGAACCAGGGTGCAGATTTTGAAAACAATGCGTTCTTTGATTGGAAGCCAGTGCAGTTTTTCATGGAGGGGTTTGGCGCTTTCGAATCGCGTTTTTCCAAATATAAGCCTGGCCGCCGTGTTTTGAGCTGTCTGGAGTTTCTTTAAAATTTTTTCTTTGCATCCATTGCAGTAGTCTACCCTGCTTATAATCGAACGAGAATAACACCCAAGTTCCGACCTAAATCGGGAGATGGGCGTTCTTCTCACAAAAACAAATAAAGCGGCATAATCGAAAGCCGAACTTTGGACGCTTTCAACTGCACTCCGTCGCGGATGCGAACAAAGTTGACGGGGGAGTGTCGGAGGCGTGGTGAAGGCGGAACTGGGGCGTGGTTATCACCCGAACAGAGATGGGCGCCCTTCGCCGATAATGGATGCGTTTGTAGCTAGAATTTAGGGCACTTTTCCTGGACCCTGTTTTTTGACGAATAAGGCCCCAAAAAGTGCCCTAAATGACCAGATGACCCCCAGAGGGAGTCGGGGATGACCTCCCCTGACTCCCCCAGTAGTCACTAACCCCCTCCCACCACAACAAATGATGTTTCACAACTTTTTACTTTCACCCTCAAATGTCATACCCTCCTCTCAAGCAGCAGTATGCAGGTCCCTGGAACAGTTGTTAGGGGGTGCAGTGGACGTCAGGCAGGTGGACCCAGGCCCATCCCCCCCTACCTGTTACAATTGTGCTGCTTAATGCTACTAGTCGTCCAACCCCCCCCAAACCCCCTGTACCCACATGTAGGGGCCCCCCTTCACCGCTTAGGGCTATAGTACTGGTGTAGACTTGTGGGCAGTGGGTTTTGAGGGGGATTTGGGGGGCTCAACACCCAAGGGAAGGGTGCTATGCACCTGGGAGCTCTTTTACCTTTTTTTTTGTTTTTGTAAAAGTGCCCCCTAGGGTGCCCGGTTGGTGTCCTGGCATGTGAGGGGGACCAGTGCACTATGAATCCTGGCCCCTCCCACGAACAAATGCCTTGCATTTATTCGTTTTTGAGCTGGGCGATTTCATTTTCCATTATCGGTGAAAAGCAAAAACGCCCAGCTCACACCTTGGCGAATAAAGCATGGGCGTCTATTTTTTTTAAAAAATACGGTTCACTCCGCCCCTTCACGGACCCGTTCTCGGAGATTAACGCCCATGGAGATAGGCGTTTCTGGTCGATTATGCCCCTCTACATGGCTTAGTGTCAATGATTGTAATGTTATGGTATAAGCCAATCATCAGAATTAAATGTGTAGCATGATGTTGTGTTGGATCAGATACATATATATACACCAATATATTTGTGCAGCTTTTAAAAATATATATTTGACACTGCAGCAGAACTGGCTTTCATTCCAAAAGCCCTCTTCCCTCTCCCTTTGGGGAACATTTAAAAGACATTTAAGAGACAAAAGGGTACTGTGCTTCAAAGAGAAATAAAACTCTCTCTGCCGTCCCACCTAAAAAGACTGAACAAAAGCATGACTAAGGTGGATACTTGAAGAATCACATAGACATCTCCACCAGCAGACAGATAGTCTGGAAAAGGCATAACTCCAGCTATTGATAACAAAGACTTTAGAGGGGAAACCATAAACAAAACATTTGCCTGTCATCAGAGGTATACCTGCCCCTCCCATCATCTATCAGACAAATGGACGCCAGGACATCTGCAGAAAGGAGAGAACAGACTACAATAACCATAATGCCTTGCAAATTATCCAGTGCAAACCAGGAAGCAGGTGCTGGGACTCTGTGATCATATCCTCCTGCTGCTTGCAAGATATAAAAGCAAAAGCTGTTTCCCCAAGATTCAGATTTTCTCTCTTCAGCTGCAAGCAACTCAGATCCACTCACTGCAGAAGCCCTGCTCCTGTCCTAACCATGTGCTCATCAATCAGCTGGACCACAACATGCTTGTAACAAGGACTTGTAAATTAACCTACCTTCTACTTTGTTCTATTTTATGCACAAATTCTCTGTTCTAAGATCCTTTTAAAAACCTACCTCTCGTGTGAAATTGTATTTTAAAATAAACCTTTCCTGAAGCTAAAAGTATAGTCTCTTTGTGCTCTGAGTACATGCTTTCAAATCTTGCAGTATAGAATACTGCATTTCAGAGATATATACTTAATTTATTTAATTTATTGCAATTATCACCTTTGGTGATTGGTGGAGAAATTGATATCCTAAAACTTATAAATACAGCGCCTGCTCTTAAATTACAAACAGTAGCGAGTGCTCTAGAGCTCTTTCCCCCAAAATAAATAATTTCTTGTAACAGTATCAAGTTGTGAAATGTTTCCCTTGGGAAGAATGGTTTCAGGTGTTTGAGTTTCCACATTGAGTGGAACATTTTCTTTGTTGTAGATTTCACTTGGTTCTCTAGTGTGACGTTACGGTCGATTGTAACGCTGAGAATTTTCAGGTTGTCTGAGATAGGAAGGGTATGGTCTGGGGTGATTAATTTTGTGGGTTTGTACGTATTGTATTGGGATGAGAGGATGAGACAATGTGTTTTTTCTGTGTTGAGTTTTAACTGAAATGCATTTGCCCATGAGTTCATGATATTCAAGCTGAGCTTGATTTCATTGGTGATTTCTGTCAGATCATGTTTGTAGGGAATGTATATTGTAACATCGTCTGCATAGATGAAAGGGTTAAGGCCTTGGTTGGATAAGGACTTGGCTAGTGGAGTCATCATTAGGTTAAAGTAAGGATGATAAAATAAGGGTTCTGAACAAGTGAATAAGGGTTAGGAGTTAAAAGCAGCATCAAAAAGGTGGGCTTTTAGCTTAGATTTGAAGACAGCCAGAGATGGAGCTTGACGTACCGGCTCTGGAAGTCTATTCCAGGAATATGTTGCAGCAAGATAAAAGGAACGGAGTCTGGAGTTAGTGTAGCAGAGGTTAATTAATTAAAATAAATATAAAAACTTACCCCGGGTCCGTTTTGGGCTCCGAGGGGGGCTGATCGTCGGGTCCGTGAGGCGCTGTGGAAGCGCCGCGATTTTGTTTTTTTTTGCTCCCGGGACGTTTGAGCACGTCCCCGGGAGTGAAGAGCGATGTGGGACGTTTTCGGGCCCTGTTTGGGCCAGCAATTATCGGGGGGTGACGGTTCGGGGGCACATCCCCGGAACCGGAGCGGGGGTGGAGCGCTTCGGGTGAGGGCTAGAGCTGGGCAGGAGCGAGGCGGCGGTGGACAGCGTCGCGGTGATTCTGGAGGGCCGAGGTGGGGCCAGGAAGAAGTGCTGCAGAAGGCAGCGAAGCCAGTTTTTTTTAAGATGGCCGGCGATGTGTGCGGGACGTCGGCGCGCACGTGCATGAGGCGGCGCGCCTCATGCACGAACCGGCAACGTGCGTTTGTCCGACTAGGCCGAAGCCGGGGCCTAAATTTTGGGCCAGGCTTCGGAGGTTTTTTGTTTTTGCCTCCGATTTTGGCTGAGGACGTCCGGGACCGGACCCAACGGGAGTGGTCATGTAAGAGGAAAATCGGGAAAGCAGGTAAGCGGTTTTTAACCCAGAATTTAAATTAGTTTATTTTTAAATTGTATTTATGCGGTTTTTGATTTTTAGAAATTAAACGGTTAATGATTTTTAAATTCTGTTTTTGGATTTGGGGTCGGGGAATTTTTTGGGATTTTTCTGGTATATTAGTTTTTGAATTTGAATATTTTAAGGGGGTTATTTGGGAGGGGTCTGGTTTTAAGGGGTTAGGAAAGGGTTAACTGGTTAAATTCGACAGAGTAGGTTCAGAGGGGAATATTAAAATTTTTGAAATAAGTTTTAAATTTTTTGGGATTTTTTTCAGGGATTTTTAGAAGACTGTTGCGTGGCGGGGGTTAAATGTTGGGATATTTAAATTTTAAAAACACCGTTTAATAGAGGATGGGAGGTTTAATTGGCATGGGAAATTTGGGGTAATTTGATGGAAATTTTTAGGTGTTTTTTATTAATTGAAGAATTTCCCATTGATTTCTATGGGGATTTTTCAATTAAAATGGGGATTGAGCAGTGCTGCTCAACATTCCGCTTGTCAGCAGGGAGAGTTGGAATGTTGAGCAGGACTAGGGATTGGCTGGCTGAGGGCGGAATCCCAAGCCAAGCAGCCGTCTCCTAGGTAACGGTCAGTGGGACAGTTGGCAGAGCGCTGGTGACTGTGGAGGTGGAAGGAAGTGTGTTTGGTGGTGTGGTTAATGTGGTGAGTTTGGAGTGATTTTGAGAAGGTTGGAAGTGGGATTTTGACTGAGTTTGGTGATAGGAGGGCAGTGTGTGAGGGGAAAGTGGTGAGTTGGAAGTATTTTGCAATTTTTTCTGGTGAAAAGTGTAAGGAGGTGTATATATGTTTGTGCTCATTAGTTTAGGGAAAAATAAGTAAGGTTAGGGGGCTTAGCGAGGGTATAGTTATTTTAAATTTCTTAGTTAAGTGTTGCCCAGTGTTTTAAATTGTATATATTTAAGTCATTTAGTGTGGGAAGGGGTTGGTTAGGAAGATAGGGTTTTCCTTCCATTTATTTTTATTAAGAGTGAGGTGTAGGGTGACGGTGGCAAAGACGGTGGCAAAGAAGTCTGGAAAATACCTGAGCTCCTACGCAAGAAAGACCGCGGAGGATTCTGCATCAGAATAAACCGCAGCTAAGTGACAACACAGTGACAGGACAGAGAAATAATTTTTACTTACCTGAGTTGGGTCACTGGGGTTGTCTTACGAGGACCTGTGAGAAAAGGGAAAAGAAAAAGGACACAAAGTATCAATTCTTTAAAGTTGATATACAAGGGAGAGTTAAGAAAGAAATTAGTCAGAAAGAAAAATTTACACTTAATACTTATCTGATAAGAATCTTGGTATCGATACCAGAGGGAGACTTCTGAAAAAGAGAAAAAAAGTTATACAATTATAAAATACATTTGGTTTTGCACTAGAATATAAATGTTGATATATTATTGTAATTGAGGGAAATTGGGGTATTGGAAAAGAAAATATACTGTTGTAATCAAATTCTATAAGGTTAGTGGTGAAAGTCTGTTAGTTAATAATTTATCCTTTTATTATTTGAATTGAATAAAAATATTGTTGTTTTTGGTTAATCATTTTTTCCGTTTGGTTATTTCAAAAACAGGACAAATCAAACTTTAGCTTATTTTTCCCCTCATTTTCTTTGAGATTTTGAGGCGTGGTTAGTGAACTGTCGGCCTCTCTGTCCTTGGTGAGGTGATTTTGGGCACTAATAGAAATTTTAAGTGCTCAGGGACACTTTACACTGAGGAACGAGGGGGGTACAACGACATTAGCGGTGGAGGAGAAGGGTTCAGATAAGAGACATTTACCCAGTGAACAGAGTTCTCGGGGAAGAGTGTAGGTTGAGATGAGAGTGGAGAGGTACTGAGGAGCTGCAGAGTGAATGCACTTATAAGTCAATAAGAGGAGTTTGAACTGTATATGGAAATGGATAGGGAGCCAGTGAAGTGACTTGAAGAGAGGGCTAATATGAGCATAGCGACATTGGTGGACAGGTTATCTCCCTTTTAGAGGCAATCCCACTACCAGCTCATATCCATAGCTTCTCATGACTCCTCCCTCTTCTGTTTCTGGTTTTGGACAAATTGATCCATGGTCAGTTCTTTCTTGATGTGCTCTGTAATACTCTGATTTCTAGTGCCCATGATAAAATGCTAGACCCCCAAGTTTAAGATTTAGGGCCCTGTTTACTAAGCCGTGCTGTAGGCAAGCTAACTTTTAGCGTAAGCTAAAAATTAGCATGTATTAATGATAGAGACACCCATTATATTCCTATGAGTGTCTCTAGTGTTAGCGCACACTAAAACATTTGCACACCTACAGCACTGCTTAATAAACAGGGTCCTTTGTGTTTTTTCCTCATCTCTTTGGCACAACACATCTACCTTGCTATTCTGGGATCCCTGCTGATAGGTCAAAGCAAAATTGTATTGGGAGAAAAACTGACCAAATATCCTTGTCTGAATTTATATTTTGTGTAGTATTTATAAATTCTAGTTAATTGTGGCTTGTGAATATTTGGATTTGGCGATGGCAACTACTATTATTTATCATCTCTATACCACTAATAACCAACTCTGGGTTTTAAACACGTAATATAGTTTATAAAATTTTCAAATCTATATTATCTAAATCATTATAACTTTTAAAACAATCTTTATTTCACCATTTATGAATATAAAATATATTATATTCACCCAATATGAACCAATATCATACCTGAACCCTCAGTCCCACAGATACAAAGTCACTGCAATATTCTAAATATTTTTTCCATACTATATTAGTTCATATTTATCTTGGAAGAAAACATTTTTTTTGCAATGAACTCCTTGAATTAAATTATCAATCAGCATTGAGATTCACAAAATTGCTTTTTTAAAACGCTGTAATTCATGAGGATGCTATCCCATTGTTGTCCTCTGGAAAATTCCGTTGTATTATAGGGAACCGTCAAATTCAAACTGTGTCACTTTCGTCCACAAGTAATCCTTTCACTGATATGTGAAACTGCTCAATTATCCCAATAAAGTTCTAGAGCTCAATATACATCCATGCTGTTAACAATCCAAAATCACAAGCTCTCCCCGATCTGTTGTTCTGAGCAATCCGGGTGACATTTTCAAGGATTCATCTGCATCGGACTCTATATGGGTCCATGTTTTACCAATAATGGCATCATCAGTAGTCCAAATTGTCCCTAGAGCCATCCTCACTAGTGCCGCCATGGTGCCTCTGCCAGGGGAAGAGACTCTGTGAGATCTGAGCGCTGACGAAACTCTGAGTCATCAATCTCATAAGTACATAAGTATTGCCATACTGGGAAAGACCAAAGGTCCATCAAGCCCAGCATCCTGTTTCCAACAGTGGCCAATCCAGATCACAAATACCTGGCAAGATCTTGCCAGGTAAAGGCGTGATCTGGATCTCACCTTTACCTATACCTTTATACCACTACTAAACATATTTAGCAATGCACAGATACACTAAAGACAAAATCCTATTCAAGACAGAAAGACAAACTGAACAAAAGAAATTTAGGACATTTATTAATGGGAATAGATTAAAATGACATGGAGGGGTATTTTCGATGTAATGTCTAAATCCGATTTTGGATGTTTGGGTGAAAATGTCCAACAATCAAGTGGCGAACATAGCCATTTTCGAGAATCAGAAAAATGTCTCTCTTTTTGTTTTGAAAATGGCCATTTCCTATATGCTTTGTAAATGTTTTACGCTCGGTGATTTGAGATGTATAGGGACCAACATTCTTAGTAGACCTGCCGCACAGACACCTTGGCAGAGCAATGGGGCACCCTAGGGGGCACTGCAGTGGACTTCACTTAAAATGTCCAAGGTATACATCTCACCTTTACCTCCTTATATTGTCTGGAGAACTCTCCAAAACCCACCAAAAACCTACTGTACCCAACTGTACACCACTAGAATAGCCCTTATTGCTGCAGATGTCACCTATATGTGGGTACAGTAGGTGTTTGGTGGATTTTGGAGGGCAACCTTCTACCACAAGTGTAACAGAGTGATATATGGGCCTGGGTCCATATATCTAACTGCACTGTCCACTAGGCTACTCCAGGGCCCTGCTTGCTGCTCTAATAGGACTTGCTATAACATCTGATGCTGTCATACAGACTGTTTCACATCTTTCAGGGGTCAGTAACCACTGGGGTAGTAAGGGAGGTCATGCCTTAATCCCCTCCAGTGGTCATCACTTCATTTAGGGCACCTTTTTTGTGACTTAGACATTAGAGGAACGGGTCTAACCCTGGATGTTTTTGCTTTTTTCCATCATGCCAGAAAAAATTCCAAGTTGTGGGAACACTCAAATTCCTCCTCCAACATGCCCCTGACATGCCCTCTTATGATTTGAACACACTGCAGACTAACAGCATAGAAAAACATCTTTAAAATGTGTTTCAAAAATAGCTGTGTGGATATTTTGGATGAAAAAAATATTCACCTGCTGCTTTGTGCCACTTTTTAGAGTTTTTCTGTTTCAAAAATAAACCCCGTGGAGGGGCATAACTGAACGAAAACGTCTATCTCCATGAGCGTTTATCTCCGAGAACGGGTCCGTGAAGGGGCGGACCGAACCGTATTTTCGCAAAAAATAGACGTCCATGTTTTATTCAACAATTTGTGAGCTGGGCGTTTTTGTTTTTCAGTGATAATGGAAAATGAAAGCGCCCAGCTCAAAAACGAATAAATCCAAGGCATTTGTTCGTGGGAGGGGCCAGGATTCGTAGTGCACTGGTCCCCCTCACATGCCAGGACACCAACCGGGCACCCTAGGGGGCACTTTTACAAAAACAAAAAAAAAGGTTAAAGAGCTCCCAGGTGCATAGCACCCTTCACTTGTGTGTTGAGCCCCACAAATCCCCCTCAAAACCCACTGCCTACAAGTCTACACCATTACTATAGCCCTAAGGGGTGAAGGGGGGCACCTACATGTGGGTACAGTGGGTTTGGGGGGGTTGGGCGACTAAGCATTAAGCAGCACAATTGTAATAGGTAGGGGGGGATGGGCCTGGATCCACCTGCCTGAAGTCCACTGCACCCCCTAACAACTGCTCCAGGGACCTGCATACTGCTGCCAGGGAGGTGGGTATGACATTTGAGGGTGAAAATAAAAAGTTGTGAAACATTTTTTGTGGTGGGAGGGGGTTAGTGACCACTGGGGGAGTCAGGGGAGGTCATCCCCGATTCCCTCTGGGGGTAATCTGGTCATTTAGGGCACTTTTTGGGGCCTTATTTGTGAAAAAACAGGGTCCAGGAAAAGTGCCCTACATTCTAGCTACAAACTCATACTTTTTTTCCATTATTGGCGAAAGGCGCCCATCTCTGTTTGGGTGATAACCATGCCCCAGTCCCGCCTTCACCACACCTCCGACATGCCCCCGTCAACTTTGTACGCTTCTGAGATGGAGTGCAGTTGAAAACGTCCAAGTTCGGCTTTCGATTATACCGTGTTATTCGTTTTGTGAGATAAACGTCCATCTCCCGATTTAGGTCGGAACATGGGCGTTTTTCTCGTTCGATTATAAGCAGGATAGTAACATAGTAGATGATGGCAGATAAAGACCTGTACAGTCCATCCAGTCTGCCCAACAAGAAAAACTCATAGCATAAGGTGTGATGTGATACTACATATGCATACTTGATCTTAATTTGTCCTTGCCATTTTCAGGGCTCAGACTGTAGAAGTCTGCCTTGCACTAGCCTTATTTTCCAACTACTGAAGCTAAGCTGTCATAGAAGCACACACTAAATCTCTCCAGCCACAGACCATAGAATGTATTTATATTTTTCTCACACCTTTTCAGTAGTAGCTCAAGGTGATTTACGTTCAGGTACATTGGGTATTTCCCTGTCCCTGGAAGGCTTATAATCTAAGTTTGTACATGAGGCAGACTCCAGTCTGCCCAGCACTGGCCTTGTTCTCCAACTACTGAAACTGAATCTGACCAGCTATGATCAGGGCACAGACTGTAGAAGTCTGCCAAGCACTGGCTTTGCTTCCCAATTACAGGTGTTGACATCTAACCATCGCCACGTTCCTCAATTACTGGTGTCACCACTAAGCTTGTTTGGTGACTAAGAGGTTAAAGTTTAAAAGTAGTCTCTTAAAGAGGGGCTTTTAGTTGGAGTTGAATAGGATGACAGAGGGATCATGACAACACTTATTCAGGAATTCAGAATAATAAATTTTGAATGACTATTTATATAGCTTTACTTTTTTTGGTCATAAGTTCTGCCTTCTTGAAACACTTTTCATCATTGCACAGGTTATTTCTGTTTCTTTTAACCTCATAAATGCTCTTGAATGTCTGGTATAATTTCAGCATGGAACTTTTAAATAGCTTAGTTGGCATATGCTAAAGTTCATTTTAGCAATCCATGAATGACGATGATGCAGTCTAAGCATTGGCCATGTCATGCATGCAGAACCTTTGTATTTTTCAAAAGGGCAAGAAGCTTTCACTCACATAATGTACATTTATGACCAGGAAAAAATGCCATCATATAATTTTATCTGAGCAATGCAATTCTTTTTCTTACTGTTTGTGACGGATTTTGCTGTTTCTCTAGTTACTGATAGAGCTATGAGTCAACAGTTTTCAATGCAAATTACTAATGCACCAGAGTATAAATTGCCATCAGCACCATAATAATGGCAATGTAGTTCTCAAAATGTATCTGCATCTCAAATGAAATGCATTCAAACTTATCTGTGGGAAGTAGATAACAATCTAGAGTAGGGTCACATGATACTGTGAGGAAAGCAGGACATGCTCTTGAATTGCTCTGTGCCCCCCCCCCTAAAATCCATCTACATCACTTAAATCTCGGGGGTAATCGACCTGAACTCAATGCATGGACAAGTTTGTGACAAAATCTACAGCGATCATGTCCTCTAAGCAGGAAAGGAAGGATAAAGACAAGGCCCGGCAGACATTATACAAGATGATGGATGTGGCTAGCTCAGGTCTATCTTCAGTGAGGGGTGATATACTACTAACCAATTTGACCTCAGGCTATGGTCAAAACACTTGATGCCAAACTTAATAAGATATTTGACCAAGTGGACTTTATGCAGCAAACTGCTAGACAAATGAGTAAGGTCAGGTCCAGGGTGTTAAGTGCCAAAGGGGCTCAGAAGAATAGTGACAGATAAGGAGCCCTTGCGGATCCTGGTGTGTGTGCAGACAGAAAAAAAAAAAAATGACAATTTAGAGAACTATTCTTGGTGAAATAACCTGTGCTTTATAGGTTTGCAAAAAGCAATAGCTGAAACTTTGGTATCATGGCTGTCAAAGGAGCTTACTTTGAATTTGGAAGCAGGGCCTCTATGTGTTGATTGCATATCTTGCCTGGGGTCGCAGCATGTTGATGTGAACTGGCTGAGGGTGGTGATCACAGGATTCCTTAATTAAGACTGAGCTGTGGTGGAAGTATAGACAGAAGAGGGCGTTGCAATATGAAGGATACATGGTACACATTTTTCAAGATTTTGTTTTCCCTCTTTGGCAGTAAAGCTAAAGGTGTTCAAGCTGATTTGTGCAGAGCTGATTGAAAACGAAATGTGCTTCTCTTTCCAGGATCTAGGAGTGCTGTGAGCACATGTGGGCAAATGGTCAGCTTACAACTGTGGAGGACGCAAAAGCATTGTTGAAAAAGTTACGAAGCCCATCCTCTTGATCAAGCTTAGCTGTGAATCGAGCTGGTAGGTTCAATGAAGTTACAGTGCAGCACTCACTAAGGATACAGACTGGAATTCAGGAGATGACACCTTAATGATTAGAGTTTGGTAATATCACACCTCTGGCTTCCTGAGGATGAACAAAAAATCAACAGCACAATATGTCTTGGTTTGAGTGGATTATAATGATCACCTCCAAGTTTTTCTACAAGAACTCACTTCAGCTACAGTGGAGAATTATGTGCACTGGAAGGTTCAAAATCCATTTTTTAAAGACATTTATACCCCACATTTTCCCACACAAATTTGAGTTCAATGTGGCCAACAAGCTACAAGAAAACAGTACAAAATATGAAATAAAAACCATAATCCCACATATATCAACAAAGGAAAGAATCGTAAATACATATACAATAGGGGAAGGGGGGAGAAAAACCTAGGCATAAGTATCAATTAACAGAAAAACTAATTAATCATGTTGGGATCTAATGTATTTTGGCAAGGAATTCCTCCACTTAGTGCCTTGGTATGAAAAAGTTGCAGAATAAATTGACTTAAAACACAATCTTTGCCACCAGCGTAGATAGAATTACAATAATCAAATCAGGCCAAGACTACAGACTGTATAAGTAACCTGAAAATATCTATTGAAAAAAAAGGCCTGATTTGCTTCAGCTTCCAAAGTACCTTAAAAGATGTACTCCCTGATACTCAGCCTGCAGCGGTCAGGTTTTTTAAAACATTGATTGTCACCGGCTAAAATATCCGCTGATATTCAATGCTGGGCCAAGTCTGGGCACCAGCACTGAATATTGGGGGAAAATGTTTGGCAGGCTGGGCATTGACACTTATGCAGGCCCGGCTGAATATCAGCCAGGTCGCATAAGAGATATGCAGTCTCAGCTGAATGTCAGACTGGGCCTGCATAACTTTTTTGCTTAAAAAAAAAAAGCCCCCAAGCCCCCTCTTTCCCCCACCAATGTCCCCTCTTTTTGTAATTTTTTTTTATTTGTTGCATTTGTATCCCACATTTTCCCCACCTCTTTGCAGGCTCAATGTGGCTTACAATACATCATGAATAGTGAGAATGCATGAGAAAGTATACATTTAGTAATAACAGAAAGATTTTGAGTAACATGATAATGATAAAACATGGTAGTGTTTTAGCAAGCAATCATAGTAAGAAATATTTAAGAAATATATAAGAATTATATAGAAAATGTACATTTAGTAATAGCGAGAGAAAGAAAAAACATGATAGTGGTTTGGCAAGCAAATATTGTAGGGGCAGTTCTGGATCTGTGTGCAGGAGTTCATATTTATTGATCATTGTTGAATGCCTTGTTGAAGAGATGGGTCTTCAGTAGACTTCGGAAGTTGGCTTGTTCATAGGTCGTTTTTAGGTTTTGCGGCAGCGCATTCCAGAATCACCCTGCATTAAGACCTCCCTGGAAGACCTCCGCCCCCTCCAGTCATGCAAGTAGACCCACCCCAAGCCTACCTGTATCTCTGGTGGTCCAGTGGGGTTGTTGTGGGCAGCAGCACAGTCCCCTTATTCCTGCCCCTTGTGATGCCTCTGTAAAATGACTGCTGTGACCTTCACGGCTGCTTGCGGTACTACATAAAGTACTGCAAACTACCGTGAGAGGTTGCAGCAGCCATTTTAGAGAAGTTGAAGCTGTTGAACTTATTTGGATCTCCATTAAGTAGGGTAGATGCAGATAAACTGGGTATATGGAGTTTAATTTTACAGCAAATATTTTGTGCTTGGGATGTGGAGGTATGAGGGTGCAAGTGGGGGGGGGGGGGCACCCCTAGGCATCAAGATTGTGTCCTTCTTTCACACATGCTGCACTGGGCTATGTGTGTATGTGACGATGTAGAAGAGTTGGGGTTAGGGGGTAATGGGGGCTGGATGCAATGGAAGGGGTAGATGGGTGTGGAGAGAATGGGCTAATGTACATCCCTACCCCTTGTTAACCATGCAGTAAAGCCCATGGTAGCTTTCTGTGTCCACATCTGAGGTTAAAATGTTAGGTGTAGTAGTAGATTCATGGTTAAATGTGTACTTTCATGTCAATATGGTGGAGGAGAAAGTCCTATATAATTTGAGGTTAGTTTGCTGGATGAAATCTTTTTCTTTGGAATTCAAGTATCTTTGAATAGTTACTCAGGGTTTGGTTTTACCCCACCTGGATTATCGCAACAGGGTACCTTTGTATCCCAGAATAACACATGCATAAGCTTCAGGTTCTGTAGAATGTAGCAGCTAAATTGGTTCAGGGGGTTGAGGCAATTGAGCTACCCCCTTTCTGGCTTGACTACTTTGGTTTTCTTTAAAGCTAAGTACATTTAAACGTTTACTGTTTGTGTTGAAAATCTTATATGGATCAGCCCTTGGATATTTAAGTCAGTTTGTGTCGCTTTACATGCCTACCCAACATCTGTGTTTTGTTAAAGAGATTCAATAGCATAGTGAGTCAGGTTATGGAAAACGTGGAATAAAGCTATTTTAGGTAGAGGACCTGAAACATGGAACTGATTATTTTGGGGTCCTTTTACTAAAGGTTGTTAAGTGCAATGCACAATAAAATGTTTACTGCAAAACACATTTTAATTTTTTCTTAACTATATTTTGGAGGAGGCATGTCAATGGTGTGGAATGAGCACGGAAGAGTTATTCAGCTAGCCCATTTTGATTAGCATGATTAGACTTAGGAGCCTTTTCACTAAGGTGTGGTAGATCTACTGTGCGCTAAAAGAACACTACTGTGGAATACGCTGAGGTGTCCCGCGGTAGTGTTCTGCTTAGCACATACTAAACCCGTGCTGGAAAATATTTTTTATTTTCCAGTGCAGGAGGTGTGTCTGGGAGCGGGTAGTGTGGGCACATTACTGAGTGCTACCTGATTAGCGAGAAAGTAGCGCAGGAGACCATACTGTCTCCTAAATAGGTGGTGGTAAGGGGTCCCATGGCAGTGGTCATGGCTAATGAGCAAATTAGCGCATGACAATTTAAAAAATCCAATCACGGACATTTTACTACCGTGCTAAAAGTGGCCACAGCACATGGGAAACCCTGACAGCAGTGCCGATCACTTTTTAGTGCGGCTTAGTAAAAGGACTCCTTAATGCGGGAGCACTTAGCATCTCCTAAACAGGAGGTGCATTTATTATTTACAGTTGCTACACGCTAAGGTGCACTAGTGTTTTTAGCACGCACTAAAAATTAACTTGTGCTAATGCTAGAGACACCCATAGTTGGGTGTCTCTAGTGTTAGCATGTGCTAATTTTTAGCAAACACTAAAAATGCTAGCATGCCTACAGCACTGCTTAGTAAACAGGGTCCTTAGTGTACAATCTGCAAATTAAAGAATGTAAAATCCTTATTTGACTGGCACATTAAATATGGGTTTAGTGCGCAGGAAAGTACACCATTGAAACACACTACGCCCATTTTTAATGCTTTTTAGTGAAAGGGCCCCTTTGTCATGTAAGATCTTCTTCATCTCACAGGGATTTTAGATAGGTTTTGAAACATTGATTGTTTTAAGTGTTTGTTGGGTGATTGTCTCTGACCAGAGTTTTATAAAGATGTAATGCATTTGGTATTACCTTCCTTGAGCTAAAGATGATAAAGCAGACTAAAAATGCATATATTCAATTAAGAGTCACTAACACTCACCTAATGCAGCAAAAATGGCCTAATGTGGGACCTGCTAAAGCTCTCTGCATTAGTTTTGCCATTAGTGTGTGGTATTATTTTTTATTTTTATTTTTTGCAGGGAGCATGTCAGGGGTGGAGATTGGACATGGATGCGCTAATCACCAAGTGTTGACATTACAGTGGTGCTAATTGGTTACCACATACATAATGCAGGAGTTCTTTGCACCTACTCTGCGCATATCCAGCAGATAGCCAAGACCTGTCGCTTCTTCCTCTATAACATTAGCAAAATCCGCCCTTTCCTCTCTGAGCACACTACCTGAACTCTCATCAACTCTCTCATTACCTTTCGCCTTGACTACTGCAACCTACTCCTCACTGGTCTCCCACTTAGCCACCTATCCCCCCTTCAGTCCGTTCAGAACTCGGCTGCACGTCTTATCTTCCGCCTGAACCGATACACTCATATCACCCCTCTCCTCAAGTCACTTCATTGGCTTCCGATCAGATACCACATTCAATTCAAGCTTCTGCTACTAACCTACAAATGTACTCGATCTGCAGCCCCTCCTTACCTCTCAACCTTCATCTCCCCTTACGTTTCTACCCGTAACCTCCGCTCTCAAGACAAATCCCTCCTTTCAGTACCCTTCTCCACCACCGCCAACTCCAGGCTCCGCCCTTTCTGCCTCGCCTCACCCCACGCGTGGAACAAACTCCCCGAGCCCATACGCCAGGCCCCCTCCCTGCCCATCTTCAAATCTCTGCTTAAAGCCCACCTCTTCAACGTCGCCTTCGGCACCTAACCTTTACACCTCTACCCAGGAAATCTAGACTGCCCAACTTGACATTTCGTTCTTTAGATTGTAAGCTCCTTTGAGCAGGGACCGTCCTTCTTTGTTTATTTTGTACAGCGCTGCGTAACCCTAGTAGTGCTCTAGAAATGTTAAGTAGTAGTAGTAGTAGTAGTAATAAATAGGAGGGAGGGGTAGCCTAATGGTTATTGCAACAGGCTTTGGGCCTGGCAACCTGGGTTCAATTCCCACTGCAGTTCCTTGTGACCCTGGGCAAGTCACTTAACCCTCCATTGCCCCAGGTACAAAAACTTAGATTGTGATCCTTCTAGGGACAGAGAAAGTACCTGCATATAACATGTACAGCACTGCATACATCTAGTAGCACTATAGAAATGATTAGTAGTATTAGTAAGTGGTAAGTGCTCCTGCAATCAGGGCCTCTTTTACAAAGCTGCTCTACCGACTCTCAGTGCCGCTAATGAGAAGAAGCCCATTCAATTCCTATGGGCTTCCTCTAATTTGCCGTGTGGGAATGGCTAGCGTGGCTTTGTAAAAGAAGCCCTGATTGTGCTAATGCTAACATTAGCGCACGGCCAAAAATGCAATAAATGGAAAAAAAGCCCTTTTTGATGGCAGCAAGGGAAATGGGCTTAGCGTGCCCTTACATGAGACTTTCCCATGCGCTAAGCCCATTTCTCTTGCTGCCCAGCTTAATAAAATGGCCCCTAAATTAAATACGTTTTTGAGATTTCTCATTTAAAAAAAAACACAAAGGATCTCTTTTGCTAAATGGCACAAAGCCCTAATGTGCATTTAGCTTGAGAAAAACAGGCTAATGGAAAAGACATTAAAGCGTAGTGCAGTAATTTGCCTGTTGTTGCGCGATAAGCATGCCGTTACTATTTCTGAAAATCCTATTTTTTGAGGGGACATGTCATGGATAGAGAATGGGCACAGAATCGTTAATCAGTTAGCGTGTTTAAATATTTTCACCGCTGTAATTGGCTATTGCTTATGCTTAACTTATTCTTGCTGTACACTGCCTTGAGTGAATTCCTTCAAAAAGGTGGTAAATAAATCCTAATAAATAAATGGCTAATCTAGGGGTAATGTGGGAGAGCACCTCATAAATGGGAAGTGCTAAGGGCTGAATTCTATATATGGCGATGAAAGAAAGCATTATTCTATAAGCCGTACATAGAGGCTCTTTTACTAAGGTGCACCAAAAAATGTCCTGCGCTTGTGTAGGCTCGTGTTTTGGATGCTCGCAGGCCCATTTTTCAGTGCGCCTGCAAAAAAGGCCTTTTTTGTGGCCAAAAATGGACGTGCGGCAAAATTAAAACCAGTGCACATCCATTTTTGGCCTGAGACCTTACTGCCACCCATTGACCTAGCGGTAAGGTCTCACGCATTAACCGTGGGTAATCTTCACTGCACGTACAATGCCGATTACCACCGGGTAAGCGCCACATGGTAGAAAATTTCTACCATGTGTTTTGGATGTGGTCAAAAATAGAATTACCGCCCGGGGCACATGGAAGCTGGGCTTTTGTTCCAATTTGATGCACATTGGATGAAAATAAGTGACTACGCACTTTAGTAAAAGGGCCCTTTAAAGTTAAGCACAGTTTATAGAATAGCACTTACACCTGGGACTCATGCCTAACTTTAGGCGCAGCCATTTCCACCATATGAAATGTGGTGCAAATGTATATGCCCAAATTGGGTGCATATCCCCCGTATTCTATAACAACACACATAAATGCTAGGAATACTCCCATTCTACCCATGACACTCCTATTTATGCACCCCTTTTTTTACTCATGTGTAAAATTTAGGTGCAAATCCCATGCCTAAATTTACACGTGTAAGTTCCAATTAAATCTAATTAGTATCAATAATTGCTTGTTAAAAAGCCATTTATGTCACTAATTAGCTCATTATTCAATTAAATTGTGCGCGCAAATTGGGCATGCACCCAAATTTGTGTGCACAATTTATGGTGACTTTTGGTAACTCCCACATTAACCCCCCCCCCCCCGTTTACAAAGCCGCATGGCAATGCCAAGAGAGAATGGGCTGTGTCAGCATTACCGCACTGGCAGCCACAAGTGTAGCTTTGTAAACAGGGGGGCAACTTTTTTAAGGTACTATGTACTAATGGGAAAATTAAAGCATGACCTACAAAAAAGAAAAGCAAAATGCTTTTAAAAAGGCTGTGTAAAATCTGGGTTTAGCGCATGGAACGTCCTGCATTAGGACATGCTGTACCCAAAAGTTACCATCCTTCAGTAAAAGGGCCCCATAGATATTTGCAAACTGATTGTGTTTTTCTTTTTTCACCCAATTAGATTGTCTGTTTTGATGCCTTTCTTCCAAAATTAGGCATCAGACTTTAATAGAAAATTGTCTTTTGGGCTATTTGGGGGACACCCTCAATTTTTGGAGAAAAAAAGAGATCACTGACCTACACTGATCACTGACCTACACTAATCACTGACCCACTGATCACTGACCCACTATCTTTTTTTTTTTAATATATTTTTATTATTTTCACAAATTCAAATTCAATACATTAACTGACCCACTATCTTAATCAGCTCTTTCAAGTTGACAAAGATCTCTTTAAATTCAGTTGCAGTGCTGCACTTGTGGTTATACATAAGCTCTCATGTCATGCTCCACACATGATTTCCTTCATTGTCTGACTGATCTTTATCACAGAAGATGTGGAACCTGCACAATGAGCAAAGAGGACATGGATTTTTTTTTTGTTTTTTAGTACGATATCATCGTTTAATCAAACTACCAAATTAACAACAAAAAAATCCTTAAGCAATATCTCAAATATAAATTTTTCTATAATGGTCTTTTCAGATTAAAATGGGCCTTAGCTAACTGAAAAAGTGAAAATTAGTTAAATTAGTTGTGGGCCTACAATGGATGTCATGTGCTCAGACATTGTAGGTCCACAACTAATTTAACTAATTTTCACTTTTTCAGTTAGCTAAGGCCCATTTTAATCTGAAAAGACTATTATAGAAAAATTTATATTTGAGATATTGCTTAAGGATTTTTTTTTGTTAATTTGGTAGTTTGATTAAACGATGATATCGTACTAAAAAATAAAAAAAATCCATGTCCTCTTTGCTCATTGTGCAGGTTCCACATCTTCCGTGATAAAGATCAGTCAGACAATGAAGGAAATCATGTGTGGAGCATGACATGAGAGCTTATGTATAACCACAAGTGCAGCACTGCAACTGAATTTAAAGAGATCTTTGTCAACTTGAAAGAGCTGATTAAGATAGTGGGTTAAAGGATTTCAATAAAGGACTGGCAAGATAAGAAGGATAGGAGTTATCGTCTCACTTACTTCCAGTCTGTCCTATTAAAGATAAGACTGTGTTAGATACACACAAGTGTGGATCAACCACTGACACTTCTATCCCATGTCCATTTAATGCACTTTTTCATTAAGGGCCTGATTCAGTAAGGTTTTCTATGTTTGAGGGGGGGGGGGGATGGTGAAATAGGCTTTAAGCAGGAGAATGTCTTTCTTTTTCTTTTACTGCAGCATGTATGTGAAAATTAACTTGGAAATAATGGCTCTCTTCTGGCTCCTCTGAAAGGGTGACATGAGAAATCAGTGAGATTCTGTTCTAGGTCTGTAGATGTGTCCTTTCTTTTGTAAAAGGCATGATTAATTCAGTACTGGGAAGTGATGCACATAGGGGAAAATTATCCTATGCTTATACGTTTGTTTCAATAATACATTGAAATCCTTAACACACTGTGCAGTAACAGCAAAAAAAAAAAAGCAAATATAGTATTAAGACATACTGAGAAAAGGTTAGCAAACAAACCTGAAACATAAGAACATAAGAATAGCCATACTGCTCATATTAGCCCTCTCCTCAAGTCACTTCACTGGCTTCCTATCCGTTTCCGCATACAGTTGAAACTCCTCTTATTGACCTATAAGTGCATTCACTCTGCATCTCCTCAGTACCTCTCATCTCTCCCTACATTCCTCCCCGGGAACTCCATTCACTGGGTAAATCTCTCTTATCTGCACCCTTCTCCTCCACTGCTAACTCCAGACTCCATTCCTTTTGTCTTGCTGCACCATATGCCTGGAATAGACTTCCTGAGCCGGTATGTTAAGCTCCATCTCTCGCCATCTTCAGATCTAAGCTAAAAGGCCACCTTTTTGATGCTGCTTTTAACTCTTAACCCTTATTCACTTGTTTAGAACCCTTATTTTATCATCCTCACATATTTTTAGTTTTCTGACCCTGACAAATTCCTTCCCATTAATGTAAAGTGTTAAATAGGAGGAAAAAAAAAAAGAGTTCCATTTAAAAATAAAAAGGAATTCTTTTATTAACTGTAACTCACTGGAGGAGTTTGAGCTACTTCCAAGCATAAAATAGAAATACTGATACCATGACAACGTAGTTTGAATTTTCTTCATTGCAAGTACCAGATTTATATTTCAATGGTGCAAGTCAAATCAGTGGCAGACAGTCCAAGTTCAGAAAGACACACTAAAAAAAAATACCGCTTGGCAAGGAGAAGATTTGTAAGTTTGGCCGAAGCAAATCTTTCCATAGCAGTTTCATCCCCGTAGAGCTTCTAACTGTGAAAATCATTCTGACTGTAATTCTCCTTGGCACACCTAAAGGGGATTGTGAATTAAAGTCAGTGTTGCAAGAAATGTCACCAGCAACCATTCTGAAAGACTAATAAATCAAAATGGTCTTTGTTCACTCCATTTTTGAAAATGTTAACCCACTTGACCATGCAAAAGTGTGGTTCAATTTCTAGTTAATATGACACAGGATATATCATTAAAACTTATTTTTAATTGCACACTGATTTCATAGTCAAAAAGTCATATCACAAGATAAAATAAATACTAAAAGAAAGAAAGTAATGCAATGAAAAAAAGAGTGATGGATGATGAGAATGTATAAAATATCTGTCTACTAATACCAAAGATTTTGAAAGGATATTTTTGTAAATACTGTTTTATAATCCTTGTACAAGAATGAAGAGTAAGATAATCAGGCACAGGAAAACTTCAGTACTCTAACATTAATATAGTTTATACTAATGGATATAGACTTATGAAATGAGCACAGCGGAGACACTTTATATGCACTCATTTGCTCTTCTCTTAATCAAGTCTCTAGATATTTGGGCAATAAATATTGTCCAAAATAGGAAGAAAACTATCTACCCTGGGGATCCTACTGCAATGTGGATATTATGAATACATTAATTAAATGCCACCTTTTTTGCAGTTGCTTTCTGAAAGGTTGAAGAAATATTTACTCTCATATTCATTCACTGGTGTTTATCTAATGAATGGTAGTACAGCATGGATAACAACATCAGTATCTTTTATACAAGATTTAAGTCACATAACTAAGGATTTTGGTAGCTAGATCCATTAGGGGGAAGTTTTCCCCTCTCAGCAAACATTTAGCCACTTAAGCACTTAGACTTACAAAGTTACTTGGAGGGGGCATTTTCAATATGACGTCTAAGTCTGACTTTGGACATTTTGCTCAAAATGTCCAAAATTCAAGTGGCTAATATAGCCATTTGCAAAACGTCTCTTTTTTTTTTAATGGCTATTTTCTAGATTTGTTTGTGCTCTGTGTGATTATCTTTTTGACCCATTTTTGAAAAAAAAAAAAAAAACCATCCAAGTGAAAAACGCACAAAAGCAAGCCATTAGGATGTAGGAGGAGCCAGCATTCTTTAGTCTGGCCACACAGACATCCCAGCAGAGCAGTGAGGCACCCTAGGGGGCACTGCAGTGAACTTCACATAAAAGCTCCCAGGTACACCAGTGGCGTAGCTACGTGGGGCCAGGGGGACCTGGGCCCCCGTAGATTTGGCCCTGGACCCACCTGCCGACGACCTTCTCGACCCCCCCTCCCGCCACCAACCCTCCCCCGCCATCGCCGTGGGCTACCTTTGCTGGCGGGGGACCACAATCCCCGCCAGCCGAGGAGGTCCTCTTCTTCCCGCGAGGCTTTGTTCTGTTTCTGACGTCCTGCACGTTGTACATGCAGGACGTCAGACTCAAAGAAACAGAACAAAGCTTTGCAGATCAGCCAGGCTTCGTTCTGTTTCTGTGAATCTGATGTCCTAAACGTACAATGTGCAGGACATCAGAAACAGAACGAAGCCTTCACGGGAAGAAGAGGACCTCCTCGGCTGGTGGGGATTGGGGTCCCCCGCCAGCAAAGGTAGGTGACGGCAGGGGAGGGCTGGCGGTGGGAGGGGGGTCGAGAAGGTCGTCGGCAGGGGTCGTCAAAGTTGGCGGTGGCAGGGGGGGGGGTCGGCAGCACCGGGGGGAGGGGGGCTAAAATGTGCCCCTCACCTCAGGCTCTGGACCTCCCTCCCGCCAAAGTCTGGCTATGCCCCTGAGTACACATCTCATCCTTACCCCTTATATTGTATGGTGAGCTGTCCAAAACCCACAAAAAACTTACTGTACACAACTATACACCACTACAATAGCCCTTATATCTCTAAGTATCACCTATATTTGGATGCATTAGGTCTTTGTGGGTTTTGGGAGGCTGACACATTCTGCCACAGTTAAAGTGGATTATGGGCCTGGGTCCCCTTCTCCACAGTACAGAGACCTGCCCACTAGGCTACTTTAAGGACCTGCTTGCTGCTCTAATAGGACTGGCCATAACATCTGAGGCAGTAATATAGGCTGGTATATACTGTTTCTTTTATATCTTTGGGGGTGGGTAGGAGGGGTACAGTGACCACTTAGGGAGTAAGGGCAGGGAGTCATTTCTTTACTCCTCCAATGGTCATCTGGTCATTTAGGGCACTTTTTTGTGGCTTAGTCGTTATTAAAAACAGGGCTAGAGCAAAATGGGTTTTGAAAATAACAATTTGGACATTTTGGTAAGAAAATCGTCCAAATGCTGCTTTATGCCACTTTTTAGATGTTTTTCTCTTTCAAAAATGAGCGCCATAGTAACCTACGGAACTTTGTAAGTCTAATTGGTTTGAACATGAGCACCCCAGGTTTACCTAGATGGCTTAAATATGCATCTCAAAAACTCAGCACCTCTAAAGATGGAATTAGTTTGAGTAAAGTTAGGTATTTGGCAAATATTTTAGGAATTAAGTGTGTACGGGGCTCTTTTACGAAGAGGCACTATGAAATGCTATGAAATAGTGTGCCCTTTTACAGGTCTTTCCTATGTACTAATCATTTCTTGCATGACTGTGAAAAAGCCTATTTTGTATTTATTTCATTTATATCATTCAGGCCTACTTTGGAACTTTCATCAGCAAATGTCTAACCTTTAGCAATAGATTAATTCTAGGTCCTTTGTAGTTCATTGAGAAGCAAACATAAAATAATAGTGTAAATTATTCCTAATAGGGATATGCATTAGTTTTTGAAAAAAGGTAAATTAAGAATAATGGAATTATATTTGGTTAGTTTTGCTGCAAATTGATTCTGCAAGCCTGTGGATTTTCATGAATTATCATTTGTTCCATTCATTTTCATCATAGGTATGCAACCATCACCAAACACAATGGAACAACTCTGTAAGGGGGAGAATTGGGTGGGGTACAAGTCAGAAGCATGAAGAAGAGCTCTCACAGGCAGCCAAGGCAGTCCATCCTTGCTGGACTTGTTGAAATCCCATAGGCGATGTCACAGCTAGACTGAAAAGACAGGCAAGGTCCACAGACTTTCAGAGAGGGAGGGTGGGATAGCAGCTGAGGATCCAGTAATTTTGCTCAAAACAGAAATGTAAACAGTGAGAACAAAAGCCAGGAAAGAAAAACATTCCTCCACAGGCTACAGCACAGTGACAGAGACAAGCAGGCAGGCCACACACAGCACATCTGGAGAGAAAGCTGTGCTGTCTGTGGTTTCAAGCCTGAGGGTACACTTGCTGACTGACTGCTGCCAGTGCTTGGCCTTGGAGGGAAAGTACAAAAGGGGCTCATATAGTGTGCTAGGCAGAGGCAAGAATTCAGCAGTCATAGAGGGTAGACTAAAGAAAGCTTTAATTGCACTGTATGGTTGTTTCTAGTGCACTACTTTGCTAGATTTTCAATGCTGTCAGTTTCCAATTGTTGTACAGGGAGGAACTACATAATCGGAGTTCTCTGCGTGTGTGGGTGGGGAGCTGGTCAGGTACAAAGTTTTGAGTGTCATGGCAGTGTATCTCTATCTGTTGCACAATCATTATTTCTAAATTCTTAATGCAGTATCTTAACGAGACATCAGCCCAAACATCTGACAATCTAGTCTGAGCTCTTAAAGGGACCTAAGCCCAAATATCTGACAAACTATAGCAAGTATACATGCCTCCTGAATTCCAAAAGCACTGTTGGGTTATGCCATAAGTCGTTCTGAAGAGATACGTAAGAAAGACAGTCCCAGTACATGAGAGCTTACAAGTTAGTCTCAGCATATTTGCAGTCTGCAGAAAGGGTTCTCCCAGGTGTAGGTCAGGGAACAGAACACCAGTGGACACTCCAGGCATCTCAGTGAGTGAAGTGGTCTGGCAGGCTCTTAAAGGGACCTAAAACCAAATATCTAACAAACCATAATAGATGTTATCTGCCTTCTGAATTCTAAGAGCCCTATTGGGTTAAGTAGTAGGCAGGTAGGGCACTGATCTGAGGCTGGGGACTCCATCCCTCAGTTGGAATAGCAATTTCAGGAAAGCTACAGAGACAAGGAATAACAGTTCTCAAGTGGAGCCCCTCCCCCAGTGAAGTGGCATGCCAGAAGCAACATAGGCTGTAAGGCCCAAAAATACCCAAAGTGGGCCAAATCAGCAGCAACATAGGGTGATGAGGGCTGGTACAGCACCTAGATAAGCTGCAAGAACCTAAAACTCCTGAAGAGTGCCAACACAGCAGTAAGATAGTCTGAAAGACCCTACAACATCTAAAGAGGTCCAGCATATCACCTAGGTTAGCTCCAGAGCCCCCCAAAACCTCATGCACAGTGCCAATGCAATACCATAATGGTTGGAAGGCTCAAAAACATCTGAAAAGTGCTAATGAAGTTGCAAGGTAGGTTGGAAGGTCCTATAATATCTAAAGAGTGAAGCAGGGAGATCCAAGGTGGCCGCAGACGTTGACTCACAGTGATTCCTGGCTCCCTACTTCTACCTTTAATTTTCTTCTGTGTCCTTTTTTCCTACTCATTTAGATGCCTAAGAGATGTGGGCGAGTGTGGATTTCCCCTCCTACCTCAATGTCATCTCTGGTAGCTTTGGGACAGCAGACCATCGAACAGTGTATCGCAGCCTCTCAGTCAGTTTCGGGCATTCCTGCTGTAGAAGGGGAGACGGAGACCACCGTGCTACTGGGCAGTGATACATCACTGAACTCAATTTCTGCACTGCTGCCACTGGCCCTGCGTAGTCTGTGAGGCAGCAGCAGGTATGGCCTGGTATGGTGATCTCAGCTCTGGGGAAGATGACCACTCAGATGGCTATTCCAAGAGAAGAGATAGCAGCGGAGTCCCTGGGTGATGGAGAACCTTGGGAGTAGGAATATTGAGGAGGCTCAACTGCAGTCTTTGACCATCTCTCCCCCCCCCCCCCCCCTGGTTAAGCCTGCAGTCGTTACCATCAAGGAGTTATGGAAGACAGTGGATTCCATCCACACACTTTGTGGAGTATTTGCAGAATTTGTTTCTCAGTCGTTAACAAAAACACAGCTTGCTGAATCTGAAACCAACACTCTTAAAGAACAAGTTTTTTTCAATAGACCAGGAGTTTCAAGCTATTAAAGGTACACTATCTTCTCTGGTGGTGGACAAAATGGCTATACACCATAGATTGGGACTTATGGAGAACAAAGCTAGAGCACTAAACTTGCATATATTGAATTTTCCATGAGTTTTTTCTATGGCTCCTAGAGAAGTCTTCCATAAGTATTTAAAGGATGTTTTGAAATTCCTGGGTGAGACTAATGGGCTCATTTTCGAAAGAGAAGGGTGTCCATCTTTCGACATAAATCGAAAGATGGACATTCTTCCCTCAGGGATGTCCAAATCAGTATAATCAAAGCTCGATTTAGGACGTCTTCCACTGCAGTCCATCGCAAGGACATCCAAAGTTTAAGGGGGCGTGTCGGAAGCGTAGCGAAGGCGGGACTTGGGCGTGCCTAACACTTGGACGTCTTCGACCCATAATAGAAAAAAACAACGACGAACACTTGGACGTTTTCAAATGGACCTGTTTTTCTTACGACTAAGGCACAAAAAGGTGCCCAAAATGACCAGATGACCACTGGAGAGAATTGGGGATGACCTCCCCTTACTCCCCCAGTGGTCACTATCCCCCTCCCACCCTCAAAAAACATCTTTAAAAATATTTTGTGCCAGCCTCTATGCCAGCCTCAGATGTCATACTCAGGTCCATGACAGCGCATGCAGGTCCCTGGAGCAGTTTTACTTCAGACAGGTGAACTCAGGCCCATACCCCCCCCCCCACACCTGTTACATTTGTGGAGGAAACAGCAAGCCCTCAAAAACCCATCACAAGCCCACTGTACCCACATCTAGGTGCCCCCCTTCATCCATAACGGCTATGGTAGTGGTGTACAGTTGGATGTAGTGGGTTTTGGGGGAGGTTTGGGGGAGCAATTTATGAAGTCCACAACACTGCCCCCTAGGGTGCCCGGTTGGTGTCCTGGCATGTCATGGGGACCAGTGCACTACAAATGCTGGCTCCTCCCATGACCAAATGACTTGCATTTGGTCATTTCTGACATGGACGTTTTTGGTTTCGAAAATCACCGAAAGTCAGAAACATCCATGTCTAGGGACATCCATATCTAGGGACGTCCCAATTTAAGGATTGGGACGTCCCTGACAGTATTTTCAAAAGGAAAGATGGATGTCCATCTTGTTTCCAAAATACAGGTTTCCCCACCCCTGGATTTCGCTGTTTTGCAAGGACATCCAAATCGCAACTTGGACGTCCCTTTCAAAAATGCCCCTCCACGCCTCCTTTGAATAATATTTACTACATTTTGCCTCTTGGAAATGAACAAGGGAGAACTTTACAGAATGAAACTACTTCACTTGATGTTTCAGGCCTGTTAGAAACTTCTGGAGAATTTGTAACTTGAACAGTAACTTTGTTGATGCCATTTGTTTTGCTCAGGATAAAGATTTAGTTCTGCGCTTGCATTTTCGTTTTCAAAATGTGGATTCTCTAGGACATAAAATCAAAATTTTTCATGCTGTCTGGAAAAAAAAACAGGATCGTAGGAAAAAGGTTCTTGCATTGTAGCAGGAGAGCCTAACCCTGGGGGCAAAACTGTTCCTTAGATTTCCTTGTAAATGCAAGCAAGATTCAGCTGTATAAGACTTCTTATATTTTCTATTAACTATCTCAACTGCAAAACTTCTTACAGAGTATGAAATCTGGCATGGGGTAAACACCATACAGGTGTGAGATATGGAGAAGTTAGTTAGTATTTTTGGCTGAGTGTAGAATTCTTTTATGTTAATTTCCTTAATAGTAATCTCAGTTTTCTATTCTAGGATTCCCCCATATTGAGGTCTGTAATTTCTTTGTCTTGCATACCAATTGGTTAGTACAACTTTACTACATTGGATTTGCTTTGAATTGGAAACATTTCTATTCAAGTTTGTTTCTTGATGCATAGTAATAAATAAACATTTAAAGAAAAAAATCTAAAGAGCACCAGCACAGAACCTAGATCAGTTGCAAAGCTGTTGGAACTTGTTTCCTACTGGCCACTCCTGTCCCTATGCTTCCAAGCATCCTTCTTGCTTTAACTATCACCTTTTCTACCTGTTTGGCCAGCTTAAGATCATCACATATTATCATACCCAAGTTGTGCTCCCCTTCATGCCCTAAACTGTACTATTCCCTTGGGTTTTTGCAGCTCAAATGCATGACCCTGCATTTTTTAGCATTAAATTTTAGCTGCCAAATTCTGGACCATTTTTCAAGCTTCCCTAGGTCCTTCTTCATGCTATCCACACCACCAAGGGTGTCTACTGTATTGCAGATTTTAACATCATCCACAAAGAGGCAAACCTTACCAGATATCCCTTCAGCTATATCACTTACAAAAATGTTTAAAAAAAAACAGCCCAATAACTGAACCTTGAGGCACACCACTTGTAACATCCTTTCCTCAGAGTGAGCTCCATTTACCAGTTTCCTGTTGTCTGCCACTCAATCAGTTCCTAATCCAGTCAATTACTTTAGGGCTTATACCAAAGCACTCAGTTTATTTATTTATTTATTTATTGCATTTGTATCCCACATTTTTCCACCTCTTTGCAGGCTCAATGTGGCTTACAATACATCATGAAAGGTGGACTTACATTAGAAATAAACATTTTGTGTTATAGAAGGTTCTTGGGCAACATGATAAGGATAAAACAAGATAATAGTACAACAAGCAGAATATTATAAGACAGTTCTGAGTATATGTGAAGGAGTTGTGTATATTCACATTGGTTGGTCTTTGTGGTATGCCTTGTTAAAGAGATGGGTTTTCAGTAGTTTGCGGAAGTTCGTTAGTTCGCAGATCGTTTTTAGGTTGCGCGGTAATGCGTTCCATAACTGTGTGCTTCCGTAGGTAAAGGTTGATGCGTGCATTAGTTTGTATTTCAGACCTTTGCAGTTCGGGAAGTGCAAGTTGAGGAATTTATTAGTTGTCTGTGTGGAACTGTGTATAAAGGCTTTACTAAAATCTAAATACACCACATCTAGTGCTCTCCCATGATCCAATTCTCTGGTCACCCAGTCAAAGAAATTAATCAATTTGTCTGACAAGACCTGCCTCTAGTGAAACAATGTTGCCTCGGGTCCTGTAAGCCATTGGATTTCAAAAACTTTACTATTCACTGTTTTACAAGTGTTTCCATTAATTTACTTACCACAAAAGTCAAACTTACTGGCCCGTAGTTCCCAACCTCTTCTGTACTTCTGGTTTTGTGGAGAGGGAGCACATCTGCCCTTCTCCTGTCCCCCAGGACCACTCCCAACTCTAGAGACATTGAAAAGGTCAGCCAGCAGAGCCACAAGAACTTCTTTCAGTACCCTTGAATGAATGCCATCCAACCCCATTGCTTTGTCCACCATTAGCTTAGCTAGCTCCTTACGAACACAGTCCTTGAAAAACATTCAGGGACTACCTCCCCTCCATTCCTAAAGGTAGGAGGTCAATACTCAGTATGGTTTAAGTGTGCAGGAGAGGCTCTTGCCCACTTAAACCAAACTGAGCTGTCCAGCTGAACCCTTCCCCGGCAACAATCCAGGGTCCAACAACCATGGATAGCTACAATCAAGGGACTAAGTCTGACCAGAATTGATCTACCTTTCAACCACTACTACAGGAGGAAGTTCAAACACTGCTGCTGAGATACTCACATTCATACTGAATCCTCGACCAGTGTCCCAGATCTCTACTGTCATCAGTCCCATCAGAAGCATTGTAATGGCTGACACACAGCCTAAATAAGCTCTTAGTCTCTGGTTCCCTCCCCCAAACATGGGTAAAATTGTACTTACTCCTTTTCTTAAGAGCCCAGGTCTAGATCTAGCCCTGACTGCAAACTATCGACCTGTAGCCAGTATACCTCTCTTCACCAAGATGCTGGCATCCTACGTCAGCAGACACTTCTCTTCGTATCTTGAAATATTCCCAATCCTACATCAACCTCAATTCGGCTTCAGATCATCACACAGCACCAAATCCCTACTGCACACCCTAACTACGTATGTCAAGCAGCACCTTTGTAAGGGTGATGAGGTGGTCCTTTTGCAGTTCAACATTTCAGCAGCTTTCAACAGTCAACCACACATTCCTACTGGAACAGCTAGCTGAATTGGCATTGCGGGAATGGTCCTCAAATAGTTCAGAGAATTCCTATTCAACAGAAGCTACTCAATCAAACAAAATCATCATCTCTCAATACTGGATTCCAGAATGTGGGGTCCCAAAAAGCTCTCCAATCTCGCCTATACTTTTCAACTTCTTCATGTCCTCTCTAAGCTTGATAGACCTAAGGCAGGGCAAACTCATGCAGCCTTATGCCGATGACATTCTACTCTGTAATAACAAAAACCCTTCCAAGCTGATAGCATCTGGGGTGAATGCTATCCAGATCTGGGCACATATCGCAGGACCGGTCCTAGGGTCTCTGGTGCCCCCCTGCAGACGATTAGTTGGTGCCCACGTGCCCCCCTCTGGCACCCGCGCACCCCTGCCCCCCCCAGCATCTCCTTTCTTTCTTCTCCCACCCTGCCCCTGTCCAGCGATTCTCCTTCGCCCGAATCGCCCCATCCCCCACCGCCCTTGGTGCTTTAAATCTTTAATTTACCTCCGTTCCAGCAGCCACGTCATTTGAAAGCCTTGCCCTGTCTCTAGCCTTCCCTCCCTTCGTGAGTTCGTTCTGCAGTCCCGCCCTCGAGGAAATGACGTCAGAAGGCGGGACTGCGGAATGAACTCACGAAGGAAGGGAAGGCTAGAGACGGGGCAGGGCTTTCAAATGATGCGGCTGCTGGAACGGAGGTAAATTAAAAGATTTAAAGCACCAAGGGCGGCGCGGTATGGCGTCGCAGCATCGCAGCGGCGCCCTTGAAGGCAGGCGCCCCCCTGCAGCACTTACCCCGCTTACCGGGTTTGACCGGCCCTGCACATATGACTAGATTGAAATTGAATGTTCAAAAGACAAAGATTCTATGGTTCGGGAATCCTGGGTTTAATGCTGCAACCTCAGTATCAATCGGCAACATCAACCAGCTCTGGAGAAAAACCTTTTTTAAAATTAGACAGTTACGACTCATATGATCTTTGTTTGTCCAAGCAGACTTCACACTGATGGTTCAGATGCTTATCCTCCCCCACCTGGACTACTGCAACATCCTGCTGCTTGGCATTAGAGCTAGAGATCTTACGAGATTGCAGATAATCCAAAACAAGGCATTGAGACTAATATTCAAACTAAAAAAGCACGACTGCATCTCTCCTGTCCTGGCCAAACTACACTGGTTACCAGTAGCAGAAAGAATTAGGTTCAAGGCTGCATGCTTCATTTTTCAAATTTTGCATTTCTTCATTAAGCCTTGCCCGATCTGTTATACTAAGAGATCAGCTGTTCCTCTCCTCCCAGCCCTACAAGGGCACAAAATACCAGAGATATTTCAAATCTCTACTCCTTGCGGTGGGCCCTTCCTTATGGAACTCACTCCCCCTTGCCATCAGAACAGACAACACATACCTTAGCTTCAGGAAAAAACTAAAAACTTTTTTCTTCCCCAAACCCATCATGTAACCCTGACATTGTTAGTCCAGACAGCCAAGATATCGGTACCTATAGCAGCGATTATGCCCCTCCCCCTGATTTCCACTGTAGTTTCTGATTGATTTTTGTAAACCACACTTAACCCTAACAAGAGGATATTAGTGGTATATAAGTCCTAATTTGATTTGATTTGATTGATTTGAGTTTCTGGTGGACTTGTATCTTGGCTAATTTGTCATTGACTACCTGGGGCTAGGTGGGTGAATGGGAAGTGTTGTTGGGGAAATTATATTTCAATTTGTTACTTGTTGTTTGATTAATAAAGCTGTGGCCAGTGTTTTTGCTAATTATTTTTGAAGTGTAGTTCTCTTTATTGAGTGTTTGTTGTGACTTGGAGAAGTTGAGGTGGGAATGCCAATGTTTTACCAAAGCCTTTGTCTTGCAAAAATTTACATTAAATCATTCAATATAAGTCAGACACAAGAAAACAAATTTGAAAAGAACCACATCAGATCTGCACCAAGGGGGGGGGGGGGGGGGGGAGGGATGTAGATCATACTGCCACCAGAATAAAAAAAAAAGCCAGAAGGTACCTTAATAAAAAAAAAGTTGTAAATAAATGTAAAAAGGAACTGAGGACAGTGCAGACCTTGGTTGAACACTATATTTCAAATCAAAATATTCAGAAACCTCTGTTCCCATCCAAATCTGCTGACTAAAACTAGACATGAATGATATATAAACCACTAATTCCAAGTTCAGCCAATCTGTAAAACTGCATTGGGAATATACATACATAAACAATATAAAATGTTTTATGCCTATTTTTTTCCTAGATGACTTAGAAAAAAAGTAAAAAGGTAGATAGTAATAATGTCTCAGAACTCCAGCCAGGCCAAAAGACATGCTGCAGCAGGACATGTTTATCCACTCCTACCCTAGCTGAGAATATGTAACCATCTCTCTGACCTCATGTGCAACTTTCTTTAAATCAGTCACCTTACTTTCTAACTCTTCCTACTTTCTTACCTATCCATATGTTACATCTTTGCTTTACCCTTCACTGTCAGTTATAATGCTCTGTAACGTATTGTGTTGACATTGTAAGTAGTGTACTATCAGGCTTATTTTCGAAAGAGAAGGGCGCCCATCTTCCGACACAAATCGGGAGATGGGCGTCCTTCTCTCAGGGTCACCCAAATCTGCACAATTGAAAGCTGATTTTGGGCATCATCAACTGCTTTCTGTCGTGGGGATGACCAAAGTTCACGGGGGCGTGTCGGAAGCATAGCGAAGGCGGGGCTGGAGCATGCTTAACACATGGGCGTCCTCGGACGATAATGGAAAAAAGAAGGGCATCCCTGACGAGCACTTGGGCGACTTTACTTGGTCCATTTTTTCTTGCAACCAAGCCTCAAAAAGGTGCCCGAACTGAATAGATGACCACTGGAGGGAATCGGGGATGACCACCCCTTACTTCCCTAGTGGTCACTAACCCCCCTCTCACCATTAAAAAAAACTTAATTTTTTTTTTTTTGGTCAGCCTCAAATGTCATACCCAGCTCCATGACAGCAGTATGCAGGTCCCTGGAGCAGTTTTAGTGGGTGCAGTGCACTTCAGGCAGGCGGACCCAGGCCCCCTCCCCCCACCTGTTACACTTGTGGAGGTAAATGTGAGCCCTCCAAAACCCACCAGAAAGCCACTGTACCCACATGTAGGTGCCCCCCTTCACCCCTTAGGGCTATGGTAGTGGTGTACAGTTGTGGGGAGTGGGTTTTGGGGGGGTTGGGGGGGCTCAGCACCCAAGGCACGGGATCTATGCACCTTGGAGCAATTTGTGAAGTCCACTGCAATGCACCCTAAGGTGCCCAGTTGGTGTCCTGGCATGTCAGGGGGACCAGTGCACTACAAATTCTGGCTTCTCCCACGGCCAAAGGGCTTGGATTTGGTCATTTTTGAGATGGGTGTCCTCGGTTTCCATTATGGCCGAAAACCTGGGACAACCATCTCTAAGGTCGACCATCTCAACATTTAGGTCGACCATCTCTAAGGTCAACCTAAATGTTGAGAGTTGGGCATCCCCAACCGTATTATCAAAACGAAAGATGGACGCCCATCTTGTTTTGATAATACAGGTTTCTCCGCCCCTTCGCAGGGCCATCCTGCGAGGACGCCCTCATGAAAACTTGGGCGCCCCGTTCGATTATGCCCTCCACGCCATACTTTGTATTGTTATTTGAATATTTTTTACTACTGTAATTGCCTATTGCTCATGTTTGATCTATTCTTACCGTACACCGCCTTGAGTGAATTCCTTCAAAAAGGTGGTAAACAAATTCTAATAAATAAATATTAATGATCATCTAAAACCTTATGGTGATCGATAAAATTCTTTAACTGTTGAAAACTAACTTCTAAATGATTTTTGCCCAAATTGAAAGGATAGATATTTGTTGATAATTGGATAGATCTCTGGGATCAGGAGTTGACTTGTTTAGAACTGATTAAGTCCTAGTCTGTTTTAGGTAGATTGGTAGAGATCTGTCCCTAAGGGAGACATAACATACTGAAAAGAAAATTTCTGATAATTTTGAGTCCCTTCTACTGCACCAGAAAAAAATATCAAGTGCAGTACAGATATTATACATGGATTGTAAAGGCTTACATCTTTGGAGCACTTACTGGGAAATCTATTTCCAACACAGTAGAAAGAGTCTGCTCTACAGTAACATTTCTGAATGCTATCAAACTGCTCAAACAGTCCTCTCCATTTTCATATCAACATGATTTAAATATTGCTGTGGAAAGAAAACTAAGGCTAAATGATCCATATAAGAAGTTAATGTATAACAGTATAAAACAGCTCTCATGAGAGACTTAAAGCCCTTTTGATTTTCTTTCTTTATTTTAGCAAACTGTTTCAGTTTGTCTTATCCTTCAGGTGTCTGTATGCTTATATTAATGTGAAGTAAGCCTCTCTGTCAAGTACAGGGGTGCTCCTGCTCCATTTGTCACATAACTTGTTACTTATTTTAAGTAAACCAAGGCTGTACATAACTAGGATTAACCCTCTAAGGGGAAAGGGAAATGGGACTTGATATACCACCTTTCTGAGGTTTTTGCAACTACATTCAAAGCGGTTTACATATATGCAGGTCCTTATTTTGTACCAGGGGCAATGGAGGGTTAAGTGACTTGCCCAGAGTCATAAGGAGCAGCAGTGGGAATCGAACTCAGTTCCCCAGGATCAAAGTCCACTGCACTAACCACTAGGCTACTCCTCCATGACATCTTTCAGTCCTCCCTTCGTTGCCAATGTAATGTCAATACTCATTTCCCTCTAAACAACCACTTCACTGCTTGATCTTCTTCCTTCATATGTGAAAAAAAATTCACTAACACATTTATTGCTCCCTTACACACTATGATCTCCAAAAGCATTGACAGTGGCCTTGTTCCTAAAAAAATGGAAAACAGCTTGAATCTTTCCTAAACACAAGGATCAAAAACTTAGTCCTATACTCATATGTAATTATTGGCAAAAATTACTGAACCAATTAGACTAACCAAATGTTAGTCTAAACCAAAAGATCAGTGGAGAACAAACACAATGTTCAAACCAGAAGGTGTATAATACAAATAGTTAAAAGTCTATTTTATTAAAATGACACCTGTACAAGGGCCATGTTTCAGCTTAATGGCCTGCATCAGGGGTCCCAAATATATCTAAAACAAATGTCAAAAGAAGTACACCCTGACTCACTAATTTCTTTGATTATTTTTTTGTTTTTAGTCCAGTGCAACTTATAAAGCTAAGTCCCAATTGTTACAATTTTGTTGGCAAAAAAAAAAAATGCCAAGAGATACAAATTAGAATATAAATGTTGACACCATAAAAGACCAAAATGACCAAATAATAAACAATGCTCAAATTACCTAAACTACTGTATTTTTCTTTTTATTGTTTTTCACATGTGTTTATTATGTCGAGGGAATAGTATAGATGCTTTTACCACATATACCATTGTATATTATCTTTACATATTTATAGTTTTTTCCTTTTATCTTTACTGTACTTGTGTTTGCCCTAGTGATTTGCACTTAAAGATGCTTTGATCTTTAAGGGGACCTTTTACAAAGCCGCAGAAGGGCTAACGCATGGGTAGCATGCGCCAAATTGGCACTAATGCCATGGTAGCACATGTGCCTGGTGGTAATTCTGAGTTTGGTGTGCGCTGAATCCGTGGTAGAAAATATTTATCTATTTTTTTACCATGGAGGGCATTCCCGGCAGTAATCGGCAGCATAGCCAAGTTGGCATGTGTTTCATGGTTACCACGCGGGTAGCACCTAAGGCCTTACCATTAGGTCAATGGCTGGTGGCAAGGGCTCAGGCCATAAACATTTCACACCCTTAAACAATCAATGGTACTAAGACATGTAGACTACTGCAATGGAATTTATGCAGGATGCAAAGAACAAAATGTAAAAAAACTTCAGACCGCTCAAAACACGGCAGCTAGACTTATCTTCAGAAAAACACAATTCGAAAGTGCAAAACCCCTCTGCGAAACACTACACTGGCTCCCAATCAAAGCATGAATTGCTTTCAAAATCTGCACTCTGGTTCACAAAATTATTTATGGCGAAGCCCCGGGATACATGACAGACTTGATCGACCTACCAACTAAAAACACATCTGAATCAACGCGGACGTACCTAAACCTGCACTACCCAAGCTGCAAAGGACTCAAATACAAGTCAACTTACTCATCCAGTTTTTCCTACATAAGCACACAACTGTGGAACGCATTACCAAAAGCCTTGAAAACTACATATGACCACCTACACTTCCAGAGAACACTAAAAACTTACCTGTTTAAAAAGGCATACCCTACCAATCCAACATAAATGCCTAATCTCTGCAACACAACAAAACTAAAATATGTAATGGACATAACACAACTCTTCCGCTGTACGATTCCCTTATGTGGCTGTACCACATGAACTTTATCTTGCCACAGCATCACTTTGTATTTGTTTAAACTATATCTTACCACAACATCACTTTGTATTTGTTTACACCGGAGTCTGCAAACGCCTCTCCGGCACCATGTAAGCCTCATTGAGCCTACAAATAGGTGGGAAAATGTGGGATAAAAATGTATCCGTTTTCACATCCTGTTCAAACTTCTTCTACTAACCTATAAATGTACTCACTCTGCTGCTCCCCAGTATCTCTCCACACTTGTCCTTCCCTACACCCCTTCCCGTGCACACCGCTCCATGGATAAATCCTTCTTATCTGTTCCCTTCTCAACTACTGCCAACTCCAGACGTCGCGCCTTCTGTCTCGCTGCACCCTACGCCTGGAATAAACTTCCTGAGCCCCTATGTCTTGCCCCATCCTTGGCCACCTTTAAATCTAGACTGAAAGCCCACCTCTTTAACATTGCTTTTGACTCGTAACCACTTGTAACCACTCGCCTCCACCTACCCTCCTCATTCCTGTACACATTAATTGATTTGATTACTTTATTTTTTGTCTATTAGATTGTAAGCTCTTTGAGCAGGGACTGTCTTTCTTCTATGTTTGTGCAGCACTGCATACGCCTTGTAGCGCTATAGAAATGCTAAATAGTAGTAGTAGTAGTAACAAACAAATAAATAAATAAATAAATAGACATGCACTAGTTTTAATTTTTGTGCATGCCCATTTCCCGGCTAATTAAAAAATTACCTTTTTCCCAGCCATGGTAAAAAGTGGCCCAGCACACACCAAAAAGATGCGCCCACACTACCACAGGCCACTTTTTACTGTGGCTTTGTAAAAGGACCCTAACCTGCTTTTAATCGAAAGAGAAAAACGCCTATATTGTGACCCAAATAGGGAGATGGGCGTCTTTCTCCCGTGGGCGCCCAAATCGGTATAATCGACAGCCGATTTTGGGCGTTTCCAATTGCAATCTGTCGCGGAAACAGGTAAAGTCGACGGGGGGTGTCGGAGGCGTGGTGAAGGTGGAACTGGGACGTGGTTATCGGCCGAGGAGAGATGGGCGTCTTTAGCTGATAATTGAAAAAAAAGGCGTTTTTACCGCGATTTTGGGTCACTTTTTTTGGACCCTTTTTTTCAAGAACAAGTCCCAAAAAAGTGCCCCAACTGCCCAGATGACCACTGGAGGGAATCGGGGATGACCTCCCTGGACTTCCACAGTGGTCACTAACCCCCTCCCACCCCCAAAAAAACCACTTTAACAACTTTTTTTCCAGCCTCAAATGCCGTACCCACCTCCATGACAGCAGAATGTGTTCTATCCTGTGACAACCTTTCCCTGGTTCTGATGTGGCTCTCGGGTGAGTGTGACACCTTTTCTGTTATGTGGGTGTAGGGTATTGGGCTCTGTGATTCCACTAACTTGTGGCAAATGCTCACGATGTTGGTAGTTGGTAGGCTCTACTCCCATGGTGCTTTTCCCCCTGCTTACTGGGTCAGAGTGTGCCCTGTTGTGTTTCCTGTTGTAGTCCATGCGGTAGTGGCCATTTTTGTAAGCCAGTTTTAGTTCCCTTTCCTGTGTTAGCCACGTTAGACAACTTAGTTCTTCCCTTGAATGTGGCTGAAAGAGGGCATTGTACAGCATTCTGCCAGCTCTGACCTACTGCTCATCTCAGTACCAGGGAGACTCATTGCCAGTGGGGTACAACCTCTGATCTGCAGTTAACTGTGAGTAAAGGCGGTTATTCCAATAAAGGACGTTTTCGGAGAGATTAGTCTTCAGGTGTCAACTGGTGTGCCAATGTTATATAGCAGCAACCAGTCCTAGAGGCCTACGTGTATGCAGGTCCCTGGAGCACTTTTAGTGGGTACCGCAGTGCACTTCAGCCAGGTGGCCCCAGGCCCATCCCCCCCACCTGTAACACTTGTGCTGGTAAATGGGAGGTCTCCAAAACCCACTGTACCCATGTAGGTGGCCCCTTCACCCCTAAGAGCTATGGTAGTGTTGTACATTTGTGGGTAGTGGATTTTGGGGGAGGGGGGTTGGGAGCTCAGCACCCGTGGTAAGGGAGCTATGCATGTGGGAGCTTTTTCTGAAGTCCACCGCACTGACCTAGGGTGCCCAGTTGGTGTCCTGGCATATCAGGGGGGCCAGTGTACTATGAATCCTGGCCCCTTCCACGACCAAATGGCTCGGATTAGGATGTTTTTGAACTGGGCGTTTTTAGTTTCCATTATCACTAAAAAAAAATAAACGCCCAGCTCAAAAACATCCATTTTTTCGAAAATTCGGTTTGGCCCGCCCCTTCACGGACCCGTTCTCGGAGATAAACGCCCATGGAGATAGGCGTTTCCGTTCGATTATGCCCCTCTTTATGTCTAGCTAACCACAGCCGTGATCATGCAATGTTTTAATAGGAAAAACTGCATTTTCTGTAAAAACAAGAAGTAACTAGATCTTTTATTAGAGATAAGAAACATTAGTAATCATTAAAGAGGTGGCATTAGAACAATTCTACCATCTAGTGAACCACTTGGTGTCAGCATGAAATTCTAGACATCAGCTGAGACATCAACACCTTCTATATTCCTGAGATAAGATGTTCAGCATACTGAGACTATATTTATCTTGGTTTTTCTCATCAATGTCTGTATCACAATGACATGACAGTTTTGCCTATAAAAATCTGCGCTTTGATGCCTGTAAGCTGGAAGACATCCCAATTCAGGGGGCCAAACAGTAGTTCTGTGTTATGATCTTCTACCATTGCTAGCAACTACTGTTATACACAGAAGTGAATGAAGGTATCTCTCACTTAGGGGCTTTTCTACTAAGCTGTGTAAGCGTCTACGCATGCCCAATGCACGCCAAAATGGAGTTACCACCCGGCTACCGCATGACTCTTGCAGTAATTTTATTTTTGGCGCACATCCAATAGGCGTGGCCGGAAAATAGTTATTTTCCTATGCGCGTATCGGATGCGCGCCAAGTGGCATTTGTCGCACGTAGGTCATTACTGCCTGGTTACTGCATGAGACTTTACTGCTAGGTCAATGGCTGACGGTAAAGTCACAGACCAAAAATGGACGCGAGGCAATTTTGATTTTGCCGCACGTCCATTTTCGGCAAAAATAGAAAAAAAAGGCTTTTTTTACAGGCATGCTGAAAAATGGATTGGTATGCGCCCAAAACCCGTGCCTACACTACCGCAAGCCATTTTTCAGCACACCTTAGTAAAAGGACCCCTCAACTTCTTGTTAGCTTGCATTCTATTCTATTCAGTCTCCATCCTCAGGCCAGAGCTATATACATAGCCGCCTTTCCCCTCTCCATTCCCTCCCCAGCAAAGATCTGCACCTGAACTAAAACCTCCACACCTGCAAACATCTTTCCAAACCCTATAAATAAAATCATAAAAAATCTCATCATGCAAAACAAAAGAGCATAAATGTTGTACACGTAAATTAGACATAGATATCACCAAACTGCACAAGTATGCCGCTGATGCAGGTATAAGCTGAAATGTGGCCGTGCCAGACTATCTTTTAAAAAAATGTTACTGCACTACTACAGACATTTTTCCTTCTTTATTTCCCAACTTGTCTTTATCCTTGGCTTGTGGTGTGTTGGGATCAGCTGCTGTTTTTGTCTGAGCACATACATCCCAGGAAATTTCATGTAAGGCTACTTCTATGATTTTATTGTACCTGTTAAAATCATCTCCATGAGGGTAACTTTCAAAAATGCATCTGTGACTAAAGCAATAATCTAGTCTCAGAAGTAGACTAGTAAAAATTGCTTGTCTGATATATGTATAAAATTAAGCATGTGTAGCCTGAACACAAGCAATTTCATTTGGACTGAGAAGAAGCATTTCCCAGGGCAAAGTTGGGAGGGGCTTGACTTTTTAAAAGTCACCTGTATATAGTAAAATAACTCAAAAATATTAGGCATTCTGTTTTTTTTTTTTTACATTTGCCGAAGCTCACACAGAGAAAAATGTGAACATACATTTTATATGTCACACTTTTATCCCAATGCTCAAACAAATTATAAAGCAGCCAGTATAACACTGACTTCTATGATAGCTTACATTCAGACCTCAGAAGCGACTCATTTCATGAGGTACTTTCCCTCGTGATTTGCTTTAATTGTTATTGGTCTAATTGTGTTCTTTTTATAACATTCTTTTTTTTGTAACATTCTTTTTTACTTTAATTTGTCCCTATATAATTAATAGAAACTTATTGAAAAGGACCCTGGCCAACATGGACCATGTTTTGCTCTGCTGCATCAGGTTGGTCCTAAAAATAGATTAAAATTCAATAAGAATTATGTTAATGAAACACCTATTCATAATGTTTTAATAACCCCATTTATATATATGCCTGACTTACCTCCCAATCAGCTGACTAGAAAAACTAAGCTATCAGCTAACATGATTATAACAAAGAGTACCAATCAATTTCAAGATTCAGACCCCATGGATATACTGTTCCCAAATCAATGATTCATTTTTGCTCTTTATAATTCAGCATCGGTATACCTGTGAGGTTTGAATCTTGAAATTGATTGGTACTCTTTGTTATAATCATGTTAGCTGATAGCTTAGTTTTTCTAGCCAGCTGATTGGGAGGTGTAAGTCATCTGACCTGTTAAAAGGTTGGCCTTTTTTTTTTGGTAAGCGTCACCTTTGAAACATTGTAGTGAAAATATGCCACAGCAAAATAGTGAGGTAATTCAGGCATATATATAAATGGGATTATTAAAACATTATGAATAGGTGTTTGATTCAAATTCAATGAGAATTATGTTACTTAATCTATCTTTAGCACCAGCACTGACGCAGCAGACCGAACATGGTCCATGTTGGCCGGGGTAATTATAAAGTGATGAATAATGTTACAAAAAGTAAAAGAATGTTATAAAAAGAACAAAATTAGACCAATGACAATTAAAGAGAATCACAAGGGAAAGTACCTCATGTGAAACGAGTCGCTTCTGAGGCCTGAATATAAGCTATCATATTGTTGAATGTTATAGTGCCTGCTTTATAATTTCATTGAACATTGGGATAAAAGTGTGACTTGTTGACAACCCCCACCATTGAATAAAGTTAGAGTGACCCATATAAGTCATACATTTTACATGGGCATACAGTTATAAATTTGCCTCTTTAGAAGTGAATTTTCAAAACATTTTGTTTGGCTAGATTTTGGAATTATCTGGAAAAATCACATTCAGGCTTGTTTTTGAAAGAGAAGGACGCCTATCTTTTGACACAAATCGGAAGATGGGCGTCCTTCTCACAGGCTCATCCAAATTGGTTTAATCGAAAGCCGATTTTGGCCGTCCTCAACTGCTTTCCGTTGCAGGGACAGCCAAAGTTAATGGGGGCATGTCGGAGGCGTGGCAAAGGTGGAACTTCGGCGTGCCTAACACACATGGATGTCCTCGACCCATAATGGAAAAAAAGGGCGTCTCTTATGAGCACTTGGACGACTTTACCTGGTCCTGTTTTTCTTACGACCAAGGCACAAAAAGGTGCCCGAACTGACCAGATGACCACCGGAGAGAATCAGGGATGACCTCCCCTTACTCCCCCAGTGGTCACTAACCCCTCCCACCCTCAAAAAATCTTTAAAAATATTTTGTGCCAGCCTCTATGCCAGCTTCAAATGCCATACTAGGTCCATCACAGCAGTAAGCAGGTCCCTGGAGCAGTTTTAGTGGGTGCAGTGCACTTCAGGCAGGCAGACCCAGGCCCATTCCTCCCCACCTGTTACATGTGGTGGTAAATGTGAGCCCTCCAAACCCCACCAGAAACCCACTGTACCCACATCTAGGTGCCCCCTTCACCTGTAAGGGCTATGGTAGTGGTGTACAGTTGTGGGTAGTGGGTTTTGGGGGTGGGTTGGGGGGCTCAGCACACAAGGTAAGGGAACTATGTACCTGGGAGCAATTTATGAAGTCCACTGCAGTGCCCCCTAGGGTGCCCTGTTGGTGTCATGGCATGTCAGGGGGACCAATGCACTATGAATGCTGGTTTCTCCTACATCCAAAGGGCTTGCATTTGGTCATTTCTGAGATGGGCGTCCTTGGTTTCCATTATCGCCGAAAATCAGAAACGACCATCTTTAGGGACGACCATCTCTAAGGATGACCTAAATTTCAAGATTTGGGTTTCCCCGACCGTATTATTGAAACAAAAGATGGATGTCCATCTTGTTTCGATAATACCCCCGCCCCTCCATCAGGACACTTTGCGAGGACGACCTCAGCAAAACTTGGGCGTCCCTTTCGATTATGCCCCTCATTGTGAATGGCGGAAAATTTCAAAACAATCTAAACTTGGTCTGAACAAATCATCTTCACAAACTTGCTAAAAAAACAGATGTACAACTGGTAACATTCCTAGGATTAGAACATTGCATGGGGACAGAAATTTTACCCATCCCCGCCCATCGTCAATGGAATCTAACCTACACCCACCCATACCTACTAAGATCCATTCCATCCCCAAATTTAATCTCCTCCATCCCCACTCATACCCACAAAAGTTGAAAATATTACTTTTTCTCACTGCCCTCTGTTTCCTCCTGACCCCAACGGCCTCCCGTGGTTTTTTTTTGGACAGTATTAACTATTCAACCAATGAGTGATCCAAGCGTTAGTATGGTATTCTGGCTGCCTCTCTGTGCATTCCAAGACTCATTCTGGCATCACCAGAGATTCTGACTACACGCCCATGGGAGTCCCGCAGCAACTTCTTCCATCCCTGTGGGAATCCCGTGACAAGTTCTTCCATCCCTGCAGGAATCCCACAGGCTCTATGGGATTCTTGTGATTTTCATTTCCATGCAGCTCCCTTCCTGAGATGTAGTTTATCTGGATAACCGTGGTTAGCCAAATACATTATGTAGTAACAACAGGCAAGAGTACCAGTCTAGCAGCATTCCAATCCCTCCTTCTTTCTGATCACCAAAACAAAACCAAAAAATTGTAAATTCTGACAATATCCTATTCCCACCCTTCTCTCTTTCCTAATATACAGCAAGATGAACCCCCAAATCCTTCCTAGTCTTCAGAAGTATCTCTGAAGACCAACAAGAGGAAGAGAGGATTTTACCTCTACATACTGGGATGAATATTAAGTGCTACTACAATTGACAGCTCCCAGCACTCACAGAGGAAATTACTAAGCTGTGGTAAAATAATTTCATTTTGTTCTTCCTTATGTGGCAGTTTGAGCTTTACCAGTAGTTCTGCTAGGGGTTGTTGGAACCATTTTGAACCAGATACCAACAGGGCCAGGAGCTAGTGGGAATTGCTCCTGCTCTGCAACCCTGGAACACAATGATTACTTCAGGTAGGCCCTGGTATATCTTGGAGGGGGGATAAGGGCCTTTGGGAGTTCAGGTTCTTCAACAGGGGGTATGAAAGAAGGCCCCTTCCCAACACAGGTATCGTTTAGGCCCAGTGGAACTGGGAAATTGGGTATATCATTAGGGTGGTCTTTGTTGTAGGGAGGGGAAAGGTGAACCCAGTATCTTGCATCTTATCAGTGCCTGATGCTTCTGGGAAGGAAATATAACACCAGCTTTGTGAAATGTGTGCACTCAATAATGGGACTTCCCAAATCTGGCCTGGTGATACCACATACTTTCATGATTTCAGCATATCTACAAGAAATGTGCATGAGAGAAATCTTCATCGCAAGCACATTTATTTCATGCAATGTTCATTGTGGGTATGAAATTGGGAAGCTGCTTTAAAAAAAAAACAGCAACAAAAAACCTCCCCATATTTTAGGATATAGACTCAGATTGCCCACAGCTACTTTAATGGCACCTGAACGCTTTGTTGTATTTTCAATTTACATAACTCATTTTTTGTGTGTTGGTTTGTGTGTTTTCTCCCCAGACTAGTTCTTTTTGCTGCATTTTTGTGGTCTCAGTTTTGCCAGCAGATTATGTTTCAGTACTATTGCAGATATTTTTTATGGTAAATGTGGATTTTGTGTTTTGAGCATATCCAGAAAACATTATTCAGAAGCCTTTATAAACATAATTTTTGAAAGCACCATAGGTTTGTTAATGATTTCATCTTTAAGTTCTTATTATCAAGCCTTCATTTTCTCAACATTCTTGTTGTAAAAGTTGACATGTTGCCAGAAAGACAAATGATGCTAAATGGTTTTGTGACTGGAGTTTATGTATATTGCACAACAGTCCTGAAATAAGTGCATAAGTATTGCCATACTGGGAAAGACCAAAGGTCCATCGAGCCCAGCATCCTGTTTCCAACAGTGGCCAATCCAGGTCACAAATAGCTGGCAAGATCCCCAAAAAGCACAAAACATTTTAAACTGGTATTCACCATTAACGGATCTATATAAGCCACATTGAGCCTGCAAATAGGTGGGAAAATGTGGGATACAAATGTTAAAAAATAAATAAATAAATAAATTCAACACAGGTTGCATTATTTGATTTGCATAATAATGATAAGATATTTTGCATTTCATTATTATGTATCCCATGGTACCTTGAATTAACATGCATTATTGCTTATCAGATCTACTATATATACTTGTTGTGCCTTCTTCATAAACTTATTTCTAAGCGATTAGAAATAGAATTCTATTTAATGCAAAGCTAAATCTAAGCAATCTGAGAGTGCAAAGTGGCTTTGTCCTACATAATGCATATGGGGAAACATTTTTGGGCATTTTATTAAAGTATAGCAAAACTTTACAATTGCTGTCCATTAGTTGCAAAAATTGGCAGGTGATAATGAGAAAGCTTCTGTGTAACTAATACTGCTTATCTAAAGGCATACAAAGCATTTTCTGTATTTTCCTATACAGCTAACAGATACAAAATATGTACTGTTGATTAACTGCATTGCAAATAATGCAGATGCACTCAGGGATAATTCTATAAACAGCCAAGTAGATTTAAGTGGCAGGAATGCATGTAAATGCTAACATTCTAGTCAGCTTATACTGTATGTGTGTGTGGTTGCATGCCAAAATACTCAACAAACACAGCTATACAGGGGTTTGTGGGTAGAACAAAACACTTTGCGCCTGATATTCACTTGATGGCAGTGAATGTTTTGCTTATCACTGACACAGTTATTCCCGGTTATTCAAAGCCGGTCCCTGTCTGGGCTTCAGCTTTGAATATCTAGTTATTTTTGAGCTGGTTAAAACATAGCTGCTTAAGTTGATATTCAGCACTTAAGCACCATGGGGTAGCACATAAAAATAGGATAGACTTTTATGCAGTCCCATTTATGCACTAAACCTGGCTACTTGAAGCCTGAATATCATCACATAAGCAGTCAAGTGCTGACCCCGCCCCCAAAACACTCCCAAAATTGCCAGCTTTGAGTTAGGTATGCTAAATGTGAATTTCAGCAGCACTGAGCCAGTTAAGTGCTGTTGAAAATTTGCAGCTAGCACTGACCAAGCGGTTTAACCAGTCAGTAGCCAGATAAATCATTTGAATATTGGCTGATGTATTTCTATATTCTAATAGGTAAAGAAGCCTGTTGCTTCACAGCATTAATACTGTGCCAGTGAAGTCTGTTTCCAAATCACAGTGACCAGTCTAATTAGGTCTGGCTTTGGGCCAAGCCCAACACAATATACCACGGTTCCAAACTACTCACAAACAAACTCGGGCCTAGTTCCCACTTGGACACCTAGGACCAGGGTCTTTACAAATGAATCAAGGTAAATTTCCTACCTTGGCAGTAATTTACCTATAGACTCTGGAGGCCTAAGCTTGAGGCTGTTCCTTTCTTCCCAGTACCCCTCTTCCGGTACTGCAACCAGCTTAGAGGATTCTTTCCTTGGGCCTTCTTTGTCCTACTCTACTCTGGGGTTTTAATGTCCTGTTCTCTGCCTTAGCCCCGCCCTCCTGGCTAGGCAGGCTAACTAACATATTCGTAAGGTGACCTGGTGAGAGAATGCTCTTAAAGGAAATTAGGATTTGCTTAGGCACTTCCTCACAGCGTACATATGACCAGTTTCCACTATGCACTATTCTTTAGGTCTAAACCAATCTTCTATGGTGCATACTTTACACTTGGGCATTGACATAATTTGAGTGAATCATGGATGATACGTACAAGCACATATGTAAATTATAAAATACGATAGTTTACTTGCATTCTTTGACAATCTAGGAGCAAGCATTTACACCAGCTCTATGGCTAGTAAGTGCTCACACCTAAAATATACACATATATTTGACTGGTTATGCTAGTATATTATAAAGAAAAATAGGCACCCTTTATAGTATTATCCTCTTAATCCACCTTAACAGCTAATGCTTGGTGAGATACTGTAAGTTAACTTTAATGCACAATCTATGCCCATTCCCTGCTCATTCTCCTTCATTTCCACACTATGCACCTAATATACAAATTAATATAGGCTAAGTGTCAAGCCACCATAGTAACTGCTATCATGGTCATGCATTAACACACATGCTAATTGCATGTTAAGGGTCAGATTCTATACATTTGCTCGCTGAAATCCAGGTACATTCTAAAACTACAAGCATAACATAATTGGCTCAACACGCCAATCACATTTTAACAGCAATTAACAAGCAATAATGAGCACTAATTGACAATAATTACAAGTTACATGCACAACTCGGTAAGCGCATTCTATAATGAACTGCGTCTAAATGGTGAAATGTGCAGTTTAAAATAAATACACACAGTTTACAAGGGGCATGTTTATGGGCATTCTAAAATTTACATGGGTAGTTATAGAATACAACGCAGTCCACATAAATCTACACGACGGATTTATGCCAGGTTTTCATTGGAGTAAACAGGCACGTGCAGATTTAGGCAGCATGATATCAACTAAGTGTATTCTATATACTGTGTGTAAATCTTATAGAATACGTTTAGGTGAAACTGAGTTTCATGAGAATTTTTTAGGTGCCATATATAGAATCTGGCCCTAAGGAAGTAGTTTATAAATGAATGTCTAAAAATAGATGTCCAGAGGGCACCTGATAGAAGCCTATTCTATAAGGGAATGGAGATATTTATAGAATTCTAGTGTACAAAGTAGGCGTGAGCACTTACACCATCCATAGAGCTGTCGTGTGTGTGCGTAAGTTCCAAAGTTACGCATGTAAATTATAGTACATGTGAGTCTACCCTTGCTCCACCCAGACTCCACTTATGTGGATGGCCACCAGTAATTGTGTGCTATGTAAGGTTCATCAGTATTTACTAATCTTTAGACTGTAGACTGAGCGTCACAAGTTTTGAGAAGTTCTTGTAGCACTCTCTTATGTATTTCTTCCAGTATGTGAAGTGAGCGTAAAGCGCTATCAGTAGTGCTTCCCACACCTCTTTTTTTATTTGGTTATTACCACAGTAAGTTTTAATATATTTCATCCTTACCAGAGATACAGACAGATTAATCTACACTATACAAGAAGACTCCTGAGGCAGGTCATTGGGCCGAAACATGGCCTTTTGAGTCAAGGTGTAGTGCTGCTTAATAAATCTTCTAGATACCACAGCATCATCGTCACATTGTGTCATCTTCGTTGTCTCCTTAGTGTATTTATAGAATAGCACATAGGAAAAATGTTGGCATTTACATGCATATGCACTTATGTATACATATGACGACATTCTAATGAATTATGCATGTAATTAGCACATAATTGTTTGCATGTACTTTACACTTTAGTAAAAGAGCTCTTTTGTGTTGGCACAAAAAAACAAAGAATCAAAGTGTAGGATGAATAAATAGGAACAAGCAAGTAAAAACTGACAACAGCTTTTTATTAATACAACATATTTCAGAAATAAAAAACATAATGTTTCATATCATATTGATAAAGGTTATTCAATTTATTAGTTTTATTCACTTGTTCCTTTTAATTCATCCTACACCTGGACTTTTGTCCTTCGCTCCTCTAATTCACCTTGGTGGTTTACAGAGCAGATTTTCTCTTTTTGTGTTATTGGCACAAAGCACAACAAACCCATCTACACAAGCATAAATGCTTGATATATTTGGCCCTTATGTGTGTGAGCCTGGCATTAATACTGCATTCATCTGGTGTAGTAATCTACAGTGAGCAGATTATACATCTCAAAGCAATTGGCTTGTTTTGTCTATATATTTCTTCCAAAGCTCATTCATTCTGAATTTGATTTCCTTGTATGCATAGCTATTTATTGAAAGATAATTGTTTTGCTGCCAAATGCAATGAAGGTGGGGGAGCTGAATATAGCAGATGTTTTGGGAAAATTAATAGTATGAGGAGATAGATTTATTTATTTATTTGTTGCATTTGTATCCCATATTTTCCCACCTATTTGCAGGCTCCATGTGGCTTACATTATTCCGTAATAGTGGTCGCCATTTCCAGGATGAGAAATACAAAGTGGTATTGCATTAAAGTTCATAAGTGACAGTTTAAATAAGGAATCAAGTATAGCGAATTCATTTCCGGAATGAGAAATAAAGTGGTATTGCGTTAAAGTTCATTAGTGACAAAGTAAATGAAGCAGTCAGGTATAGAGGGTTTGGTTTTGTCCAGTTCTGGTGTAAGTTTCGTTGTCTAGTATTTAGGATGGATCATTATGGTATGCCTTATTGAACAGGTTGGTTTTTAGTGGTTTTTGGAAGTTTGTTAGGTCATGCATTGTTTTTATGACATATGGTAGTGCATTCCATAGTTGCGTGCTTATACAGGAAAAGCTGGATACATACGTTGATTTATATTTTAGTCCTTTGCAGCTGGGGTAGTGGAGATTCAGGAATGTGCGTGCTGACCTTTTTGTGTTCCTGGTTGGTAAGTCTATGAGGTCTGACATGTAGACCGGGGCCTCGCCATGAATGATTTTATGAACCAGGGTGCAGATTTTGAATGCAATGCGTTCTTTAAGTGGGAGCCAGTGTAGTTTTTCTCTTAGGGGTTTGGCGCTTTCGTATTTCGTTTTTCCAAATATGAGTCTGGCTGTTGTGTTTTGAGAAGTTTGGAGTTTCTTGATGATTTGTTCTTTGCATCCGGCATAGATTGCATTGCAGTAATCTAGATGGCTTAGCACCATTGATTGTACCAGGCTGCGGAATATTTTCCTTGGGAAGAAAGGTTTTACTCTTTTGAGTTTCCACATTGAGTGGAACATTTTCTTTGTTGTAGATCTGAGCACAATGTAACACATATATATTTTCTATCATGACTTTTGAGGCTGTATTTTGTTTCTATGTATTCTGGCCATAAGATTCTGATCATTAAATTGCAATATGGATTTTTTTTATTGACAGACGTTTTGTTTGAATAAAAAAATCACCATATTCATTAATAGGTCAGGAATCAAATTACCTGTATTGGTAAAAGTTCTGTGGGTACTTTCTACCTCTGAAGTTTGCACTAATAATCAAAGCTAACCATGTGAATAATTTTGTGTTGAGTATTGCACCTAGAAAAACATTTCCTGAAGAGGCGAGTGTTTGCGATCCAGGGGATAAATGTTTCAATTAGAAACCACAAATATATAGTGTTGATTATATAAAAGTACATTCATTGATGTGTAGTCCACCCTTTCTCTATATGGTTCATACATGCCTGGGTAAAACCAGGAAATGATCAACCCCATGAGAGTACAACTAGAGCCACTTGTCATTCATACAGATGAGAAGAAACAACTGGAGAAGATAACAAATAAAGGGCCGCTTTTATCAAGCTGTGACAAAAGGGGGCCTGCACTGGCGTTGGCGCATGTTTTTCACGTTGACTGAGGGCCCCTTTTACCTCAGCAGGTAAAAGGGAAATCTCTCTTTCCTGCAGGAAATGGCCATTTGGCAAGTAAAGCACTTGCCGTGTGGCCATTGTGAGATGGGGGAGCCCTTACCATTACCCATTGAGGTGGTGGTAATGGCTTCTGCACTAACCTGGAAGTAACCGAGCAGCGTGCGGTACTGCCCAATTACCGCTGGGTACACTAGGGGTGGGAAATACCACTGGGCTGCTGTAGTAACCCCGCGGTACTTCATGCTTAAAGAGTGACTTACCGCCACTTAGTAAAAGGGGTCCAAAATGAATAGAAACCTTACTTCTATTTATTTATTTTTAAGTATTAACTAGTCTATCCACAATACTGGATCAGGAACAAATCCACATAAAAATTATTAAAATAAAACAAAAATGAACACAGTTCTCATCCTATTCTGAATACTTATTCAATATTTCAAATCAATCAGATTCTCCTGTGTTACTGAATGCTCTCATTATAATATGAATGTCTGCTGAAACAGTCATAATTTCAACTTTTATATTCTAAATGTTTCCTCAACTCCTGAGACACTTTCCAATTTATTGGGCCTGTCGCCAAAACGTTACAGGCAGAGTCTCAGCCAGATGACATTGTTAAATAGATGAAATATGCAACTGGTGAGAGCACTCTCAATGCCCAGTCATGTAGGTCCATAAATTTGCAATAATGTATTTTATACTGTGGAGCATCCCAATTCAGTGCATGATGGACTAACGTTAAGATGTTATCTGAGGCAACTGGGATCGAACTGCTATCCCAGAGCTCAGTGTTTAGTGTAAATATATGAGAATGTGCAGCCCTTTCCACATGCAGTTGTCCCCTTACCTCCTTCATTTTGTTTTTTTCTGATCAGCCAAACAGATTCAGAAGAAAGATCTCCTATGGGGCTCATTTTTGAAAGAGAAAAATGTCCAAAAAGACTCATAAAGCACTGTTTGGATGGATTTCTTCTCAAAATGTACAAATCACTGTTTTTGAAACCTATTGACGATGTCACATTATAGATCCCTGTCAAACATGATGTGGCGGAAATCACCAACGAAATCAAGCTAAGCTTAAACATCATGAACTCATGGGCAAATGCATTCCAACTAAAACTCAATACTGAAAAAACACACTGTCTCATCATCTCATCTCATCCCAATACAATACATACAAGCCCACAAGCATTAACACCCCAGGATACACCCTCCCTATCTCAGACAGTCTGAAATTTCTCGGAGTAACAATCGACCGTAACCTATCACTATGGACTTTTACTTTAGGAAGCCGTCCAGACCTTGTTTAAACTCCACTAAGCTAACCACCTTTACCACATTCTCTGGCAATGAATTCCAGAGTTTAATTACACATTGAGTGAAGAAACATTTTCTCTGATTTGTATTAAATGTACTACTTTGTAGCTTCATCGCATGCCCCCTTGTCCTAGTATTTTTGGAAACAGTAAACAAATGATTCACATCTAGCCGTTCCACTCCACTCATTATTTTATGGACCTCTATCATATCTTCCCTCAGCCATCTTTTCTCCAAGCTGTAGAGCCCTACCCTACACGCTTCAGCCTTTCCTCATAGGGAAGTCGTCCCATCCTCTTCATCATTTCCGTCACCCTTCTCTGTACCTTTTCTAATTCCTGTTGAAAAATACATGTGAGATGGACATCCATTTGGGATATTCTTACTTGGATGTCCTTTTGAAAATGCCCTTTCTGGTTGCCAAACTTAGGATTTTATCTATACCCAATGTGTGGCAGAAAAATGTGAATTTTGACAAGATTCTACCTGAGTCCTCCTGACTACAATTGAAAGGACTGTAAACATTGCACTTGAATGTTGTAACAAGCAAAAAGGGTTTATTTTAATCATCTACGTGAGCATTTTGAAGTTGAGAAAAAGCTCTTTCGAGAAAGATCATGCTCCACTCCTACCCTAGCTGAAATAATATTTAACCATCTCTCTGACCTCATGTGCAACTTTCTTTAAATTAGTCACCTTAATTTCTAACTCTTCTTACTCTCTTACCTATCTATATGTTCCGTCTTTGCTTTACTCTTCACTGTCAACTAAAATGTTCTATTACATATTGTGTTGACATTATAAGTAGTATACTATCCACCTTATAATTGAAAGAGAAAAATGCCTAGATTTCGACCCAAATCGGGAGATAGACGTTTATCTCACAAAAACGAATAAATCGGTATAATGGAAAGCCAATTTTGGACGTTTTCAACTGCACTCCATCGCGGAAGCGTACAAAGTTGACGGGGGCGTGTCGGAGGCGTGGCGAAGGTGCAACTGGGGCGTGGTTATCGGCCGAGGAGAGATGGGCGCTTTTCGCCGATAATGGACAAAAAGTATGCGTTTGTAGCTAGAATTTAGGGCACTTTTCTTGGACCCTGTTTTTTCACGAATAAGGCCCCCAAAAGTGCCCTAATTGACCAGATTACCACAAGAGGGAATCGGGGATGACCTCCCCTGACCCCCCCAGTGGTCACTAACCCCCTCCCACCACAAAAAATGATGTTTCACAACTTTTTATTTTCACCCTCAAATGTCATACCCACCTCCCTGGCAGCAGTATGCAGGTCCCTGGAGCAGTTGTTAGGGGGTGCAGTGGACTTCAGGCAGGTGGACCCAGGCCCATCCCCCCCTACCTGTTACAATTGTGCTGCTTAATGCTTAGTCGTCCAACCCCCCCAAACCCACTGTACCCACATGTAGGTGCCCCCCTTCACCCCTTAGGGCTATAGTAATGGTGTAGACTTGTGGGCAGCGGGTTTTGAGGGGGATTTGGGGGGCTCAACACACAACGGAAGGGTGCTATGCACCTGGGAGCTCTTTTACCTTTTTTTTTTTTTTTGTAAAAGTGCCCCCTAGGGTGCCCGGTTGGTGTCCTGGCATGTGAGGGGGACCAGTGCACTACGACTCCTGGCCCCTCCCACAAACAAATGCCTTGGATTTATTCATTTTTGAGCTGGACGCTTTCATTTTCTATTATCGCTGAAAAACAAAAACGCCCAGCTCACAAATTGTCGAATAAAACATGGACATCTATTTTTTGCAAAAATACGGTTCGGTCCGCCCCTTCACAGACCCGTTCTCGGAGATAAACGCCCATGGAGATAGACGTTTTCATTCAATTATGCCCCTCCACGCCATACTTTGTATTGTTGTTTGAATATTTTTACTGTCGTAATTGCCTATTGCTCATGTTTGATCTATTCTTACTATACACTGCCTTGAGTGACTTCCTTCAAAAAGGCGTAAATAAATCTTAATAAATAAACAAACAAGAATTCACCTGCATAGAAGATACCTACTCTTGCAAAGACCAGTGTAGAAGCTTCTATAGAGAAGCCATCAACCTCTAAATGCAGTCACCCAAAGGAGAGACCCTCTTGAGGTATTCAGGTTCACAGTACAGTGGCGTCTAGAGCACCTGCAAAAGTTAGGCTGCTTGCATCAACTCCAGCAGACCAGAACTAATACTCCTACAACTAAGTGGAGGCACTCTATGTGCAACACCAACAGTGCAGTGCCAGCTCTAGAGATGGGCTGTCATTTGCAATGACAGAGGAAATGTCAATGATATATCCTTATGTCATTATCAAATGAACAAAAGCAGAGAAAAATGCCTAGTGGTTAGTGCAGCTGACTGTGATCCTGGGGAACTGAGTATGATTCTCACTGTAGCTCCTTGTGACCTTGGGCAAGTCACTTAACCCTGCAAAAGTTAGAAGAATGGTCTAATGTTTGGCAATTAAAATTTAATGGAAAGAAGTGCAGAGTGAATTTTGCATGCAGAATTTATAGAATTCTGACTAAGGGCAGTTGCATGCATAAGTGCTAGTTAGTGCAAGTTACTGCCAATAATTGGTTAAGGGCAATTAGCAGTTAGCTATTATTCTGTAACTACTCTATTCCTTGTGTATACAACTTTGTGCACTTATATCTAAATTCTGGAAAGGGCACCTAAAACGTCAGCACCAAAAAAATAGCACTTAGTGCTACTCTAAAAATAGCACGCCATTTATAGAATAGCACTTAGCACTGGGAACTGCAACCATTTAACACTAATGAAACCTTGGTGTAAATCCGTGTGCCTAAATTAGACACAGATCCCTGTCAGTCTATAACAATGCACATAAATTGTGGGAACACTCCCAATCTACCCATGACCCTCCCATGGTCACACCCCCTCTTTGGACTCACACGTAAAATTTAGGTGCAGGTTTTATGTGCATAAATTTTAATTAAATCCAACTAGCTCCAATAATTGTTTGTTAGGAAGACAATTATCAGCACTAATTGGCTCATTATTCAATTAAATTGCATGTGCAAGGGAAGCCTCAAAATGCTTTTAGATCCAAGATGGCGCACTGAACGCACGCACCTGAAGTAGCTCCGAGTGTTTGTTGCAGATCGCTGTTTCCTCCGGGTCCCTCGACTCCTCGTTATCGATGGGGAAGCGAAGGGGGAAGGTAAAGGAGGTCCCCTCAACTCCTGGACCATCTTCGGGGTTGAAACAATCCACTCTGCAATTTCCTACGGCGCAACCGAGTCCTCTGTGCACATCGACTCGTTCTGTAAACGCCGACGTATTGACGTCGATGGGAAGCGGAGACGGGGCTTCCCTGAGCCCCGTGGAACGCAGGGCTCCACCACAGCCGGGGTGTGAGCTATTCTCAACAGCCTGAGCAGAAACGGACACCGGAGTGGTGAATCCGCAACTGTTAGAGGTGAGGACTGTTGTCAATCGGAACGGGACCCAGGACCAGGCGTTTTTGGCCGATTTGGCCTTAAAGGTACTACCACAGCATATTGTGACTAAGTTATCATGCACTGAGCTCCCGTCCCTCACCCCGGTACCAGAAGGTGGAATAGTTAAACCCTTAAATGTGACGCTTGAGTCATTGTGGGATATGGTCTATAACACTCACTCCTCTATGCAAAAAATGTTGCAAGAAAATACTAATGATATTAGAACTCTTTCAGACGCCGTGCTGATACAGGCACAAGTAACTGTGCAGCAGTCCTGTAAGATTGAGAGTGTGGATACTAAAATTCAAGAAATGGGGACTGTGGAATCTGCTTTGGTTAAAGACAATAATTTTCTGCATAAACGTTTAGAATACCTAGAAAATCAGGCTCGTAGACTTAACCTTCGGTTCCTTAATTTCCCCAAATCTCCTTTAATTTCCCCAATGGACATGGTGAGAAAATATATGATTAATATACTAGGAATGGATAAAGACTCATTGCCTCCTATAACTCGGGCCTATTATATCTGGAATACTAGGGGGATAGTAGGAGAACCCCCTATACGAGGGACGGATGCAGAAATGAATCTTACTTCCTTCCTGGAAAGCTCTTTGGAAGTAATTACCCACAGGACGACTATGCTGGTCACTTTTGTGCTGGAACCAGACCGGAATGCAGTACTAAGGCTTTCCCTGAGACATTTAGATAGCGTGTTTATGGGTTCCAAGGTTAGGATTTTTCCAGATTTATCTAGGCCAAAGCAAATGAGACGCAGGGCCTTTTTGGAACTGCGACCCAGAGTTGAGGCCATTAAAGCAAACTTTGTATTACGTTTTCCCTGTATTTGTAATGTGATGTTTGAAGGTAAACAGTTTCAATTTGTGGACCCTAAACAGCTTAAAGATTTCCTAGATGCTAGAAGTGAAGTAAATGTTATATGCCCTCCTACACAACAGGCTGGAGTCTGAACATAGAGGTAGCAACTGTGTATTAATTTAATATTCTTGTTAAATTTTCCCTATCTTGGAACCAATTTTTTCTTTTGTGTGGACAGAAAAAATGTTCTCATTGTTTCCTTATATGTTAAATGAAATGCTTTTCTGTTTATGGAACTAAATGTGAATTGCATGGTCACATTGTATTATGTATCATTGAAAATATTAAAATAAAAAAAAAATTGCATGTGCAAATTCAGCACACATCCAAATTTACACGTGCAGTTTTTAATGACTTAGATAGAATTGGGGAATTAGTGTTCAATTGCAAGTTTATAAAATTGGGGGCTTGTATATAAGGCCTATACCCCGTTGGAGTTTGGCATGCTTTTCCTTCATAACATGTGTGGATCCAGTTTACCCTGGCAATGCTTTCTATGAGTCCATTGGCCATGTTTGCCAGTAGAACTTCATTGGGAAACCATATATAGCCAACTACTGCTCTTTTCCTGATTTTAGTAAAATCTTCACATAGGTGTTGAGCACTGCTGTCTGTTCTGCTAGCCCCTGCAGACTGCCATGACCTAATGTCCTCTGTAACTGAGAGACCATCAAGATGACAAGGGCAGAGTGCAGCACCCACGTGGTAGCTATGTACCTCTCTAGGTCCTTAACAGTTCAGTATCTTGCCACTGTACTTTTAAACATTCAACCTGATGGCTTTAGTGGCACAGTATCTACTTGTGATAAAGTCCTACTTGTGCTATTTTAGTGGATTGATTTATCATTTTTAGATCATAATATGATTTCTTGGTCTGGTGAATAAGTAGATCATCAGTCAAGTTCAATCAATTATAGTTAAAATCGTGAATAAACTGGAGAAGAAAAACATTTGAAGGGAAAGGATGCAGGAGAGAAAAAAAGGATTATGGAGGGTTTGCACAATAAAAGTTGCATGTACATTCTAAGCATGCTAAGGTAAATAATCATTTCAGAAATTCTGTACGAGACAGAATTTGTAATACTAATTTAGGAGTCCTTTTACTAAGGTGCACTAATGGATTTAGTGTGTGCTACATGATAAGAAGCCCATTATATTCCTATGGGTGTCTTATCATTTAGCATGCGCTAATCGTTAGTGTGCGCTAAATCTGTTAGAGCAACTTAGTAATAGAACCCCTTAGTTTTATAAAATATAGCTCAGAGGGAATGTTGGTCCTTTAAATGTTTTTCAACTCTCAAAACATTTTTCTAACCATTTGCATTTGATACAAACCTTGATATGATAATTAACATGGCATAATTACAGTATTTCCAAATAACAGCAAAGCCGGCATGTTTTTAAATTGGTGTTACGCAAGATTACCTTCATTATAGATGACTGAGTACTGCTGATGGGATTCAAGTTCAATATCAAGGTACAACTTAACCAGGCCACTAATCACTTCCCTCCTCCCACTCAATATCAGGTTCAGCTGCCCTTATAAATATGGTAATGCAACTGACTTCTCCACCCGGAGGGAACAATCCTTTAGAGACTTCTGTGAAAAAAAGAGTAGTCTCTGCAAAGCATATGTGGAGAAACAAGTTCAGTTTGCTGGCTGCTGTTTTGTTTTTACTCCTGGCAACAAACTCCTGCTGCCTTGGATTTCAGCACATTTGGAAACTGCCCCAGCTGAGGCACTGGTGCCAATGAGTTTCTTTCACAGATACTTGAGGTAGTTTATGTATGCATGTATTTATTTATTCATTCATTCATACTTATATATCCCCCATTGAATTAATTGCTCCCTGCAGCACATTAAATAATAAAATAGCAACAAACATAGGGGCTGTTTTATGAAACAGTGGTAAAAAGTGGCCTTAGCGTGCCCTTTACATTGGTCTTTCCTGCATGCTAAGGCCTTTTTTACTTTTGGGATAAAATGACCGAATTTCCTATTTTTTATATTAATGGCCATATGCTAATTTTGCCATTAGCATGTGGCCACTGAAACAGATTAATGCGTGAGCCCACACTGCCATCCATTATGTAGGTGGTTAGGGCTCAAGCCCTAGGCACATGGCAATGTAACTGCCTTAATCAATTAGGGAAGAACACACCCACTTTAGGGCAGGACACACCTACTCTCCACCCCCAGACATGCCCTCCCTGTAAAAAAAATATATATTTATTTTTTGAGGTGAGTAGAGTGTCCACATCCTGAAATTACTATTGAATTCCTTAGCGCACCCTACGGTATGCCATTGTTTTCTGTGGTAAGCATGTGTTAGTGCTTACTACGGCTTTGTAATAGGACCCTATAGTTTTTTTAAGATGCAATGAATCATCTCATAAAATATCACCCATACCTCTAATAATACCAGACTCGCAACCCTAGGTATATTTTGTTTTTGTCTATTTGCACTAGCCTAGTGGTTAGTGCAGTGGACTTTGATCCTGGGGAACTGAGTTTGATTCCCACTGCAGCTCCTTGTGACTTTGGGCAAGTCACAAGTCTTCATTGCCCCTGGTACTAAATAAGCACCTGAATATATGTAAACCGCTTTGAATGTAGTTGCAAAAACCTCAGAAAGGCGGTATATCAAGTCCCATTTCCCATTCCCTATTTGAGATTCTAAATGGAATGTTGAGATTCTGTTGCTACTATTGGAGATTCTAGATGGAATATTGCTACTATTGGAGATTCTACATGGAATGTTGCTATTCCACTAGCAACATTCCATGTAGAAACCTGCCCTTGCAGATCAGCAACATGGCTGTGTAGGCTTCTGTTTCTGTGAGTCTGACACGTGCAGGACGTCAGACTCACAGAAACAGAAGCCTGCGCGGCCGCACTGCTGATCTGCAAGGGCAGGTTTCTACATTGAATGTTGCTAGTGGAGGAGTAGCCTAGTGGTTACTGCAGTGGACTTTGATCCTGGGGAACTGAGTTTGATTTCCACTGCAGCTCCTTGTGACTCTGGGCAAGTTACTTAACCCTCCATTGCCCCTGGTACAAAATAAGTACCTGAATATAGGTAATCCACTTTGAATGTAGTTGCAAAAACCTCAGAAAGGCAAGTCCCATTTCCCTTTCCCTTCTAACCCAGCCATTATAAAGATTGACAGCCCTGATCACAGTGCTGTCTAGAGACAAAGGCAAGCAAGCTTTGAGCTATCCAATAAATGTCAAACTTGGGTGCTGCTTTCTCCTCTGCTTATCACCTTTGACTTGTAGTTCCCTGCGAGCCAGCTCAGCAGACTACTTTTAAAAAAGGCAGAAACTTGAGGAAACATTGGAGCTAATGTTCAAAAGATTTGATTTCAGGACAGAACTCAACTGATGAATTTCACACCCCTCCAATGAGTTATGCAGACAACCTGTCTGGCTATAATTTATCTGGTTAAATGTAGAAGGAGTTGGAGGCATGCCCAGCAGTAACTGTTTAACTTAACCAGATAGTGATGATATGTACCACTATTCAGTTATAGGATATGAAAAAAATAGCATAACCTTGGCACTTGCATTGTTTTCATGCTCACTCACAACATTAATAAGATAAATTTCAATGTGGTCGCAGGTTTAATAAGCATTCGACAGATTTATAACGGAATGCTATATTTACAATTCTCATTGCTATTCTCCAAACAACCTTCACTTTTCTTGCCCCCCCCCCCTTCATGCAGTTAATTGGTGACGACCTAGCCACCCATGTTTACTCCATCTATGCACTAATACTGTACACCCATTTCTATTCAAGTAATACCTGTTCTCAAGGCTTCATTTCATAGTATTGCACACAAGTATATCACACCTTCAATTATAATAATCATTTCATTTTTTGCTTTGTCTTTAAATGAAAGCCATATGGGCATTTTCTTTTGATTTTCAACATAGCTGCAACACCTACCCCCCCCCCCCCCCAAACCTATTTCCATATTAAAATATAATCACAAACAGAAAGAACAATTTGAACCAAAATACAAGCACCACAACCCCATCCATTCCAAGGGAGGAACTGGGCAGGAATGAAATTCATTACTCAACTTCCCGCAGGCTATCACCCCTAAATTCTCCATACAACAACAGCAAAACACCAACTCTTACTTTGTGACTCAAGCTCACCCACCCCGTCTCCTAGCATTTTTCAAGAAATCACTGCACTTGCTCACCCTGATAACCAGTAATTGGTCAGCCCGCCTTAACAACAACTGCTTGATACTGCTTGCCTTTTTTTTATGTGTGTGTTTTTTAGTTCAAGCATTCTTTATTGAACTTTTGCTGATACAAATAACAAGAAAGAAAAAACATAACAAACAGAAAACCAAACCTAACCACAAACAAGGAAGGAATATGAATACACAGTCAACACACTCATATATTCAAGTACGCTTTCACTCGTGACCAGACTCATAGCACAACATGGTACCTAGTAGTACGGTATTCCAGGCACTAGCAAGCAGTGGCGTAGCTAGGGTAGTTGACACCCGGGGCCGGTCATTTTTTAACACCCCCCCCCCCCCCCCCCGAAATCCAGTACTAGGCATACCGAGAATACAAAACACTCAGGACCTATAGAGCTATTCTACCATACCATAAGCAGTAATTTATAGGAGTCACACAAGGAAAAGGAATGCATCTTAAACACTACAGTGAGCACTAGAACATCAATTCACCTATTGTAAAACGAAAACAGACAGATTTGTACAGATCGTCGATCCTGCACAGTCAATGCCAACCGAAAGCCATGTATTTTTCACAAATAGATACACCCTAATCCACTATCGAATAAGTAATCATAAACTTTCTATTTAGACAAAAATTAAACTGAACCCCCGATGCCAGACTCTGCATACAATGCAACACCACAGAAACAGAAAATGTCCTCTAGTACTGTGCAAAATATAAAGACAGCAGATGTAAATTTGAAAAAACTAACAAATACCAATCACCACTTTACAAATTAACAAATATAAATAAAACAAATAATATCATTTTATTGGACTAATACATTTAGCTTTCAGAGGCCAAAACCTCCTTCCTCAGGTCAATTCAGTATAGTACTATTAGTGTCCTATCCTGACCTGAGGAAGGGGGTTTTGTTCTCTGAAAGTAAAATGTATTAAAATTAGTCCAATAAAAGATTACCTTATTTACATGTTCTATTATAAACATTTATTAACACAGCTACAATACTACTTTATCCTAAAGCAAAAAAATAAAAATATATATTTACAGTTCGTTGTCTCTGGTTTCTGCTTTCCTCATCTTTTCACTGTCTTCCTTCTATCCAGCATCTGTCTTCGCTCTCTCTCTGCCATCCAGTGTCTGCCCTCTCTCTCTGCCCCTTCCATCCACTGTCTGCCCTCTCTCCCTTCCATCCACTTCTGCCCCTTCCATGCACCATCTGCCCCAGTCTGCCATCTCTCTCTCCCCCTTCCATCAACATCTGCCCTCTATCTCTGCCCCTTCCATCCACCCACCATCTGCCCTTTCTCTCTGCCCCTTCAATCTGCCTGCCCTCCCTCTCCCATCCGTCCAGGGTCTGCCCTCCCTCACGTGCCCCCCCTTCCATCCAGGATCTGTCCCCTCTCTCTCTGCCCCCTCTTTTCAGCCCCCAGTTCCAGTCTCCTTCATCCACCATATGCCTTGCATCCCCCCCTTTCAGCCCCAGACTCATTCTCCCACCTGCCCCAGGCATGGACCCATTTTCCCTCCTGCCCCCTTGTCAGACACCAGTTCCAGCTTCAGATCCCTTCTCCCATCTGAGCACCCATCTGAGCTCCCCCACCCTCCCTAATCCCCTTTAAGCACCCCTCTGAGCTCCCCCACCCCTCCCCAATCCCCTTCTCCCTTCCTTGATGCTCTCCCACCCTCCCTAATCCCTTTTAAGCACCCCTCTGAGCTCCCCCACCCCTCCCCAATCCCCTTCTCCCCTCTCTGAGCTCCCCACCCTCCCTAATCCCCTTTAAGCACCCCTCTGAGCTCCCCCACCCTTCCCCAATCCCCTTCTCCCCTCTCTGAGCTCCCCCACCCTCCCTAATCCCCTTTAAGCACCCCTCTGAGCTCCCCCACCCTTCCCCAACATGGTACCATGTTGTGCTGGGAAGTAACCTGTTCCGGGGCAGAGGGAGCTGCAGCGAACGAGCGAAGTTTAGCGAACTCGGAGCAGCAGGCGCACTCCGCGGCACCCCCCCCAGCGGCGTGCATCCGGGGCGGACCGCCCCCCCCCCCCCCTTGGTATGCCACTGCTTGAAGGTAAGAGTAAGAAGTTTGAAGAGTATGCATTGCTCAACCTGGAGCCAATGGTATTTACGGAGATAAGGAGAGATGTGGTCTGATTTGCAGGCATGGCAAAGGAGACAGATAAAAGTGTTCTGGAGAGAGTAGAATTTCTTTACTTGTGCTCACAAACAGCCTAAATAAACAATATTACAGTGGTCTATTTTGGTGGTTAGCAAGGACAAAATAAATGAATGAAAGGGGTCTGAATTGAAATACCTCCTAATTGAATGCAATTGTCTCAACACAAAGAAGACAGTCTAACACAGATTAGACACCTGTGGGGCAAAAGCGAAGTGGGAATCAAGGATGATGCCTAAAGAAGTAACCAGTTGAATAGGTTGATCAGACAAAGCCAATGTGGAAGTCAGAGCAGGGCAATCACCTGTAAAGTAACAGGTCATGGTTTTATGCTTATATAGGACCAATTTAAGATTGAAAAGCCAGCTTGTGATTAGATTTAGACACTCTTGCAAGGGCCTGAAAGAGAAGGCATAAGGATTTGTGGAAAATAATGAAAGAATATTGTCTGCATAAAAGTGGAAAGATATTCCAGTGGATTGAGTGGCCTTCATGAACAGAGAAAGGAACAGATTGAACAGAAGTGGGGGACAGAATAGAGCCTTGGGAAATGTCACAGGATAAAGGGTGAGAGGAAGAAGTCAAGAAAGCTGTAGTCACTTTAAAAGGGTGATTGGAGAGAAGAGAGCTGAGATAGGAGAAGTGAATAGTTAACCAAATCAAATGCAGCTGAAAGAGCCAGAGAAATATCAAGCCTGATATTATGTTTATCTAAGTGCCAGTGGATTTCACTAAGTACGGCAGTCAAAACTGTCTCAGTACTGAAGTGGGACTGAAAACCTCATTGTCTGGGATGGGCTGAAGCATAAGAAATTTTTCAATGAAAGATAGAAACTGGTTATACATGACCTTCTCTAAGAGTTTGGAAAGAAAATACGATTGGACATTGGATGATAATGTGATGATACTTGGGGGTTGAGTGCAGAGTTTTTAAAAATTGGATGGATAATTGCAGATTTCCAAGAGGACGGTCATGTCCAGAGGTTATTACTATTATTACTATTATTTATGAGTAAGAGGATTTTTAGCAGAAGCTGCAGTTCTGGTACCCAAAGCCAGGATGAAGGAAAAGGATCCAGTGAGCAAGAAGTAATCCTCAGATTGGAAAGAACCTGTGACAGAGAACCAAGGGACTGGACTTGAAAAGAAGACCAGGAATAGGCAGCCTGCAGTGGTGAAGAGGACTGGGATGAATCAGGGAACTGGGATAGCACAGTACACAACATTATTTGTTTTAGCATACTCTAAGCTTTAGTGCATTGTTAGAAATAAGGAAGCTATAAGTAATCAGTAGTTAGCATCATTTTTATACCAGAAATCATTTTGGGATAATTCTTGTCACTATTCTTCCTTAAATTATACCAACTACTTACTAAGAATATATTTTTTTGAATGTTATTATATATTATAGGTTATCAATAGAAATCAAACAAAATAAAACATGGAAAAGAAAATAAGATGATACCTTTTTTATTGGACATAACTTAATACATTTCTTGATTAGCTTTCGAAGGTTGCCCTTCTTCGTCAACCTCTCTACTTAAGATGGAAGATACCGCATACAGCCGCAACGGCTACCACACCTCTTTATTATATATCATACAAATTACTACTCCATAGCTTTATGCAATGAGTCTCCTATACATTGCAGTACTACTACTGGAACAATTTTTTTTTGTTACATTTGTACCTCGCGCTTTCCCACTCATGGCAGGCTCAATGCGGCTTACATGGGGCAATGGAGGGTTAAGTGACTTGCCCAGAGTCACAAGGAGCTGCCTGTGCCTTAAGTAGGAATTGAAATCAGTTCCCCAGTTCCCCAAGACCAGAATCCACCACCCTAACCACTAGGCCACTCCTCCCGAGTGACTAATTGAGTGACTAATCAACATTAAATTGACCAGATTTCTCTAATTACTCAACCATCCCTCCCATACCAGTCTCTGTATTGGCAACTGCTGTGTCCATCAAAGTCCTTTTAAATTCTCTTCAATAACCGTGGGTTATTATGATGTAAAGATCCATAGTTCCTGATGTTATGATAACAATATATCCATTGTTACAATCCCAACTCTTCCATTCTTGTGTCTCTTTAGAAGTGTAGACCTTCAATCTTATACACTGTTTCGTCTTTCATACAGCTACAAACAGCTCTACACATAGCTTGTGTTTCGCCTCTGACATCTTCAGGAGCCGTTAAAACATGCCATCATATCACACTGGTTATTATTTCATCAGTAGTTTCATTCTCAAAACTATGCCTAGCACAGTACTTTCGGATTGGAGCAAGCGGACCATCTGCCAAAACGGTTTGGCGGATGGTCCGCTTGCTCCAATCCGAAAGTACTGTGCTTGGAATAGTTTTGAGATTGAAACTACTGATGAATTAATAACAACACTATAAAGTCAAAGGTAAAGAGTTCCATATAAAAGCCATTTGATAGTAAAGTGATAACGAAAAGTGTCTAACTGATTTTAGCCCATTTGCAGTTGGAAACTGCAGTAAGAACTGAATATGTGTATTAGACCTGTGTATCAGAGTCACTACATTTGCCGTATAGTGAGGAGATTTTCCAAATAATATCTTAAACACTATTATGTATACCATACAATAAATACTCAAATCTTCTTATTGTCTAGCCATCCATGTGACGACGTACCTGAAGAGTTTTTGTTTAATGATATAAAAGTTCCTATTATAAACACAATTCAGAACTTACAGGTCCTTTTTTATTCCTCTCTATCTATGAAGCCACAAGTTGTTAAAACGGTTAGGCAAGTATTTTTAAAATTGAAAACGATGAGAAGATTATGAGATCTTGTTAGTCCTTCCAATTTTAGATTGTTTGTTCAAAGTGTGGTGATGTCATGATTTCACTATTGTAATGGTTTATTGGTGGGTCTGAAAACGAATCAGTTGAAAGCTTTACAAATAGCACAAAATGCTGCAGCAAGAATTGTCAAGGGTTTCTCATGGTTTTGTCATATTACACCTGTATTGAAAGAGCAGTGTAAAGTATTGCAAATCACTTAGGGGTCCTTTCACCAAGCTGCAGGAAAAAGAGCCCTGCGCTAGAGGTGGGGGCCATTTTTCCTGCGCACAAGGGCCTTTTTTTACCGCAGCAGGTAAAAAAGCCCACAGACACACATGGCTATGCACCAGGGGCTTAGCCAGACATTGGCGGGAGGGGGGTCCAGAGCCCAGGTAAGGGGGCACATTTTAGCCCCCACCGGCACCGCCACCCCTGCCATTGCCAACCCTCCCCTCGCCATTACCGGCTGACCCCCCCCCCCCGCCGCCGCCACCACCAACTTTGCCCCCCCCTGCCGACGACCCTCTCGACTCCCCCTCCTGCCACCAACCCTACCCCACCGTCGTCACCTACCTTTGCTGGCAAGGGACCCCATTCCCCGCCAGCCGAGGTCATCTTGCTTCTCGCGCAAGGCTTCATTCTGTTTCTGATGTCCTGCACGTTGTACGTGCAGGACATCAGACTCACTGAAACAGAATGAAGCCTTGATCTACAAGGCTCCTGTGCTAACCTGGCAGTAACTGGGCAGCACATGGCAATGCCCGATTACCGCGAGATTATCGCCATGCAAGCCATTTCCAGGGGTTTTCTTGTTCCCCAGGAAATGGCACTCTCAAGGACGGAGTACTGTCCACGTTGGGCCAGCAGTAGTTCCAGAATAACGAGCGTTAAGCTTGCGTTGGGCTTACTGCCGGTCTGTAAAAGGGCCCCTTAGGATGTCTCTAGCATTAGTGTGTGCTAAATTTTAACACGTGTTAAAAAGTTAGCACACTTACAGCGCGGCTTAGTAAACAGGGCCCCTTATCATTTACACCTTTCTACCTGTGTCTGCCTATCTTTAGGCATGTTTTTGAATATAAATTTTTGGTTCTTGATCATTTATAAGAACACCAAAAAGAATTACCAATGGCTTTAAATGTGCTCTGTTTTTCTTCTTATTTGGAATATTGTTTCCTATTGAACACTGGACATCTTTCATTTTTTTTTTTACTGCCTACAGGCATGATATCTGGATCAGGAATCCAAGAAGAAATGAAATTCCATTATGCTTTCCTTGTTGTCAAACATAGCACATTCCTGCAGTTAACAAGTAGTCTTATGATGATAAAATTTTTATTCAGAACATAATTAAGTCTTTAGGCATTTTTAGACTAGAACAAAAACCTCTTTCTACATATTCTTTATGAAGATATGATGAGGTATTGGCTTTGGTCTTTGCTATTTAGCTACATATTAAAATGATCCCTGAGAACAATCTCAGATTTGTAGCATAGTAATTCTTACTAAACTATAGAAGACAGTGCCAAATATTCCAAGCAATAACATTATTAATGGCAGTACGACTTGCACAACATGGTGCTGATTTATTTGCATTTTATTATTAAAGTCTGAATCAATCGGTTTGAACTAGATAATACTTTTTTTTACATAAAAAGTAAATCTTGAATTAACATGCAGTTGTATTCTTATTTTTACAGAAAACAAACTGTTGAATGTCTGCTTTTTGACCGTCTTCTAGTGCACGAAGAAACTGAGCATTTTTCAAAGTTTATGTTTCACGTGTTTCATTTTTATCATTTCCCTTTTTAGCATGTTTTACTTTCTTCAAGTTTAAAATGTTTTCAGCACAGAATAGATAACCCAATCAATAATCAAAACATTTGTATGGTCCGCTTTGGGTGTAAAGGGGGTAATGCTATAAAGTACATACCGGATATATGCAAAAACAAACCCCACAATCCTTGGTGAAAAATATATAATATACTGCTGAAAACCAAAGAACTACACTGCTGTGTACACAACTATAAATCAGGCTAACAGCTATGTGCGGTGAAAAAAAAACTTGTATATACTTATGCAACAACACTTATGTTATTTATTTATATATATCTCTCTTGATATTTTTAAAGAGTGCCCTCAGAAATCTCCACCCATTTTAAGACAATATCATTAGTTTTGCCGGGTGACATAGCACATCTTTCACAGGGCTACTCTTATTCATAAGTGCAAGTGCTATTGCCTGATTCAAAAAGTGCTATCAAATAATATACTGCACAATATTAAGAAAAAACGTGAACTTATCTTTGAAAGTATTTTTGAAGGTTTTTTGTTAGAAATACTCAGCTCGCTTGTCCAGCTTGCTTGCTATATACTTCCCAGTCACAAAATGGAAGCCATTTGAGCAGTCACATTTTGTGACTGGGAAGTATACAGCAAGCAAGCTAATTAGATTTAATTGAACTTAATTGAACTTTTACATGGGAATATAAAAAAAAAGGGCATGGAAATGGGAGGGTCATGGGCAGAACAGAGGTGTTCCTAGCATTTACGCTTGTTGCTATAGAATAAGGGAAATATGCACCCAATTTAGGCATGCATATTTGTACCACATTTCACTTGGTGCAAATGGCCATACCTAACGTTATGAAGAAAACAGTGACGTGGATCCGAGGAGGATAACAAAAAAGTCTTTACTGGAGACAGCTGGCTCCAATAAAGACATTTTTGTTATCCTCCTCGGATCCACCTCACTGTTTTATTCATTGGTTATGGTTACGTGCAGGGGCGTAGCCAGACTTTGGCGGGAGCGGGGTCCAAAGCCCGATGTGAGGGGGCACATTTTAGCCCCCCTGGCGCCGACGACCCCTGCCACTTTTGACCCCCCCCCGCACCACCGCCCCTCCCTCGTCCCTTTCGACCCCCCTCCCGCCACTGCCAACCCTCCCCCGCCACTGCCAGGTACCTTTGCTGGCAGGGGTCCCCAACCCCCATCAGCCGAAGTCCCCTTCAGCACCGGTCTCCGGGTCCGGTGCATTCACTGATCTAGATTTTGTTTCTGTGAGTCCTGACATCCTGCACGTAGGAACGTGCAGGACATCAGGACTCACAGAAACAGAATCCAGATCAGCAACCCACCAGAGACTGACACTGAAGAGGACTTCGGCTGGCAGGGATTGGGGACCCCCGCCAGCAAAGGTACCTGACGGCGTATCTCCTAAATCTAAGCACAAATATTTACATCAGCTCTATGGCTGGCATAAGAGCTTGTGCCTAACCACATATGCATATATATGCATCTATTTTGCTTTATAGAATAAGGTCCACATAGGTTCCCTCTAGATGCAAAAATAGATGTGCCTCTTTGTAGAATAGCCCTCTAACTGCCTAAGAGCATCAAATTGTCCCACTGGCAAACAAGTCATAAAAGTCTTGGCTATACAATTCTACATATGGCCAACATGTATCCAATTAAGTTTAGGAGGTGTCAGGGGCATTTCAGGGGTGAGGTGAACATTTATCTGGATAGTGTAATAGTCACTTGCTCTCTGGACCATGTATTAGGCAATCTTCTTTAAAACGAGCAAGACCACAGAATATCAGTTTATTAGTTGAGTTTATTGGGCATTTGATAAATCACCTTTCAAAGGAAAATCAAAGCAGTGTACCATAAAAGGAACTACTTAATTTTACAGGAAAGAACATAGGAAGAATATAAAAGGAGGTAAAAAAAAAAAGGGCATATCATCCCTTTATCTTTATGTGGCAGATATGTCTTTGGATATTGACCTCAATTTTCAAGAAAATGTCAATTTTCTGCCCAAAAGTGGTAATAAAGCCAGATGTGTTCCATTAATGGGGAGCAAGACCCTTTGAAGTAACTCCTGTATCCATGCTTTTTGCAAGCAAACTCTCTACAAGCCCAGTGGTCTAATACATCCACATATACACACTGACAAAAAAAAAATAGTTGGCTTCAATCAAATAATGATTTTAATTTTATACTCTGTACTAGTAAAAAAGGCCCATTTCTGACACGAATGAAATGGGCGCTAGCAAGGTTTTCCTTGGAGTGTGTATGTTTGAGAGAGTGTATGTGCGAGTGTGTGTGTGTGTGAGTGTGTGTGTGTGAGAGAGTGAGTCTGAGTGCACGTGTGTCTGTGACAGAGAGTGTGTGTGAGAATGAGAGTGTGTGCAAGTGCGTATGTGAGACACAGTGTGTGAGAGAGAGAGTGTGTTTCACACAGATACAATGTGTGCGAGATAGAGTGTGTGAGACACAGACTCTCTGTGAGACTGAGTGTATGAGACCAAGAGAGTGTGTGAGTGACTGTGTGACACATAGAGAGTGAATGTGATACAGTGTGAGACATAGAGTGTGTGAGAGACAGTGTGTGAGAGTGAGAGAGAGAAAGACATTGACTGTGAGAGAGAGTGTGTGTGTGACAGAGATACCTCCCCCCCTCCCCTCTCTGGTGTCAGCCCCCCCCTCCCTCTCTCTGGTGTCAGCCCCCCCCCCCCCTCTCTCTCTGGTGTCTGAGCATTACTGTGCAGGACGCAGAGCTCTGGCTGTGCTTCAAGGAACTGACCAATCCTATTTAATAGAATGCACCTCCAAATTTTGAAGCCAAGAAACCTCATGTGGTTGGTCACTTCTGCTTGTGACGAACCCGGAAGTACTCGAGGGCGGAGCTTACAGAGATGGAGCCTGAGCTTCAGAAGCTTTAAACCCTTCACTGAAGCCAGGGAGTCAGCTTCAGAACGTTGAGGTTGGTTTTTATTATATTGGAAATGAGGATTTGGTGGTAACAGAACATGTTTTCTTGAATCATTGCATTGAAAGAAACGTGGAACAACTTGGAGAACATAACATCTTCTGTTGCTTTTGGAACTACATAAGAAGTTAGTTGGAGTACCTGAAAAATAGCTAGGAGGCTTGAAAAATAAATTCAAATGTCTTTCCCCTATAATTAACTACATAAAACAAATTGGGTTATTATCATAGATACAAAATAGAAGGGAGAACAACTTTACTGAATTGGTTCCTATGCTACTACGACACTTAGGTAAGTTGGAATTCTATGGGACAAAAGCGTTTTGCTTTCTTGTTGAAAAATAAAGCAAAAATAAGGTCTACATGCGAGTTAAACTGATTTGTTGCCAAGAAAAAATTATTTATCTTTGCACCATTTAATAGAGAGAACTATTATGCAAAGCAGTGAAGTACTGAAGTTAAGTCCTGCTCAGCTGAAAGATTTCTTTTCAGATATGCTGTCATATTTGTCTGATTTCTAATAACTATTAACTTGCGGAAATAGGAAGTTGTGTCAGCGGAGGGTGGGATGGACAGCGTGAGGGAAGGCCCGATGACGATCCACGCTTCTTTTACTTGCAGGCGCAAGGCGCTGCGCCTCGCCTCTCCACGGCTTCTGAAATTTCTTTAAAGGTAGGGTGCTCAGCTGAATGGAGGGAGCTGAGGAGGGTAGGCACTGGGCCGGGGGGGGGGGGTGTCATCATGCTGCACCCGGGGGGGGGGGGAGCTGGCAGGGAGCACCCCCCCCCCCAAGCTGACACCCGGGGCAGACCGCCCCTCCCGCTTCCCCTTGCTATGGCACTGACTGTATCCCATGCCTACATTCACCTCGCCTCCGGGTGACCAGGCCCTATGGCTGCTGTAGACTGTCTTCTTCCTGTTTTCCAGACATGTTCCAGAGTTCATTCCAGTCCTGGTGTTTTAGCACTCCAGACTTGCCCTGTTGTTCCTGCTGCCAAGACCTGTGACCTCATCTGTAATTGCCTTTATTAAGCACCTGGGAACTTTCAGGCTGGCCTTTTCAACAGAGGTCTTCCGAGGAGCTTTTGTCTGTGTGTGTTTGTTGCAGTTCCAGTCCTGCTAGTTCTTGTCTTGTTGTCTTCAGCTTTAGTTCCCTTCCTGTTTGTGTCTACCCTGTTTGTCTTTAGCTTCAGTTCCCTTCCTGCTTGTGTCTGCCCTGCCAGCCTTCAGTTTTAGTTCTGACCCTGCTTGTATCCTGTTTGTTTGAGAATCCTGAATCCTGTTCCAGCCAAGCTTGTGTGAGAATCCTGAATCCTGTTCCAGCCAAGCTTGTAATCCTGAATCCTGTTCCACCCAAGCTTTGTGAGAATCCTGAATCCTGTTTGTTTGAGAATCCTAAATTCTGTTCCAGCCAAGCTTATAATCCTGAATCCTGTTCCAGCCAAGCTTGTGTGAGAATCCTGAATCCTGTTTGTTTGAGAATCCTGAATCCTGTTTGAGAATCCAGCATCCGGTTCCAGCCAAGCCAAGTCCGTTCCAGCATCCGGTTCCAGCCAAGCCTGTTCGAGGATCCTGAATCCTATTCCAGTCCTGCTTATTCCAGCCCTGCCTGCCAACAGCTTCAGTTCCAATCTTGCTAGTTCCGGTCCTGCTTGTACCAGCCTGTCTGTGTTCAGCCTCGCTTCCTGTTTGGGTGGTTCACCTGCTGCTGCCGGTCACTGGCAGTGGTCCAAGGGCTCACTACTCCAGACTTCCTGACAGTTGTGACACTTGCCTGGTATTTTAGACCTGGATTGGCCACTGTTGGAAACAGGATGCCAGGCTTGATGGACCTTTGGTCTGGCCTAGTATGGCAATACTTATGTACTTATGTAAGTGCTGATACAGTATTTTTTGTGCAAGAGACAGTTGCCACTCACAGAGATCAGTGTGTGCATGTGTCCAGTGGGATCTCCCATGTTAGTGCATAATTTTGGTGCTCGGCCTATTTACTTGCTATTTGCTTACAGCACTGGAAAGCAAAATCGTTATGTTATACTTGCATTATGAAACTATGTGCTCAGTTTTAGTACACAGTTCTAACTTAAGGTAACTGTATTGGCCCCCTTGTCATCCATCCCCAAGTTTTTCTATATCTTTTATCCTTAGGATTCTTTAATGCCTCTCCCTGTTTTCATTTAATTTCCTCTCCCTGTTTTCATTTAATTCTCTTTCTTTCTTTCCATCAGTTTCCTCTCATTATCCCCTTCCTGGTGCCCTTTCTGCATTTCCATCTTGCTACTCCCTTCTTTCCTGGATATTTGTGTGCCTCCTTCCCTTTCCTTAAGACAACCCTTTAGACCAACCAGCAAAAGAAGAAGAGTAGAGGTTCCTGCTAAGTCTGCTTGCTGCCTTGCCAGACTCATGGATTGAACTACATGGTACACTCAGTGCTTTTTTTGAGGGGTTACATGGGGGTACTGAGTACCGACACCTTTTCCATTGTCTGCTAAAATTGACCCATGGTCCCTAAGTTTTAATGAAAGAGCTCAGTTTCTACACACCAATTCTGCCTTGTCATAGATTCTGTGACAGGTTGCAGAGGGCCTGGCTATTGTGGGGTGGATCTCTCAGTGATCACCCCATCCCTGAAGGGTGGTCTGGCATTTGAGTACTGGCACCTTTTTCGCTAGAGAAAACGCACTGGGTACACTGTAAAATGTGTAGTGTGTCTTACATAGTAAAAAAAAAAAATAAATCTGCCACGAGTGAAATGCTCAAATACTGCAATAAACAAGTTTTTCGAGTACTAATAACATTATTTAATTTAGCATTACATTCTAGTGGTTTATCTGAGACATAATCAGATAGGTTAATTATACTAATCTATAACAATGGTGATACCACAAATCCAAATAATCGTAGAGACATCTGTGTAAACAGTAACATTAGCAAACTGTTTTGTAGTAACACTCAGCAAAAACGTGCTGTCATTTCTAATGAAGATCAAAAGCTAACCCCCAAAACAGACTGGATTCCTCCCTGAGCATTTAACCACTGACCACATCTTTACCTTGCAGACACTGATAAACAGATATGAAAAAAAAATCCCTCAGAATCTATTACCAAGTTTTACTGACTTTGAAGTAACATTTAATTCTCTTTGGCATCTTAGTCTGAACCTCAAACTGCTGCAAAGTATGATCAGCAAAAACAGTTAAAAAAAATCTTTGATAATTAAATCAGTGTATTCACCCAACATCTGGTAGGTAAAGATAAACATACTAACAGACAGCATCAGGCAGGTGTGAGGGATGCAGTATGTCCTACCACCTTCAATATGCATATAAACGAGTACCTAAACTATTAGAAAGATCTTTAGCTCCTGGTCTGAAACTAATTAGAATTATAATTCATATGATTTGATTATGCCCTTATTTATTTATCTATCTACATGTTAATTTACATATAATTTTATTTTTTATATTACTTTGCTATATTGATATTTGATTTTAGATTAGTTTCTATGTTGTGCAATATTTTGCATGTTATTTATATTTGTTTTTAACAGTAATATTGGTCCCTGATGCAACTCAGGGATTGGAAAACTTGGCTAAACTGTTTGCCAAAAAGTTTCTAAATATTGAGAACAAACATTTACTGCTCAGTTTTTCATATATGAATGAGTGAGAATTCACAGCTCCAAAATAAGGGATCCTTTTACTAAGCAGTGATAAAAATAGCTTTAGTGCACCCTTACACAGGTCTTTCCTGCATGCTAAGGCCAGTTTTACTGTGGCTGTAAAAATGGCTTTTAATTTTTTTTGCATTAATGGATATGCGTTAATATTGCCATTAATATGTGCTCATTTAAAAAAATGATGGTGTGAACACTTACCTCTACCCATTTTGTAGGTGGTAAGGGTGCCTGCATTATCCATGCACTAACTAATTAGCATGCAGTATTGTAGATGCTCTAACTGGTTAGCGCAGGAATGCCCACTCTTCATCCCTGACATGCCCCCTCAAAAAAAATGGAAACAAATTTTAGCATATAATTAGCATACATAGATTTCAGAGTTATTGTAGGATGCCTGCGCATGCCTTGTGGTACTCCTGTTTTCTTTTTTTTTTTTTTTTTGCTGTGTTAGCACCTAATGCAGCTGAGTAAAAGCACCTGTAAGTGCATCATAAAGGCTGGAAAACAAGCTTTTCAGGTTATCTCACTAAACACAAAATTATAAATAACATTGATGTAATGCAACTCATTTTTAATATTCTATTTTGAAGTGAGACAGAAATTTAAATAATTAATAAAATATCAATAGCCGAGCATAGCTTTACATGCCGTAATGACTAATAAATAAGGAACGACTTTTTTTGTATTGTCATAGTTTCATTTGGATTCCCCTCACTGAAGCTGCAAATCAATCGAGATGCAAAGCAGCAGTCATTAGTGTACAGGGTGCCATGATGAGGAAAAAAAAATCAAAGGATCATCAGATGCACACATTATGCAGAAAACTGTATTACCCAGGTGAGGGGTTTTTTTTTGAGTGTGTGAAACTGTGCATGACTGTTTTATGAATCACACCTCTTCTAAGCAAGTTGGTGCCTCTTCAACACAAAACGCAAATGTTCAAAGGTAATTACTAGCATTAATCAACATAATAACGTAGGAAATTGTTTATGCAAATCTTGCAGTTATAGTAGGTTGCAGTGTCCTGACTTACAACATTCAAAACATGAAAAGTATCTTTTTTAAAATGCTATTAACAAGTTAACATTTTGAGAGTGCTTTAAGTTTCTGAGTTAAGGCACTAAACAAAGCATTCCAGTATTGCATTGATGTCTAGCCTATTCAATCTGTCTTTGTTTTTTTGTGTATATATCGCTATTGCTTTCTATGGGGAATCAGTCATTGTAACCAGTATAAAGACAAGTCACGAGTATATCCAATGTGAAGTGAAATATATCAATAGAAAGAAAATCACTCATTTGCAATTTCTACAACATTTTCTTTCATATTGTTTTGGGAAATGTTATTCCCTCTGTTCTGTTCAACATGATGGTGCGTATTACATTTCACTGCCCTAACGTGAATTTTTGTAACACATCACTACTGATTACAGTTCTCTTCTTCTTGGCTTATACTTGATTTCATACAAAAGAAAAAATGTGAAAATCAATGTCATTTACTGCCCTGGTTTAATGGAAATTTTGTGTTACTTCACTGGCTAGAAAATATACAAAGCTTTTTTCCCTTGATGATAAGATGTTCAAATTTGAGTTTATGGCAGTGTTGTTTTATCAGAGATGCCACAGAGAGACTGGATTTTTTTTCTTTTTAAATTTAATGGGCAACTCTATAATTTGGTGCCACAAAGTAGGCGCCACAATGGAACGTGGTTAGTGTCCATTCTATAATGGCACCTAGGCACACCTAAGCCAATATAGAATATTAACCCAAAACCGCATTGGCGCTCCAAAAGTTAGGTGTGATCTCTTAAGGCAGGTCAATGGCTAGTGCTTAGGTGTGCCAATCAATGTGCATGTTTGTTGTTTGGTGACACACCCATGGTCCACCCATGTATATGCCCCCTTCCAGTACTAAATATTATAGCATATAACTGAAACATATGTGCCTGTCACTGTCGATTATTTGTGCCGATGATGCATGCAAGTGGCACCTACTTCTCTTCTTCTTTTTTTCCATTTATATCCTTTCATTATGTAAAATCATGTACACTTGCTATCACTGTGTAAAATAGAGCCGCGTTCTTTACAAATATTAATCAGTTTTGACCTGGTAGTTTTCTCTTGCTCTCCTTTTCTCTTTACCTCTATCAGAAGCAAGCTAGTATCTAGTGGCATAACCCTTCATTTGCACCTTCCCCACAAACATACTCAATCTGGATCTTAGTAAAAGCCATTCTGAGCTGGTGACCATGGGGCTCATTGTCAAAAAAGAAAAGCGTCCAAAAAGTGGCATAAATTTGCATTTGGATGTTTTTCTCACAAAACATTTTCGAAACCAATTTTTAGATGTATTTCTATGAAGTACGTCAGAAGTGCATTCAAATCACAAGGAGTGTGTCGGGGCATGTTAAGGACGGGATCTAGGTGCTCCTAATACTTGGAAGTTTTTTCTGCCATAATAGAACAAAACAAAAACATCCAGGCCTATAAGTTGGACACTTTGGTCTAGACCTGTTTTATTAACAAATAAGTCACAAAACAAAATGCTCTAAATGATCAGATAACCAAAGGAGGGGACCAGGGATGACCTTCTCTTACTCCCCCAGTGGTCACTAAATGTGATTAAAAACATTACTTACCAGCCTCTATGCTAGCCTCAGCTGTATTACTCGGGTCCATTAGAGCAGCATGCAGGTCCCTAAAGTAGTCTAGTGGTGTGTGCAGTGTATTGCAGACAGGTGGATCCAGGCCCATACCTCCCCCTACCTGGTAAACTTGTAGTGGAAACTGTGAGCCCTCCAAAACTCACCAGAAACCCACTGTACCCACATATAGTGTCCCCTTCACCCATAAAGCTACTGTAGTGGTGTACAGTTGGGGTAGTCTTTTTGGGGGAGGGGGCTCAGCAGACAAGGTAAGGGAGCAGTGGTGAGATGTGTACCTGGGAGCATTTATTTGAAGTCCACTGCAGTGTCCCCTAGGGTGCTCCATTGCTCTCCTGGGATGTCTGTGTGGCCAGTCTACTAAGAATGCCGGCTCCTCCTACATCCCAATGGCTTCATTTTGAAGAGTATTCTGGACAATGCTTTGAATTCCTTTTACATGTTTGATTCCACCTGCAGCGTGTTCGGTGGACTGTCTTTGGTTGTGTTACGCTCCTATGCTCTGACCCAGACCCACCTCAAACATGGCTTTTGATTCCATCCACAGCCCACTCTGGAGGTGTCATCACTTGATCCCCCATAGCAACTCTCCACTGCCTCTTTTCCCTATCCAATCTTTTCACAACCTTGACAAAAATGTCTTATCCCTCAAACATTGATGTAGACTTTTATACTTCCCTGAACCCACCCTCCCTCTACCCCACTCCCTTCCAGTACCCACACACAAACCCCGATCCAATACCCCACACATACATACAAACATCCATTCCAAAGCCACTTGTACCCTCACCTGGATCATCAATAACATCTAACTCACCATGTTCTGCAGGCTGCATCAAAGAAATCCCTGCATGCAACATATCCCTCTGGAAAATGACAGCATCCTTCCTTCCCCTTAAGACCTCTGCTGAACTGGCAGGAAAGTCAAAGCTGGCTGCACGCCCACCAGAAGTATTGTCTCCTGCTCTGCCATGAGAACCTGCAGACTTCCGATTCACTATAATTGATGACCCAGCATTACTTTTACTTTTTGCTGCTTTTCTTTTGAACACACAACCCTTTACCATACCAGCAGCCAAATGATGAGCATTTTTACTCGCTGCGCATTGAGTCCCACTCTGACCCACTGACTTACATTTACTTTTACCTGAGGCCTTACTCCCTCCCGACTTCTTGGGCACCATGATATAATGAATAAAACAAACCACCTTTCAAATAAACCAGCCCTACTTCCCACAGCTGATAGTCCCTGACCTCTACAAGTGGAGCCACTACCTTTAAAATATCAGTGGCACACTTTTTTTTATATTACTGTACAACTCCTTGAATAATAAGGAAAAAGTATACCAGACTCCAGCATGAAGCAAACAATCACTGCCTGACCACTTCCTGCTCTCGAAAGTCCTCACACCAGAAGCAACACCCAAACTGCTCCAACACCGCAAGCTCGGCAAACTCCTGCTTTCCACATAAGCTCTTCAGCACTCGAACCCACAATGACAACACTGATGAAATTCACTTCCCTGAAGAAGTGCTACTCAAAAGTTACCTCCCACACAACCATCCACCACCTGCACCTGCCTAGAAAATGAATTATTCCTACCCATCACCCCATTTCACAATGTTCCAAAAATCTTAATCCCACCCCTCTCGTCCATCTTCCAATAGAAACTCTTTTTTCCCTGCAGCAACACTACTCTCACCTTTCTTTTACCCTACTTTCTTTCAGTCCTTCTCATTCCTTCCCTTCCCCCTCCCCCTCTCACCTCTCACCTTCCTGCCCACAAATCTGCACAACCTCTGTTTGGCTCACTGTTTTCTCAGCCAATATTATCTGCTCCCCTTCCCAGATGTGGGGAGCTCCCTTGTTCTAGTTAATCTCTCTTCTCTCTTGATTTGGGCTTATCTTCTATTTGATTATGTAATTTAATACTATTTTCCTTTTAAATTTTGCTAAGATTTTCCTTCTTTTGATTATTTGGGAGTATAATCTCATAAAAACAAATAATAATAAAAAAATCTGGGTTTAGCATGTGGGAAAGTCCCGCATTAAAATGTGTTAAGCTCAGATTTCACCACACGTTATTAAAAGTGACCTTATGTGACTTATGCGCTCACTTTATAGAATATCTTTTTTTTTTTTTTTGTTACATTTGTACCCCATGCTTTCCCACTCATGGCAGGCTCAATGTGGCTTACATAGGGCAATGGAGGGTTAAGTGACTTGCCCAGAGTCACAATCTCTATACGAACACATGGCACTTGTGTGTGAATGTGACATTCATGCACATAAATGCTAGTTTTCTATAATCTTAGTCTGCAAATGGTGGTGCATACATTTAGGCACAAAGGTTACATAATTTTTTTTTTTTACTAATTGGTTTCCTTATTGGCAGCCTCAGAAAACAGACCAAAGATTGTGCAAGCATGAAGCCAGAATTACTCTTTTATGCTTACAGTGGGGGAAATAAGTATTTGATCCCTTGCTGATTTTGTAAGTTTGCCCACTGACAAAGACATGAGCAGCCCATAATTGAAGGGTAGGTTATTGGTAACAGTGAGAGATAGCACATCACAAATTAAATCCGGAAAATCACATTGTGGAAAGTATATGAATTTATTTGCATTCTGCAGAGGGAAATAAGTATTTAATCCCTCTGGCAAACAAGACCTAATACTTGGTGGCAAAACCCTTGTTGGCAAGCACAGTGGTCAGACGTCTTCTGTAGTTGATGATGAGGTTTGCACACATGTCAGGAGGAATTTTGGTCCACTCCTCTTTGCAGATCATCTCTAAATCATTAAGAGTTCTGGGCTGTCGCTTGGTAACTCGCATCTTCAGCTCCCTCCATAAGTTTTCAATGGGATTAAGGTCTGGTGACTGGCTAGGCCACTCCATGACCCTAATGTGCTTCTTCCTGAGCCACTCCTTTGTTGCCTTGGCTGTATGTTTTGGGTCATTGTCGTGCTGGAAGACCCAGCCACGACCCATTTTTAAGGCCCTGGCGGAGGGAAGGAGGTTGTCACTCAGAATTGTACGGTACATGGCCCCATCCATTCTCCCATTGATGCGGTGAAGTAGTCCTGTGCCCTTAGCAGAGAAACACCCCCAAAACATAACATTTCCACCTCCATGCTTGACAGTGGGGACGGTGTTCTTTGGGTCATAGGCAGCATTTCTCTTCCTCCAAACACGGCGAGTTGAGTTCATGCCAAAGAGCTCAATTTTTGTCTCATCTGACCACAGCACCTTCTCCCAATCACTCTCGGCATCATCCAGGTGTTCACTGGCAAACTTCAGACGGGCCGTCACATGTGCCTTCCGGAGCAGGGGGACCTTGCGGGCACTGCAGGATTGCAATCCGTTATGTCGTAATGTGTTACCAATGGTTTTCGTGGTGACAGTGGTCCCAGCTGCCTTGAGATCATTGACAAGTTCCCCCCTTGTAGTTGTAGGCTGATTTCTAACCTTCCTCATGATCAAGGATACCCCACGAGGTGAGATTTTGCGTGGAGCCCCAGATCTTTGTCGATTGACAGTCATTTTGTACTTCTTCCATTTTCTTACTATGGCACCAACAGTTGTCTCCTTCTCGCCCAGCGTCTTACTGATGGTTTTGTAGCCCATTCCAGCCTTGTGCAGGTGTATGATCTTGTCCCTGACATCCTTAGACAGCTCCTTGCTCTTGGCCATTTTGTAGAGGTTAGAGTCTGACTGATTCACTGAGTCTGTGGACAGGTGTCTTTCATACAGGTGACCATTGCCGACAGCTGTCTGTCATGCAGGTAACGAGTTGATTTGGAGCATCTACCTGGTCTGTAGGGGCCAGATCTCTTACTGGTTGGTGGGGGATCAAATACTTATTTCCCTCTGCAGAATGCAAATAAATTCATATACTTTCCACAATGTGATTTTCCGGATTTAATTTGTGATGTGCTATCTCTCACTGTTACCAATAACCTACCCTTCAATTATGGGCTGCTCATGTCTTTGTCAGTGGGCAAACTTACAAAATCAGCAAGGGATCAAATACTTATTTCCCCCACTGTACATCAGCAGAGAAGTGTGTGGAAGTTTTAGCTGTACTGTCCATCCTGAACGTGGTCTCTGGATGAAGGGAATATTTGGATTTTAATATGTTAATCTATCACTACGTACATACACTAAACTCACTTTACTTAAAAAAAAAAAAAAAAAAAAAGAAGAAAATGTGTTAATAATTAAATATATACCCCACAAACCATGAGACATGCTATAGAAGCATAACGAATGAATTTTGAAGTAAAAGCAAATTAGATTAAGGAACTTTATGAAACCAAATTCCTAATTGGATTGTTCTCCTTATAACTGAACTGTAGCAATATGTTTTACAGTTCGCAGCATTGCTCACTGACACAGTACTAAGAAGATTAAAGGTGGATTGGCAAAATTAATTTTACTGTCTCCATATTACAGTATTACACTACTATTCTCTCTCATCAACTACAATGTAATTCTGTTATTACTTCAAATTACAAAGACATAGGAAGAAACATATATCCATCAATGTACTGCACACAATTAAAAATAATCTGGTCAATATTCAGCCAGCAACAGTGAGCTTTTTTTATTTAAACGCTGGCCTCCATGGGCTGAATCAGGTCCTGATATTCAGTGCTGGCATTGTATATCTGGGCTCTGGCCATGCCCAGAATGCAACAAAGTAGGTGAGATATCCATTCCCCTACCCGTTTAGGTAACTGGGTTGCAGACCTTCCAAGTCTCCCACTTTCAGCTGAAGACTCCTGCTTTTTGTGGGTCATCTCTCGTACTCCTGCCGATAAGCCGGGATCTCTCACTAAATGGCTTTCCCATCCAGCGGCAGCAGGAAATGCCTTCATAAAGCACCATATCATGCTGCCACTGATCCCTCAGCAGCAGGTGATGATGTTTTATGAAGGTGTATTCTGCTGCCATTGGACAAGGGAGCCACTCTTTTTCCCGCTGGGCTCTGGCCGTGAATCAACTGTTCTGGGGTGGGCCAATAGGTCAGGATTGGCGGAGTTGTGGACGCAGCTAGATGGAGCAACGGACAGGGCAGGGTAGATCAATGGGCAGATGGGGCGGAGCTGGGGGCAGAATGGGGTGGGCAAAGTGGGGTGGGCTGGAGTAAGGCCATTTATCTCCTGCTAAGTGGGTCCAGCCCTTTTACAGCTCTTAGGAAGCAGGATGAACACCTGCTTTTTTTATTTCTGCTGATCCTCCTCTCAAACCCTCCCCCCACATAAGCATTGCCCCCCCCTCCTGAACTTCCAATCCCACAAGAACTGCCCCTCAAGTTTTCCCCACTCCCAAAGGACCCCCAGCCCTTGTAGGCTCCCCCATAAAAACATAGAAACATGACAGCAGATAAGGGCCAAATGGCCCATCCAGTCTGTCCATCCTCAGTAACCACTAACTCCTCCTTTTCCCAAGGGATCCCATGTGCTTGTCCCATGCTTTTTTGAATTCTGACACAGTCTTTGTCTCAATGACCTCCACCGGGAGGCCTTTCCATGCATCCACCACCCTTTCCATCCTATGCCCTCTCATTCTAGAGTTTTCCTTCAATTGGAAAAGGCTCTCCTTCATTAATGTCACTGAATTATTTAAATGTCTCTATCATATCCCCTCTCTCCCTCCTCTCTTCCAGCATATACATGTTGAGGTTCATAAGCCTTTCCTTATGTTTTATGACTCAGACTGCTTATCAATTTTGTAGCCGCCTTCTGGACCAACTCCATCCTGTTTGTATCTTTCTGCAGGTGTCGTCTCCAGAATTACACGCAGTACTCTAAAGATTTATGGCCTCACCATGGACTTTTACAAGGGCACTATCACCTTTTTTTTTCCTGCTAGTAATCCTACTCCTTATGCAACCCAGCATCCTTGTTGTTTTTGCTGTCGTCTTATCTATCTGTTTGGCCACTTTATGGTCATAAAACACAATCACTCCCAAGTCCCATTCTTCTTCCATACACAGAAGCACTTCACCCTCTATATTGTACCTTTTCTTTGGATTCTTGTGACCCAAGTGCATGACCCTTCAAGCATAAATCTTAGTTGTCAATTATCAGACCATTCTATGAGCTTCACCAGATCCTTCCTCATGCCATCCACACACTCCGGGGTGTCCACCCTATTACAGAGTTTGGTATCATCTGTAAAAAAGACAAACCTCACCAAACAGTCCTTCTGCAATATCGCTCACAAAGTTGTTAAAGAGAGCCGGCCCAAAACCGATCCTTGCAGCACACCACTGATAACATCCCTTTCTTCAGAGCATGCTCCATTTACTACTATCCTCTGTCTCCTCCCACTTAACAAGTTTTTGACCCAGTCAGTCACTTTAGGACCCATACTAAGGGCACTCAATTTGTTTATTAGTTGTCTGTTTGGAACTGTGTCAAAGGCTTTGCTAAAATCTAAGTAAACTACATCTAGCACCCCTCCCACATCCAACTGTTTGGTCACCCAGTCAAAGAAATCAATCAGATTGGTCTGACATGACCTGCCTTTAGTGAAGCCATGCTGCGCTGGGTCCTGCAGTCCATTCATTTGAAAAACCTCACAATCCTCCACTTTAGAAGTGTTTCCATTAGTTTACTCACCACTGATGTCAGACTGACAGATCTGTCATTCTCAACCTCCTCCTTACTTCCACTCTTGTGCAGAGGGACCACATCTGCCCTACTCCAGTCTTCTGGGACCACTCTAGACTCTAAGGAAGCATTGAAGAAGTCAGACAGCAGAGCTGACAGAGCATCTCCAAGTTCTTTGAGTACCCTCAGATGTATCTCATCAGGCCCCATCACTTTGTCTACTTTTAGTTTAGTTAACTCCTCACAAACACAGTCTTCTGAGAATCGATCCCAGTCTACCATACATCCATCCACATTAGGATTTGTTTTCTGAGGTCCTACCCATGGTTTTTCATCAATGAACATAGAGCAGAAATAATAGCTAAGCAGTTCAGCTTTATCCTTATCTGCTTCTACATATTACTCCCCCTCAGCTTTGAGCCTCACAGTGCTATTATGGCACTTCCTCCTGTCAATTACATATCTAAAAAATATCTTGTCTCTCAATTTTACTGTATCGGTTATCTTCTCTTCCATTTGCCTCTTTGCTTTCCTATCAACTTTTCTAGCTTCTCTTAGTTTTTCCAAGTATTTTTGCCTCTCTTCCTCTTTTTGAGTTATTTTGTAACATAAAAATGCTAGCCTTCTTTCCCTTACCTTTTCAGCTACTACATTTGAGAACCAGAGTGGCCTTCTTTTCCTCTTTCTTTTACTTAATTTTCTAATATAAAGATTTGTTGCCTTTAAATATCTCCTTTCAGTTTTGCCCACTGTTGTTCTACTTCCTTCAGCTGCTCCCATCCAACTAACTCTTCTTTGAGAAACTCCCCCATCTCAGCAAAGTTAGTTTTTTTGAAATCTAGGACCTTCAATCTTGAGTAAGCCTTCTCCTCCTTTGTTTTATTATTGAACCACACCATTCGGTGATCACTAGATGCCAAATGATCTCCCACCATAACATCAGAAACATTCTCCCCATTTGTAAACACAAGGTCCAGAATAGCACCATCCCATGTCGGTTCCATTACCCACTGCTGAAACAATTCTTCCTGTAGAGAATACCTTAGGCCAACCTTAAGAATCCCTGGTGGTTTAGTGTAGTAAGGCAGAAGAAATCCCCTCTCACTTCCATTCTTTCCTGCTCCAGGTTCAAAATGGCAGTCTTGTGGTTAACTACCCAGTGTCTTGAATACTGCTGCTAACCAGATAGTGTCGCCAGCCCACCAGCTGGAGCTGATTTTTTTTTTTTTTATTTGTACCCCACGCTTTCCCACTCATGGCAGGCTCAATGTGGCTTAGGTACTTATTTGTACCTGGGGCAATGGACAGTTAAGTGACTTGCCCAGAGTCACAAGGAGCTGCCTGTGCTTGCAGTGGGAATCAAACCCAGTTCCCCAGGACCAAAGTCCACCTCTCTAACCACTAGGCCACTCCTCCACTCAGCAACATTGTATGTTTAACTGGTGGGTTTTGTTTTTTGTTTTTTTAATGCTGACTGCTGTGGTTAAATATCAGGAGGATTCTTCCTTTAATGACTTGTATAGTAGTTATGATATTATTTGCATGTTGAGCAATTATCATGGCTAATTATAAGCAGTTTGCTCCCTTAGACAACTTTAAACATGTACTCTCTTCTCCCAGTGTTTGTTGCATAGGAGATTTTAACTTGATAGGTTTATTCATTGATCTTTTTTCAAACATTGAAATGTCCTTTTTGCATTTAAATGCCTCCTGTTGCCTTGGGAATCAAAGAAAGGTACTTCTGAAAGAAGCATTCATTCTCTAGCAATATCTGTAATATTAACTTAGAGGATAACATAGGAGTTGCCATATTTCAGACCAAAGCTCCATCAAACCCAGTATCCTATTTCCAGTGGTGACCAATCCAGGTCACAAGTACTGGAAGGATCCCAAAGAGAAGACAGAATTTATGCTGCTTGTTTACAGGATACACAACAAACTGTCAGTGGAGCAGCTCACACTTATTTATGCTTTAATAAGGGGATGTCTCATACTGTCACACAGGCACTTCTTTTTTGTGCTTCCTTAAAGCCTCAGCTTTAGTGACTCAGTTATAATCATCGACTACCCCCAACCACCTCAAAATAAGTGTTCTGCAATAAATTAATCCACGTTTCAACTGTGCTTATATAACAAAAAATTCTTCTTTGGTTTTTATCAATTTTTTGTAAAGTTTTTTTGCTATATTTTTTGTTTACAGGATAAGCAGGGGCTTTCCTCAAGTCTACCTGATTAATAATGGTTTGTAGACTTTTCCTTCAGGAACATGTCGAAACCTCATTTAAACCTGGAAATTCTAACTGCTTTTACCATGTTCTCTGACCACAAATTCTACAGCTTATTTATGAGATGAAAAATAAACCATTTTATTTAATTTGTTTTAAGGGCTAGATTCTACATGTGGCACCAAAAAAATCAGCGCTGAAAAAAGTGCTACTCTATAAACAGTGCTTAAGGTTAGGCATGATTTATAGAATAGCCCTTATGTCTAGGAATCACACCTAAGTTTAAGCGTAGCCATTTGCATCAACTACATTAGGCACATATCCTCATTATTCTATAACAATGTGTGTTAATTTTAGGATGGATCCCGCGCCTAATTTTATATGTGTAAAGTTCAATCAAATTTAATTCATAGCAATAATTGCTTGTTAAGAAGCCAATTATTGGTGCTAATTAGCTTGTTTAATTAAATTGTACATGCAAATTGGATGGATGCCCAAATTTGCATGCACAAATTTTGGTGACTTTTACAGAATTAGGTGGTAAATATATTACGTAGTACAGTGGTTCCCAAACCTGGTCCTAGAGGCACCCCATCCAGTCAGGTTTTCAATATATCCACAAAGAATATTCATAAAAGAGATGTGCATGCAGTGGAGGCAGTGCATGCAAATCTCTTTCATGAATATTAATTGTGGGTATCCTGAAAACCTGACTGGCTGGGGTGCCTCCAGGACTAGTTTGGGAACCACTGACATAGTGATTCAATAGACTGCCCCTTAATTTTTGTACTTGTTAAAATCATGTACTCTATTCATGATTTTATAGAACTTTATCATATCTCCTGCAAGCTGATAAACCCTAACCTAATTATCCTTTTCACACGTTTATTATTTTGCTCACCCTTTTCAATATCTTTCATAGTTCAACTACATCTATTTGGAAGCATGGCAAACAGAATTACACACAGTACTGAATTTGTGGTCACACCATGAAGTGATACAAAAGTATTGTGGCATTATAGATTTTATTCTCCATTTCTCTCCTAATAATTCATAAGATGCTGTTTGATTTTTTGACCGCAGCTATAGATTGAGCTGCAGTCAAAAAATCATATTGTTCATATTGATGACTAGATCCCTTTCCTTGGGGGTGAGTCTTAAACAGAGCTTAGTTTGGTATAACTACAGTTTGGATTATTTCCCTCTATGTGAATCACTTTGCATTTGGCCATATTATAAATGTCATCTATCATTCAGATGCCCATTCTCCAAGTCTGGCAGATCTCCTGCAGTTTCTCAGAATATACTTGACATTTAACAACTTTAAATAATTTTATCATCTCAGATTTTATCACCTCACTCAGGGGCCCTTTTACTAAGTTGTGGTAAAAAGTGGCCCGCACTAGTTTTGGCACGTGAAATTGGTGCGCGCTGGGCCACTTTTTACCATGGTGGGAAAAGGCCTTTTTAAAAATGGGGCAGCAAATGGCCATGATTAATAATAAAATTAGTGTATGGCTGTTTACTGCCTGAGCCTTTACTGCAACCCATTTAGCAATGTGACCGCGCTACTGATTACCGCTGGGAATGCCCCCTGTCTGGTTATGTGCCACTGAATATCCTTGTTGGGACATGGTTAGATATAGTTAACTGAGGGGCCCTTTTACAAAGGCGCGGTAAGCTCTACTTGTGTGCAGCATGAGCCAAAAAGAGACTACCACCAGGCTACCACACCCCCTGCTGGTAATTACAGATTTGGCACGCACCCATACAATTATTCTTTTATTTCCTACCGCACATGGCGTTTCTGGCGTTAATCATCACCGCACGTGTAGCGAGTGAGCCTTTACCGCTAGATCAATGAGTGGCATTAAGGGCTCAGGCCATAAATAGGTGCATGATGGTTTCAATTTTACTGCAGGCCATTATCCCAGCCCATTGAAAAAAAAGCCCTTTTTTCCTGGACACTGTAAAACTGGCCCGGCGCGCACCAAAAACACGTGCCCATACTAATGCAGGCCACTTTTTGCTGCGGCTTAGTAAAAGGACCCCTGAATAACTAGCACTGAATATTGTCTTCAAAGGGAGTAATTGTATAACAGGGCATCAAAACATAGGCACCTGGAGGGCCATGTTAGGAGCTTATACTATAAAGGAATGTAGGCACCTTTGTAGAATACAAGCATAACCAGGTATTTATATGGCTAACATTTAAGCGTGATTACTTATGCCAACCATAGAGCTGATATAAGTAAAAACACCTAATTGTGGGAGCAACTTGTACAACTTACAGTGTTCTGTAAATTATATATGTATGTGAGAGCCCCGCCTACATCCCATCTATGCTACACCCCTGTGTATATCCCCTTTGCAAATATGCATTTAGGTAACATGCAAGCATTTATGTACAGAAGTGTGCATTTACATGAATGAATACTAGTATTCTAGACATGTCAGCATGTAGTGTACATGTAGTGATTTAAACTAGATAATTGAAATATGGAGGAAAAAGGTAAGGGCTAGGATTAGCTGGGATAGACAGGAGTAGTGGGAGGTGGGATGAGGTAGAAAATTAATGCCATGAGTTTATTTTGAGAAGAATGCTTATTTCCTTAAAGACTAGACAGAAGAAATGAGTTTTCAATAGACTTCATAATAACAAATAATCATCCGTGCATTTGATGGTTTTAGGTAACGCAATCATCAAACTCAATGGCAGTTCTTAATAAACTAAATAAAAGCAAAACTTAAAATACAAAAATGAGCAAATATTGAAATAAAATCTACCCTCAGGTGAACCATAACTTTTGCCAAATATTGAACGGGTTGAAATTCAGCTGGTGGCACTCAGTGTTTTATTTAACTACTGCTGGCTTTATGCCCAGAAATTCAATGCTGGGACATGTCCAGGCATCCCCGTTGAATTTCTGGGTTTCAGGAGCCGGCTGCACCATAACCAGTTAAGTGTGATATTCAGCACTTAACCAGCAACAGAGCACTGCATGAAGATAGGACTGATTTTATGCAGTCCAATTTATGCAGTGACCTTGTCTGTTTAAGTGCTAAATATTGGCACTTAACTGGCTAAACGCTGACTCTATACCCAGAATAGCTGGTTATGCAGTAAGCCCTAACAGGTCATTTTCAGCAAAACTAATTGGTTAAGTGCTGCTCAAAATGACTGGTTAGGGAAGGGGAAATGGAACTTGATATACTGCCTTTCTGTGGTATTTTGCAAAGTGGTTTACATATATATAGGTACTTATTTTTTACCTGGGGCAATGGAGGGTTAAGTGACTTGCCCACAGTCACAAGAAGCTGCAATGGGAATTGAACCCAGGTCCCCAGGATCAAAGTCCACTACAATAACCACTAGGCTACTCCTCCACTCCTACTCCCCACACAGGCACTTAACTAGACAGAAACTATTTCTGTCCAGTTAAATTGCTTTGAATATTGACACCCAGTTATTTAAAGCTTTACAAAATGCAGTATAATTGGTGATACTATGTAATTTAGTTGGTAACGAATTCCAGAATAGAGATCCAGCATAACAAAAAGTCTTGTTCTGGTAGTAATCAGCCTGACAAAGTCTAGAGAGGGAAGCTGTAACATTTTTGAGATGCTACACGATTGTGATAAAACCTGCAGGCTCAATTCTTTTTCCTATACTTTTTGAAGACCAGAATTAAGTGTTGCCAATGATTGATGTGTTAATACCTTGTAAAAGGTGGAAGCTGTATATCCTGCAGCTAATAAAGAGTGGCAGGTACAAATGATGTATGGGGTGTCCTCTAGATCTTTAAGATCGCTGCACCAGGATTGAACACAGTTCTTCAGTTGGAGTCACTTAGAACATTGTGAGAAATGTAAATCAGATTTATCTTGTAGCTGGATGAAAGTCATAAGTTGCTGTCTTGGAGGATTTTGCCAATTGTGCAGATATCCTTCTACATCCAGAGTTGAAGGCTGTTAGGCTAAAATTGTTGCCGAAATTGCTTGTTGTCATACCCAGATCACTGTTGCATCCCAGTGTTCCACTTTTTCTGTGGAGATGTGTCTTTATTATTTAGTCAACCTTTCCATCTCAAAAGACTCTTTATGGAGGCTTCTTTAGCTGAAACACGGTGACTGTATTGGGTCAATTCTAATAAAAGCTGTTTCTGGATAGCACATCACCTGACTTTTTTTTCTCCACCCCCTTTTTTTGTTGCCGTTGCTTTGCTCCAGAGTGACCAACATAGTTTATGTTTATTAATCCAAAGCACAAGATTACACCAAAGAGGAAAATAAGTTTGCTGGGAACTAGTGTGTCCAAAATACCATCAAGATATAATAGGGTCTCCAAAGTAGATTTTAAATTTTGTTTTTGTCATATTAAAGGAAGTTGTTTTCCTAAGGTATGTTGAAGGAGTCACAAGAATTGCTTCAAGTTCAGCCAACTGGGTAGCACTAAATAATGAGAATCCCATTTTATACCTATGGGCTTCTTAGCATTTAGTGTGTGCTAAATCTGTTAGCATACACTAAGCTTTGGTAAAAAGGCCCCTAAGGGATCTATGGACATTTTAATGGTTTCAATATGGCCCTACCATGATAATACAAAAGGGCTCCATCTGGTACACAATAATTCATCTTGAGATATTAAGTTTGTCTCAGATATAATTGTGAAACCAAGATCAGGAAGCAGTAGTATGCCTAGTTATACTATAGTTTCTGACACCTTTTTTAAAGGATACCGAGAAAAATATGATTTTATACAATGAACATTCAATGGTAATAGAGACTGACCAAAACTGCTTTTTTTCAGTTTCTGCCGAAAATAAACCTGCTACCAAAATTATCTAAATGCTTTCAGCTGAAACTTATCTCTTGCAAAACCCAAAACTAAAGATTGGTTGTATGAATGTGAACCAATGAGGCCCGCTGGGGATTCTCACAGCTTACAGTCAGCAGCCATCTGCTGAACTCACAGGAGATTACCATCCAGTCCCAGGAGCCGTAAGCACAGGCTGACAACTGGGAGAACCATTGTAATAAGGACTTCTCAACAAGCCTGGCACATTTAGGTTCCAAAGTCAATGCAGATGTAGTTAAATATCCTCTGAAAACATTATGAGAACATGTATTTAAAAAAATCATGCTTACCAGCTTTTTTTTTTTGGTGATTTCTTAATTAAGTTGCAATGGAGTGGGATTATATAAAATAATGTCCCCTAAGATTTCTAGTTATATCCCATGCTAATATTTAGTTGTTATTATTATTGTTGTCATTCTAATGTTATTAGTAGGTCCCCCTCTATAGATTTAAGTAGACTATATTTTAAGTGATAATTGTCTGATAGAGAAGCCCTAATTAAAGCAATTTGAAGAGACACTTAGCGGCCACCATTTTGGTGGGAGTTGGCAGGTTTGGTTTTGCCCTTTTCCCACCACGTACCACTGCAAATGTAAAGTTTTACATAAGTGCATAAGAATAGCCTTACTGGGTCAAACCAATGGTCCATCTAGCCGAGTATTCTGCTTTCAACAGTGACCAATCCAGGTCACAATACTTGGCCTAAACCCAAATGGTAGCAACATTCCATCCTACCAATCCCAGGGCAAGCAGTAGCTTCCCCCATGTACATCTCAATAACAGACTATGGAATTTTCCTGCAGGAACTTGTCCAAACTTTTTAAACCTAGATATGCTGACCACTATTACCACATCCTCTGACAGCGAGTTCCAGATTTTAACTATTCTTTTAGTGAAAAAAATATGTCCTCCTATTTGTTTTTGAAGTATTTCCATATAATTTCATTGAGTGTCCCCTGGTCTTTGTACTTTTTGAATGAGTAAAACATCTATTCACTTTTACCCATTCTCCACCACTCAGGATTTTATAGACCTCTATCATATCCCCACTCAGTTGTCTCTTTTCCAAGTTGAAGAGCCCTAATCTCTTTAGCCTTTCCTCATAAGGGAGGAGTTCCATTCCATTTATAATTTTGATCACTCTTCTTTGAAAACATAGAAACATAAAAACATAGAAACATGAATGCAGATAAGTACATAAGTACATAAGTATTGCCATACTGGGAAAAACCAAAGGCCATCGAGCCCAGCACCCTGTTTCCAGCAGTAGCCAATCCAGGTCACAAACACCTGGCAAGATCCCAAAAATGTACAAAACATTTTATACTGCTTATCCCAGAAATAGTGGATTTTCCCCAAGTCCATTTAATAACGGTCTATTGACTTTTTCTTTAGGAAGCCGTCCAAACCTTTTTAAAACTCTGCTAAGCTAACCGCCTTTACCACATTCTCCGGCAATGAATTCCAGAGTTTAATTACACATTGAGTGAAGATAAATTTTCTCAGATTCATTTTAAATTTATTACATTGTAGCTTCACCGCATGCCCCCTAGTCCCAGTATTTTTGGAAAGCGTGAACAGACGCTTCACATCTACCCGTTCAACTCCACTCATTATTTTATAGACCTCTATCATATCTCCCCTCAGCCACCTTTTCTCCATCCAGTCTGCCCATCCTCTGTAACCCCTAATTCTTCCTGTTCCTAAGCAATCCCACATGCTTATCCCATGCCTTTTTAAATTCTGGAACAGACCTCGACTCCACCACCTCCACCGGGAGGCCATTCCATGCCTCCGCCACCCTTTCTGTGAAATAATACTTCCTTAGGTTACTCCTAAGACTATTCCCTCTTAACTTTGTCATATGCCCCCTCATTCCAGAGCTCTCCTTCATTTGAAAAAGGCTCTCTTCCTGTACATAAATGCCCTTGAGATATTTAAAAGTCTCTATCATGTCTCCTCTCTCCCTACTCTCTTCCAGCGTATACATATTGAGGTTCATAAGCCTGTCCCTATAATTTTTGTATTCAAGACCGCTTGCTAATTTCATAGCCGCCCTCTGGACCGACTCCATCCTGTTTATATCTTTCCTTAGGTGCAGTCTCCAGAACTGCACGCAGTACTCCAAATGAGGCCTCACCATAGATTTATACAACGGTACTATCACCTCCTTTTTCCTGATGGTCATGCCTCTCTTTATGCACCCAAGCATCCTTCTGGCTTTGGCCATTGCTTTTTCTACCTGTTTGAAAGCTTTAAGGTCGTCAGACACAATCACCCCTAAGTCCCGCTCTTCCTTTGCACACTGAAGCACTACACCCCCTATACTGTACCGTTCCCTCGGATTTTTGCGACCCAAGTGCATGACCCTGCATTTTTTGGGATTAAACCTTAGTTGCCAAATATTGGTCCATTCCTCTAGCTTTGCTAGGTCCTTCCTCATGTCATTCATACCCTCCAGGGTGTCCACCCTGTTGCAGAGTTTAATATCATCTGCAAAGAGACAAACCTTACCAGACAGCCTTTCCACAATATCGCTCACAAAGACGTTAAAAAGAGCCGGCCTCAGGACCGATCCCTGCGGTACTCCACTGATGGCATCCTTTTCTTCAGAGCAAGTTCCATTTACCACCATCCTCTGTCTCCTACCATTCAACCAATTTTTTACCCAATCAGTTACTCTAGGTCCTACACCGAGGGCACTCAATTTATTTAGCAGTGGCCTGTGCGGAACTGTTTCAAAGGCTTTGCTGAAATCCCAGTATACCACATCAAGCGCCCCTCCCACATCCAACTGTTTGATCACCCAGTTGAAGAAGACAGTCAGATTCGTCTGACACAACCTGCCACTGGTGAAGCCATGCTTCCTCGGGTCCTGCATTCCATGTAGTTCAATTTCACTATATCTTTTTTGAGATACGGCGACCAGAATGGAACACAATACTAAAAGTGGGGTTGCAATATGGAGCGATACAGAAGCATTATAATATTCTTGGTCTTATTTTATATTCCTTTCCTAATAATTCCTATCATCCTGTTTGCTTTTTTGGCCGCTGCTGCACACTGGGCAGAACATTTCAGTATATTGTTTATAATGAAACCTAGATCTTTTTTATTGGGTGTTGATTCCTAAGGTAGACCCTAGCATCAGGTAAACTATACATATAGTATGCAGTAAATATTGAGTTTGGGGTCTGGAATGCATGATCCAACCAAGTTGGAAGGAAATTTCAGCAGCATTCAGTGAGAGAAAATGTGTTATGCATTTGTCTTAGCAGGGGTTCTGACTTCACTCCCCAATTGAATGACTTGCATGATGAATGCCATGTTCTAGTGGTGGATCAGTCAGGATAATGGACTGGCAATAATAAAGAGATCACATTTCTTTGTTTTATTTTTTTCATAGAAGTTTTGATACTTTAGAAAAGTTATTAGAGTGGAGAAGTAACATAATAGTTCAAGCAGTAGGCTAAGTCTCAGAAGAACCTGGTTCAAATCCTGATGTTGCTCCTTATTATCTTGGGCAAGTCATTCAACCCTTAATTGCCTCAGGTATAAACTTAGAAGCCTTTTTACTAAGCCACATCTGAGCTCTGCAATCCTCTTCCCTCTGCCTCCTCCCAGATCGCTCCTCTGACATGCTGGTGACACCTGGGACCCTTGCGGTAACCTACTGAGAGGGCACTGAGGCTGAGCGGATTGGAGACCCGATGCACCAACAGACGATGGACTGGGATATTCCAGGAGCTGCGGGAGCCACAGTGGCAGAGGCAGAACAGATCAGAGGACGATACTCTGGAAGATGGTATCTTCTGTTCCAAACTGAGACATTCAGGATGCTACAAGAGCCACATGGATGGGGAGCCATGAGAACCTCGTGGATCATGACCCACACACCGCAGCTGAACAAAATGCCAGAGCAGATCAGACAGAGCCAGCAGGAAGCCCAACCCTACCAAGTGAGCCAGGTGCCTGCACTTTAATCAGTGCCTCTGCAGCATGATCAGTAAAGCTGCCTTCTCTGCATGCCCAATTCATCTCAAATGCTATCTGAACAACCCAACACATCACAGAGCCCTGACTGTGGAACAGACTAGCTGCATGTTCAAGCACGGGATTGGTTCTAGTGTCCTCACCAGGGCTATTCAACTGTGGAAGCTACCTCTACTCAGCAGGAAGATTCCCACCTCCAAGATTCCCAATCCCCCACATCACTGCAGCTTTTGACCTTGCTAAAAAGGGAGCCTTCTATGGAACATCCTTCAGGTTAGTTGCATGTTCAAGCACGGGATCGAGTCTAGCATCCTCACTGGGGTTATTCAACTGTGAAAGTTGCCTCTCCTCAGTGGGAAGATTCCCAACACCCTACCTCACTACAGCTTTCAAACTTGCTAAAAGGGGAGGCTTCATTTGCTAAAGCAGGATCCTCCTTCTATCAACGGGAAAACAGTGGGCATCAATGAGCTCCACAACATCCCAATAGTTTGCAGCTCTCACAGAAAACCAAGGTACAGACATCAACTCAGTCCTTGCGCCAACCACTTGCCACAGGTTATTGGCACACACCACCTCAATGCCTCTTCTTCCTCCAAACCTATCCCAACAAAAGGGCTATTCATGTCTGGGCTTCCACTCTGTTCCCCCCACCGCTGCAATACATGTGTTCTCATTTCTACACCTAGACAGAACTTAATACCCCAGGGGTTCTCTCACCTAATGCCCGTGCCTTCTACATAAATTAATGCACGATCAAAGGGAAACAAGACTCTAATCATCAGAGACCTCCTCGAAGCTTCTGACCTAGGCTTCCTGTTTATTACTGAAACATGGCTCACCTTGCTTGAGAGCTCACTCATCCCTCACCTAACTCCCCCTGGCTACAACATCCTACACTCCCCGAGGCAGAGAAAAAGAGGTGGTTTTACCTCATTTACAAGAGCTTTTTCCCATATCCCTAATTATCTCTTATATGTCCCCCGAACTAGAATATATAATTTTCAAACTAGACAATGATTCAAATAGTGCTAGCCAGAGAGGCCTGCTTCCCCTATATAGACCCCCAGGCTCGTGGTCAAAGGCAGAATCTAGCCTAACTGAAGTGATCTCATCTTTCCTATCACAGTTCTCTAGAATGATAATCCTTAGTGACATAACACAACTAATAACAGGTGGGATGGATGCCTTCCAGAATTGGGCCCTGACAAACAAACTCAAAATTAATTCTCACAAGACCAAGATCTCATGATTCCTCAATACAGGAGTTGAAGTACCTACCACCCTAACAGTAGGATTCAACAAGACACTCACTGTGGAAAAAGAAGCCAAAGTGTTTGGTCTTCTTCTTGATTCCTCCTTAACCTTCTCTCACCACATTGCCAAGCTCTGGAAGACAACTCTGTTTAAATTGAGACATCTCTGTCTGATACTTACTTTTTTTTTACCAGAAATCATTCACACTACTGGTCCAAATACTCATCTTACCCCACCTTGACTACTGCAACATCCTGTTTGTCAGCATTAAATCCAGTCTTCTCTAAAAGCTGCAAATTATACAGAAAACAGCAGCTAGACTGATCTACAGACTGCATAAACACACAGGTATCTCAACATACCTGGGTAAACTACACTAGCTCCCTGTGAAGGACTGTGTCAGCTTCAAAGCAGCCTGTTTGGTCTTTAAGATCCTATACAGTATCACCTCAAGCGTATTAATTGATACTGCAAAACACTTAGCCTTCCAAAGTTCCATAGGTTTCTATGGATTTTTTTTGTTTGTTACATTTGTACCCCACGCTTTTTCCCACTCATGGCAGGCTCAATGCAGCGGGCAATGGAGGGTTAAGTGACTTGCCCAGAGTCACAAGGAGCTGCCTGTGCTGGGAATTGAACTCAGTTCCTCAGGACCAGAGTCCAGCACTCTAACCACTAGGCCACCTTGGAAGGCTAAGTGCTTTGAAAATATGCTAGATTGTCACTTAACCTTATCCACTCCTTGAGACTGAGTGACCAGCTGTTCATTTCCTCACAGCCTCGCAAGGGAATCAAGTTCTAGAAAACCTTTGGTTTCCTCTTCCCTGTAGTAGGACCTCCCTTTAGAACTCTCTAGCCATCGGAATTAGGACAAAGATTACCTCAGTTACAGAAAGAAACTAAAAACTCATCTGTTCCCTAACTCCTTCTTAGCCTGGCTTGATTTCCATTGTTATCTCCACCTAAACCATGTAAACCACATCTAATCCATGTAAACCACACTGAAATCTATTTAGGGGATATTAGCGGTATATAAGACCTCACTTGAATTGAACTGAATGTGCCTATGTTAGGTGTGTGGTACTTTTTAAAAAAAAGTTTTGAGGGATGGGTCAGAGAGTAGGCTCTAACCAGGTAGCACATTTATACTATCATGCTCTAATTGTTTAGTGCATGGTTAATTCAGGAGTGCATACTGCCTGAATAGGTGGTAGTAAGTGCTGCCATGGTAATTTTTTTAAAATGACCATGTGCTAATGCTAACATACCATATGGCTAAAAAAAAGAAGAACCCTTTTTCATGGCTGCAGTGACAGTGGACATAGCGTGAGAGAAAATTCAATAGTTTCAGATAAAGCTCCCTTATTACCAGGTACACCAAGAGGGGCATAATCGAACGGGGCGCCCAAGTTTTCCTGAGGTCGTCCTTGCAGAATGGGGCGTCCATCTTTTGTTTCGATAATATGGTTGGAGACACCCAAATCGTGAAATTTAGGTCGACCTTAGAGATGGTCATCCTTAGAGTTGGTCATCCCCGATTTTCGGCAATAATGGAAACGGAGGACACCCATTTCAGAAACAACCAATTTCAAGCCGATTTGGGCGACCCTGGGAGAAGGACGCCCATCTCCCGATTTGTGTCAAAAGATGGGTGCCCTTCTCTTTCAAAAATAAGCCTGCAAGAGTGCAAATAATATGATACCATGAGAGGCCCCTTCCTTCATTGCCATAGCAATGTTCATCCCACTGTCTGTTATAAAAAATAAAGACTGGAAGCAGAGTGGTCTATCTCTGGTCTAGCTACCTTTATCATGCTCTCCAAAATCTCCCTTGTACCCAGGTATCTATCAGCTGGGAGTATAGTACAGACCACTGTCCTCAAGTCAACCACATAAATGTACAGATGCTAGCTGAATTGAAAAATAAAAGGCATAGAACTTCAGAGTCACAATTTAAACCTAAGATTAAATTATTTTCATTCAGGAAATATATGAATATTTTGCAGGTATTCATTTTTCGAAGTCTTGAAGTTGTATAAACTTTAACCGATAAAAGAATTTCTGTAACTAATGAAAAAATTTGCAGTGTTATTATTGATATTTGTATAATGTTACCAGGTATATATCATGCAAATTCTATTTTTGTTTCTGCTTCTCAGGAGAATCAGAATGCAATCAGTACTTTTTTGTTTTCTTTTAAAGTCAATAGCTCTCTGATCAAGAACTTGATTCCATTGACTGGCTACAGCTAAGACAAATGGACTTCACAGTTCTCTAAATTACTTTCCACTGCCCAATTTGCCTGTCTCAGCTTTGAGCCTCCATATTATATTTTGCATATAACAGCTTAGTGTATCTATTTTTCTGTCTCTACTGTAAATCAAACCTATCTACATTGTAAGCTACTTTATACATATTGATGCAAGCTATTTTTTAGACCAAATCTATTTAAGTCCAGAAATTCCAGTATATGTGGATGTTATATTATGTTTCATCTGCTATTGAAATTGCTTGATTGTTTATAAGCTTCATTCAGCCAGAGTCAGCTTGCTTTATTACCAAGCTGGAATAACATTGATAGGAATGATCTTCTGTCTACTAGATCAAATTTTAATTTTTCCTTTGTTTTCTTGCATTCTTTTGGTGCTTGTATCAGTTTTCATGTGATGGAAGTGTAAGTGGTAAGAGGAGAAACAGGTTAAACCATTAACTTTGGTAAGGCTGTATTCTCTAACAAATATCTTATTACTAGTACCCACTATATAAGCCCTTATCAAATGGAGGCCTTTAATTTTAACTGGCTGTGGAAGTCAAATATTCCAATGTGAAAAAGATATTTATGTGTTAGGATGTATTTACCACCATTTTGATTTGCAATTCACTGGAGATCCTTTTTACTAAGCTGGGCTGAAAAGTGGCCTGTGGTATCAGTAGCATGGGGCTTTCCCACGTGCTGAAGTCACTTTTAGTGCAGCTGTAAAATAGCCACATTTCTTATTTCCCCACTAATGACTACACACTAATTTCCCAATTAGTGCATGACTATTAGTATGGGACCCTTACCAACACTTATTTTCTAGCTGGTAAGGGATCCCACACTAACTATGTGCTAATCAGTTAGTGTGCAACAATGTGGCTGTGCTAACCGATTAGCGCTGGGCACACCTACTCTCCATCCCCAGTGCAAAAAAATAAAAAGTATTTTAAGGGAGTCTTTTATTAAAGCTTAGCTCGAGTTATCTTCAGCAGGGCCCACAGGAATAAAATGAGCCCTGCTGCAGATAACTCAAGCTAAGCTTTAGTGAAAGACCTCCTTAGTACATGAGAAGCGCATGCCGATCCAAACACTACTGCAGGATGACTGAGCGTGCCCAAGGTAGTGCTTTTTACCCTGCGGTAAGCAAGTGTTAGTGCTTACCACAGCTTAGTAAAAGAGTCCCTTAGGAGTCCTTTCACAAAGCTATGGTAAAAAGTGGCCTTAGCACACCCATATGCTGGTCATTCCTATGAGTTCATTTTTACCACAGCTGTAAAAATCCCAGTATTAATTTTTTTCATTGATGGCTATGCTCTAACGTTGCCACTAGTGCATGGCCATTTTTATAAATTATTGTTGGAGCATTTACTGACACCTATTTGTAGGCAGTAAGGGCTCCTGCATTACCCATACACTAACCAGGGGCGTAGCCAGACCTCACGGTGGGAGGGGGCCAGAGCCCGAGGTTGGAGGCACATTTTGAGTGCCGCCCCCCACCCCCCACCCAGCCACACCTCACCTCCTCATCCCCCCACCGCCTCACCTCACCTCGCCCCCCCCCCCACCGCCTCGCCTTGCCCCCTCATAAACAAATACATTTGCTGGCGGGGTCCCCAACCCCCGCCAGCCAAAGCCTTCATCAGCGCGGTCTCTGGTGCAGCCGCATTTGTTGCCTGCCCCCTGCTTTTCTTTCTTCTTGCTCCTCCTGTGCATGCTGACGCTGAGCGTCAGAACCAGCCTGCCCAGTCTAAACTGAATTGCAATGATTTTGCTGCATACTCTGCCAACAAAATTAAAAGTCTGCATCAGGATTCACTGGCAATCTCACCCAGTCCCCAACCATTCAACCAGGGGTGCACAAACTCGCCCCCTCCTGACAGAGACGGATGGGACACTTTTAACCCAATGAAAGAGGAGAGCCTTGACAAAATCTTAAGAGACCTTCGACCAACTACCTACTCCCTCGATCCTTGCCCATCAAAAATAGTGCAGCAGACAAGTATGGGCCTCATAGAAGGCGCCACAAAAATTGTGAACACCTCTCTTTCTAATAGGCAGCTACCAACAGCATTAAAAAGAGCAGTGGTCCACCCTCTGCTGAAGAAAAACAACCTTGATTAGGACAAACTTGAAAATTATAGACCAGTATCTAACATCCCGTTTCTAGGGAAACTCATAGAACAAATAGTCTGTGTTCAACTTAATGACTAGTTAGAAAAGCAAAACTGGCTAGATCCATGTCAATCTGGATTCAGACCTGGTTATGGTACAGAAACGTTTCTTGTATCCCTACTAGATGTTCTTCACAGAAATCGAGACAAGGGATTCGCCTCGATGTTAGTATTGCTTGATTTCTCTGCAGCTTTTGACACCGTGGATCATGATATCATGCTAGCATGAATGTCAGAAACAGGTATCAATGGAACAGTACTTGCCTGGTTCAGATTCTACCTATCAGACAGGCAGCAACTCATCACCACCATGGACACTGACCTGTGGGATACCACAAGGATCAACACTGTCACCTATTCTGTTCAATATCTACCTCAAACCACTAGCTGAGCTGATTTAGTCAATGGACACTCAGTTCTACATCTATGCGGATGATGTGCAGCTACTCATACCCATTGAACCTGACTTACCTACAGCCTTGAATAAACTGATTACCTGACTAACATCAATTCAATAATGTGCTAAACACAACAAACTTTGCCTGAACCCAAGTAAAACCAAGCTTCTCTGGGTTCCTAACACAAGTAGATAGATACTTGACATCAAAATCCCTTTTGGGAAGTATGAACTCTCCCTCAAATCACAAGTCAGAAGCCTTGGAATCAGGGGCGTAACCACGGGTGGGCCTGGGTGGGCCCAGGTCCACCCACTTTCCGTCCAGGCCCGCCCACCCACGTCGCTCGCAGAAATTCATTCCCTTCCCCGCCAGCGCTGCATTGTTTTCTTTGATCATCGCCGGCAGCGCTGCCATTCACACAGGCAGCTCCGCCCCCCTTTGCTGCATCCATCTGGCCCTACATTCACAGGAAGTGCATCAGAATGGGCCGGATGGATGCGGCAGAAGGGAGTGAAGCTGCCTGTGTGAATGGCAGCGCTGCTGGCGACGATCGAAGAAAAAAATGCAGGGACTAAAGCTGCCTTCTCTCTTCTGCTGCGCCGGTTCAAAGGGTTGCTGGCAGCGTGTAAGAATCAATGCTGCTGGCTGAGTCTGACCTGAAATCCACGCAGCAGAGGGAAGGCTTCTGGGTCATCATCAGCAGTGCAGCAATTCTTTCTTACATGCTGCCAGCAACCCTTTGAAACGTGCTGCAGTGCCGTGATGCTCCTGATGCTGCATGGAGGGGGGGTTGGAGAGGATAAAATTGTTAGGTTGCTTGGGCATTGGTTGTGGAGGGGAGGGAAAGAAAAGAGATGCTACACAGGGGGTGTAGGAGTGAGGGAAATTGTTAGGGAGGGGAGGGAGGGAGAGATGCAGGGGGGTGTAGGAGAGGGAGACATGCATGGGAGAGTAGAAGAAAGGGGATCATTATTGGGATATGGGGGGGGAGAGAGGGATAATTGCTGGATGTAGGGTAGGGTGGGGAGGGAAGGAGGGATGAATGACAAAAGAAGGAGAAATGTTGGACCTGGGAGGGAGGGGACGAAAAGGTACTGCACAGGGGAGAGAGGGATGAAGGAGAAATGTTTCATGGTGGTGGAAGAGATGCTGCAAGGGGGGAAACAGATGTTAGACTTGGGATGCAAAGGTGAGAGAAAAGAGGAAAAGAGGGAACAATGTTGAACATGAGGGCAGAGGAGGGGGAAGAAGGAGGGAGATGTAGGATCCAGGGGTAGAAGACAGTGAGGGAGAAATGCTGGAATGTGGGTGGGAGGGAAGAGGGGGAGAAATGCTGGCCCCTGGGGGAAGGGGCAAGAGGAAAGAGAGAAAGGACAGGAAGATGCTAGGAGGGGATAGAGGGTGGAGATAGGAGAAAGAGGGAGCAGATGCTGGGCTAGAAGGGTTGGAAGGAGGCAGACACTGGGATGGTGGAACCATGTGGAAGGCCAAGGGGGTGGTAAGGAAATGAACGAGAGGATGATAGTGATTACGGGGAGTAGATTGAAGATGAAGGCTGGAGAAGGAGTGAGATGGGGAATAGGAGAGCTAGTGGGTGAAAGAAGGAGATGGAAATCAGATAGGTATCTGAAAAGTAAAAAGGAAAAGGATTAGAAGATGAAATTTGAGTGGACAGAGAGCAGGAAAGAAAGAAAAAAGAGGAAAGAGCTAAAATGAAACAAACATCAATATGTCAGTGTAGTGAGGGAATGGAATGAGAGTGGAGAAAAGACAAATGAATAGCAGCTGCTTGAAGGAGAATTAACAGAAAGACAGGAAAGTGGAAAAGAGAAACTTGAACCAACATAATGGAAAAATAAAATGACCAGACAACAAAAGGAAAGACATTTTATTTTGAATTTATTAACTGAAATTTGTTAGCTTGAGAAATGTGCACAGCGGATATCATTTTATTGTGTTCAGTAGAAAAAAAGAAATATATTTCTGATTTTATTTCTCCACTGTAACATGCCGAAGTTCCGAGTTCAATTTTTGTCTACATATTTTTATTTCTAATTTGTGATCCCTTGTTCTGTATTTGGTGAGAGTCTGGGCCCTAGCATGTCTAACACTAGTCCCGACCCTCAGGGCCGGTCCTAGTGTCTCTGGCCCTGAAGACTATGAGTTGGCGCACCCCCCCCCCCCCCCAGCATCTCCTTTCTCTCTTCTCCCACCCTGCCCCGGTCCAGCAATTCTCCTTCGCCCCATCCCCCTCCCATTTATGGCAACCTGCCCGCTCTCTTCTCCCCCCAACATCCCCCTTTTTCTTCTTGCCACCCTGCGTGGTTTAAGTCTTTTTTAATTTACCTCCGTCCCAGTGGCTGCGTTATTTCAAAGCCCTGCCAGTCTCTAGCCTTCCCTCCCTTCGTGAGTTCGTTCCCTCAGAGTCCCGCCCTCGAGGAAATGATGTCAGAAGATGGGACTCTATGGAACGAACTCACGAAGGGAGGGAAGGCTAGAGACGGGCAGGGCTTTCAAATGACGCGGCTGCTGGGATGGAGGTAAATTAAAGATTTAAACTCCCAAGGGTGGCGTGGTATGGTGGTGTAGTGCCGCAGCAGCGCCCTTGAAGGCAGGTGCCCCCCTGCGGTGCTTACCCCGCTTACTGGGTTTGACCGGCCCTGCCGACCCTTGCTGTAGCTGGTGGGGATCCCCAACCTACATCAGCTGAGGACCTCCTCTAAAAGCAGCTAAAACTCCCTTCTACTAAGCTTGGCAGATGGCGGCAACATCCTTGAGCCACTGATAACTAAGCATGCATGGGGTGCCAGCATCGGTGACTCAAGGCATTGTTGCTATTGCTGCCTGCCAAGCTTGGTAAAAGGGATTTGTGGCTTCCTTCCAAGCTGTCTTCGAAGGAAGTTTTCAGCTGACAGAGCTTGGGGATCTTTATGAGCTAAATTATATTTTGAATTGGGAAGTGCCAGGGGAGATGAGGAGAGTGCGGGGAGGAAGGGGGCAGAGACAGAGAGAAAATTTTGTGCCCACCCAAAATTGGCCATCTGGCTACGCCACTGCTTGGAATACAGTTAGATTCAACACTTACACTGATTCCAGAAATCCAAGCAACCTTCAAGAGCTGCTTCTACTATTTGCGACAGCTACGCTGCCTCTCTCCTTACATCGAGAAGGTAAATCTTATCCTAATCGTACATGCCATGATAGCATCAAGACTGGTTTACTGCAATGCACTATACAATGGTCTGACTACAAAGGGCCTGCACCAGCTCCAGTTGATTCAGAATGCAGCAGCAAGACTCATAGAAGGTTGCAAGCGACGTGTCTATATCACACCATTTTTGCAAAAACTTCATTGGCTACCAGTACAATACAGGGATAAATTTAAAACTCTATGTCAGATCTTCAAGGCCCTGAAAGGAAATGGCCCTGAGTACCTGAAAAATACTATCAACTGAAGAACTTTAATCATCACGGTAGTTCATAGCCTGGAGTTTGAAAGTAACAGAAGAGTTTGGTGTTCCACTGGTCTTCTCTGCCGCTGGGCTCATTGCAACCATGGTCATTGCTGTGCAGTCTTTCTGTGGATTTACTCATGAACTGGTTCTCTGATCGATTAGCCCCCACAACAGTAGCAAACAACTGGTTGAACTCTTCCCTTTCTCCAAGAAAAACGCACTTCCGTTGGTACTGCAGAACACAAATAGTGGCAAGGATGGCATCTCTTAAGGTCTCATCACTCATGTAATTTTGATCAAAGTCCAGTAAATGCTTGAACTGAGTTCCAGTTCCAGACAACAATGCATTCACTAGTGGAATACAGAACAGAAAATTTTCAAAAGCTAGTTTCCTAAGTTTAAAACAAAGTTGAAGTAGCTTTGGCAATAACATGCCATAGAAACATCCACTGTCTCCCTTAATTCATCTAAACAGTGTGCTAATGGTTCCATAGTTTTGCATATTCTTTCAAAAAATTCCAGCTCCTTATGATTAAATTTTGGCAGTTCCAGCTTTTCACAGATTTTGGCTAGCTTATCACTAACTTTGTAACATAGTAACATAGTAGATGACGGCAGAAAAAGACCTGCATGGTCCATCCAGTCTGCCCAACAAGATAAACTCATATGTGTATACCTTACCTTGATTTGTACCTGCCTTTTTTAGGGCACAGACCGTACAAGTCTGCCCAGCAGTATTTCCTGCCTCCCAACCACCAGTCCCGCCTCCCATCACCGGCTCTGGCATAGACCGTATAAGTCTGCCCTCCACTATCCTCGCCTCCCAACCACCAACCTCTCTTCCCCCACCTGCTCTGCCACCCAATTTCAGCTAAGCTTCTGAGGATCCATTCCTACTGCATAGGATTCCTTTATGCATATCCCACGCATGTTTGAATTCCGTTACCGTTTTCATCTCTACCACCTCCCGCGGGAGGGCATTCCAAGCATCCACCACCCTCTCCGTGAAAAAATACTTCCTGACATCTTTTTTGAGTCTGCCCCCCTTCAATCTCATTTCATGTCCTCTCGTTCTACCGCCTTCCCATCTCCGGAAAAGATTTTTTTGCGGATTAATACCTTTCAAGTATTTTAACGTCTGTATCATATCACCCCTGTTCCTCCTTTCCTCCAGGGTATACATGTTCAGGTCAGCAAGTTTCTGCTCATATGTCTTGGAACGCAAATCCCATTCCATTCTCGTAGCTTTTCTTTGCTCCGCTTCCATTTTTTAAAACATCCTTCGCAAGGTACGGCCTCCAAAACTGAACACAATACTCCAGGTGGGGCCTCACCAACGACTTGTACAGAGGCATCAACACTTCCTTTCCTTTGCTGATCACACCTCTCTCTATACAGCCTAGCAACCTTCTCGCTACAGCCACCGCCTTGTCACACTGTTTCGTCGCCTTCAGATCCTCGGATACTATCACCCCAAGATCCCTCTCCCCCTCAGTACCTATCAGACTCTCACCGCCTAACACATAAGTCTCTCGTGGATTTCTACTCCCTAAATGCATCACTTTGCATTTCTTCGCATTGAATTTTAATTGCCAAACCTTAGACCATTCTTCTAGCTTCCTCAGATCCCTTTTCATGCTTTCCACTGCCTCCCGGGTGTCCACTCTGTTGCAAATCTTAGTATCATCCGCAAATAGGCAAACTTTACCTTCTAACCCTTCAGCAATGTCACTCACAAATTTATTGAACAGAATCGGCCCCAGCACCGATCCCTGAGGCACTCCACTACTCACCTTTCCCTCCTACGAGCAAACTCCATTTACCACCACCCTCTGTCGTCTGTCCGTCAACCAGTTCCTAATCCAGTTCACCACTTTGGGACCTTTCTTCAGCCCATCTAGTTTATTTAAGAGCCTCCTGTGGGGAACCGTGTCACAAGCTTTGCTGAAATCTAAGTAGATTACGTCTATAGCACATCGATGATTCAATTCTCCAGTTACCCAATCAAAGAATTCAATGAGATTCGTTTGGCACGATTTCCCTCTGGTAAAACCATGTTGTCTCAGACCTTGCAACTTATTGGCTTCCAGGAAATTCACTATCCTTTCCTTCAGCATCGCTTCCATTACTTTTCCAATAACCGAAGTGAGGCTTACCGGCCTGTAGTTTCCAGCTTCTTCCCTATCACCACTTTTGTGAAGAAGGACCACCTCCGCCGTTCTCCAGTCCCTCGGAACCTCTCCCGTCTCCAAGGATTTATTAAAAAAATCTTTAAGAGGACCCGCCAGAACCTCTCTGAGCTCCCTCAATATTCTGGGGTGGATCCCGTCCGGTCCCATGGCTTTGTCCACCTTTAGCTTTCCAAGTTGTTGATACACACTCTCTTCCGTAAACGGTGCTATATCCATTCCATTCTCAGGTGTACATTAGCCAGTCCCTCGCGGTCCTTCTCCAGGATTTTCTTCAGTGAAAACAGAACAAAAGTATCAATTTAGCAAATTGGTTTTTTCTTCATCAGTATCTACATAGCGGTTCGCTGTATCTTTTAGTTTCACAATTCCCTTTTTAGTCATTCTTCTTTCACTAATATACCTGAAGAAATTTTTGTCGCCCCTCCTTACATTTCTAGCCATTTGTTCTTCCACTTGCGCCTTCGCCAGACGTACCTCTCTCTTGGCTTCTTTCAGTTTCATCCAGTATTCCTCCCCGTGTTCTTCTTGAGATTTTCTATATTTCTGGAACGCCAACTCTTTAGCCTTTATTTTCTCAGCCACTTGCTTGGAGAACCATATCGGTTTCCTTTTTCTCTTGCTTTTATTTACTCTCCTTACATAAAGGTCTGTGGCCCTATTTATTACTTCTTTCAGCCTGGACCACTGCCCTTCCACTTCATATACGTCCTCCCAGCTCATCATCTTCTTCCTTAGGTATTCCCCCATTTTACTAAAGTCAGACGGAACCTTCCAATCTACATCCGGCAGATTGAAATCTCCCATCAACAGAACCTCTTTTTTCTTTCCTAATTTTTGAATATCTGCGATCAGATCTTTATCTAGTTCCTCTAATTGTGTCAGGGGTCTGTAGACAACACTCATGTGGACAGAGGTTCTATCATCTCTTTTTAAAGTGATCCATATCGCTTCTTCCTTTCCCCAGGTCCCTGTCATTTCAGTCGCCGTGATATCGTTCCTCACATACAGAGCTACTCCTCCACCTTTACGACCCTCTCTATCCTTCCTAAATAGATTATAGCCTGGTATGCTTGCATCCCATTCGTGGGAACCGTTGAGCCACATCTCTGTGATTGCAACAACATCTAAGTCTGCTTCCAACATCAGGGCTAGAAGGTCGTGAACTTTATTGCTTAGACTACGAGCATTTGTGGCCATCACTTAACAGTCTAGCTACTGCATCATATATTGAATTCCATATAGTTGAGCACAGTATAATGATTGATTCAACTGTACAGATATTAGATATTGTCAGTATTCCATAATGTCTGATATTTTCCAAATGTAATGTGATACAAACCACTGTACTGCTGATTAACAACTTTTGTTGGATCAGCATCTGTTGTCGCTACAAGATTCAACATATGACACACACATCCGACATGTCTTGGTAGCTGTATCATACTAGCATTTGCACATGCACCAGTACTAACATTGCTGACAGCAGGCAAGTTTAGTATCCCACTTACGTCAATCAGGGATAGTTTCTAAGTATCACTGACATTTTAATTACAACCATCATCATCAGTATCAACCTTCATGTACTCTTTAAACATCTTTTTAAAGTTGCTTGCGTTGTCTGTAACTGTACTCACAATTTTACTTATATCCAGATCAAACGTCTCATGAACACTACTGAAAATTCTTGCAATGTCATCAAACGTATGTCTTTCCTTAAATTGTCAACATGAGATGGCTACAGAAGCCCTATTCAAATCCTCAGTTATCCAGTAATCAGTCAAGCCCAAGTAGCTTTTCCTATTAGTGGACCAGATGTCAGCAGTTGTGCATGCTAATCATGTAACTCACCTTGAGCTACTACTAAAAAGGTGTGAGCAAAATCCAAATAAATAAAAATAAAATAAATAAATATTGCTATAAGCAGTCGCAATATGCCCTGGCAGTGTCATTCGACTCATAACAGTTCTGTTAGGCGTTAAGCTTGTTATCAAGCCTAGAATTTACTTTTTGTCGACAGTGCTAAGTAGGCACATGCATTCCACTATATACTGTAATATCAACTGATCAACCTGAGACTGTGCCACTACACCCAATCTGCCTCACCCCTCAAAATGGTTTCTAAATCTAAGTCATTAGTTACACTTCCTTCAGGAAACATTTTATGGAGTATATTGATAATTTTATGGAGTATATGGCTAATTTCTCTTGCTTATACTTTTCTCAGTTTGGTTTTAGGCAATCTCATAGCACCAAAACTTTGTTGCTTGTGCCTACCTCATTTGTGAAAGAAGTATTGGGTGCTAGAAAGCAGGTCATCCTACTCTAATTTGATATTTCAGTGGCATTTGATGCCATTAATCAAGATCTTATACTTTCTAGGTTGAGAGATATTGGCATCTCAGGCTCAGTATTCAATTGGTTTTGTGGGTTCCTTTCTAAGTACTGCTCTCTGGGCTGCAGTGTTCCCCAGGGCTCGCCTTTGTCCCTGGGATTGTTTAGTTTTTTCATGTCTTCCTTAGGAAGCATTTGTTTGAATACTGGTGAACTATTGTTATCCTATGCGGATGATATTTTACTTCTTTTATCAGTACCCTCTAACATTATGAATTTGCCTGATATTGTCTTATATGGGATTAATGGGATTCAGAGCTGGGCTTGCTCCAAGTAAAATTGAATCCAGAAAAGACAAAAATCTTATGCTTTAAGATCCGATGTAACGGATCTTTGAGATTAACAGATGAAAAGGTATTTAACGTGTGTTAGGGATTGTACTTCTCATTATCTTATGGTGCTCAAGTTAATCATTTCTGGAGAAAAATGTTCAAAAATAAGACAGTTACAATTAATTTGGCCATTGTTTTTACTCAAGAAGCTTTCTCACTTTTAGTCCAGATGATATTACCTCGACTACTGTAATGTACTCTAGGGCTAAATTCCAAATATCTTAAGAAACTTCAACTCATACAGAACACTGCTCTAAGATTAATTTTTAGAGTAAATAAGTATACTAGTGATACAGAATATAGATTAAAATTGCACTGGCGTCCATTGGCTGAACATACAATGTTTAAGGCATTTTGTTTGTCTCAGCGGTCCTTTTACTAAGATGCACCAAAAAATGGCCTGCGCTAGTGTAGACGCATGAATTGGACGTGCGCAGGTCCATTTTTCAGCACGCCTGCAAAACAGGCCTTTTTTTGGGCCGAAAATGGACGTGCAGCAAAAGGGCCTGAGACCTTACCGCCACTCATTGACCTAGAGGTAAGTCTCACACATTAATCGGGTGGTAATAGTCTACGCACATGCAATGCCGATTACTGCCCAGTTAGTGCCATGCGCCGTAAAGTTTCCGGTGCACTTAGTGGACTTGTGTAAAAAATGAAATTACCGCCCGGGCCACGCGGTCGCTTGGCGGTAGTTCAAAACTGCCGCATGTAGGATGCGCATATGCACCTAGGACCTCCTTACATGTCTACATGAGTTAGTAAAAGGGCTCCTCAGATTATTCATGGATTCACATCTTGTCTATTAATTAGCATGGTTTCTAGTATATTTGTACCCCAATATCTGGGAGGACAGAGGCTGCAGGGAATGGTATGCTGGACTTTCTGAGAGGAGGGGGTCTGCAGGGAAGGGAGAGGTGTGCTGAACTTTCAGGGAGGAGAGGTGTGCTGAGTGAGAGAAGGGGGCTGCAGGGAAAGGAAGACCTATGTGGTGGTGGTAGGGTACTGCGGAAAATTGTTTGGACGCTAAGAGTGCCGTGAACTGAAAACGTTTGGGAACCACTGTACTAAGACCATTTTTTCTGCAACCTAGGACCCTGTTAGATGTCTACAAATGAGTAATTTTCTAACTGGGCTCCTAACCCATTTTATGAAGATACATGGGCACCTATGTGTCTTTATAAAATACCAGCACAAATCCTGTAGAAATCACTCGAGCAGTTGTAACTGTGTGTACAATATGGACATAGTGTATTTTAGAAGATATATTTATGAGTAAATCATGATTCCACCCAAGTTCCATTCAAATGTTTCCCGTGAGCAGTACGGACCAACTTGCACCACTCAAACTTTTAGGCATGACCTAATTTGTACAAGCTCATTTATATTTGTAAATCAGCATTTGACATACAAAAATGATTTCTAATATCACCATCCACGTATACAACTGCTGCAACTACTGTTGTAACTGTGTTATTACATACAGTTTATAATTTTATGTATGAATCTTTGTATTCCGCTTGTTGATAGTGCGGACTATAAATTAAATAAATACAATAAATAAATTGAGTAAATAAAGTATAGTTTTATACCAATAAGTGATCCACATAAAGTTATTCATGATAATCAGTGGTGGAACATATGTATTTGCCATTGATATATATTTTAGGTTTTATAATTTTAATAAGAGATTATTTCATAATATTACGATTGTCAGAAGAATTATAGCTCACGTTATTTTGCCAGGCAACTGATAAATCAATAATGCTAATCTGATAATGATTCTTGTGTAGTGCAGACACATACAATTTACTTTCCAAACCAATCTAGCAATGCCAGATTTCTGTTAATTAGAAACAATTTATCTTAATTAGAATGATTAACCACTCTAACAAGAAATATATTATATTAGCACAAAAACAAGTTTAGTCAACTGTTTAATTTCATTTAAAGCACTTTGGTAAAAGAACATCAATGAGAGCTTGCTAGGTTAAAGGTACAATACTTAGGAGCCTTTTTACTAAATCATGCTAAGCAGTTAATACATGGTTATTTTACCTCTTTTCATGTTCTCCCTTTGGCGATATGTACTAATGTGCATTAAGGGAATAGAACAGGATTTTTGACACTATGGGCCGGATTCTATATAAGGCATAGTGAGTAGTTTGTGTTAAATTGTTACATGTGGCCAACTTGTGTGTGCTACTCAATTGAGTAATGAGCCAAATAGTGATGATAATTGGTCGATAACTAATTATCATCACTAATTGGCAATAATTGGAATTTATGCGCATTTCTTTTTAGGCATATTCTAAAAACAGCCACACATAAATTCCAATGCGCATAGCTGAAAAGGGGGAGTGACCATGGGAGGACTGTAGACATGTTGGGTGCATCAATCAAGTTTAAGTGCGTTGCTGTAGAATTTATGGGAACACGCATACATTTAGGCACAAGTATTTACACCAGGTTTTCAGTGGCATAAATAGACACCCCTAAAGGTACATGCATTCTCCCAGCCTATGCACCATTCTATAAAATGTGTCATGCTGTAGATATGGTTTATAGAATAGCACTACATGTGTTATTCCTACACACCTACATTTTAGACTCATTTACTGAATCTGGCCCTAAAAGGACAATTCTATAACCTGGGCACCCAAATTTTTGTGCCATTTGCATGCATAAATGACTAGAATATTAGCACTTATGCATGTATGTATGTATGTGTACACATATCCACAAACGTGTCAGCAGGATGCTTAAGTGCTGTTCTGCAAATAACAGTGTAACTTACATAGCACATATTTGCAAAGGGATGTATACAGTGACATGGAAGGGACATGGGCAAGGATCCCATTTAACATGTAGTTACAGAATACTGTAAATTGCCTGGGTTCCTACTGCACTTAGGTAGCCATACTTACTACAGCTTTATGGTGGGTATAACTGCCAGGGCTTAAATATTAGGTGTGCTGATGCCATGTTGTGCCAGTATTCTATAACAGAATTTGGACAGGAAAGAGGGACAGTAGTAAGAGATAGCGAGGGGTTAAAGCAAATCTGAGTTGGCTGGCAGGCTCAGCCTATTAACAGCCTCAGGACTGTATAAAAGCATCTTCAAAAAGAAATGTTTTAAGATCAGATTTAAATTTCATTATGGAGGTCTGCAATCCAAAATGAAGAGGTAGGGCATTCCATAAGGTGGAGCTAATGACTGAAAAAAATAGATTGACACATGGTATTGCCCCCAATAATGTGTATAAAAAAAGGCAATTCTATAACCTGGGTGTTCAACTATGTGTTCATGTTATGTATATAAATATTTAGAATAGTAGATTCTATAAAGGGCAAACAAGTTTGGGCGCAATCCAGAGATGCACATGCAACCTAATTGATGAGACAAGTAACATCAATAATTGCATGCTAACAATCAATTATTGACATTAATTAGCACTAATTGAGGGTTGCATGAACATTTGCCTGCTTGCTATTCTATAAGCCTGGGTGCTGTAATCTCATAGCATGCAACTCAGAAGGGGGGACCATGGGAAGGGCATGGGTAGGTCAGAGGTATTCTCAAAAGATATGTACAGAGTTATAAAATTTGGGATTCACATCCAACTTACATGTGGAGGGGCATTTTTGATATGAGGTGCTTGGTGTATTCTATATACCGTGTAATAGTATGTTAGGCTCACCCTTACAGAGTAGCACTTAGGTGTCCTGCTGGCACTTTCACAGGTACGAGTTCATTTACACATGCCTGTGATATTATTCTATATCTATAAACAAGTAGAGGTGATCTCCCTATGAATGTAACTAGTATCTAGAGAAAGTTGGGAGATTCAAAATACCAGACATCAAAATAAGTGACACAGGTTTAAATCACTCAAAAAGGTCTGAATATTATACAGAGGAAAGGCCTCAAGAAGCCCTCAGCAAATATTGTTTTGGTTTTACTTCGGGGGGCTGGACTTCTTCATCATTGGCCAGAAAACCTCTTGTGTTTAAACAGTTCTAGTTAAAGTAACTATTCAGTCTCACTTGAGTTGTGTGAACTCACGCCAAAAGAATTGTACTTAGCTTTTGCGGTGTTCGTCACTATTATCTCGGTGCGGATCCTTCCTATTCCTCAACTCCCGACCTACGATGGCCGTCGTTTCGAAGACCTGCCTTAGGGTTCGGTGGTTCGCATGTTATCTAGAAAGCAAAAGAAGAAGGTTACCAAAAAGAGGACATGTCCAGGTAAATCCGGACTTATGGTAACCCTATGCGGAACTGAGTTCAATTCGCACTGCAGATGCTTGTGACTCTAGGCAAATCACTTAGGGCCCTGTTTTCTAAGCAGCGTTATAGGTGCGTTAACATTTTTAACACGCATTAACCATATACGTGCCTACCATATCCCTATAGGCGCCTACATGGTTAGCGTGCGTACTAAGTGTAGGCACGCTAAAAACACTAATGCACCTTAGTAAACAGGGCCCCTAATCCTCCATTGCTCTAGGTATAAAATAAGTACCTGTATATAATATGTAAACCGCTTTGATTATAACCACAGAAAGGTGGTATATCAAGTCCCATCCCCTTTTCCTTTCCTTTATAAAATAGACCTACAATATAATATTAACATAAGCACCTATTTTATAAAATTTCTGCCCATTATTGTACACTGATTTCCTTTCTACTACTTTTTAATAATTTCTTCTCTGAGATTCAGTGTTTCTCACCTTCTTTATGTCAGTTCATCTCCTGTGACCCATTTCTCTATTTCCTACTGACATTCACTAGCACTGATCTCCCTTTGCTGTCAGATCATTACTCAGTTTCATTTCACATGTAGGCATTATAGCAACTGTACTAGTCCGGGCCAGTAGGAAATATATTTAGAAGCATAACAGAGAAAAACAGGTCTGCTGGTATGGGCAGTTGCGAAATATCTGCTGTTCCTATAGCCTACTTCTCAGCACAGTCAGTAAGCTACTGAATTTAACTGGGGTTTTCTACATTTTTCTTGTTTTTAATATCCCTAACCTAATTGTGCCAGGAAGAAATATGCAAGTCCTGCTTGCCTTGGGTGATTCTATTCCCTCTGTAAGTATTTCTGTGGTTGAGAGACAAATGGGCTCATTTTTGAAAGAGAAGGACGTCCATCTTTCGACATAAATTGGAAGATGGACGTCCTTCTCCCAGGGACGTCCAAATCGGTATAATCAAAACCCGATTTAGGACGTCTCCAACTGCACTCCGTTGCAAAGATGGCCAAAGTTCAATGGGGCATGTCAGAGGCGTAGCGAAGGCGTGACTTGGGCGTGCCTAACACTTGGACGTCTTTGACCCATAATCGAAAAAAACAAGGACGTCCCTGACGAACACTTGGACGTTTTCACCCAGACTGCTCGAAATGACCAGATGACCACCAGAGAGAATCGGGGATGATCTCCTGTTACCCCCCCCCCCCAGTGGTCACTAACCCCCTCCCACCCTCAAAAAAATCTTTCAAAATATGTCGTGCCAGCCTCTATGCCAGCCTCAGATGCCATACTCAGGTTTTTGAGAGCGCATGCAGGTCCCTGGAGCAGTTTTAGTGGGTACTGCAGTGCACTTGAACGTTTCTCTGCCATAATGGAACAAAACAAATACATCCAGGGCTATAAGTTAGACGTTTTGGTCTAGACCTGTTTTATTCATGAATCTAGACCTGTTTTATTAATGAATAAGCCACAAAAAAGTACCCTAAATGAGTCATGGATGACCACCTCTTACTCCCCCAGTGGTCACTAACCCCTTCCCACCCCCCAAACGTGATTAAAAACATTACTTACCAGCCTCTATGCCAGTCTCAAATGTAATACTGAGGTCCATTAGAGCAGCATGTAGGTCTCTGGAGTAGTCTAGCAGTGGGTGCGATGCACTACAGACAGATGATCCCAGGCCCATATCTCCCCCTACCTGTTACACTTGTGGTGGAAACTGTAAAGCCTTTAAAACTTACCAGAAACCCACTGTACCCTTATATGTGTGCCCCCTTCACCCATGAAGGCTATTGTAGTGGTGTACAGTTGGGGTAGTGGGTTTTAGGTGGGTTTTGGGAGGCTTAGCAGACAAGATAAGGGAGCAATGGTGAGATGTGTACCTGGTAGAATTTAATTGAAGTCGACTGTAGTGTTCCCTAGGGTGCACCATTGCTCTCCTGGGATGTCTGTGTGGCCAGTCTACTAAGAATGCTGGTTCCTCCTACATCCCAATGTCTTGATTTTGTGCGTTTTTCACTTGGACCTTTTTTTTTTTTTTTTTTTTTAATGGACCAAATAGATAAATGCACAGAGCACAAAAACATGTAACAAATAGCCATTTTCAAAACAAAAAAAAGATAGACATTTTTTCTGTTTTGAAAATGGCTATATCCACTGCTTGAATTTTGGACATTTTGAGCAAAACGTAGGATTAGTGAGCACGTGGTCTTTGGTTGCCTTCACCCCTGCCAGGACTCGTGAGGAAAGAGGGTATCCTGATCAGGCCCAAAAACCTAAGGTTGACCAAAGATGGAGTTTATGCTGACAAGAGCATTAACTGTGAAGAGAGCTCCAGGTGGGTAGAAAGGTTTAACCCCCTGGGAGCAGAACAGGAAAAGCCTGTTCCATGCCAGAGGCAGCAGCTCAAAGAAGTGCACCTCTGGAGGTGAAGTACGGACAGGGAGGTCTGATGCTGAGTGGGTCTGGCAGCTGAGTAAAAACCCAACGGGCAGCTTGCCACTTGTTTAGTGCAATAGCGGCAGTGCACATTCAACGAGAAGACTCAATGGTGATAGGTTTTGGTATAGAAAAGGCCTTTGATACCAATTCATGCTCCTATTTGTGGGCAGTTTTGCCCAGATACGGGTTCGTGGGACTGATAATTTCCTTATCCCTTATTTGTCCTGTTTGTCTGTCTTGATTAGATTCTAAGCTCTGTCGAGCTGGGACTGTCTCTTACATGTTCAATGTACAGAGCTCTGTATGTCTAGTAGCGCAATAGAAATGATAAATAGTAGTAATAGTAGTTGAGCCACAGCCTTTAATTGCTCTGCCAGAAAGGTGGGTATTGGAGGAATGGTAGATACCGTAAACATGTAAATACCCTAAGATTTATCAAGAGACTATTAATTCAGTAGCTCGAACTTTACACCAAAGGTCTTGGATTGGCACAAAAACCTCTTTGAGCAAAGTTAACAGTTTATTAAAGAAAAAAATATGCTGCATAAAGTTTGAATATCTGCCTGTTGCAGCATTCCAGTAAAGTTGTGTATTGCATTTAACATAAAACCTGGAGTGGAAAGTTTCTTTGGAGTGAGAGTAAAGTCAATTTGCTCACAGTCTAGTACAGTGTGGCTTAAAACCTTATGGCCTACCGGGATCAATCTCGGCCCCAGCCTGCACCCATCTCAGTGAAATAAAACTTGTTTGTGATCCTGGTTTTGGGTACCTGACCCAAAGAGCTACCTGGTGTCCAGAACTTGTAGTGAGACCAGGGTTAAAAATAAGATGCTGCAGCCTGTGAGTGTGGGGAAAGATAGCTGAGAAACCAGTGGCATTTTATGTGGGCCTGGGGGAAAGAGCTACAACTTGGTGAGCTCAAATTCTAATGTGCAGAGTCAAAAAGGGGGCATGGCCATGGGATTGGAATAAGTCGGTTGTGGACATTTCAAAAAACTATGCACACTATTATGGAATACACCCGATCTGCACCTAACTTAGGCGAGGTGTTTAGGCCTCGTTTTAGGTGGCCTAAATGGGTGTGGCTAAATTTTAGTCGCAAGAATGGCACATAGGCATATTCTAAAAACTATGCATAACTTTAGACGTAGTTTATAGAACCACGATAATTGTATGTTTTTTGGGCGCTGATGTTTAAGATGCCATTCATAGAATTTGGCTCTATTCCCTGGATTCTATATATCACGCCTAGTGTTCCATGCCAAAATCCAAGCATATTCTATAATAATGTGTGTAACTTAATTGGCTTAACAATTAGCATTGATAACAGCACTTAGTGAGCAATAATGAGCACTAATTGTCAATAATTAGAATTTACATGCACAACTCACTAAGCATATTCTGTAACGTAGAGTGCCTAAATTTTAAAGTGTTTTGCCAAAATGGGGTATGGTTATAGGCAGGGAAACGGGTATTTCGTGGGCATTCTAAACTTTATGTGCACTGCTATAGAATATGCCCCTCTGCGCCTAAATCAATGCTCTTTCTACCGCAGCTTGGTTAAGGGACCCCCTTAGGTACCAGGATACAGAGCACTAAGCACAAATTCCATAATAAAAGTTCCATGTATAACTGCTGCTGTAGATTACTAACGTAAGTCCGCATTTTCACACCTAACTATAGGTGTGAGCATTTACGCCATCGTTACAACAAATTAGTGCCAATTAGAGAATTTAATGCCAATTATTGGTACTTAATGCCAATTTAGAACCAATCAACTAATCATCAACCACTTTATAGTTTGCTTATATGTTTATATATGAGCTGGTTGTTTTCAATTGGTATTTTGCAGTTTACAGTAGGTATTGATGTATATACACGGTATCATTCTACATACCTGATTTGTTTTATTGTATGGTCTGCACACGTATACTCATAAAATCTGCATGTTTTATATACTCGAAAAGTATGTATAATTTGCATTTTTTTTCAGTGCAACAAAACAGTGCCATTTCTTAAGCGCAATATCAAACCTCTTCATTATTTAAAAACACATTCAGATGTTCGGCAATTCACAAAAGCACCACTATTATGCGTACTTTAGGCTACCGAGGTGTCCTTTTACAAAGTTGCGCCAAAAGGGGGTCTGCGCTGGTATCTCCATGTTTTTTTGATGCGTGCCGAAGCTCCATTTTACCACAGCAGGTAAAAGGGAGATCTTTCTTTTTTTAAAGAAATGGCCATGCGCAAGTGAAGCACTTGCCACATGGCCATTTCAGGGGGGAGCACTTATCACCACCCATTTAGGTGGTGGTAAGGGCTTCCGCGTTAATCTGGCGGTAACCGGGCAGCGTGCGGCATTGCCCTATTACCACCGGGTACACACTGGTGTTACAAAAATAAAAATATTTTTGCAGTGCCAGAAATAGCACATGCTGGGGGAAGGAACTACTGCCAGGCTGCTGCAGAAGCCCAGCAGTATTTCCCTTTTAGTTACCACCACTTCCTAAAAGAGCCTCTACATATTTTTATTCACTGCATTTTTTAGCCCCTGCTTTGCACTCGCATCAGGTAGTTTGGACTGGTGTTTTTACCATTATTAGCATTGGTAATTGTTTTTTTTTAAATTTTGTTTACCACTTACTATGTTTTTGATTCCCTTCCCTCTTTTTTCATGCTGTGGTACACTTGATTTCCTAATTATCATTTAGCTACAAGCAATTAATTCCACATTGTAGTACTGTTATTGATTTCTTCACAATTGGAAGAGAATTTGAGACTCATTTTCAAAGCACATGGACTTACAAAGTTACATAGGTTAATATGGGGCTCATTTTCGAAAGAGAAAAATGTCTAAAAAGTGGCATAAAGCAACATTTTGAAGTTTTTCTAACAAAACATTTGAACGTCAGACTTAGGGGCCCTTTTACTAAGGTGCATAGGCACCTACATGCGTACAATATGCGTCAAATTGGAACTACTTCCCGGCTACTGCGTGCCCTGGGTGGTAATTCCAATTTTCATGCGCATCCAAAACACATGGTAGAAAGTTTCTACCACATGGCATTTACCTGGCGGTAATCGGCAATGTACGAGCGCTGGTGATTACCGTCCGGTGAATGCGTGAGACCTTATCGCTAAGTCAATGGGTGGTGGTAAGGTCTCATGCTGAAAACAGATGTGCGCTGGTTTTAATTTTGCCACACATCCATTTTTGACCACAAAAAAGGGCCTTTTTTGCAGGCATGCTGAAAAATGGACCTACGCACGTCCAAAACATGCGCCTACAGCAGCGCAGGCCATTTTCGGTGCGTCTTAGTAAAAGGGCCCCTTAGAAGTCATATCAAAAATGCCCCTCCACGTAACTTTGTAAGTCTGTTTGCTTTGAAAATGAGCACCATAATCCCTGTATAATACACCAGCAGATCAATATACAAATGCCATGAATTTCATGTTGGATTTCTCACTATTCATTTTGCATGCTAATGTGTAAATAATGTACTTGGTTATCTTTGTATTCATATGTCGTCATAAAATGTATTACACATTTATGCTTTCCATTTTAGTTATCATCACTCATTCTATATGCCCACAAGTATATTTATGGTTTCATTTTGGATGCATTACAGCTTCCTTCACCTTTGTTGGATGATCACTAATGAATTTTTAATATTACTTCATGGTGTATTTTCCACCATTTGTTTGTATATTTTTTATAGTATATGTCATGTTTTCAGAACATAACATATAGCATTTTTGTCTATAATGTATTTCAGAATATGCTATATATATTTTACCCCCCCCCCCCCCCCCCCCGTTTACTAAGCTGCGTTAGCGGCTGCTGTACGCCAATGCTGACACAGTCCATTCAAAGTGAATGGGCTATGTTGGTATTAGCATACAGCAGCTGCTATTGTGGTTTAGGAAACAGAGGTGTTAGGGGACCTTTTACAAAGCCGTGAGAGGGCTAATGTACGGGTAGTATGCACCAAATTGGCACATGCTATGCCGGGGTAGTGTGTGCACCTGGGCATGTTCAGTGGTAATCGGCAATGCGGCCATATAGGCGTGTGCTGCAAGGTTACCATGCAGGCAGCTCGTGAGCCCTTACCTCTATGTCAATGGCTGGCGGTAAGGGCTCAGGCCATAAATAGGCACAAACTAGTTTTAATTTTTGCGCGCGTCCATTTCCTGGCCCATTAAAAAATGGTCTTTTCCCAGCCATGGTTAAAAGTGGCCCAGCACACCAAAAAGACATGCCCACACTACTGCAGGCTACTTTTTACCACGGCTTTGTACAAGGACTCCTTAGTGATTTATATTATTCTATCATACTCTCTATATACTCACACATATTTGTTTGAGATATTCTTTGTGTAAATATAGGTATACGTGTGTATGTGTTGTATTTATTATTGTTATTTTATGCTACATTTTTAAATTGTAATTTGTATTCCATTGATTATAATTTATTATTTTGTTATTTTCTAGACTCCTGAGGCAGGAAATTATGCAGAAACATGTTCCTGTGTCAGGTCTACTACTACTATTATTTAGCATTTCTATAGCGCTACAAGGCATACGCAGCGCTGTTGTTCCAATAAACACTTGGATATATATTTTTTGTACAAGCATTTATGTTGGAAGACACAACCCTATTTTTTTTCCCATTGTGGTAACCATAGTGGTCTCCTTGGTGGTTACCTTTCATAATGAACATCTGTATCTGAGTTAAACTTAATGGAATTTTTGGAGTCATCACTAGAAGTAGTGACCCAGAGAACTACCTTGCTTGTGACTTTTGTCTTGGAAACAAACAAGAATGTAATTGTTTTTCTGTCATATGGATGAGTTGTTTTTAGACTCCAAGATCGAAATATTTCCTGATATTTCAAAGAGTACCCAGAAGCGTTGCCAGGAATTTCTGGCACTGCATCCAATGGTGCAGTCTCCCTAGATACCCCCCCCCCCCCCCCCAGATATCCCAAGGGTGCTGTCTCTGGGTATATCTTTTTTATATATATGATTTCCTTGTTTATGTTGTATTACCTGGGAAGGTAATGTCTTTAGTGAACCTAAATGTTTAATAGATTTTGTGGTTTCAAAAGAAGATAGGTCCCTTGTGTTGGGGTACACTGTAAGAGCTGAATGATAATAACTTTATTTTTGTTTTCCCTTCTCTCTATATTTGGGTGATTTAGATTTCTTGATTGTATATTTGTTTTTCCAAGAATTTCATTGTTTGATGTGATTGTATAAATTGAAAGTCTTTAAATAAAAAAAAAGCTTCACAGCTTGCATATGTAGTGGCATCTATGAGGTATAAGTGGGAAATGAAGATTCATGGGTCATGGCAAGATTGTAAATGTATTCCTATTTATAAATCAAAAGAGTTTTTAAGCTGAATTAATGTTAACAAAAGTTCTGCTTTGGTTGCTGTAATTAAGCCTGCCGTAGAACATAGTAAAGGTTAACATGGATACAGGGCTGTGCCTAGGGTCTCTGGTGCCCCCCTGCAGACTATCAGTTGGCGCCCCCCCCCCCCCCTTCGTCTAGCAGAGCAGGAACAGAAGGGAGCAGGCAAGTAAGCCGGACCTCAGGAAAAAATAGCACTGTATGTATCCCTCATTGATAAGTCTCTGACTCTAAAGTTTAGCAATTTCATTAAAGCAAAATGTATTTTCATAACACTTCAAAGATTTCCAACTCAACATAGGAATGCTAATTCAAAATGTGAGCAAAGTCCTCTTAGTTTCCAAAGATTCTTTTTCTAATCTCCTTTGCACCAAAGGATATAATTCAGATCAAACATTTATCTCTGATCAACTATCTCAGATCAAATATTTATTTCAGATTAAATATTAAGGTTTCCTTGCTTACAGTCACTTAAATCTACCTAGCCTTTATATATCTTATAGGATTTAAACACTCTTAAACTGAAATTCACCCTTTTCTATTCTTCATAAACTTCAAGTAATCCTGAAACATTCAGATCCTTTTCTCACTAGAGAAACCTCAAACTTCAATCTCCACCAACCTCTTTTCATTCATATTTTCTCATTTACCACATAATCAGGCACTCTTTTATAATTTCAGTCAACACACACAGGAACTCACAGCTGCATGTCTCTCTTGGCCAAACCGATGGTCAGTTGCTGTCTCACTCTGTGGCAGATTTCTAACAGAACCTGATCATCCAATCAGAGAGCTCTATTTGAATGCAGATTAACATACAGACACTGTAATGGGAATTTTTAGTCAAAAACACTAGATAAACCCTTCATTTTTGGATCAAACTTCACACTTTTGATCAGAGCCATGGCCTAACATTAAGGCTGTAAACATTTCCATCATTTTTTATTCATAAATATGCAAATGAGAACCTCCCCAAAACAGACTAATTTGCATATGATTTAAACAAATCTGAGCATATGACAACCAAGTACAGATTTAATGCAAATACTTTTAAAACTTATTTTTAGCACTTTAAACATTTCAGGTTCTCTTTAATTTGAATACTGTTCAAGCTCTGAAGCTCACCCTGAGTGAGGAGTTATCCCCAAACCAAAGCATATATAGCAATCTGGTTGCATTCTCTCAAATAACTTAAAGAGCCTGCCTGCCTCAGTGAATACTGCTGCCTTGCTTTCACTTCCCAACTTCAGGTAAAAGATTTTGCAAGTGAGAGGATGGCAGAGCAGCGGCGCCCCCCTGCCTTGCTTACCCCATTGGCACGGCCCTGCATGGATACAATTTTTGTACTGATTGGTTTTGAAGGGGAAAGGGTAAATGGGACTTGATATACCACCTTTCTGGGGTTTTTGCAACTACATTCAAAGTGGTTTACATATATTCAGGTACTTATTTTATACCAGGGGCAATGGAGGATTAAGTGACTTGCCCAGAGTCACAAGGAGCTGCAGTAGGAATTGAACTCAGTTCCCCAGAATCAAAGTTCACTGCACTAACCACTAGGCTACTCCTTCACACTTGCAAATTTGAACTTATCTGAAAGGTAAAAACTCCTGATAACATTTGGACATCCTATGACAACAAGTTTATGGCTCCCCAACAAGCTAGCTTACTCTAAAGGCAAAGTAGAAATGAAATGCAAATATAACCTGGAATAGGACAAAGTCAAATTCTGATAGACAAACCTCGTGTTCCATGGGCCTTCTAAAGAGTTGTACAGGATAAATTGGTACAGTCCTCTCACTGACCTTCTTTGCGTCATCATAAAAATTGTTTAGAATGGCTCTGGAGACACTTTAACTGGAAGAAAAGTTTCCTATGGACGTCTCGGCATTTACCGAAAGTTGATTTCTACTGTGAGCTAAAAACACTACTGACGCTTAGTAAAAGACCCTCTAAATCAAAAACTGAGCGCAGTCAAAAAAAAAATCATTGATTTATCTGTATGTTCATTTGCACCAAAGGATATAATTCAGATCAAACATTTATCTCTGATCAACTATCTCAGATCAAATATTTATTTCAGATTAAATATTAAGGTTTTCTTGCTTACAGTCACTTAAATCTACCTAGCCTTTATATAGCTTATAGGATTTAAACACCCATAGGAATATATGGGTGTCTCTAGTGTTTAGCGTGCGCTAATTTTAGCACATGCTAAAAACACTAACACACCTTAGTAAACAGGGCCCATATTTTCTTAAAAAAAAAAAAAAAAGGGAATAACCTACATAAATTGTTCAATATTTTCATTTTTTTAAATGAAAGGATAACAAATTTGATTTTGTTCTAATGAATATAAGTAAGCCATACCAAATAGATGAGGTTTGATATATAAACATAGAATCAACTGCCTATGGCACACACCTCTAATAGGAGGATGATATAATAAGAATTGGTTTTGTAATCGAGAAGAACCTCTGAATGATGCCTTTTCCAACAGATTGACCACAGACTCAGATGTAAGTCCATACAATGTTTGAAAAACAACGCATGATAGCCTAAAAATTATACGTATGTGAAGCCACTGAAGCTTAAAATGAGATTGACAGACACTTTCATATTTTTTAATCCGAAAAATCAACCACACTGTAGTATTTTGAATGAGCTGAAGTTTCCTCACCAACCTAGAAGTCAAACCTAAATAAAGAGAATTTTGCAATAGTCTAGGGGGCCTTTTTACTAAGGCGTAGTAGGCCTAATGTGGGCTTACTGGGTGCTAAAAGGGACCTGCTAAGGTTGTGTTTCCAAAGTACGGTCCTGGAATACCCCTTGCCAGTCAGGTTTTTAGGATATCCACAATGACTATGCATGAAAGAGATTTACATATAATGGAGGCAGTGCATGCAAATCAAGTTATGTATATTCATTGTGGATATCCTGAAAATCTGACTGGCAAGGGTACTCCAGGACTGGACTTGGGAAACACTGTGCTAAGGTGTCCTGCAGTAGTTTCCCAGTCAGCATGCACTAATCCCACACTGTAAAATATTTTTTTATTTTCCAGCGCAGGAGGCATGCCCATGAGATGAGAGTAGGCGGGCCATTAGTGCAGGAGCAGCGTGGGAGTCCTTACCTCCTCCTAAATAGGTGGCAGTAAGGGCTCCCGTGGTAATGGCCATGCACTAATAGGAAATTATCATGTAGTCATTACAAAAATTATTGCAAGGTGGCCTTTTTACCGCCATGCTAAAAGTGGATGCAGCGCATGAAAACCCCATGCGCAGACTGCAGTGCCGGCTACTTTTTAGTGTGGCTTGGTAAAAAGACACCCTGGGGGGTCTTTAACTAATCCACGGTAGCATTTTTTGAACACAGTAGAAATTAGCTGGTGGTAAACGCTGAGACACCCATTATATTCCTATGGGCATCTCAGAATTTACCACCAGCTGATTTCTACCGCAAGCTAAAAATGCTATCATGGCTTAATAATAGATCTCCTAGGTGTGGTAATATTAACATTTGGGCCAGCAGAGCAAAGTGCTTGTTGTAAAAGTAAGATATTTATTTATTTGCTTAACCACTCTTTTAACACAATATCAAAGTAGTTAAGCTCCCAGGCAGGTACAAAGTATCCAGAAGCTTTCAGGTACGCCAACATCCTACTCACCCCAATACCAAAAGACACCAAGAAAAAAACAAATGAAATCACTAACTATTGTCCAGTTGCATCCATCCTGTTGTTAGACAAACTGATGGAAAGCATGGTAGCCAAACAACTTACAGATTATATAAACAAATTCTCAATATTACACGAATCACAATCAGGTTTTCGCCCCCTCCACAGCACAGAAACAGTATTACTCACTCTGCTAGCCAAATTCAAACAGGAAATAGCAATAGGCAAAAACATCCTCCTCCTCCAATTCAACATGTCTAGTGCATTCGACATGGTAAACCATATTATATTAATAAGATTACTAGATAAGTTCGGGATTGGTGGAAACATACTTAGCTGGATCAAGGGTTTCCTAACCACAAGAGCATATCAAGTAAAATCAAACTCAAACATATCTTCACCGAGGAAAGCAGACTGTGGAGTACCACAAGGATCACCGCTATCACCGATCCTCTTCAACCTAATGATGACCCCACTAGCCAAGTCCTTATCCAACCAAGACTTTAACCCTTTCATCCTTGCAGACGATGTCAGAATATACATTCCTTATAAATCTAACCTGACAGAAATCACCAACGAAATCAAGAACAGCTTGAACATCATGGACTAATGCATTTCAACTAAAACTCAACAAAGAAAAAACATACTGTCTCATCCTCTCGTCCCAACACAGCGCGGACAACCCCACAATCATCAACACCCCAGATTATACCCTTCCTATCTCAGACATCCTGAAAATCCTCGGCGTTACAATGGACTGCTACTTAACACTAGAGAGCCAAGTGACATCCACGACAAAGAAAATGTTCCACTCAATGTGGAAGCTCAAATGCCTGAAGCAATTCTTCCCGAAAGAAACATTTCGCAACCTGGTACAATCAATGTAGACTACTGCAATGGAATCTATGCGGGATGTAAAGAACAAACCTTAAAGAAACTTCAGGCCACTCAAAACACGGCAGCTAGGCTTATCTTTGTCCTTGAAATAGTCTAAATTCCTGGTTACTTACTGCACATGTATTAATTTGCTTCTTGAACTTATTGTAATTTGTGTTATATTCGGTACATTATTATGTTTTATTCACTTTATTATTTGTTTGTAAGCCACATTGAACTTGAGTCTATTTTGGGCTAATGGGGTATAAATGTCATGAATAAATAAATAAAATAAATAAATATACGATACATAAAACAAAAGAAATATATATGCTGATGTGATAGATAAAAATGTCATCATTAATCAATTGTATGCATTGAAAAAAAGTATGTATTTATTTAAAATCTATATGTATGTAATTGGTTATGGTTGCAATTGCATGGTCAATACAAAAATACATTTTTTATCTTATTAATTCCTTTTCGGAATGATTACATCAGATCATCTACGGTAAGGGCTGCAGAAAAAAAATATTATTTTATTATATAGAACATGAGACAAGCCATATAGATCAGACATTAGACAGAGGCTGGGGGCAATTTATAGACTATCAGTTCTATTGCTTTTGAGCACAGGAGCACATTTCATCAAATGCATATAAAACACTTCTCTCCCTGGGGTTCATGGGGAGGGAGAAGGGAACTAACTACTAGGTGAAATGAACTGCTGTACAAAAAGGGCAGAACCTACAGACTTCTGCAATTTAATATGAGCTGTCAGCCTAGGCAATGTGCATGTCTGATTGTAACCCTGCTGTGAATTCTAGAGGGGTATAAATCAAAGCTTTCAGGCTAGAAATGTGCATAGGGCATGAAATGCTAATTCCCTGGTTAATTCTTGACCCTTACTATTAAACTGAAATCTAACATCACTACACAGACAAACAGTTAGAAAATCCTAAGGCTCAAAATTCTGATAAAAAGAGGAATATGTGCTGGAAAAGTGAGAAAAGGCCTCTACAAGTGTTTTTATCAGAGATACCTATACCTTGAATGATGTGCGCATGACAGCTTCACTGGGCAACTGCATTGCGCAACGAAGTAAAAAAAAAAAAATAAAACCAAGCAGAATGGAAGGCATTCTGTCTCTCCCTTTCTCCCCTTCTTTCCCCTCTTTTTTATCATTATGCCTGGCTAACAGCCCTGTTATTTAGAAAGGAAGATTCCCCTCCAGTCAAGGCATGCTGATTACCATGTCATGGACTTAGCTAAGCTACAGTTACTGAGTGTTAAAATTGTTGAAGGAACCTCTTCTAACCAAAAAGGATTAAAGGGGCAAGTAATGAGTCTGGCAGAGCTATAAGCAACCATAGCAGAAACTCCTCTCAGAGGCAGGAAGATGTTGGTTACCTTTGGGGACATAGACCCAGCAGCAGTTTGTTTCCCCAGGAAAGAGTGGACCAAATGGCAGAGAGATGGTGTAATTTTGGACTGCAAGGAAAAGGAATGAACCCTGTCTGCAGAGAAGCAGTACAACTCTGGTTCCTCAGGAAGGATAGAAAAGAGTAGACAGAAATAGGGTCCCCCAGAAAGACGTTAGACACAGCAGTAGAGTGGCAGCAAGCTTCTGTCCCCTTCCTAGGAGGGATAAAAACCTACCAGCAAATAGAGCCAAAGCTTCAGTTTTCCCAGGAATGTTATAGACCCACCAGTAGAACAAAGACAGAGCTCAGTCCCCCCACTACAGGTGTTGGACCAGTAGCAACAAACCTATGGTCCCACAGAAGGGGAGAAGACTCTGTGGCAGAAAGAGAAAAAGCTAGTACTTACATGGGAAACAGTAGAACCTTTTTTTATGACTTGCTGTATCCACTTGTCCCATACTGTTACTACACATCAATGAGGCTCAGGGTACAGTAGAAAGAGAAAAAGGTGAGGTATTTTTAGTGGAAAGAAGGAGCCACAGGAGATTCTTTTCTTTGAATGGTGATTTGTGTGGAATTAATGGCCACACAAATACATCTAGTTGATGTATTCTTTTATTTGGATAAAGTTTCAACAATTTCAAAGTTGTTAAGTATCTTCTAGCAACTCAGAGTTGTGTAGTTTGATAAAATTATTAAATTCTATCAGCTCAGTGTACATTTTCATTTGTTTTCAGATTTTGTTCGAGACAATAGAGGGAAATCTTACTCATTATAACATCCTTCTCAAGTTGGAGGCACCATATGCCAAGTATCCAAGGATTGATTGAGTCCACCCAAGAAGGACTCTTGCCAGCTGAGCCTCAGTCCAAAAAACATTCCTACAGGCTAATTGGTTGCATATGTTTTACATGACAAAGAGGCAAACAGTTTGCTCTGATCAACTTTTGATGGACTCTTGTTTACAAAAGAATCTATTTGTCAGATATAGATCAAAGCAAGCTTTTTAAAGCATGAAGGGCAAATAAACTAACATGCATTAATGTGATAATATGTTTCAACAAATGTTGTGCTCTCAGTTAATAAATTGGCCCCACTGATAATAATAATATGCATTAAATCATATTAACTTGTATTAACACTTCATCTATTATTAACACTGTATCTATATGTTAACCATCTCTCTGACCTCATGTGCAACTTCCTTTTTAAATTAGTCACCTTACTTTCTAACTTCTCTTACTCTCTTACCTATCTATATGTTCCATCTTTGCTTATACCCTATATTGTCAGTTAAAATGTTCTATTATGTATTGTGTTGACATTGTAAGTAGTATACTATCATACTTTGTATTGTTATTTGAATAGTTTTACTTTCAGCTTAAGGATCAAGGTAGTTCACAAAGTAAGCAGATCAAAATAACATGAGGAATTAGAAAGAATTTTAAAAAACATCCTGTCCTTCTTTGTTAAATTGTACAGCACTGCGTAACCCTAGTAGCGCTTTAGAAATGTTAAATAGTAGTACTGTTAAATAGTATAGTAGTAAAATGTATTAAACAAAAGAGTTTTTAACTTTCTACACATTTGCTTATAATTCACCTCTAATCAAATGCACAAAAGAAGAATGTTCCAAATGGCAACTGCCTGAAAAGGAAACATAGTATCGAATTGAGGCTTTAACCATACACCATTAACTGCTGGAAATTTTAATAGAAGGCTACAACGCACTCCAGAGGAGATATAAAAGGAATATGAAAAGAACCGAATATGCAATTCTGAACTGAAGTACTGGCATACAGAATATGAAAAACCATGCAGTTTTAAAAACAATATGCTGTAATTGTCTATTGCTTATGTTTGATTTATTCTTATTGTACATGCCTTGAGTGAATTCCTTCAAAAAGGCAGTAAATAAATCCTGATAAATAAATAATAAATAAATAAAACACATTAGTAAAGTTTGCCCTAAAATGGTATAATAGCTACATAGCATTACTTTCTGTTGCTGAATGATTTTGTTTTATTCTAAAATTATGCTATTGCTGTATCTAACTAATATACAAGTCAACAAATAAGATGTCTGTGAACAATTTTTATTGGCTTAACATAATACATGTTTTAATTTGTAGAAAGTTTCAAAATAACAATGTGCAAACTATTCCTATTTCATAAAGAAAAGAATCCTCACTGACATCAGAAATTCAAAAGCATAGCAATGAAAAAAGGACATAAGAAAACAACATCATAACCCAAAAGAAGAAACACCTGGCTACTGGAACTAATCTTATTATACAGGTTAAACATTATGCTTGGTACGTACTAAAACTTCATTGGCTGCATATGTTCCCTTCTATGACAGTTTTAACTTGCCCTGGATCATAGAACATATATCTTGCTCTCCTAAACTTGATAACAATCTCATATGACTCAGCATCTTATGCTTCCAAAAACCAAAATCAAAGGATTTTTTAGAATGAACCTCAGTGGTGACTTGTTTCATAAGAGCCAGATCAAATCTTAGCTCACCTTGCCTCTTCACTGGTCATTTTAAACTTATTTTTAAACTCTCTTTTACTATAAATTATTTTCATTTTTTGAAATACTTTTTTCACTTATTTAGAACTTTAAAACAAATTTACATCCAGTCATTGAATTGTTTAGCTCATATCTCAGAAAAGATTTCAATAATGCATGATTTAGCTTTTGTTTGCAGTTATAGACAATAGAATTATGTTCCCACATCAGACAACTGTTGGTATAAAGCCATGAAGGCCCTGTGTTTCTCATGAGTCCTTTTGCAGAAATCAGGAAAAATGGAGGGGGAGGGGTAATGCATGCAAGATGGGCACATGACCTGAGTCATTGAAATCAGAGTATTACCTTCACCCCCCTCCGAGAAAAAAATAATTTCAACTGCAGCCCTACTGAAAAGTATACATAAGCAGCAGCAGAGCAGACTATATTAGTTTGAAAACTAGCTAATGATTTGGGAGATCTTTCCAACAGGAATCAGCAAAAGAAAATTCACATTTTTTTTGTATTCTGGAGGATACAGAAGGAATAAATATATTGTATTTTGTTGAATCCTTTATTCCTTTGTTGTTGGGAATCATCTTCAATAAGCCTTTTGAGGTTGAAAGGGCTCACAGAGTGCCTTACTGGCCATTGACCAGCACTAACCACCCACGCTTCTTAGTTATCCTCAAGCACTGCAAAGTTTGATGACTGCTAAGGAGGAACCTCTGCTTTATCAAGGATGGAGAAAGGAAGCTGGCATGATGCAAAGGCAGGTCAGTCATACAAATGGGCGATGGACCAGTACAGTGTGAAAAATGGAGGGAGGGGAGGAGGGTACACAGGTAGGTAGGTAGGTAGGTAGGCAGGTGGATAACAGAGGAAAGGTAGTAAAAGTAGAAGGGGAGGGGTGCTGGGGTTTATCAAATGGGTGTTTAACTGGGGTAATCACATAATTCATAGGATACTTAGATGTAGTCGTCAGTAGCATTACACAGCATCGGTGTCCATTTCACTGGTGAAAATTGGAGGCTTATGTTGTACTCCAAAGATTACACATTTCAATGATTATAGCAGACGGTGGGTGCAAGAGCTGCGTTTCCATTCAGCATTCATTCAATTGAGCTGGCACTCAAAGTTGATATAGTTTCACCTCAGGATTCCGTGTCCTACGTCAGGTATGTATTTTCATTTCTGTTGTGTCTATCATGAGGCCTAGATATCTACCTTGCTTGTTATCAATGAAAGAGATGGTTGTTAACACTACATGCTGTACACTTTATGACTGAACCAACGGGGGTGACACACATGGCCCATTACTGCTTCCTGGTGTATGACATCTTAGGGCCTAGGCCAAGCATATTTCCACCATATTCCTCTGCCAACCATCTCCGTCATTCTTAGCATAAGGTGCTATCACGATTATCATTCTCAAAATATGGGTGGTTTAACTCGGGCATCATTCCTTCAGCGGAGTCTAAAACATGTGCCAGTGTTTCATATTCTACAGAATTTGAGGATACCTGTGAACAGATTTATTGCCCCTCATCCCTTCTCAGTTCTTTCTCGGCATAGGTGGAGATTGAAGGGAGCATGGTTCTAGCTTAATGTAGGAGGATGTTAAAGCCAGAGAGGTCAATAATTCATCTACAGAATAGAATGAGACACCATTTTAAAAAAATTAGGTTTCCTTGTCTGTGCATCAGTTCACCCTAGGGTAGAGGTTAAATGCAGCACCATTCTCCTGTAGTCTTCGGTTATGTATTCACTGCATTGGCTACTCAACAACAATGGTCAATCTTCACATGATGGAGAGTTATATATATTACACATATCTGACATATTTGCACTTTCAACAATACGGTCATAATATTGAACCTAGCATGTATGCCATGACTAGTAGCCTAATCTTATGCTCCCTCAAGATACAGAGTGATTGGCTGTGATGGCTAGTGCTGCTGTCATGCTATTTTGAGCAAAGAGTCTATAGACAGTGTCAAGCATAATAATAGGGTGATGGAGACTTCATTAACCTTACATACCCACATTCATATTATAAGGAGTGTCAGGGGGCTTTATCAGCATGTCAGCATGGTACGGCCTTGCCTGGGGAGTACGTAACATGTCACCTACATGGTTTGCTGGATCCGGACTCTTCCGATACAGCGGGCACCACACTGCCCCCACATGGAGTCCTGTCTAGGGATCATTGCAAGACATCCCTGGCGGCCACTCATGACTAGAGATGCGAGCTAGCTAATTGCCAAAGTGTGCAAGCTTACAAATTGTGCCCTCCCATTTCCCATTTTACTTACAAGTCCCAAACTCCAGTTATTTTGTTTTTTTGTTATATTTGTAACCCGTGCTTTCCCACTCATGGCAGGCTCAACGCGGCAGGAAATGGAGGGTTAAGTGACTTGCCCAGAGTCACAAGGAGCTACCTGTGCCGGGAATCGAACTCAGTTCCTCAGTTCTCCAGGACCAAAGTCCACCACCCTAACCACTAGGCCACTCCTCCAGTTCTTTGTTACCATTCAGGGCTAAGTTGTCATATTAAATATATATCAGTATGTACAAAATATCTAGGAAATAACCGGATTGTAGGCAGGGTAGTTTTAAGCCATCTGTACAAAGTGACTCTAGATACGCGTTATCAGATTCCAAAATGTGCACAATTACCAAAAAGCTTACAAATTCTAAACTGCAGTTACTGTGTTGCCATCCGGTGACAAGATGCACAACATCTTCAGCCATAGGTGGGAGTGTTCAAGCTTTACTATGGATGACTTCTTGGTGAGGGTTTGCTGTGCAGGAGTGTGGTACTGTCACGGTTGTGGCTGTATCCCATGCCTACACTCACCTCTTCTCCTGGTGACCAGGCCCTGTGGCTGCTGTGGACTGCCTTCTCCTAGTTTCCCAAATGTGTTCGAGAGATCATTCCAGTCCTATTCTGATGTTCCAGCATTCCAGCCTTCATAGGCACCCCGTATAAGAGACTTGGGGAGCCAAACCGTGACCATCCCCTGGCTGCCTCCTCCTCGAAGGCTGGATGGAACAAAATTGTATCTTCCTCTCCTCTCCACACCGGTGTCCACCCCCCCACTCATGGCGCCGGCTCCTCACTTTGTCAACCTATAATCATGGCCGTAGTTTGGGGGGTGAGGGGGGCATTGCCCCTCCAAATGCAGGGCTGGTGCAGTGCTGCAGGCTGCTCTCAGATGGTCCCTCCTTCCCGCCCTCAGCTCCCCGACTGACAGCTCAGCCCTCCTCTCTCTGTTCCTTCCTGCCCCCCTGTGTGTTTAACCCTTTTATTTTCAGTGGCAGCAACGGCAGTGAAGAAAAAAGCACTGTGGGCTCACCTTCAGCTTCTCCCTTCCCTCACACAGTGCCTTGCCCTCGTGGAAACAGGAAATACATCATCGCAGGAAGGCGGGATACTGAGTGAGGGAAGGGAGAAGCTGGAGGCGAGCCCGCTGTTCTGTCTCCTTCACTGCCATCGCTGCCACTGAAAATAAAAGGGTTAAACACATGGGGGGGCAGAAAGGAACGGAGAGGAGGGCTGTCGGGGAGCTGAGGGAGGGCAAGGAGAATCTATGGAAATGGATGGGATGGGATGGGAGGGCAGGGGAGAGAGGAGAATTGCTGGATATGGATGGATGAATGGGGGCAGGGGAGAGAGAAAATGTTCTGGATATGGATGGATAGAGGAGAGGGTAGGGGAGAATGGAGAGTTGCTGGACATGGATGGATGGATGGAGGGAAGGGGAGGGCAGGGGAGAGAGGAGAATTGCTGGACATCGATGGATGGAGGGGCAGGGGAGAGAGGAAATGTTCTGGATATGGATGGATAGAGGAGAGGGCAGGGGAGAATGGAGAGTTGCTGGACATGGATAGATGGAGGGGAGGGCAGAGGAAAGGAATTGCTGAACATGGATGGATGAATGGGACAGGAGAGAGAGAGGAAATTTGCTGGATATGGGTGGATGGAGGAGAGGGCAGGGGAGAATGAAGAGTTGTTGGACATGGATGGATGGAGGGGAGGGAAGTCAGGAAGGAGATGCACATGGATGGAGGGGAAGGAAGAGAGGAGAAATGTTGGACAAGGATGGAGGGAAGGAAAGACAAAGGAAGGAGATGCACACGGATGGAGTGGAAGGGAGAGAGGAGAAATGCTGAACATGGATGGAGGGCAGGGGAAAGAGGAGAATTGCTGGACATCAATGGATGGAGGGGACAGGGGAGAGAGCAAATTTGTTGGATATGGATGGATGGAGGAGAGGGCAGGGGAGAGTGGAGAGTGGAGAGTTCCTGGACATGGATGAAGGGGAGGGGATGGCAGGGGAGAGAGGAGAATTGCTGAACATAGATGGATGAATAGAGGGAGCAGGGGAGAGAGGAAATTTGCTGGATATGAGTGGATGGGTGGAGGAGAGAGCAGGGGAGAATCGAGAGTTGCTGGACATGGATGGAGGGGAGAGAAGACAGAGGAATTAGATGCACATGAATGGAGGGGAGGGGAGAGAGGAGAAATGCTGGATATGGATGGAGGGAAAATTGCTGAAATTAAGGGCTGGATCAGAACACTTTGAGGGCAGATGCTGAAACTGGAGAAAGGATAGGGACAGGGCTACAGATGGTAGACAGGACACATAAGGACATAGGAGGATGGTGGACATGGTGAGAGAAAAAATATCAAATGGAAAGAAGACACTGCATAAAACAGAAGACACTGGGACCAAAGTGAATAGAAAAAATAAATGATCAGACAACAAAGGTAGAAAATGTATTTTATTCAGAATTTGTTAATTAGAATATGTCAGCTTTTGGAAATGTAAGTTTCAATTTTTCTAGTATTGCTGCATGCTGAGTCTGACTTCTTGAGGTAACTTTCCAGTTCAGTATTTTGCCTTCATATATGTTGTATCATTTGTTTTTCACGTGTGATCAAGGTGCAGTATTCTGCTAATGTGCAGTATTTGCAGCCCTTTTTGTTTTGTTTTTTCACTAGGTTGTGTACTGGTGTTTTAGAGCCAGGTGTAATTACAGTGCTGCCTTTCCACACATAAGGTTGTAGCTCATTCTGTCCTTGGAATTAGTGCTGTTATGGTTTGGTAAGGTTATGAGTGTGTTTTTGCACAAATTTGTGTATGGTGTTTTGCAGTGGAGAGATTGTGTGTTGGCCTTACTGAGGTGGCACCAAAACATCAGAAAGGGTGTAGAGCCTAAATCATGACACACTACCTCTTGAAGGATCTACATATGGTCGTTAATAAAAGGAGCTCATTGTGAACACTATCCACCCTAAAAGGGTATTTGTTTTGTTACATTTGTACCCTGCGCTTTCCCACTCATGGCAGGCTCAATGCAGCTTACATGGGGCAATGGAGGGTTAAGTGACTTGCCCAGAGTCACAAGGAGCTGCCTGTGCTTGAAGTGGGAATCAAACTCAGTTCCTCAGGACCAAAGTCCACCAGCCTAACCACTAGGCCACTCCTCCACTCCAAAGGGTGTTTTGTGGCTGTACATGAGAATTGTGATATTATGATCCCTTATTTCATATTGTTGATGGTCTGCATTTTCCATATGGGTGGTATATTGGTGTATTAGGGTCTGCCCAGTGTAATATTTATGGTACAGTAAGGTTCTGAGTGTGTTTTTGCACAAATTTGTGCATAGTGTTTTGCAATTGAGCGATTGTGGTTAGTATATGCTTTGAGCAACCACTTTATTCTTTGACATATGATACATATCTAATATCTAAATTTAATAAAAGGTATTAATTGTGACTTTTATTTTTACTTTTTTTTTTCTGTGTTGTCAGACAATTATGGATGTAAGCTCCACCCCTGGCCCCACCCCTAACCCCGCCCCATTTAGCCTTCCCAAACAGTTGGGCCACTGACCGCCTATGCCAGCCTTGCTTTGATGCTCCTGTAGCCAAGCCTCACTTTGGTGTTCTTGCAGCCAAGCCTTGCTCTGGTGTTCCTGCTGCCAAGCAGTGGTGTAGCAAGAGCGGGGCGGTGGGGGCGTTCTGCCCCGGGTGTCATGGGGTGGGGGGGGGGGTGCTCTGCTCCCGCTGCTCTGCCTTTAACATTTTTTTTTGAAGCACCGGAGAGTGGCAGGCAGCGCGCCTCGCGTCTGCCCTGCTAGTAAAGAAGATCTTGCTGACGTCGTCGTCCTTCCCTGAGTCCCGCCCACCCTTGCAGTAATAGGAAGTTGCCTCAGAGGGGGCAGGACTCAATGTGGGAAGGGCGACGACGTCAGCGAGATCTTCTTTACTAGCAGGGCAGACGCGAGGCACGCTGCCTGCCACTCTCCGGCGCTTCGAAAAAAAAAATGTTAAAGGCAGGACACGGTAGGACCAGCAGGAGAACGGATCTCGGGGGGGGGGGGGGGGACGCTCAGAGGGGTGCTTAAAGGGGATTAGGGAGGGTGGGAGAGCATCAAGGAGGAGAGAAGGGGATTGGGGAGGGGTTGGGGACCTCAGAGTGGTGCTTAAAGGGGATTAGGGAGGGTGGGGGAGTTCAGAGAGGGGAGAAGGGGATTGGGGAAGGGTGGGGGAGGTCAGAGGGGTGCTTAAAGGGGGTTATGGAGGGTGGGGGAGCTCGAGAGAAGGGGATTGGGGAAGGGTGGGGGAGCTCAGAGGGGTGCTTAAAGGGGATTAGGGAGGGTGGGGAGCTCAGAGAGGGGAGGGGAGTGCTCAGATGGGAGAAGGGGTCTGAAGCTGGAACTGGGGTCTGACATGGGGGCAGGAGGGAAATGGATCCATGCCTGGGGCAGGTGGGAGAATGGGTCTGGGGCTGAAAAGAGGGGGCAGAGAGAGAGGGGACAGATCCTGGATGGAAGGGGGGTACGTGAGGGAGGGCAGACCCTGGATGGATGTGAGAGAGAGGGCAGACGGATTGAAGGGGCAGAGAGAAAGGGCAGATGGGTGGAAGGGGAGAGAGAAAGAGGGCAGACTGGGGCAAATGGTGAATGGAAGGGACAGAGATAGAGGGCAGATGTTGATGGAAGGGGGAGAGAGAGAGATGGCAGACTGGGGCAAATGGTGCATGGAAGGGGCAGAAGTGGATGGAAGGGAGAGAGGGCAGACAGTGGATGGAAGGGGCAGAGAGAGAGGGCAGACACTGGATGGCAGAGAGAGAGCGAAGACAGATGCTGGATAGAAGGAAGACAGTGAAAAGATGAGGAAAGCAGAAACCAGAGACAACGAACTGTAAATATATATTTTTATTTTTTTGCTTTAGGATAAAGTAGTATTGTAGCTGTGTTAATAAATGTTTACAATAGAACATGTAAATAAGGTAATCTTTTTATTGGACTAATTTTAATACATTTTACTTTTGGAGAACAAAACCCCCTTCCTCAGGTCAGGATAGGACACTGTAACAGTACTATACTGAATTGACCTGAGGAAGGAGGTTTTGGCCTCTGAAAGCTAAATGTATTAGTCCAATAAAATGATATTATTTGTTTTATTTCTATTTGTTAATTTGTATAGTGGTGATTGGTATTTGTTAGTTTTTTCAAATTTACATCTGCTGTCTTTATATTTTGCACAGTACTAGAGGACATTTTCTGTTTCTGTGGTGTTGCATTGTATGCAGAGTCTGGCATCTTGGGGGTTCAGTTTAATTTTTGTCTAAATAGAAAGTTTATGATTACTTATTCTATAGTGGATTAGGGTTATCTATTTGTGAAAAAGACATGGCTTTCGGTTGGCATTGACTGTGCAGGATCGACGATCTGTACTAATCTGTCTGTTTTCGTTTTACAATAGGTGAATTGATGTTCTAGTGCTCACTGTACATAAGTACATAAGTACATAAGTAGTGCCATACTGGGAAAGACCAAAGGTCCATCTAGCCCAGCATCCTGTCACCGACAGTGGCCAATCCAGGTCAAGGGCACCTGGCACGCTCCCCAAACGTAAAAACATTCCAGACAAGTTATACCTAAAAATGCGGAATTTTTCCAAGTCCATTTAATAGCGGTCTATGGACTTGTCCTTTAGGAATCTATCTAACCCCTTTTTAAACTCCGTCAAGCTAACCGCCCGTACCACGTTCTCCGGCAACGAATTCCAGAGTCTAATTACACGTTGGGTGAAGAAAAATTTTCTCCGATTCGTTTTAAATTTACCACACTGTAGCTTCAACTCATGCCCTCTAGTCCTAGTATTTTTGGATAGCGTGAACAGTCGCTTCACATCCACCCGATCCATTCCACTCATTATTTTATACACTTCTATCATATCTCCCCTCAGCCGTCTCTTCTCCAAGCTGAAAAGCCCAAGCCTTCTCAGCCTCTCTTCATAGGAAAGTCGTCCCATCCCCACTATCATTTTCGTCGCCCTTCGCTGTACCTTTTCCAATTCTACTATATCTTTTTTGAGATACGGAGACCAGTACTGAACACAATACTCCAGGTGCGGTCGCACCATGGAGCGATACAACGGCATTATAACATCCGCACACCTGGACTCCATACCCTTCCTAATAACACCCAACATTCTATTCGCTTTCCTAGCCGCAGCAGCACACTGAGCAGAAGGTTTCAGCGTATCATCGACGACGACACCCAGATCCCTTTCTTGATCCGTAACTCCTAACGCGGAACCTTGCAAGACGTAGCTATAATTCGGGTTCCTCTTACCCACATGCATCACTTTGCACTTGTCAACATTGAACTTCATCTGCCACTTGCACGCCCATTCTCCCAGTCTCGCAAGGTCCTCCTGTAATCGTTCACATTCCTCCTGCGACTTGACAACCCTGAATAATTTTGTGTCATCGGCGAATTTAATTACCTCACTAGTTATTCCCATCTCTAGGTCATTTATAAATACATTAAAAAGCAACGGACCCAGCACAGACCCCTGCGGGACCCCACTAACTACCCTCCTCCACTGAGAATACTGGCCACGCAATCCTACTCTCTGCTTCCTATCTTTCAACCAGTTCTTAATCCATAATAATACCCTACCTCCGATTCCATGGCTCTGCAATTTCTTCAGGAGTCTTTCGTGCGGCACTTTGTCAAACGCCTTCTGAAAATCCAGATATACAATATCAACCGGCTCCCCATTGTCCACATGTTTGCTTACCCCCTCAAAAAAATGCATTAGATTGGTGAGGCAAGACTTCCCTTCACTAAATCCATGCTGACTTTGTCTCATCAGTCCATGTTTTTGTATATGCTCTGCAATTTTATTCTTAATAATAGCCTCCACCATCTTGCCCGGCACCGACGTCAGACTCACCGGTCTATAATTTCCCGGATCTCCTCTGGAACCCTTCTTAAAAATCGGAGTAACATTGGCTACCCTCCAGTCTTCCGGTACTACACTCGATTTTAGGGACAGATTGCATATTTCTAACAGTAGCTCCGCAAGTTCATTTTTTAGTTCTATTAATACTCTGGGATGAATACCATCAGGTCCCGGTGATTTACTACTCTTCAGCTTGCTGAACTGACCCATTACATCCTCCAAGGTTACAGAGAATTTGTTTAGTTTCTCTGACTCCCCCGCTTCAAATATTCTTTCCGGCACCGGTGTCCCCCCCAAATCCTCCTCGGTGAAGACCGAAGCAAAGAATTCATTTAATTTCTCCGCTACGGCTTTGTCCTCCTTGATCGCCCCTTTAACACCATTTTCGTCCAGCGGCCCAACCGACTCTTTGGCCGGTTTCCTGCTTTTAATGTATCTAAAAAAATTTTTACTATGTATTTTTGCTTCCAACGCTAATTTCTTCTCAAAGTCCTTTTTTGCCCTCCTTATCTCCACTTTGCATTTGGCTTGGCATTCCTTATGATCTATCCTGTTACTTTCAGTTGGTTCTCTTCTCCACTTTCTGAAGGATTGTTTTTTGGCTCTAATGATTTCCTTTATCTTACTGTTTAGCCACGCCGGCTGACGTTTAGTCTTTTTTCCCTTTTTTCTAATACGTGGAATATATTTGTCCTGAACCTCCAGGATGGTGTTTTTAAACAGCATCCACGCCTGAAGCAAGTTTTTTACTCTGCGAGCTGCTCCTTTCAGTCTTTTTTTCACCATTTTTCTCATTTTGTCGTAATCACCTTTTCTATAGTTAAACGCTAGCGTACTTGATTTCCTAGTTTCACTTCCTTCAATGCCAATATCAAAACCGATCATATTATGATCACTGTTATCAAGCGGCCCTCGTATCGTTACCCCCTGCACTAGATCATGAGCACCACTAAGGACTAAGTCTAGTATTTTTCCTTCTCTTGTCGGCTCCTGAACTAGCTGTTCCATGAAGCTGTCCTTGATTTCATCAAGAAATCTTATGTCCCTTGCGTGTACAGATGTTACATTAACCCAGTCTATATGCGGGTAATTGAAATCCCCCATTATTATTGTGTTGCCCAGTTTGTTTGCGTCCCTGATTTCCTTTAACATTTCCGCATCCGTCTGTTCGTCCTGGCCAGGCGGACGGTAGTACACTCCTATCACTATCCTTTTCCCCTTTGCACATGGAATTTCAATCCACAGTGATTCCAAGGAGTGTTTTGTTTCCTGCAGAATTTTCAATCTATTTGATTCAAGGCTCTCGTTAATATACAATGCTACCCCTCCACCAATCCGATTCACCCTATCACTACGATATAATTTGTACCCCGGTATGACAGTGTCCCACTGGTTATCCTCCTTCCACCAGGTCTCAGAGATGCCTATTATATCTAATTTTTCATTTAGTGCAATATATTCCAACTCCCCCATCTTATTTCTTAGGCTCCTGGCATTCGCATATAGACATTTCAAACTATGTTTGTTGTTCCTAAGTACATCATGCTTAGTACTTGACAGTATTAATTGGCAATCTTTTGTCTGATTTTTATTGTTATTTAAAGATACCCGATCTACTACAATCTCTTTTGCAACCTCACTATCAGGATACTCTATCTTCCCTGTTATGGTGATATCTTTGAAAGATACCTTATCCCGAACTATGCTCTTTTGAGCGACTGTCGGCCTTCCCCCCATTTCTAGTTTAAAAGCTGCTCTATCTCCTTCTTAAATGCCGATGCCAGCAGCCTGGTCCCACTCTGGTTAAGATGGAGCCCATCCTTTCGGAATAGGCTCCCCCTTCCCCAGAATGTTGCCCAGTTCCTAACAAATCTAAAGCCCTCCTCCCTGTGTTTAAGATGCTTTCCTTTTCCTTGTATGACTCGTACAAATTACTGCTTATGGTATGGTAGAATTGCTCTATAGGTCCTGAGTGTTTTGTATTCTCGGTATGCCTAGTACTGGATTTCGGGGGGGGGGGGGTGTTAAAAAATGACTGGCCCCGGGTGTCAACTACCCTAGCTACGCCACTGCTGCCAAGCCTCACTCTTACTCGTGACATCAGGGGTAAATGCCTTTATAAAGCACCTTGAAACCTTTCTGCTTTGCCTTTGCAACAAAGGTCTTCAGATGAGTTCTTGTCTGCCTGTGCTTGTTGCACTTCTTTCCTGCTTACTTTAGCCCTGCCTGCTTTCTACTTCTGTTCCAGTCCTGTCTGTTCCAGCCCTGCCTACCTTCATCTTGTTCCAGCCCTGCTTGTTCTGACCCTGCCTGTCTTCACTTCAGTTCCAGTGTTGCTTGTTCCAGTCCTGCCTGCCTTCAGCTTCAGTTCCAGTCCTGCTTGATCCAGTCCTGCCTGCCTTCATCTTCGGCTCCAGTCCTAATTGTTCTAGTTCGGCTTGTTCTGGACCTGCCTGTCTCCAGCTTCAATTCCAGTCCCGCTGATACCGTCCAGTCTGTTTTTAGCCTCGATCCCTGTTTGGGTGGTTTGCCTGCTGTTGTCGGTCGCTGGCAGTGATCCAAAGGCTCACTACTCCTGACCCCATTACAGGTACTTTACATTCAAACATGTAGTACAGTAAGGTGGACCCCTAAGTGGGTTACAGTGGTTTAACTAAGCAGGAATGTTCATGCTTTACTACGGATGACTTCTGGGTGAGAGTTTGCTATGCAGGAGTGAGGTACTTTTATATTGGAACATGTAGTACAGCGATGTAGACCCAAAAGTGGTGTTACAGCTGTGTAGTTCAGGACATTCTGAGTACCTGAGTTAAAGAATGGCTGCAGCTAGGAGTAGCAACAAGACTGCAACAAGCAAAGTGTCACTGTCATGGTCTGTGGTGATGGGTTCTAGCCTAATTGAGCACACAACAATACGTTTCAGACCAATTCAAGCTGCAACAGTGGTCAAATGTGAATTGTTTTGTCACATGCTAGCAGTGGCATGATGTCAAAAACCAGGGGCAGTCCCTCTCTTGTATGGAAGGGGACCAGTGCCAGAGTAACAGAAAGTCAGCGGTGCCTACCTCAGACTTGGATGGGATGGGAAGGCTAAAGGCATCGAGAAAGAGAGTCAACGGTTAAAGGGGATGTGCATTTATGGCAATCTTAAATCAAGGACATGATAGAAGTATCTTGGCATGCCAATGGTACATGCCTCAAGAAGAGCAATAAAGGTGCCTCGTGAGTAAGGCAGAAGTTGGTAGAGCTGTGTGACTCAGAAGGCTAGACACCCTGCCCAAAAATGCTCTAGATAGATCCATGCATGTATTTATTTTGTTGATGTTGTTAATTGCATGCATGCATGTATTTGCTTGACACTGTAAATGTCTTTGCATATGTAAATAGTAGAATGATACGGCCATATTAAATTCTATTCTTCTTCTCGGACAATTTGTCATGTCTGGATATATGGAATGTTTGGTCAGAGAGTGTCATGGTGCTGTCTACCCTGTTTGTGCCAGTTATTCCAACTCTGGCAAAAAAAAAAAAAAAAAAAGACTGCTATGAAGATCTTGGTGTGATGAATGTATGTTTTTAATAAAGAAAGACATTATTTTAATTTTTGAGAAATGGTAAGAGAAGATTTGGGGAAGTTTAATATGAAGTGTTGCTAAGTTAAACACTGCTTGTAAAAAGCAGATAGTATTTTAGAACCATGTGCAGGTGCACAAGCATAGCAGTGAGAAAGAAGTACTTTTGCTGTTAAATCTGGCTGAAGAAACAGATGGCTGTGAGGAAAAAGGGCAGCTGAGTCTGTGAGAAGCATGTGGGTCAGAATTTTATTACTATTCATTAATTTCTAAAGTGTTATGAGTTTTAGACTGTATGTGAACAGGCTATAACTGAAGCTGTTTGAGAGAGCTTTGCTTTTAATTCAGAATTGAAACGTTTGAGTGGAGAAAATGAAACGGATTGGATTCTGTTTACTTGAAAGAAATTATAAATTGCTTTTATTCCTTGAAACTTCACTGTTTGAGTGATTTGGGGAAATATTTAAAAAGAAATTGCTAAATTGCTGAAAGTGTATTTTGAGATTTAAAACTGATTTGGTGACTTCCGTGATTGAAAGTAACATCAAATTCTAGATATAAAGTATGTTCTCTTCAGTCTTGTAAAAGTACTAATTAATTCAGTTTAATGTGAAAAGTTGAGATTATATTGGATATAAATGGGACTTTACAAAGGTGCACTTGCGTATTTAGCATCTCTAACATAGTAACATAGTAACATAGTAGATGACGGCAGTAAAAGACCTGCACGGTCCATCCAGTCTGCCCAACAAGATAAACTCATATGTGCTACTTTTTGTGTATACCTTACCTTGATTTGTACCTGTCCTCTTCAGGGCACAGACCGTATAAGTCTGCCCAGCACTATCCCCACCTCCCAACCACCAGCCCCGCCTCCCACCACCGGCTCTGCCACCCAATTTCGGCTAAACTCCTGAGGATCCATTCCTTCTGAACAGGATTCCTTTATGTTTATCCCACACATGTTTGAATTCTGTTACCGTTTTCATTTCCACCACCTCCCGAGGGGGGGGGGGGGGGGGGGCATTCCAAGCATCCACTACTCTCTCCGTGAAGAAATAGTTCCTGACATTTTTCTTGAGTCTGCCCCCCTTCAATCTCATTTCATGTCCTCTCGTTCTACCACCTCCCCCTCTCCGGAAAAGGTTCATTTGTGGATTAGTACCTTTCAAATATTTGAACGTCTGTATCATATCACCCCTGTTTCTCCTTTCCTCCAGGGTATACATGTTTAGGTCAACAAGTCTCTCCTCATACGTCTTGTAACGCAAATCCCATACCATTCTCGTAGCTTTTCTTTGCACCGCTTCCATTTTTTTAACATCCTGCGCAAGATACGGCCTCCAAAACTGAACACAATACTCCAGGTGGGGCCTCACCAACGTCTTATACAGGGGTATTAAAACCTCTTTTCTTCTGCTGGTCACACCTCTCTCTATACAGCCTAGCAATCCTCTAGCTACGGCCACCGCTTTGTCACACTGTTTCGTCGCCTTCAGATCCTCAGATACTTTCACCCCAAGATCCCCGGCATTCAGTGTGCGCTAAAAATACTACTGTGACTTTGTAAAAGATCCACCCAATATTTTCAGCTTTCTTATTTAAACTTCAAGAGGTTACTATTTGCCTTGCTTGATTTGATCTTGAGAACTTCTGTGTAATTTTGCTAAACTGAACATTTCCTGTTCTTTATTAGTGGTTATTTGGCTAAAATAATGTTGGAAGATTGAGGGGCCCTTTACTAAACCGCGTAGGCACCTACATGTGCCCAACGTGTGCCAATTCATTTTTTATGTGCACCCACTATGCGCACTGGAAAAATTCTGGCGCGTGGTAAGATCTCAGGCCCAAAATGGATGTGCGCCAATTTTCATTTTGCCACATGGCCATTTTCGGCCAAAAAAGGAGGCCTTTTTTGCAGGTGCACTAAAAAATGAACCTGCGTGCGTCCAATACGTGCATCTACACCAGGCCACTTTTCAGTGCACCTTAGTAAAAGGACCCCTGAGTTATTTCTTTGGAAGATCTAGAAACTTCAAAGCTGAAAATTCCTAGTTCAATTTTCAGGAATTTAGTTTAGCTGGAGTATTTTTTAAGTGCTGGTTTTCAGATATTGACAGCATTAAAATTTTTAATAAACTTTGAGTGAAACCATTGCTAAGAGTAACTAGAGGAATTATTATCTTGATTGTTTAATTAGAAAGTGATTTTTGAAGATGCTCTAGTTAATAAAAGTGTACCAAGTTAATCCAGAAATGCAGACTAAAAAAAATGTGATAAAAAACAAAGTTTAATATAACAAAACCCAGTGGTAAATTAAACAATACCCGATGTGGCCACGTTTCACCCTCAGGCTTCGTCAGGGGTAAAACTACAAAATAAAACAATAAAAACATAGACATAAAGTCATATTATATCAATCATATACATGTAAATTGAATAGAAAACAATATATTAAAATATCAATGAAATAGACAGTATAAAATCAACATGTATATAATGTATACAAATATAATGAGTAAAAAAACTATTAAACTTTTTTAATTATCCATAATATAACTCAAAAATTAAAAACATAAAATCAAATATTTTACATATGTTAAACTTACAACACATAAATCTTAATAACAACAAAAAACATTTTTATAAAAACCAGATATAAAACTAAAATTGTGAAATTAAAATTTAAAACATATACAAGGAGAGGTAAGTCAAAATATGTGCTCAGTTTTGTGTGCATGTATTTTGTAATAAAGTATTCATACCTAAAAAAATGTATAAAAAAAGTATTCATACCCCATAAAAGTATAAAAACCTCCTGAAAAAAGGGGATGTGTAAATCAAACATTCTACTACGACCATAATCAAACAGTCTAAGCAAAAATAAGCCACATCTACAAGTCATGCGTTTAAAAACTAAGGGGCAAACCATTATATCGACATTGGTACTATCTCAAACAAAAAGACAACAGGAAGAACTTCTGAACCTGCTCTGTGTTCACAAATCTCCCACTTACTTCCTCAATACAAGGCTAGGTGAACAGGAAAACAGTCACATAAATCTTAATTACCTATCTATACCATCAATCAAACCACGCTTCCATATTCTAAATCTCTTGGAATGTATATCATTCCACATGCTCTCTAATCCTGTTTAGAAGCTTCTTGATTTCTCAAGACCAATGTGGTAGCAGAAAGGGAATTGCATAGATCTAATACTCACTGTGCTCGTTTTGATAATCAACATCCAACTCCTCGCAGTGCTGTGTCTATAGCGTTGCCAAGTCTGTCATGTTCCGCGTTATAAGAACTTCCCCTGGGTCAAAGATGACCAACTGTCTTAATTCATGTACTTAATTTATTTAAATAACTGCAAACATTAAAACCTTTTTGGAACCATTAATGTTCCTTAAATGATCTATCCAATTATTTCAAACAAATCTGATAATTTTAAGAATTATAATTTCATGACATCATCTATAGCATCAGCATTTTTCAAAGTCTAATTGTTAGAACGATCTCCATTATTTATTAATAAAATCAATTCCTTAATCATCTCTGTCCCCTTATAAAAACACATGTGTAAAAAATTAGAGTACACAAACAGCTTATCTAATACAAGTATGTGGCCACAAAAATAAGACTGAAAGTAGTAAAAAATAAGACTAAAAGTAATACAAAACTTTTTTTGAAAAATAAAATGAAAGGAATTTTTATAAAAACACAGCATAATCATTTTCTTGGTTCAAACCAAAAAGCTTAACCGTATTAAATTTAAATATAAATCTCTGTTCCATTTGTATTAATTGTCTATTTTATGTCTCCTCCTTTCCAGTATGTTTTAATTTTTAACAGTACTAAAATCTTTAATTCTTCAAAAGCAACAAAACATCACATCACCAAAGATGTGAACTCCTCCATACTACAAATAATAACAATAGCAAGGTTAATAGAATTGTATGCTCTTTATATTATAATCATATCAGTGGCGTAGCTATGTGGGGCCTGAGGGGGCCCAGACCCCCGTAGATTTGGCCCTGGCCCCCTGCCGATGATCCCCTTGAACCTCCCTCCCGCCACCAACCCTCCCCCACTGTCGCCGCCCGCCCCGCTGCTGCATCCAATACCTTGCTTGGGCCAGCCGAAGAGAGTCTTTTCAGCGCCGGAGTAGCGCCTTCGTTCAAGGAACTTCCTGGTTATGATCAGCTGTTTCTGATGCCTTACGCGCCTTGGCCAATTTGCATGTGCAACTTTAGTTACCATATAGAATTTGGGGGTTTGTGCATGTAAATACCGAGACAATGGGCACTTATATGCCTAATTGCACTACATGTAATTCTATAAGGTAGCATGTAAGAGCCTTAGCACGTAACTGAAAGAAGGGTGCATATGTGAGGGTATAATGGGAGGAGACACAAGTGAGTCAACGTATGCATATAACTTATAGAATACTATAAGTTATGTGTGTTGCATGGCACACCTAGGTGTGTCCATTTATGTCTGCCATTGACCTGACATAAACAGTCACACCTAAATACCTATTCAAGTTTATACTAGTATTCTATGGTGGCATCTTGGTGCATAGATACCATTATTGAATTGGCACTCAGTGTGTGGCATCGGTATGCCTAACTTGATATGCCAGTTATAGAATTATCCCCTTCTTGTATACTGTTTATATCTAAAAGATTGTAGATAACCCTTCATTGCCCCAGGTACAAATAAGTACCTGTATACAATATGTAAGCCGCATTGAGCCTGCCATGAGTGGGAAAGTGCAGGGTACAAATGTAACAAAAAATAAATAAATAAAAAATATAACACACAACTATGGAACGCACTACCAATCGCCGTGAAAACAATTTACGACCACCTAAACTTCCGGAAACTCCTAAAGACTAAACTGTTCGAAAAGGTATACCCTAACGATCCAACCTAAATGCCTTAACCCTGCAACACAACAATATAAAAGTTCGTACTGGACATAACCTAACTCTTCCTCCTTATGACCCCCAATTTGTCTATCACACTTGGAGGCATATTTTCAAAGCACTTTGGGAGGCTAAGTTCCATAGGTTTCTATGGAACTTTGGGAGGCTAAGTGCTTTGAAAATAAGCCTCTTGATCATTACTCTACCATAACCTTACTTTGTATTTGTTCTTACCAGTATTGACGATCGCCTCTACTGTACTATGTAAGCCACATTGAACCTGCAAATAGGTGGGAAAATGTGGGATACAAATGTAATAAATAAATAAATGAAACATCTGTCCTCTGAAAGGTCTCTGTCAAATGCTGTTGCAAATGAGTACATACAGGGAGTACACTTTTATCTGCATATTAGAGGGTGTTTTATAAATTATTTTCCCAAGTAAAGTATTGCTTTATTAATGAAAATGCCTTTTAAAATACTGTTTGTTATGGGGAAATAAGTGCTGAAAATTGCCTTCTGACTTTAAGAACAAAATGAAGTCCCATAGTAAACCTTAACAATGTGAAATAAATAAATAAATACATAACAATATATCCCAGAAATGTCCTGTGAAGAGCAATAAGCATGTGAGGAATGAATTTTAGTAATCTAAGTCAAATCCCTCCTTTCAGTACCCTTCTCCACCACCGCCAACTCCAGGCTCCGCCCTTTCTGCCTCGCCTCACCCCATGCTTGGAATAATCTCCCTGAGCCCATACGCCAGGCCCCTTCCCTGCCCATCTTCAAATCCCTGCTAAAAGCCCATCTCTTCAATGTCGCCTTTGGCACCTAACCACTATTCAAGAAATCCAGACTACCCCAACTTGTCATTTTGTCCTTTAGATTGTAAGCTCCTTTGAGCAGGGACTGCCCCCCCCCCTTTTTGTTAAATTGTACAGTGTTGTGTAACCCTAGTAGCGCTATAGAAATGTCAAGTAGTAGTAGTAGTAGTAGTAGTAGTATATGGAAATCTTACAGATATGTGCTGAGACATTCTTTAACTTTTCATATGAACCAATGAGTTAGTTGCCCAATAACTATATATATGAAGATAGAGATATGAGAATGCATGAAGTAATAAGATTATCTGTAGAGTATATTTTTGCATTATAATGTGTGTGAGAATATGAGCACTGAATGAAAATTGACTCATTTAATGGAGATTAATTATTATGGACACTCATGTTTAATGTGCAAAGGAAAAGAAAGCAGTTGGAAAATTCCAGAGAGATACAGTGAATCTGTGCTAGACTGAAAAGAATTGTATTATAAGTGAATTTAACTACAAAACATAAGAAGACCCATTTGGTTTATCTGCAAAGTATAAAGGCTTTCAAAGAGGTCTCATGGGAAATGCAGTGAGCAAATGGAACAGTAACTTTTCATGCAACTATTAGTCATCACATCTCTTGAACATAAATGTTACTCAGTGAAGGGTTTAAAAAAAAACTATAGCTTCATTTGAGATCTTGAGGAGAAATTTTTGAAATAAATTAAGAAGTAGGGATCTGGGTTATGTTCTTCATGACAGGTTTTCCCTGGCTACCTGTAACCTTCAGGATTAAGCTTAACATTTTGAAACTTGCTCATAAAAGTACTACATACCAGCCTCCTAAATCATTTACCTTACACATTATTCCTACTTCCCAACATGTCTCTTGTACTCCATTAATGACCATAGATGGGTCCTTCTGGGACTAACTAAGGCAAAATAGGAGAGCACCAGAAATACGGCATTTTTCTTTGTAGCTCCTTCCCTTTACCTATTACACTCTGGTCCAAACATAGTTTAATCCACTTTAAGGCTGCTATGAAAACCCACTTTTGTCAGCTTACAAGATATCATGGGGTCCATGAAGATGAAAGGTGATAGATATGTTTGATGTAACCATATAATGTATTTGATTTGCGAGTCTTTTGTGTGTTGGTATGATTGGCCTTTGATGTGTATGAGTCTTTTCTACTTTTATTGGCAAATTCACTACCCTTTCTGAAAAGAAGTATCTTCTCAGGTTACTTCTATCCCTTTTCACTTTCATCCTATTCTCCCTCGTTCCAGAGCTTCCTTTCAATTGAAAGAGACTTGCCTCCTGTGCATTTATGCTGCATAGGTATTTAAATCCCTCTATCATAATTCCCTTTTTCCGCCTTTCTTCCAAAGTATACATAATGAGATCTTTAAGTCTGTCCCCATACACTTTATGATGAAGACCACTGACTATTTTAGTAACTACCCTCTGGACTGATTCCATCCTGTTTATATCTATTCTAAATGAGGTCTTATCAGAGTCTTATACAGGGGCATCATCATCTCCTTTTTCCTACTGGCCATCCCTCTCCCTATGCACCCAAGCATTTCTTCTATCTTTCACTGTAGTTTTTTCTACTTGTTTGGTATCCTTAAGATCATCACATATGATCCCACCCAAGTCCCGCTCCTCTTTCATGCACAAAGGCTCTTTACCCCCTAAACTGTACCATTCTCTCGGGTATTTATGTCCCAAATGCATGGCCCTGCATATTTTAGCATTAAATCTATTCCTCTAGCTTTGTTAAGTCCTTCCTCATGTTATCCGCACCGTCAGGAGTGTCTACCTTATTGCAGTTTTGTAATCATCTTGCAAAGAGGCAAACCTTACCAGACAGCCCGATACCAGATATCACTTACAAAAATGTTAAAAAGAACTGGCCCAAGAACTGAACCTTGTGGCACACCACTGGTAATATTCTTTTGCTCACAGTGAGCTCCATTTATCACTACCCTCTGTCACCTTCTACTCAACCAGTTCCTAATCTAGTCAGTCACTTTAAGGTCTATACCAAGGGCACTCAGTATATTTATTAGTCATCTATTTGGAACCATGTCAAAGGCTTTGCTAAAGTCTAAAAATACCATATCTGGCATTCTCCCTTGATCCAACTCTCTTGACACGCAGTCAAAGAAATTAATCAAATTTGACTGGTGAGACCTGCCTTTGGTAAAACCATTTTGCCTTGGGTCCTGCAAAATATTGGATTCCAAAAACTTTACTATTTGCTGTTTTAAAAGTGTTTCCATTAATTTACTTATGACATAAGTCAGACCTACCAGCCTGTAGTTCCCAACCTCTTCTTTACTTCTGCTTTTGTGGACCACTCCTGACTCTAGAAAAGCACTGAAAAAGTCAGCCAGTGGAGCCACTAGAACTTCCCTACGTTTTTTCAGTACCATCGGATGTATGCCATCTGGACCCACAGATTTGTCCACCTTTAGCTTAGCCAGCTTTTCAGGAAACTTTTTCAGGGACTACCACCCCACTATTCCTATTTGTGTTTGTCTTCTGCGGTTCTGCTCCCAGCCCTTCAGCTGTGAACACAGAACATAAATATTTATTATTCAATTCTGCCTTATCTTTATTAAATTCTACATATTCCTCCTCTTCACCTTTGAGTCACACAATGCCACTTTTGTACTTCCTCCTAACACTAAAATATCTATAAAAATGTCTTGTCCCCCCCCCCCCCCCCCCATTTTACCATATTGGCTATTTTTCTTTCATTTGCATCTTTGATTTCCTGACTACTCTGACTACCCTCGCCTCACCCTATGCTTGGAACAACCTTCCTGAACCCTTATGCCAAGCCCCCTCCCTGCCCGTCTTCAAGTCTTTGCTTAAAGCCCACCTCTTCAATGCTGCGTTCGGCACCTAACCCTTACCGTTCAGTGAATCCAGAATGCCCCAATTTGACTGCCCCTATCGGACCGACCGTTCACTTGTCTATTAGATTGTAAGCTCTTTGAGCAGGGACTGTCTCTCTTTGTTAAATTGTACAGCGCTGCGTAACCCTAGTAGCGCTCTAGAAATGTTAAGTAGTAGTAGTAGTACTCTATAAGCTTCTCTTAGCTTTTCCAGATATTGCCTGTCTTCCTCTTTCTACAATCTCTTGTAGTTTATAAAGGCTAACCTTTTTGTCCTTACCTTTTCAGCTACTACTTATGAGAACCAACACAGCCTCCTTTTCCTCTTACTTTACTGACTTTCCACAGCAATTCTTTGAGCAATTCCCCCATCTGAATAAAGATCTTTTGAAGTCTAGAACCTTCACTTTTCAATGAACCCTCTCCACACCTGTCTTAATATTAAACCACACTATCCACTATCTGGTGATCACTGGATGCCATATAATCACATCAGAAATATTAATAAGCACTAAGTCCAGTAGGACCCCATCCTGTGTGGGTTCCATTACCAACTGCATCTACCTATGCACTATTTTATAAAGACACAGGGAAGGGCATTTTTGAAAGGACATCTAAGTCAAAAAATGAATGTCCAATGATGGACATCACAAAAAAATGCCTGCTAACAGAGAGCAATGGATGTTTTCATGTGCTTCAAAATCATGTATTTATTTATTCACACAGAGACATCCATAATTTGGATGTTCACAACACAGACATGGATATGTTATGTTATAATGTTGTTATACATGGCTTCTATTCTGTATTGACCTATCCAGTTCTAAATGGATAACAATAGTCAAGAAGCTAGATAATAAAATCCAGTAATTACAGTATGGAGCTCATTTTTGAAAGAGAAAAACATTTAAAAAGTTGCATAAACCGACAGATACACATTTTTTCTAGCCAAAACATCCACATTGCTACTTTTGAAACCCATTTTTCTATGCTGTTCATCTACAGTGCATCCAAATCTCAAGGATGCATTTTGGGAGCATGTTAAGGCTGGGATTTGGGCATTCCTAAAACTTGCATATTTTTCAGTCATAATGGAACAATATGAAAATATCCAGGACTGAATCTAAGACATTTTGAGCTATACCTGTTTTAATATGCTGCCTCTCAGACTTAGAAAAATCACAAAGTTCAAAGAATTTAAGAGGGAATTGAAAAGTCTATTGTTTATGCAAGCATATAGTTGGGGTGATGAGTGAAGATCTAAGATCAATTTGTGAAGATTTGAACTGATTCGGTGATTCAGGGAGTTTTTAACTAAGGCACATGCTAAACACTAGAGACACCCATAGGAATACGTGGAGGGGCATAATCGAAAGAAGCGCTCAAGTTTTCCTGAGGACATCCTCGCAGGACGACCCGACGAAGGGGTGGGGAAACCCGTATTATCGAAACAAGATGGGCGTCCATATTTTGTTTCGATAATACAGTTGGGGATGCCCAAATCTCAACATTTAGGTTGACCTTAGAGATGGTCGTCCTTAGAGATGGTCGTCCCCAGTTATCACCAATAATGAAAACCGAGGGCGCCCATCTTAGAAACGACCAAATGCAAGCCCTTTGGTCGTGGGAGGAGCCAGCATTCGTAGTGCACTGGTTGCCCTGACATGCCAGGACACCAACCAGGCACCCTAGGGGGCACTGCAGTGGACTTCAGAAAATGCTCCCAGGTATATAGCTCCCTTACCTTTTGTGCTGAGCCCCCCAAAACCGACTACCCACCACTGTACACCACTAGCATAGCCTTTATGGATGAAGGGGGGCACCTAGATGTAGGTACAGTGGGTTTCTGGTGGGTTTTGAAGGGCTCACATTTACCAGCACAAGTGTAACAGGTTGGGGGGATGGGCCTAGGTCCGCCTGCCTGAAGTGCACTGCAGTATCCACAAAAACTGCTCCAGGGACCTGCATACTGCTGTCATGGAGCTGGGTATGACATTTGAGGCTGGCATAGAGGCTGGCAAAAAATGTTTTACTTTTTTTTAGGGTGGGAGGGGGTTGGTGACCACTGGGGGAGTAAGGGGAGGTCATCCCCGATTCCCTCCAGTGGTCATCTGGTCAGTTCAAGCACCTTTTTGAGGCTTGGTCATAAAAACAAAATGGACCAAGTAAAGTTGACCAAATGCTCGCCAGGGACGCCCTTCTTTTTTCCATTATTGGCCGAGGACGCCCATCTCTTAAGCACGCCCCAGTCCCGCTTTTGCTACGCCTCCGACACGCTCCCATGAACTTTGGTCGTCCCCGCGATGGACTACAGTTGAGGGAGTCCAAAATCGGCTTTCGATTATGCCGATTTGGGCGACTCTGCGAGAAAGATGCCCATTTCCCAATTTGTGTCGGAAGATGGGCACCCTTCTCTTTCGAAAATGCCCCTGTTGCTCTCTCCTTCTGGGTTGGGAGTTGAAATCCAGTCACAGGTCCCTTTGCACCTGCCTATATTTTGCACTTGGCTCCTCATACAGGCAAGCTTTCCTATGGTTATAAGATTTGTCACTCAAGGAGGGAGGTGGTGGAGTGGTTAGAATGCTTGCCTTCTTCTGGCATGGTGAGTTTATATCCTGTCACTGTTGCTATGCCTGAATTTTGCTCTTGGCTCCTCATGGAGGCACGCTTTCCCAGGGTCAGAGAGCATACCACACAAGCAGGAGGCTAGCAGAGTGGTTAGAACACTTGCCATCTTCTTCTGGGATGGGAAGTTCAAATACAGTCACGTCACTATGCACCTGCCTATATTTTGTACTTGGCTCCTCATGAAGGTAAGCTTTCCCATGGTTAGAGGTTGTGCTACTCAATAGTACAATAGTACTCCACTTGTCAGTGCTGATCTGGGGAAATATTTAGGCTTATTATAGATAAGTCATATTCTATACACTGTGTGGAACCAGGCAAGCATGGAATTTCAGGTGCATCGGTGAAACATTACGGGCCACACATAGATTTAGGCGCAGTGATAAGGATTAGTTGTATTCTTTAAAACATGCCTAATTTTTATGTAATATGCCTAGGCATCTTTTCCCTCCGTGTGGAAGTTTTGGCACCATATATTGAATCTAGTCCTAAATATCAGCAAGGCTAATTTCAGTGTAATCAACATAGCAGCTATTAAGGTGTGATGTTATGCATGGATCAAAGTGTGTTGGGCTATGTCATCTAGATAATAGCACAGGAAGTGAAATTGCTGTAAAAGGTAAAAGCCAGCCTTCACAATGGTAGAAACTTGTGTTTCAATGGATGGATGATAGTTTATGACAACTCCCAGGTATTTGAAGGAATCAACTAATTGTACTGAAAAGCTGAGTAGCATAGGTATAGGTGTTAGTGACAGGCGGAGATGTTATCCAGTAATCCATCATGGGGATTGAATTTAAGTCAGTTGACCTTCAACTATGTTGCTACTGTGTCAACATGATGATTTAGCTGTGATAGATCGGGGCTGTTGGAGTCAGTATAGGCAACTATGAGAATATGATCCATCTAATCTAAAGTGCTTATTCCCAGGTGCTGAACTATAGTGATTTAGGGCTAAGGAAGATGTTGAACAGCAAGAGGGTAAGTATAGAACCCTGTGGTACATTGCAGGGCAACTGATGAGTGGTAGATACCAAACACCCAGAAGATACAGAAAAGATACAACTTAGAAAAAAGTGAACCAAACCACAAAACCCTTATTTTATAAATTTTTTCTTGAATAATTCTACTAACATGTGGGCATAAAGTTAATTGCTGGTGTAAGACAATACTCAAATAAACAAACCATCTCAAGCTTTACTATCAGGTTGTGTGTGTATGTAGCATTGCTTCAGTTTTCTTAAAGGTAAAAGGTAATTGGTTTGATACACTGCCTTTCTGTAGGTACAACCAAAATGGTTTATATATACTGTATGCAGGTACTATTTTCTGTACCTAGTGAGCTCCCAATCTTAGTTTGTACCTGGGGTAATGGAGGGTTAACTAATTTGCCCAGAGTCATAAGGAGCTACAATGAGAATTGAACATAATTCCTGAGGTCCTCAGCCCACTGCACTAATCATTAGGCTACCCCTACATTGTTCTTAATCCATGTTTACATAATTATACAACAGCCTGAAAACATTCCAACATGGCTACAGTGGAGGTTACTAATCCCTTGATGTGGGTCCTGGATGATTTTCAGCTGGAACCCACATAAAGATTTTATGCAAGTCCTGAATATTGATTTGGACTTGCATATGTCCCGGCAGCCAGAAACAGTCCAGTCAGGCCTAAATATTTGACCATTGGTCTGACCCAGTATGGTTATTCTTATATTCCTATGCTGGTGCCAAAACATGACCCAGCATTAAATATCCAGGTCTAATTTAGCTGGCAACAGTCAGTACATATAAAAATGCTGACCATCACTGGCTGAAAATTGATAGGCCTAAAATTATCTTTCTTAAATCCACTTTCCAAAAGCATTAATAGTTGTGTACCAAATTCATTTTTCAGAATCTCTAAGCTCCTTGGACTACTCTGGTAAGTGAATCACTCAGAAAAATATATACATTTTCTAGAGACTGCACAATTTAAGTTCTTCCAGTTGAAGTAATCTCTAATGTATATAAAATTAGTCACCAAAGTACATGAACATGGTTTGAATTTAAAGTTGCTGTGTTAAAAACCTATGTTTAAAAATGTGTATTTTAAAAATCTCCAGTAAGTTTTCTTTAATGCTTTTATTAAAAAAAAAAGATGTGGCAAAAAGTTATTAAAATTACCTATGGCAAAATTCTGTGACTTTGGGCCTGATATTCAGACAGCGGGAGTTAGCCGGGCTGACTCCCGCAGTCAGAGCTGAGCCCAGATAGTCAATGCCAGGCCATTTCTGGTAACTGGCATTAAATATCTGGTTTATTTTTGTCCTGTTTCAATATAACCAGCCACAGGGCCGCTGAGGTGGGGGGGGGGGGGGGGGGCAGGGGAGGCACAATTCTCTGGGTCCCGATGCTGGGGTCTCTCTCTCCCGCTCCTGATGGGACCCAAGTGATCGTGTCCCAACAGGAGCAGGAGAGAGAGAAAACTCCAGCGCCAGGCTCCCCATGGAGGCTGGGGAGGACCTGGAGCTTCCTGCCGCGCTGCTTTTCTGCCCATTGCTGACCAGTTGCTTTTCCTCTCAGGTACGCATGCTCGGTTTTGAAACCGAGCATGCTCTGAGAGGAAAAGCAGCCACAGAGGCAGGCAGTTAGCACTGGAGGAAGATGTCTTCTGCTGGCAAGGCCTCAGGATCCCCGCTAGCCAAGGTATTTCAATACAATCTTGTTGTGGCAGTGATCTGGGGCAGCAGCGGCAGCGATCAGAGGGGAGGGGGTGGCAGTTGATGACAACTGTGGTGGTGGGGGGGGGGGGGGGGGGGGGCGGCAGCAGCCCTGCCCTAGATCCGGTGGTGGCAGCCCTGCCCCGGGTCCGGTTCAGTCTCTCGGCGGCCCTGACCAGTCAAGCCATTATTCTACACTAGCTGGTTCAGTGGAAAACGGCCAAAGATAGGCCTGCTATTTTGGTAGCCGAATTTGGCCGTCAAACTTAGCTGGTGATGTTCTGAATATTAGCAGATAGCCAGTTATATCATGCAATATAGCCAGTTATCTGCTAAGTGCTGACCGGGAATATTCTTCGGGAGATAACCAGCTATTTCCTGCTGAATAGCACCAGTCTTGCAATCCAGAGGTGGCCAGTTCAAATCCCACTGCTGCTTCTTGTGATCTTGGGCAAGTCACTTAACCCTCCATTGCCTCAGGTACAAACTTAGATTGTGAGCCCTCCTGGGACAGAGAAATATCCAGAGTACCTGAATGTAACTCATCTTGAGCTACTACTGAAAAAGGTGTGAGCAAAATCTAAATAAATAAATGAAATATTCCCAGATAGCCAGTTAAGCACTATTTAACCGGTCAGGAGCCATTCCTGGCTGGTTAAATAGTGCTGAATATCGGGCAGTTTATAAGTTTGGCTCAAATTTCAAAAATGTTTAACTGAGAAAATCAAGTTCCTGTCCATTTAAATCCCACTGAGTACCTCAGGAGGGATGCTGCAGCACTTTACTGGGCAGTGTCATTAAATATCCCCTTTGAGTGCCATGGCACTGTCCCAGCAAAGCCAGGGCAGTCCAGAGATAGGGGCAGAGTTGGGGTGGTCCCAGAAGTTATTTGGGTACTGGAAATATTCAATGCAAGTGCCCACATATCAAACTGGACAAATAGGATTGATTAAATAGCAGTCTTAGCATTATCTGGTTAGCTACATGGATATAGAGCTGAATATCAGTAATACCTGCATAACTTCTGGATATTGACACTGACTCAAATATTAAATATAGGTGCCTAGACATGGGCCAGTATTGAGTATCCATGCGTAACTTAGCTGGCAGTGATCAGTGTTAAAACACACAAAAAAAAAACACAAACTCAGAGCAGCCTACAACCCACTGTTTAAAAAGAATCTCTGGCCAGGGTGTAAAGTATCTTGCTTGCACACTTTTTTGTCTTCTTTTTTTATTTGTCTACAAAATCCTGAGAAGTGTAGAATGGGTAAAAGCAGGGTTTTTTTTGAGGGGGTACTTTGGGGTACTGAGTACCAGCACCTTTTCTGTTGTCTGCTAAAATTGACCCATGGACCCCAAGTTTTAATGAAAGAGCTGAGGCTCTACACACCAATTCTGCCTTGTCATACATTCTGTGACCGGTTGCAGGGGGCTTGGCTATTGTAGGATGGGTCCCTCAGTGATTACCCCACCCCTGAAGAGTGGCCTAGCATTTGAGTACCAGCACCTTTTTTACTAGAAAATACGCACTGGGTAAAAGTGAACCGATTTTTGAATCTTTCACAAAGTACAACCACCAGGGTAACTCAATGAAACTACATGGAAATACCTTTAAAACAAATAAGAGGAAATATTTTTTCACTAAAGGGTCCTTTTACTAAGCTGCAGTAAAAAGTGGCCTGCAGTAGTGTGGGCACGTGGTTTGGGCATGCACTAGGCCATTTTTTTTTTACCACAGCTGGGAAAAGGGCTTTTTAAAATGGGCTGGCAAATGGGCGTGTGAAGAAAATTAAAACTAGTATGTGCCTATTCACAGCTTGAGCCCTTACTGCCACCCATTGACCTAGCATTAAGGGCTCATGCGCTACCCATGCGGTAACCTTGCAGTGCACGCCAACTGCTGATTATCACAAGGAATGCCCCCCCCCCCCCCCCCCCCGTGGTCTAAAATAGAAAATTATTTTCTACCATGGGATTTGGCAGGTGCCAAACTCAGAATGACCACCGGGTGCACATGTGTTAGCTCTCAAAAAGGTCCCTCAAAGAATAGTTAAGCTCTGGAACTCATTGCTGGAGGATGTGGTAACAGCAGTTAGCATATCCAGGTTTTAAAAAGTTTTGGACAAGTTCCAGGAGGAAGAAAAGTCCATAGCCTGTTATTGAGGTAGACATGGGGAAAGCCACTGCTTGCCCTGGGATTGGTAGCATGGAATTCTGCCAGGTACTTGTGACCTGGATTGGCCACTGTTGGAAACAGGACACTGGGCTAGATGGACCATTGGTCTGATCCACTATAGCTATTCTTATATGCTTACCCTCAGAATTCCTTTGTTCTTTAGTGTCTGGTCCTCTGTTCCTCTAGTCCAACAAAATCGTCTTCCTCTACAACATTATCAAGAAAAATTGACTAGTCTATATTATTGTTCTTCTGACAGCTATGTATGTCCCTTTGTTATAGTAGACACCTTAATATTCTTCCACTTATTATTGAAAACAAAGTTAATTGAAACACCCTACCTAATGTGGAGATTTATCATGTACTACAACCATTCAAAGGATCAAATGAATTCTTTGGATTATATGTAGGCTTTTCAGAGAACTAATCTTGTTTCAAATTTAAAATCTGGTTCTGAATTGCTTTTAGCCTGTTCAGTCAGGACTGAATGCTTATCATTCTTGACTTCCTTTGTTGAGAGATAAATTATGATCCTAGAGAGAAACTGAGATTTCCTTCAATATTAATTTTACTTCAGACTTTCTTTAAACAGATTTTTATCCCTATTTATTTCATCCACATTCAGTTTCTAACGTTCAATTTATTCATTTTAATTTTGCCAATTAGTTTATTCCATTTAGTTTTTCTTGTTCAAGAAAGGAGTATATACTCTATTTATTAAACTGTTTGTTAACTGTCAGAGTTTCAAAGTTTCTCTCCTGATTTTCTAAAATTTCAATTTTCTTCCCAGTTCATATTTTCAGGCTAATAACTGCTTATTGGCTGGTGTTCTATTTTATATCCATGGAATAAAATCCTGGATCTTTCTCTCACAATAAGAACAGGCTTAAAACATGTTCTGTTTAAATTTATCATTGAAACAACTACATTCACTTTCATTTCACACATAACCTTTGTTTTTAAGCTTTTTTTTCCAAATTAAACTGTTTTGTGGCATTTTAATGGATATGTGCTCTTGATTCATTCACTTATCTGCCATCTGAAATAGTCACATTGGGCGTGATACAAAGGTGGTTTGCCATTATCTTCTCCAGAGGCACAGAAGATTCTGGTGTCCTTTTACTAAGCTGCATTAGATGCTAATGTGTGCCTAACATACCAAAAAAAAAAAAAAAAAAGGAAGTATCATGGAATGTGCTCAGTTAAATTTGAAATCTGTCTGCATTAACCATGTGCTAAACAATTTTTCAAATTTGTTTTGAGGGAGTGTGTCAGGGATGGAGAGTGGATGCTCTTGCACTAACCAGTTCGTGCATCTACATTCTGGGGCCCTTTTACTAAGCGGCAGTAAGCCCACTGCAGGCTTACCATGTGGCAATCTGGAACTACCGCCAGCCCAATGTGGGCACCAGGGGCGTAACCAGACTTCGGCGGGTCCAGAGCCCGAGGTGAGGGGGCACATTTTAGCACCCCCCCGGTGCCGCCGACCCCCCTCCCCCACCATTGCCGACACCCCCCCCACGCTGCCACCACCACCACCACCACCAACAACAACTTTGACCCCCCTGCCGACGACATTCTCGATCCCCCCCCCCCCGCCGCCAACCCTACCCACTGCCATCACCTACCTTTGCTGGCAGAGGACCTCAACCCCCGCCAGCTGAGGTCCTCTTCTTCCGGTGCAAGGCTTCATTCTGTTTCTGAGTCTGATGTCTCAGAAACAGAACGAAGCCTTGCGCCGGAAGAAGAGGAGCACGGCTGGCGGGGGTTCGGGGTCCCCCACCAGCAAAGGTAGGCAACGGTGGGTTGGCGGTGGGAGGGGTGGTCGAAAGGGCCGTCGGCAAAGGGGTCCAGGGCCAAATCTACGGGGGCCCAGGCCCCCATGGCCCCACATAGCTACGCGACTGGTGGGCACCAGTAGTAGTTCCACCCCAGTGTGCGGCATTTCCGGTGCTACTAGGAATATTTGAAAAATATTTCCTCAGGGGTTTACCCAGTGGTAATCGGGCAGTGCCATGCACTGGCCGGTTACTGCCGGGTTACCGTGGGAGCCCTTGCCACTACTTCAATGGGTGGTGGTAAGTGCTTCCCCCCACATGGCCACACAGTAAGTGAAATCTTACCGCATGGTCATTTCTTTTTTCAGCCTTTTTACCCACTGTGGTAAAAAGGGCCTCACCGCGGCGAAATAAAACAGCTGCCACCGCTAGCACAGGGCACCTTTTACCATAGTTTAGTAAAAGAGCTCCTCTGTGCACTAACTGGTTAGCATGGATAATGGGTGGTGTAAGTACTCAAATAGTGATTTAATAAAATGGATGCATGCCAATGGCAACATTAGCATATGGCCATTAATGCATAAAATAGAAAAAAGGCATTTTTATGGCTGCAGTAAAAATGATCTTAGTGCATGGGGAAAGACCTGTATAAGGACACTCTAAGGCCTATTTTTACTGCAGCTTAGTAAATTGACCCCTAAGTGACTTCCCCAAGGCTACAAGGAGCTGCTATGAGATTTGCTCCCAGCCTGCTGCTCTACTGTTCAGGATTCTGACATTCATCAATTTAATTGAACACAACCATCAACTGCTCTTTTATCTCCTTGGATTCCCGATTGTCAGGGTGCACTTACATTATGAGAGGGAAGGGTGGAGGGACCCTGGGAAATTGTTAGCCTTCCCTGGTATTCCCCTTACTTACAGTAGAAAACACTCTCCCAAAACAGGTCTTTCTTATTCCAGTGAGCCACCCAGGAACTTTGCTTATCCTGGGGGAGAAGAGGGAGGAAATTCTCACTCTGGGCTAGTCAAACAAAAAGTGTGGGCTGGACTTCCAGAATCCGCTGGGGAAGGAAGGAAGCTCCCTTCCTAGGAGCTCAGACAATACACACTACGCCCCAGAGCTTCTATCTGCTTCCAGGTTACACCCAGCAGTGGATTAGAATCTTGCATAATGGCAGAACCCTGGAGAGAGGAGGAGATGGAGTGGGATCCCAGGGCCCAGCCAGTCGTTGGTTCAGGAGACAACACTGAAGAGGAATGAATCCCTCTTGAGAAGGCATTCTCCTTCCTGCTGTTGCCTTTTAAGTTGTGTGTGGGGCTATTGGACTTTTGATCACCCCGCTGGGGTGAATTTCTTGACTTTGGTTTATGTCTGAAAGACATCTGTAGGTGGGTGGGGCAGGGTGCAACTGTTCCCATGGGACTGTTTGCTAAATTGTGGGGACGTAGGGAGAAGCCCTGTGCTGCTCTGACTGTTTGCTTGATACTGATGCTTACTGAAGCTGTGAATCAGCTGAACTTAACCAACTGCAGATTGTATTTGTTTTCGCCTAAGGGCTTGGACTGAGCTTGCTTTTCCTTGGTTTTGCTTCAAAACTGCTGACAGGCCTCATTCACTCCCATATGGACATTTGCTCCTGGGTTTATTTTTGCTTGTGTAACCCAGCACCGGTCCACAAAGCAGAGTTCAGTTCAGTTTAGTTCAGTTATATATTCAGGGCCACTATCACCTTACTCTTCCATCCCAGTTCACCTGCAGTCAAGCTTGATCTGGAATAGCGATCTGGGTGATTGGGAGGTCAGATTCTCTCTTCAGTTCTGGAGGAGTAGCCTAGTAGTTAGAGCAGTGGACTTTGATCCTGGGGAATTGAGTTCAATTCTCACTGCAGCTCCTTGTGACTCCAGGCAAGTCACTTAACCCTCCATTGCCCCTGGTACAAAATAAGTACCTGAATATATGTAAATCACTTTGAATGTAGTTGCAAAAACCTCAGAAAGGCGGTATATCAAGTCCCATTTCCCTTCCCTCCCACTCAACTCTTCAGTCCAGGAACCATACAGCATTCCAAAGGTTTAATAATGAAACATTTGTTTGCAACAGAGGTATTCTCATTCAGGGCTATTTACATATGTACAGTTTATCCTGTCTATGCCCGTCTGGTAGAGATATTATCCCCAAAGACTGCACTCCTTAACACTGATTTTTTTTTTTTTTTGCGGCTCAGACTTCCCTCAATCTGACCCTCCTCCAGTGATGACCCCACCATTGGTCCACTCTGGTTCTGGGACAAGCTCTCCCTGGCTATTGGTCTTCCTCTACTACCTACCCGAAGTACACTGAATCCCAGTTGCCACTTATTATAGCCACAACTGGCCTCTCACAGCCAGTGGATCTCTCCATTTCTCAGGCTTCCCTCTCTGGCCTCCAGACCTGTAGGCAACCAAAGACTCCCCTAATGGGCATAACTTTAGCATTGCCTCCTACCAAACTCCTCCCCCTCTCAGTACCAGGGCACTATTTCTCTGCATTCTATTTCAAACTACTCCTCATGGGCTGGGCTTCCTCCCACCCAGGGACATCCTACCCCTCCAGCCCTCTAGCAGTCTCTAGAAAAAATCTATCACTCTAGTAATACCCATTCCATGGGGTATTTCATTTTTTTCCTGAACTTTGTTTTCAGGGACCATGGTGGACTGAAATATATGCTTACAAGCAAAAAGCAGCCCGTTTCGCTAAAAAATGAAATGGGCGCTAGCAAAGCTATCATGTAATGGCGATTATGTTTTTAAGTGAACCACGATTCTCCCCTCGACTTTCATCCCATCCATATCTACCGATTCTCCTCTGCCCTGTCCTCCCCTCCCATCTGTGCCCTGCGATTCTTCCCTTGCCTCCCATCCCATCCATATCCAGCAATTCACCTCAGCCCTGCCCTCCCATCGGTTGTGATGTACAGTACGTTGGAGTGACCCTCTGCTTTTCCTCTCTCCCCTGCCCTCCCCTCCACGTCCAGCGATTCTTCCCTCCCCTCCCATCCCCTCCCATGCCATCTATGTCCAGCAATTCTCCTCTGCCCTGCCCTGCCCTCCCCTCCGTGTCCTGTGATTCTGGCCTCCCCTCCATGTCCAGCGATTCTCCTCTGCCCTGCCCTCCCCTCCCATCTGTGTCCCGTGATTCTCCCCTTGTCTCCAATCCCATCCATATCCAGCAATTCGCCTCTGCCCTCCCATTCCTTGTGATGTACAGTGAAATTTGCCTCTGCCCTGCCCTCCCATCGCTTGTGATGTACAGTACGTTGGAATGTCCCTGTGCTTTTCCTCTCTCCCCTGTTCTCCCCTCCATGTCCAGCGATTCTCCTCTGCCCTGCCCTCCCCTTCCTCTCCCCTCCCTTCCATGACCCGGGCTTTTGGCCTCCCCTCCATGTCCAGCGATTCTCCTCTACCCTGCCCTCCCATCCATGGCCCGTGATTCTCCCCTCACCTCCCATCCCATCCATATCCAGCGATTCGCCTCTGCCCTGCCCTCCCAGTGCTTGTGATGTACAGTGTGATTCGCCTCTCCCCTGCCCTCCGATCACTTGTGTACATTGGAGTGTCCCTGTGCTTCTCCTCTCTCCCCTGCCCTCACCTCCATGTCCAGCAATTCTTCCCTCCCCTCCCATCCCACCTATGTCCAGCGATTCTCCTCTGCCCTGCCCTCACCTCCATGTCCCACGATTTTGGCCTCCCCGCCCCTCCCATCCGTGTTCCATGATTCTCCCCTTACTTCCCTCCTATTGATATCTAGCGATTTGCTTCTGCCCTGCCCTCCCATCAAATCCATGTCCAGCGATTCTCTCCTCCCCTCTGTCCTTCCTGCCGCCCTGCCTTTAAGCCGTCCATCTTACCTGAGGTCGCAGCAGCGGCAGGCAGGCTGGGCTCGCGTCACCTCCAGCCTTCCCTTGCCTTCCCTCTCAGTGTCCCGCCCTTCTCTGACATCATTTCGTCTTTAAGCAAGGGCGGGACACTGAGAGAGAAGGGAACGCTGGAGGCGAGCTGATGTCAGCATGTTACGAACCCAGACAGCCAGCCATCCAGAGAATTTGAGGTACAAATTATTATATAGATTCTTTGTTTGGATGAACTCTGCTTCCCCATTGTGGGCCTCACTTGTTTAGTCCTAGCCTAAGCTCCAGTCTGTTACAGACATTTTTTTTTCCCTTTTGATTTGTATTTGTTTGTGAAGGCTGCTGTCCTTTGAATAAGAGTGCAGGTTATGAACTGAAGGCTTTTTATTTGTTCTGGGGCTAAGCCTAATTGCCTGAAAGATTAAAGTTATTTCTTCTTGAACACTGCAGTGCTGAACTCCTGGTTGTATTTTGTTTGAGTTTCTGCACTACTGTCTGCTGCCTCCTTTATATCTTGCCTGACCTTCCTGCGTACCCCCCCCCCCCCCCCCCCCCCCCCACCGGGTGTGACAACAGGCATTAATGATTAAAAAAGGAAAAAAACAAGTGTTTTTGTTTTAACAATCTAGGTGTCAGCATTTACCCCAGTTCTCTGACTGGTGTTAAGTAGTTGTGCCAAAAATATACTGCCCAATATTAAGTGCTATTTAACCGGCCAGGACCGGCCAGAAACTGGTCCTGGCCGGTTAAATAGCGCTTAACTGGCTATCTGTGAATATCCAACAGCAGATAGCTGGTTATCTCCTGCTGACTATTCGCAGTCATGCCCAGATGATCAAAAGCCCTGCGCTGTTCCAAACAGCGCCCTAAAAATAGCGCAGGGACAGCGCAGGGCTTTTCTGCATCGATGATCAAAGATAATGCATGCAAATCTAAGTAGCGCTATTATCTTTGATCATCATGTTTTAGTGCGGGAGAATTGTGCCGAGCATGCGCTCAGCACAATCCTCCCGCACTTGTTTGACAGGTCTGGGCTGTCAAACGCCCAAACCTGTCAAACAGCATGCCACCTGTCAAACAGCATCCCCACCCCCCGAACCCAATCCTTAAGTGGCCGCACCCCCGAACCCACGCCGCCTCCTAAAACGTGTCCTACCTTCCCACCCACCTTCCCACTCCCTTACATGGTCTGTAGCCACGCCCAGCGCATCCCAGGATGCAATGGGCGGGGCTGGGCGCCGCCATTTTGGGCGTCGACTGACTGGAAGAGGAGGGAGGCAGGCAGGCTGCGTCCCTCCTCCAACAAAAGGTAGGGGGGGTGTCACAACACCAAAGCACACCACGGACCACCAGGGAATCTAAGGACAACGCTGGGGGGAGGATTTGGGGTAGGCTGGAGGTCCACCGGACCTCCAGCCCCCCCCCCCCCCCCGTCGATAGATCACAGTGGTGGGAGGGTAAGACAGCATTTTTCTGGAGGTGGCGTGGGTTCGTGGATGCCCTCTCTGAACATGGGGGGGATCGTCGGGGGGACCGGAGGTCCACCAGACCTCCAGCCCCCCGTTCGCGTTTGCCTTGGGGGGGGAGGGGGGCCTGCTAGCATGCAACTGCATGCTGGGCAGGGCTCACCATTCCTCCTCAATGATCCACAAAATCTAACACCAGCTCGGAACTGGCGTAGATTTTGCTGCGGCCAGCGACCCAATCTTTGGCACGCTGGTCGCTAATCATTGGGGATGAATGCGTTAAACGCCAATTAGCATGCATTTGCAAGCTAATTGCGCTAGAAGCCCTGTTTAGCATGCATTTGCATGCTACTTGCGCTGAGAGCCCTCGAGTGCGCTGTTTCAGGCGCTCAAGGGCTCTGATCATGGGTCGGCTGCAAACTCTGGCGCTAGTATGGTGTTAACAGCCTCTAGCGCCGGAGTTTGCTTTTGATCATGACCCCCTCAGTGCTTTGCAGATAACTCCAGATTCTGTTCCTTTTATCTTGCTGCACCATATGCCTGGAATAGACTTCCTGAGCCGGTTCATCAAGCTCCATCTCTAGCCATCTTCAAATCTAGGCTAAAAGCCCACCTTTTTGATGCTGCTTTTAACTCCTAACCCTTATTCACTTGTTCAGTACCCATGCTTTATCATTCCCACTTTAATAATTACCTTATCTCTTATTTGTCCTGTTTGTCTGTCCTAATTAGATTGTAAGCTCTGTCAGGGAATGTCTCTTTATATACAGTGTACAGCGCTGCGTAGGTCTAATAGTGTTATAGAAATGATAAGTAGTAGTAGTAGTGAAATAGCCAGTTAGTGATGGAGGAGAAGGGTGCAGATAAGAGAGACTTACCCAGTGAACAGAGTTCCCGGGGAGGAGTGTAGGGAGAGATGAGAGTGGAGAGGTACTGAGGAGCTGCGGAGTGAATGCACTTATAAGTCAATAAGAGGAGTTTGAAATGTATGCGGAAATGGATAGGGAGCCAGTGAAGTGACTTGAGGAGAGGCTAATATGAGCATAGCGACACTGGTGGAATATAAGCCTCCAAAAATAAAACAGATATTCAATGCCAGTCAATGGAAAGAGCCCGGCATTGAAAATCTGGGCTCTGTGCTGACCGAAGGAGTCCCACGGTCTGAATATTGGTCCCATTGATGCGTGTTGCGCTAGTATCCTATAAAGGAAGTTAGTTGTCTACTTTTCTTTATGCAATAGGATCTAGTGCCTAAATATAGCATTAGCTATACAATGTCTTTTTATGCCTGAACACATTGTATTACAGTAATTCTTCCCTGAGGTTTTCTGCCTCTTTTGGAGAAATCCGTTCAGCTTGTTAATCAGCTTCACTGTGAACCATTAGAAAATGCATTTGAAAAAAATAAACTGTTTACTTGTAACTGTTTTTGGATGGCAGAATTTTAATGCATTCTTATTACTACCTTTCTTTGAGAGCTACACACACTCTTTTCTCTCTAGATCTATAATTGCTTATGTAAAAAAACAAAAAACAATTAGTATTTGGCTTGAAAAGTTTCCAATTGGTACACAGTAGACATTTGAGTACCAGTGGGTCAATATTCAAAAGGACATGGGCTGGATAGCATCCAAAGATACACAGATACAGAAAACCCTTGCTTTCAAATTTCTTTCCCTTTTGAATGGCTAACGTTTGCCTATGCAAGTCAATATATAGTCAAACATTAAGAGGGTAAAGTTGAATATGATCAGAGGTGTGATAGCCATTATCTTGATGACTTATCCATGTATGACTTAGAGGTAAATAGTCAGCTGGTAGCAGTCAGCTGGGTTTTTTTGGCTGCTGCCAACATATGCCTGGATATTCAATGCTGGATCAAGTTACTTAACTGCCAAATTGAAACTGGATAAAGATAGGACCATGTTTTATGTGGTCCACAGAAGTGTAGCCAGGTTTTCTTATCAGGAGGAGCGGACTGTATAAAAATAGGCACCAGCGCGAGTAGGTTTTTAAAACCACATAGGCACCATTTTCATTAAAAGTCTGTTTAGGGGAGAAGTCGCTCCTCTTGCGTCCCCCCAACCATGCCTCTGGTGATCCAGTTTGTCCAGTTAACTTAAGTGCTTAAGTGTTGAATATTGGAACTTAACCACATGAGTGCCAACTCCACCCCTAGACTGCCACAAAATAGCTAGGTTTCATGGAAACAATTCAACTGTATTTAAAATCTCCTCAAGAGGCAGTGTCTTATCATTTAAACCTGATCAGACAAAAGTCTGCTATAAAACAACCATGATATATTAAACATGCCATGATACAGAAATCCATTTTTAGATTCACGTGAAGCATTGCTTGTCAATAAAAGTAGCCAGCAGTCCTTCCTCAGGTCTAAGTCCCTTCACCACTATGTAAATTTATACCCCAAATACACCAGGAGGAAAATGTCACTCATCGGTCTTCATTCTCATTCTTTGGAATCCACTACTCTTGGCATCTCTGCACTCTGGTCCAGCACCTTTCCTACTCTCTGTTCTCCTGCTCCAGCAGTTTCCTTCCCTCTCCCCCACTAGACCCACTGCTCTCAGCAAAAAATAAATACATCAAAAAGCAGTATTGTTGTGGTGCTTCTGTCTAGGCTGCACAGCTGATGGTTATGGTTTATTGAGATTTGCTAAACTGCCTCGACTGACTAGTGCTTGGCGGTTTACATTAAAATAATGATGGCTTTACTGGTCCTGTCTCTTCTGATTTGAACTTCCTGTTTTTAAGATGCAGAACCAGCCGTGTCGTCAGCAGCGTGACTTGACAGCAGCTCTGTGCATTTATGCCACATTTGTTTCAGCAGGAAGCAGCTTGGCTCGCAGGGTGCTAAGGAAAATACACCAATGGCCCTGGGAGGAGACCTATCTGCAAAAGTTTGCCCAGGGCAACATAGATTGTAAAAGAGGCCCTGACTACATTGCAGCCAGGAAGGATAGTGCGGGTCCTCTGTGTAATGCAGCCCCAGCCCTAAACCTGTAGACAAGCATGGCAGCATTACCTTCTCCTATTCCATCCTTCCAATTAAATCCCTAATATCAACAATAAAGAAGGAACAATAAAGAAGCTCTATGAACTAACTTCCGCAAACTACTGAAGACCCATCTCTTCAACAAGGCATACCCCAAAGACCAATAAATATGAACTCCAACACAACTATCCAGAAATGCCTTACAACACTAGCTTGTTAATCTACTAGTTTGTCTCATCATTATCATGTTCGCGTGTTAAACTACTATTATGTTTTACTATTATGTTTTATCATTATCATGTTACCCAAGATCCTTTTATAATACTAATTGTATATCTTCATATATGCTTCCACTATTCATGATGTATTGTAAGCCACTTTGAGCCTGCAAAGAGGTGGGAAAAATGTGGGATACAAATGCAGTAAATAATAAATAAGAAGGAACCAACTGAAAATAATAAGAAACAAGTCAAGTCAAATGCAAAAGTGCTGATAAAAAAGACTAAGAGGGACTTCGAAAAAAAGATTGCGTTGGAGGCCAAAACACATAGTAAAATTTTTTTTAGGTATATTAAAAACAGGAAGCCGGCTAAAGAATCGGTTGGACTGCTAGATGACCGAGGAGTAAAAGGGGCGATCAGGGAAGACAAAGCCATAGCGGAGAGATTAAATTAATTCTTTGCTTCGGTCTTCACCGAGGAAGATTTGGGTGAGATACGTGCCAGAAATGTTATTTGAAGCTGATGAGTCAGAGAAACTGAATGAATTCTCTATAAACCTGGAGGATGTAATGGGGCAGTTCAACAAATTGAAGAGTAGCAAATCTCCTGGACTGGATGGTATTCATCCCAGAGTACTGATAGAACTGAAAAATGAACTTGCGGAGCTATTGTTAGTAACATGTAATTTATCCTTAAATCGAGAGTGGTTCTGGAAGATTGGAGGGTGGCCAATGTAACGCCAATTTTTAAAAAAGGTTCCAGAGGAGATCTGTGCTGGGACCACTGCTTTTTAACATATTTAAAAATGACCTAGAGATGGGAGTAACTAGTGAGGTAATAAAATTTGCTGACGACACAAAGTTATTCAAAGTCGTTAAATCATGATAGGATTGTGAAAAATTACAAGAGGACCTTACAAAGACTGGGCGTCTAAATGGCGGATGACATTTAATGTAAGCAAGTGCAAAGTGATGCATGTGGGAAAGAGGAACCCAAATTATAGCTATGTCATGCAAGGTTCCACGTTAGGAGTCACGGACCAAGAAAGGGATCTAGGTGTCATCGTTGATGATACGCTGAAACCTTCTGCTCAGTGTGTTGCTGCGGCTAAGAAAGTAAATAGAATGTTAGATATTATTAGGAAAGGAATGGAAAACAAAAATGAGGATGTTATAATGCCTTTGTATCGCTCCATGGTGCGACCGCACCTCGAATATTGTGTTCAATTCTGGTCGCCGCATCTCAAAAAAGATACAGTGGAATTAGAAAAGGTACAGAGAAGGGTGACGAAAATGATAAAGGGGATGGGACGACTTCCCTATTAGGAAAGGCTAAAGCGGCTAGGGCTCTTCAGCTTGGAGAAAGGCGGCTGAGGGGAGATATGATAGTGGTCTCTAAAATAATGAATGGAGTTGAACGGGTAGATGTGAAGTGTCTGTTTACGCTTTCCAAAAATACTAGGGCTAGGGGGCATACGATGAAACTTAAAATGAATCGGAGAAAATATTTCTTCACTCAACGTGTAATTAAACTCTGGAATCGTTGCCAGAGAATGTGGTAAAGGCGGTTAGCTTAGCGGAGTTTAAAAAAGTTTTGGACGGCTTCCTAAATGGACTTGGGGAAAATCCACTATTTCTGGGATAAGCGATATAAAATGTTTTGTACTTTTTTAGGATCTTGCCAGGTATTTGTGACCTGGATTGGCCACTGTTGGAAACAGGATGCTGGGCTTGATGGACCTTTGGTCTGTCCCAGTATGGCAATACTTATGTATGATCCTCTGCCCCCATTCTGATGCCAAAGGTCACCATTACAAATCCCCCTATCCCTCTAATCTGAAACTTCCCCTGATCTGGATTCCCCATATTGACACCCCAAGATCACCCCATCTGATCTGACCTCCGTAAAAAATCCTTCCTATCCAATCTAATTCCTCAAAGCCCCTCTCATGAAAAGGAAGAGTAACAGTAGCTCTGCCCTCTTCTCATCCTCTCCCCTAACAGCAAGGAGACCCCTCTACCCACTTATATCCCCTTAAAAACTTCTGGGGCTTCACCCATATCCCCTAAAATAATCTGGGGCTTCCCTGGGCTCCATCTCTGATGGGCTAGTGGATAGAGCAGAATCAGATCAAATGGGAGGGGTCTGTTGGGGGGAGTCAGGTAAGATGCGGAGTGAGCTTGGAGGGCTGATATGGGGGGGTCTGGATCAAGGAGAGATCTGGCTGAGGGAGTTGGAGTGGGGAGATCTCTATTGCTGACATCAGGATGTAGGAGAAACGGGAGTCCTTCCTCTCAGAGGCAGAGCAGAGGCATGGCAGCGATGACAGCTAGTGTGCAGGATGGTACATGTGCTAGCTGCCATGACTGCCGGTAGTGTTGCTACACCTACCACCTGCTCCTGCGTTATTGGCAGTTCTGACAGGCAGCACACAGTGCCAACTTGTGTGCTAGATGTCACTGATGGCCATGCTTCTGCTCCACCATGTCAAGCCCACTCACTGCATTAAGCAGCTACAACAGATTTGTACCACGCTGGTCTGTTTTAACCTGTGATAAATGTTAGTGTAGGTGTACACCAACATCTAATGCGTAATAAAATCCACATAGCTGCTTAAAAGGGTCCCAAAATTGGGAAATATATCATTTTGAAATTCAGGTGCTTGTAGAGTTTCTATATTTGATACTTACTATGTGTATGTGAAGCCCATTTTTGCATAGGTCATCATTGACACTATAGGAAAAGGGACATCCAAATCTGTAAAATTGCTGAGGATTAGAGGCTGACAAAAAAGTTCGGATTCTGTTATGGTGATGAAACTGACTCAAAATCCTTTTTCTTCTTGCTGGATCTGCTCTCAAAATGGCTTCCATTTTGTGGCAATCTCATGGGACTGCTAAAAGAGGTCACAGAAGTAATTTTGAGAGTAGAACTGACATGGCAACTGGAGATCATTCCTGCCCTGAATATACCACTAGACCACCAAGTATTGTAATGTAATCGGGGGGGGGGGGGGGGGGGGGGGGGCTATTCTTTGCATTGTTTGTCTTTTTGTGTGTGTGTAATATATTTGCAAAGTAATGCAGTTATGATCTTGCATAGTAGATAGTAGTTTATATGGTATATAGAGTGCTCCAAATAAATGCTTTAGATAAAAAAGGTTAGCAGGAATTTGTCTGTAAATTTGGGTTGATTGCTCCTTAGGAATTAGCTTCTCCTTGGAGATACAACATCAGCTGTTACTCCAAATCTAGTGCAAAGTCAGCCATTGTAAAAGCACTGTGGCTTTTAGTTCCAGTTTTTATTAGCTGAGGTCCAAGTGTGTGCAGACTATTTTGCTTAGAGGTAAAAAATGTTTTTTTCATTATTTAAATTCTGATATGAAAACTGAAGCTAAAAGCCACAATGCTTTTAGAATGACTGACTTTGCATCAGATTTGGAGTAACTGCTGATGTTGTATCTCCACAGAGAGGCTAATTCCTTTGGGTGATTCTAAAGAATTTCAAGGCTCTGTTGGGTATGATGGCATGCAGAAGCTGGATTCTATTAGAAAGAAACCTGCAGTGATTGTTTTCAAGCACAAGTACTGATCAGCTTATAGTAGGGAAATTATCTACATCTACACGGATGATGTGCAGCTACTCATCATACCCATTGAACCTGACATACCTACAGCCCTGAATAAACTGATTACGTGTCTAACATCAATTCAAGAATGGGCTAAGCACAACAAACTTTGCCTTAACCCAAGTAAAACCAAGATTCTTTGGGTCCCTAACACAAGTGGACACATACCTATCATCAAATCTCTCTTGGGAAGTATGAACTCCCCCTCAAATCAGAAGTCAGGAACTTTGGAATACAGTTAGATTCAACACTTACTCTGATTCCCCAAATCCAAGCATCCTTCAGGAGCTGCTTCTACTATTTGCGACAACTATGTTGCCTCTCTCCTTACATCAAGAAGGTAAATCTTATCCCTGTTGTGCATGCCATGATAACATCAAGACTGAATTACTGTAGTGCACTCTACAATGGTCTAACTACAAAGGGCCTACATCAGCTCCAGTTGATTCAGAATGCTGCAGCAAGACTCATAGAAGGATGCAAGTGACGTGACCACATCACACCATTTTTGCAAAACTTTCATTGGCTGCCAGTACAATACAGGGCTAAATTTAAAACTCTATGTCTGATCTTCAAGGCCCTTAAAGGAAATGGCCCTGAGTATTTGAAAAACAGGATTACCCTCTACACACCTCCAAGGACGCTAAGGTCCTCCAAGTGTTATCCCTAACCACACCCTCTCCAAAAGACATTACACGATGCGATACCCACAAGTGAGCCTTCTCAGGAGTAGCCCCCACACTCTGGAATGCACTCCCTGAAAGGCTCCACTTAACACAAGACTATCTCTACTTTAGGAAGCATTTGAAAGCTCCTTTAATGGAAGAAGTAACAAAGAGAAATTCTTAGTCTCTCTCACACACACAAGGAGTGACACAGGCTGTACATATTGCAGCAGGACATGTCTATCCACTCCTACCCTAGCTGAGATAACATTCAATCATCTCTTGGACCTCATGTGCAACTTTCTTTAAATTAGTCACCTTATTTTCTGCTCTTACTCTCTTACCTATCTATATGTTCCATATTTGCTTATACCCTATGCTGTCTATTAAAATGTTTCTATTACATGTTGTGTTGACAGTTGTAGTATTCTAGAAGAATGGTCAATGCCAAGAAATGCAAAGTGATGCACTTAGGGAATAGAAATCCACGGGAGACGTATGTGTTAGGTGGCGAGAGTCTGATGGGTACGGACGGGGAGAGGGATCTTGGGGTGATAGTATCTGAGGATTTGAAGGCGACGGAACAGTGTGACAAGGCGGTGGCTGTATCTAGAAGGTTGTTGGGCTGTATAGAGAGAGGTGTGACCAGCAGAAGAAAGGGAGTGTTGATGCCCCTGTATAAGTCGTTGGTGAGGCCCCATCTGGAGTATTGTGTTCAGTTTTGGAGGCCGTATCTTGCTAAGGATGTAAAAAGAATCGAAGCGGTGCAAAGAAAAACTACGAGAATAGTATAGGATTTGCATAACAAGACGTATGAGGAGAGACTTGCTGACCTGAACATGTATACCCTGGAGGAAAGGAGAAACAGGGGTGATATGATACAGACGATCAAATATTTGAAAGGTATTAATCCACAAATGAACCTTTTCCGAAGATACGAAGATGGTAGAATGAGAGGACATGAAATGAGATTGAAGGGGGGCAGACTCAAGAAAAATATCAAGAAGTATTTCTTCACGGAGAGAGAGTGGTGGATGCTTGGAGAACTCTTTTATTAAAAAAGAAACGCAAAGCCATACAGAAACATATAACCCCAAACCAAATATATACAAACAAGTCCCCCACCTTAAATCCACCTATCTACCTATATACACTGTCAACCCCCACCCATCCTAAAATGAAATTAAATGAACATAAAATTCAAATAAAACTCGAAGCCAATTCAAAATAAACTGTCCAACCCCTCTATGGAGGTTTCAAGTGCACATGCCTCCACCAAACATTGGTTCTTGCTATCCCCTCCGCCACCCGTTCCCACTGGGCTACCCCCTGGACCGCCCGAACCACCTCCCAACTAACGCTGTCAGCTGATCGGTAGTCCTGGTGCAAGGAGACCCCACACCGAGCCATCCAGAGGCTAAACCGGAGTATCACCGAGATGAGGAACTCCGTCACCGGATCTAACCACCCACCTCCCCCCTGCCACCCGTAAACCCAATCTGCATATGAATATGAATTAAAACTCGGGATGTGTAATAATGCTGCTACCCTGCCACATACCATTCGTGTAAAAGGGCATTCCCGTAAAAAATGTTCCATCGTTTCCTCCCTCCCCACGCACTCCCCCCTTGGGCAATCCCGTTCCTGCACATTCCTGTAGTTAATATTTCCTCTGACATACAATTTCCCGTGAAAAGACAGCCAAGCAATGTCTCTATATTTCGGCGGGATCCTCCGTGAGGCCACCAACCGCAAGCCCTGTCTCAGCACTGGACCAGGTGCATCCTTCAGTACCAGGGGCGATGAGAATGTTTGGGACCTCACCCGTTCCACCCATACCTCCCTCCTCCCTGTCTTTATTTCCTCTGCCAAAATTCCCCAAACTCGTACCAGCCGAACTAAGGGCCTATAGTACCCAACCTGGTCCGAAGCCCCCTTCCTTACCACCCCCACCCTCCTTCCCAACTTCCACGGGAGCCAGAATCTCTCCCACCAAGACAGAATGCTACCTGCCCATCCTGGCGGATCTCTGTCCAGTGCCCGTCCCAGGTTAAACTGAATAAACAGGGAGCTAAAAAAAAGTACAGGGTTTACCATCCCTACCCCCCCTCTTCCTGGGCCAAGTATGTGATGTTACGCTTGACCGGGTTCAGCCGATTCCCCCACAACATCTGAAAAAAAACACTATATAGGGTGGTATAACAATGCACTGGCAACAAACAAATATAACTGACAAACAAAAACATAGGCACCAGGTGAGATTTAATCAGCTGAACCCGGTCAGTCATGGACATCCTCCACCCTTTCTATCTGTCAACCTTTTCCTTAGCTCTCTGTATGCACCGCTGCCAATTAAAGGTTGCATAATCCCCCTGTTCAAAATATACCCCTTAATACCCGCAGTCTGCTAATGGCCTCCGGAAACTCCCCTCCCAAATCAAAAGAGCCCCCTGGAGGACCCACCCACAGACTTTGACTTTTCTGGAAGTTTATCAAAGCCCCTGTAGCCTGTGAGTACCCAGAAATGACCCCTTTCAATTTCTCCCCCTCTGTTGTGTCCGCCACCCACACCGTGACATCATCAGCGTAAGCCACCACCCTTAATTGAGACCCTGTACACACCTCCACCCCCCGAAGTCCCTCCTTCCCTCCCTGCTCTAACCGCCTAACAAAGGGATCAATTGCAAAAGCATAAAGTACCGGGCTTAAAGGACATCCCTGCCGCACCCCTGCTGTCACCCCGAACCTATTCCCTTTCCAACCGTTCACCAGGGGAAAACACCATGCCCTCGTGTACAATAAACGTAATTGAGCCACCCAATCCCTAGGAAACCCATAGTGCTCTAAAACCTGCCAAAGAAACGTCCACTGTACCCTGTCAAAAGCCTTATCCTGATCTAATGCCACCATTAGTCTTCCTTCCCCCCGACTATGTTCCACACCTTCCCTTACCCAAGCCACTGCCTCCAGAACCCCCCTCCCCTTAATCCCACAGGCCTGTGAACTTGCCAACACCCCCCCCCCCCAACCACCTCCTTCATCCTATTCAGAAGCATATGCGCGAATATCTTCCGATCACTATTGAGCAGGGCAATCGGACGCCAGTTGGCCAAGGACTCTGGATCTTTTCCCTTACTCAGAAGGATCAACGCCGCCTCGGTCAGGGATTGGGGTAAAACTCCCTGCTGACGTGCAGCCTCCCAGACTTGCAGCAGGATTGGGGCCAGAAGGTGCTTAAATGCCTGATAGTACTCTGTTGTGAGTCCATCTGGCCCTGGTGCTGTCTTCCTCCTTAAGGCCCCAATGGCCTCTTCTACCTCCCCCAGCGACCAGGGGCGCAACAGGGCCTGAAGAGACGGGCCCCCCCTTCCCACCCCCGGTGTCCCCGCAATATAGTGACCCATCACTTCCTTATCCACTTGCTTATCTGAAAAAAATCGTGCAAAGTGCTCTTCCACCACCTTTAGAATCCCCTCCTTCGACACCTGAACTACCCCTCCCATGTCCCTTAAACCCCCCACAATCCTATGCTCCCTCCACTCCTTGCAACACATAAATGGGTCTGGGCTGACCAATTTCCCAAAATCCCGTTCATAGACCAAGGAGGCATATCGATCATACTGGACCTTTTCAAGTTGCTCCTGCAAATCCAGAATATCCTCCTTTCTCCCTCCATTGGAGAGTAGATAGTCCCTTCGTTTCTTAATGGCAATCCCCAGCCGAGTTCTCTCCCTTCCTTCTCTCCGAGCTTGACGGGTGAAAAAAAACCTCGTCCGCCTCTTCACTAACTCCCACCACTCTCCAATGGAGGGAAAAATACCCTGGATCGAAAGCTGGTCACCCAAAAAGGCCCGATATTCCTCCTTGACCTTCTCATCGGTAACCCATTTAAGGTTAAGCCGCCATAACCCCCTCCCCGGCCTATGTCCCGCCCAACCCCCCACCTCCACCAACACCAGTTTATGGTCCGAGAAGTCCACGTCCACCAACCTGGGCCCCCGAACGCATGCCCCTTCCCGGACCAAAAATCTGTCTATCCTGCTCCTACACTGTCCCCGTGCAAATGTGAAACCCTCCACCTCTGGTGAAAATTCAAGGTGCACATCTACCAACCCTGCCCCTTTCATTATCCCAGCTAGCCGTATCCCATCATACCTCACCTGCGCTGCCCTTCCTCCAATATCCTGTTTCCTCAAAATGGTGTTAAAATCCCCCCCCCCCAAACCACCTGACGTGCCGTGTATAAATAGGGTTTAATTTTACCAAATAACCGTGAACGTTCCCTCTTACTTTGTGCCCCATAAACATTAATAATCCGGGAAGCCACCCCGTGCCACAAAACATCCACCACCAAACACCTCCCTACTCCTAATTCCATCACCCTTTGAATCTGTACCTTAGGTGTTTTAAATAATATCCCTACCCCCCATACCTGTCCCCTGCCAAGCCCCAAACCGAAGGCCCCCATCTCCAGGCCCTCCTCGCACGCCTGATCGCCTCCATAGTTTGCAAGCGTGTCTCCTGGATTAGGAAACAGTCTGCCTGGATCGTAGAGAGGCCCTCAAAGGCCAAACATTGCGCCCTCTGGGAGGCCACACGCGCCACATTCAGAGTGGCAAATAATAATATAATACCTGCCATTATGTAGGGAAAGATGACTGTCTCCCAACCTCTTCCTGCCGAACTGCTTCCTTCACATCACCAATACCTAGAGCCCAGACCCCTTCTTCAACCGCTTCTTCCTCCGCCCAATCCCTAACCCCGGCTTCAAAACCTCCCTCCTTCCCCACCCCTCCCCCCTCCCTTCTTCTTCTTAGACTCATCCAACCCCCCCTCCTCTTCAGACAAAGACAAACACCCCCGCCCTCCTTCCTCTATTTGCCCCCCCCCTCTGATCCCCTCCCACCCCTTGAACCTTCACCCTCTCACTCCCGTGATCCTTCCCCTGTAGAGCTCGAATTCTATCCGATTGCCTCATAAACTTCTCCCCCTCTCCTGCCCCCCTCTTCCCCCCTCCCCGTCCCCACCCTCCACACTAATCTCCAACCTCCTAACCTTCCCCCCCTTCTTCTTACGCTTACCCCCCTCTCCCTCCACCCCCTCTAATTTCCTCTTTCCTTTCTCCCCTCCCCCCACAACCCCATCAACCTCTTTCCCTTCTTCTTCCAGCACCTCCTCTTCCTCTGCCAAAACCTGAAACCGGTTTCCTGTCTCCCTGTCTTGCCGAGCCCCCTCTCCTGACCCCCCTGAAATCCCTCTACCCTTCCCCTTCACCCCCTCTGCTTCTTGGGGACCTGGGCCCACTCATCTACCCCTTCCAGCCCTTGCCCCTGTTTCCCCACCTGTGCTGCTGCCTCTGGAACCCCCACCTCCACGACCTCCCTCTGTGCCCCCCTTGCCCCCTGATCCCAACCCTGAACCCCCCCTCCTCCTGCACCTCCTCTTCCCTCCCCCCATTATGCGACGCCCTAGGGCAGTCCCGGAAGGCATGCCCCAGACCACCACAAAGATTGCACCTGATCGAAGAACAATCTTCGGTGGGATGATCTTTCGATCCGCACTTAGCACATTGCTGTACTGGGCAGGACATGCTAAAATGGCGGAAAGACCCACACCGAAAACATTGTCTTGGCTGTCCCTTGTAAAAACACAGGATTCTGTCCCTTCCAATAAAAGCCGCTGAAGGAATGTGTTGTACTACCTGCCCTACCTGGTGAAGTTTAACCAAAGCCCCCCCCCCCCCCCAGACTCTACTTGGATCCGGGAGCTTGGTCAATGGAGTCCTCAACTCGGCATACCTGTGCAGCCAAAAGGCCAAGTCTGCCCCTGAGATGGACTCGTTACGGACTAGCAGAGTCACCTGCACCAGATCTGGCTGACTGATGGGAACTACCCTATAACATTTCCAATCCCCCCTTCCTCTTACCCCCTCATACTTTTCCCAGAAGACCTCCATGCCTCTCTGGGTCAGAAAACTGACATCGTATTCTGGGAGATTAACTGGATGAATACAGGCACAGAGGTCTTCTGGGACAAACCCTAACCCCAAAACTAGTTTCAACACTGTATCACGTGAAGGCATTCCCCCCTCCCCCACCCACTTGATTTGGACCACTTTCCTTCTCTTAGGCGGTTGCCCATAACCCCTACCTCCCCCAAACCCAGCATTTGTGTCATTACTAAAGGAAAACTGCCCCTTCCCTCTTCCTCCTTCCCTATTAACCACATCTGCAAAGGAGGGCTGACCCTGCCTCCACTGACTTCCCCTCCTCCCTGAGCTTATCCCTTCTTTGCCTGAAGATCCCTTACCCCCCCCCCTGCTGATCCTGCCCACCCCCTTTACCTTCCCTTACCATCTCCCCATCAACCCTCTCCCCCTTTCCACAAACTGGATCAGCAACCCGTTCACCAACCTTTTCACCAACAGAACAGTTCCCCAAACCCTCTGCCCCTTCCCCCTTACCCCCCTCCCTCACATCACAAATCAACATATCCTGAACATCATCCCCTCCCCCCTGCCCACAGTCAGTGCCCAGAGAACTGAGCCCCCTGTAATCTATAACCAGTTCTGAACAGTCCTTAACTTTCACAATGCTTCCCTGGGAGTGAGCTCCTTCTGCCTGGGCTGCCGATCCCCCAGCAATATCTTCTGTCAGAGAGACTGCTGATACACTCTGAGGAGAGCTCTGTTCTCCCTGCACCAGCAGGTCCCGCGTGAGGCTGCTTACAGTTTTTACAGAGCCAGAGTTTATCTCATCTTCCCTTCTGTGCCGGGAATTCCCTGAGCCTGGCTGTGCTGCTGAATCCACCACTTGTGGCTGAAAACCTGGTGCCTCAATCAGGGAGCTAACTAAGCTCACCTGTGTCTGCAGCCCTAAGACCTGCTGTTCATTAGTCTCCACACTCCCAATGTCAGTACGCTTTCCAGCGTTCACATTCTCTGTCAAACTGTTGCCTGCATCAGTGTTGGGTAGTGCAGGCACTTTTTGTGAAATAACACAAAACCCCAAGTCACCGTCCTCAGTTTCAAAGACAGCAGAATGTGTAGGCTGACTTGAGTTCCAACTCCATTGTGTTTTCAGCCATAGTCTCTGCAGCACCAACTGAGGTCTCTTCAACTCCTTCCCTCTCTTCCCTGGCAGCTGCCTCTAAGGTAAGGTTTGCAGGGTTCTGAGTTGCTAGATTCTTCATAAATTGTAAAGTGTCTTGACTGCTTGTCCCCACCACATTATCTACTGCAACCTGGTGTTTTGTAAAACAGTCCTCAGATACCAACTCTCCTGTTTCCTCTGGCTGATTCTGGTTTGGCACTGTCCTGGGTTGAAATCTTTCCCTGGTAATATAGAGTTCCCTTAAAGGGTTATCAGAGCCCTTCTTCAGGGAGTCCAACACCTTTCTTTTCAGGCAAAGCTGCTTTCTCAAACGAGCTTCTTCCTTTCCATACAGACTCTTCTGTGCTGCTGGGGCCAACTTCTGCAGGGTTCTAGCCCTGTTTAGATTTTTCCCCAGCACTTCCACCTCCTTCCCCAGGGCCTCAATCCTCCTCACCCTGTCCACGATACCTCTGGCTGAAGAATCTGGGTTGCTGCTTCCCAGCTGCCCTACCCCCTCCTCCTCCTCTTCCTCAGACCACTCATCCTCACTGTACAATGGGTCCAGCACCGGCTGAAGCTCCTGACCCTCTTCCATCCTCTGTTCTGCCACTTTCTGGGCCTGCGGGACCCTCACCCTCTGCCTCCCCCTCCCATGCTCTTCGTGCTCCTTACCCGGTAACTGCTGGGTCATGGGAGGGGTGCTGGGTCTACTGTCCCCCCTGGACCTCGAGGCTCCACGGTCCAGGGGACTCCGCTCTCTTCTCCCAGGGGCCAGGCTCGGCTGAGAGCTGCTTCTCCATCTCTCCTGGTAGCTGGGCCCGGCCGTCTCCCGAGCCGGGCCCTGCCCTGAGGAGTGCTCCCCAGAGCCTTGCCTCATGGCTGGGAAGGGAGCTAGGCCTTGCTCCCCTCCCTTCCTCCAACCACAGAGCCTCCTGTAGTATGTCCTTCTCCTTCAGTGTCTAGCTACACACTGACTTGGAATGCCCTCCCGCGGGAGGTGGTGGAGATAAAAATGGTAACGGAATTCAAACATGCGTGGGATAAACATAAAGGAATCCTGTTCAGAAGGAATGGATCCTCAGGAGCTTAACCGAGATTGGTTAGCAGAGCCGGTAGTGGGAGGCAGGGCTGGAGGTTGGGAAGCGGGGATAGTGCTGGGCAGACTTATACGGTCTGTGCCAGAGCCAGTGGTGGGAGGCGGGACTGGAGGTTGGGAGGCAGGGATAGTGCTGGGCAGACTTATATGGTCTGTGCCAGAGCTGGTGGTGGGAGGCGGGGATAGTGCTGGGCAGACTTATACGGTCTGTGCCCTGAAGAGCATAGGTACAAATCAAAGTAGGGTATACACAAAAAGTAGCACACATGAGTTGTCTTGTTGGGCAGACTGGATGGACCGTGCAGGTCTTTTTCTGCCGTCATCTACTATGTTACTATCCAGCTTATAATCGAAAGTGATCGCCGGCCATCTTCCGACATAAATCGAGAGATGGCCGGCGATTTCATAAAAGCGGAGAAATCGGTATAATCGAAAGCGGCATTTTTGACAGCATCGCCGCTTTCCTGTCGCTTTGCCGGCGAAAGTTCAAGGGGGGCGTGTCGGTAGATTAGCGAAGGCGGGACATGGGCGGGCATGGACGTGGCTACCAGATGGCCGGCTTTCGCCGATAATGGAAAAAAAAAGCAGCGTTAAGCAGTATTTCGCCGGCTTTACTTGGTCCTTTTATTTTCACGACCAAGCCTCAAAAAGGTGCCCCAACTGACCAGATTACCACTGGAGGGAATGGGGGATGACCTCCCCCAGTGGTCACCAATCCCCTTCCAAACTAAAAAAATAAAACTAAAAACCTTTTTTTCCAGCCTGTATGCCAGTCTCAAATGCCGTACCCACCTCCGACAGCCTTTCCCTGGTTGCGATGTGGCTCTCGGGTGAGTGTGACACCTTTTCTGTTAGGTGCCCTGCAGAGAGTCACATTAGCAATGCATTGTGGTGGGTGTAGAGTACTGGGCTCTACTCCCATGGTGCTTTTCCCCCCTGCTAACTGGGTCAGAGTGTGCCCTGTTTTGTTTCCTGTTGTAGTCCATGCGGTAGTGGCCATTTTTGTAAGCCAGTTTTAGTTTTCTTTCCTGTGTTACCCACGTTAGAGAAGGTAGTTCTTACCTTGAATGGTGCTGAAAGAGGGCATTGTACACCATTGTGCCAGCTCTGACCTACTGCTAATCTTAGTACCAGGGGACTCTTTGCCAGTGGGGCACAACCTCTGATCTGCAGTTAACTGTGAGTAAACGTGCTTATTTCAAGAAGGAACTTTTTCAGAGATTAGTCTTCAGATGTGAACTGGTGTGCCAAAGTTATACAGCAGCAATAAGTCCTAGAGGCTGTATGCAGGTCCCTGGAGCAATTTTAGTGGGTGCAGTACATTTGTGGGTAGTGGGTTTGGGGGGCTCAGCTCCCAAAGTAAGGGAGCTATGTACGTGGTGGGAGCTTTTCTGAAGTCCACCGCAGTGACCCCTAGGGTGGCTGGTTGGTGTCCTGGCATGTCAGGGGGGCCAGTGCACTAAAAATGCTGGCTCCTCCCACGGCCAAATGCCTTGAATTTGGCCGGGGTTTGAGATGGCTGACATAACTTTCCATTATCGCTGAAAAACAAACCCGGCCATCTCAAACCCGGTGAACTTCACAACATTTGGCCGGGCTAAACCGTATTATCGAAAAAAAAGATGGCCGGCCATCTTTTTCAATAATACAGTTCCGGCCAGCTGTAGCGCTGCCGCCAACATAGATCGCCGGCGATCTATTTGGCCGGTGACGTTCGATTATGCCCCTCTATGTTACTATTCTATGCCATACTTTGTATTTTTATTCAAATATTGTTGCTGCTGTAATTGTCTATTGCTTATATTTGATTTATTCTTACTGTACACCACCTTGAGTGAATTCTCTCAAAAAGGCGGTAAATAAATCCTAATAAATAAATAAAATATCACAATGTTTATATGATAGAAAATAATTTGAGAAATGCATTGCTCTTGATTGTATTTTTCAGAGCATGTAGTCCTTGCATTCAGTAACATCAATAGGCTTTTTAAATTCTGGATTGTGTATCAGGCTGGTATAATGTCCACAGCGTAGACCAGTGTCTGGACTCCTTTACCCTATTTTAGTAAGATTATATTTATATATATCATATTTGCCCTTGATCAGTTTTATAATAAGACTTCATGTTAATCATGATTAATGCCACAATTAAAGTGTTAATTATTAATCATGATTTAAACATTTAATTGTAATTAATAATTAATTGCATGCTGCCTGCCTTCTTCCTCCCTTCTGCCCCCCTCCCCATGCATGGTCTGGTGTTCTCTCCTTCCAATCCCGGACCTGCCCACAGCTCTCTATCAAGCGCCTGCCCAGTGTATCTTTTAAAAAGACAGCAAGTCTTCAGTCCTGCAGTGCCAGCTCAGCAATACTCAAAGGCTACTTTTGGCCTGCAGCAAGCCTTTCCCTCTGATCAATCCTGCTCTTTCAAAAACAGGAATCTGAATCAGATGGGGTGGGATGGGTCAGAAGGAAAGGCCCATTGCAGGCCACAGGCAGCCTTTGAGTACAGCAGCTGCTGGTGCTGCAAGGCCGAAGACTTGCTTTCTTTTGAAAAGGTACACCAGGCAGGTGGGCACTTGAGAGCCGCGGACAGGTCTGGGAGGGTAGGGAGAGATCCCAGATTGGGAGGGGAGGAAATTAAGAACTTGAGAAAGAGCTGTGGGCAGGTCCCGGAGAAGAAAGAAAAATGCTTGTGCTGGACTATGCGGGGAGGGGGAGGAGAGGGAAGAAATTAAGAGAGAACCGCAGGCATATCTAAGAACATTCAGTTCTACTTACAAGGTCAGAGCTCAACTGTCCCTCTTTTTGGAATCTACATTTACTTAGAAATTGTAAGAATGATTAACCCTATATTAGCAAGACATTTTCTCTACAGAGGGAGATATGTCAAACTGTGGGAGAGAAGGATGGATGGAGGGAATTGGAGACAGAAGAACAGAGAGGTAGGGATGTTGGTCTCAGAGGGAAGAAAGAGAGAGAGAGGGAAGAAAGAGAGAGAGAGTGAGAGAGAATGGATCTGAGGTGGAGGGATGGAAGAAAAAGAAAGAGGTGTTAGACTTGGGGAGGGGGAGAGGGAAGAGAGAAAGATAATGGGCCTGGGGGGTACAGGGAAGGGAGGGAGAGAAAATTGGACTTTGGGGCTGGAGAAAAGAAAATATTGGACCTTTAATCAGTGGTATAGGCACAGGGGTTTGGGCTCAGGCTACTTCCAAAGCACCTGATTAATGGCTGGTGGGATAGCTGAAGCCCCACCAGCCAAAGAAATATGCTGCCTCAGTCACCCCCTTCCTCCTCATACTGCCTGAGGAGCAAGGAAGTCAGCAGCATTTCTCCAGCCACCAACTCTTGCACTACCCAAGCATGAACTGAGAATGCTCAGGGTGTGCCAGCATTGGCTGCATCATTGCTCTTGAGACAGTACGAGGAAGAAGGGGCTTTGCAGTGAATCTCTTTGACTGGTGGGATTTTTGTATCCCCACCAGCAAAGCTATAAAACATAATACAGGGGAAGGAAGAGGAAATGTGTGCCTCCTAGTCCACACCTCAGTGGACTGCTGGCTGCACCCCTGTCTTTAATCATTTGATTAATTGCAAGATTAAAAGTTTTAATTGCCCAATTAATTAATCAAAATGCATCCCTATTTTATAACTAAATATAAAACAGAAAATATCTCAATGCTACTTTCTCTTGTTATTTGTGCAGTTTGAGTAAACATAAAAAACTGATAATAATGATTTTTTTTACACGTTCTCACAAAGTTCCTGTCTCAGAGGATATTTAGCTACATCTGTATTGACTTAGGAACCTAAACATGTCAGACTTACTTGTTGAGAAGTCTTTGTTAAAATGGCTCTCCCAATTCTCAGCCTGTGCTTGCAGTTCCTAGGACTACAGGGTAATAATCAGGGCCGTGCCAACACGGTAAGCGCCACAGGGGGGCGCCTGCCTTCAAGGGCGCCGCACCGTAGTTGTATTTAAAAAAAAAAAAAACTTACTCCTCCGCTCCATCCCCGATTCCCCGGGGCTTTAAATTTACCTCGGTCAGCCTCCGATATCTGCGCAGCGTCAGTGAAAGCGCTGCCTGTCTGACGTCTCTCCACCAGCCTTCCCTTCCCTTGTTCGTTTCCTCTGTGTCCCGCCCTCAAGGAAATGATGTCAGAAGAAGGCGGGACACAGAGGGAACGAAAGAACGAGCGAAGGGAAGGCTGGTAGAGAGACGTCAGACAGGTAGCGCTTTCACTGACGCTGCGCAGACGTCGGAGGCGGAGAGAGGTAAATTTAAAGCCCCGGGGAATCGGGGCGCGCGCGCGCATGCGTGCACACCAACTGATGGTCTGCAGGGGGGCGCCAGATACCTAGGCACGGCCCTGGTAATAATCTCCTGTGGGTTTAGCAGAGGGCTGCCAACTGCAAGCATTGAGAATCCCCAATGGTTCAAATTCACATAACCAATCTTTAGTTTTGGTTTTGAGCGAAACCAGATGAGATGTTTTTGCCATAGTTCTGGTTTTGGCAAAAGTTGTAGCACAAGCAATAGAAACAGCCATTTTACAAAGGTATTGGTTCAAAAAAAAAGACATCACATGGGGTTTTGAACCACTAAGTCCAGGTACTTATATGTAAAAGTGGTGATTCTGCAACCCACATATGTACACGGTGGTGGTTACATACTCAAATGTCAGATTTTACACAACTAAACCATCAAAGGACCCAATTAAGGAGTCAAGTGAGAAAAAGAAAACTCTAGTGCTTCATTTTTGGAGGTAGTTTCAGACACCAGAGAGGTAAGCCCCCGGAATCATTCCTGTCTACTCCATGTCCAAACAAGCAGTTAGGAGTGGAGGAGTGGCCTAATGGTTAGTGCAGTGGCTTGAGCGGACCCAGGGAACCATGTTCAATTCCTGCTGCTGCCTGACAGTCGACAGTGAGTTGAGACCCTGGGAAACCAGTTTCAATTTTTTCTTCAGCTCTGTGTGACCCTGGATAAGCCACTTAACCCTCCATTGCCCCAGGTATAATATATAACTTAGATTGTGAGCCCATTAGGGACAGTGCAAAGTACCTGTAATAGAAATAGTAACATAGTAGATGATGATGACGGCAGCGGCAGAAAAAGACCTGCATGGTCCATCTACTCTGCCCAACAAGATAAACTCATATGTGCTATGTCTTGTGTATACCTTACCTTGATTTGTATCTGCCATTTTCAGGACACAGACCGTAGAAGTCTTGCCCAGCACTAGCCCCATCTCCCAAACACCAGCCCCGCCTCCCAATCTCGGCTAAGCTTCAGAGGATCCATTCCTTCTGTACAGGATTCCTTTATGTTTATCCCACGCATGCTTGAATTCCGCTACCGTTTTCATCTCCACCACCTCCCGCGGGAGGGCATTCCAAGTATCTACCACTCTCTCCGTGAAAAAATACTTCCTGACATTTTTCTTGAGTCTGCCCCCCTTCAATCTCATATCATGTCCTCTCGTTCTACCGCCTTCCCATCTACGGAAAAGGTTCATTTGCGGATTAATACCTTTCAAATATTTGAACGTCAGTATCATATCACCCCTGTTTCTCCTTTCCTCCAGGGTATACATGTTCAGGTCAGCAAGTCTCTCCTCATACGTCTTGTAACGCAAATCCCATACCATTCTCGTAGCTTTTCTTTGCACTGCTTCAATTTTTTTTTATGTCCTTAGCAAGGTACAGCCTCCAAAACTGAACACAATACTCCAGGTGGGGCCCCACCAATGACTTATACAGGGGCATCAACACCTTTTTTCTTCTGCTGGTCACACCTCTCTCTATACAGCCTAGCAACCTTCTGGCTACGGCCACGGCCTTGTCACACTGTTTCGTCGCCTTCAGATCCTCAGATACTATCACCCCAAGATCCCTCTCCCCGTCCGTACATATCAGATTCTCCCCACCTAACACATACGTCTGCCGTGGATTTCTACTCCCTAAATGCATCACTTTTCATTTCTTCGCATTGAATTTTAATTGCCAAACCTTAGACCATTCTTCTAGCTTCCGCAGATCCTTTTTCATGTTTTCCACTCCCTCCCTGGTGTCCACTCTGTTGCAAATCTTAGTATCGTCCGCAAAAAGGCAAACTTTACCTTCTAACCCTTCGGCAATGTCACTCACAAATATATATTGAACAGAATCGGCCCCAGCACCAATCCCTGAGGCACTCCACTACTCATCTTCCCCTCCTCCGAGCGAGTTCCATTAACCACCACCCTCTGGTTTCTGTCCTTCAACCAGTTCCTAATCCAGTTAACCACTTCAGGTCCTATCTTCAGCCTGTCCAGTTTATTCAAGAGCCTCCTGTGGGGAACCGTGTCAAAAGCTTTACTGAAATCTAAGTAGATTACGTCCATAGCACGTCCTTGATTCAATTCTCCAGTCACCCAGTCAAAGAATTCAATGCGATTCGTTTGACACGATTTCCCTTTGGTAAAACCATGTTGTTTCGGATCTTGCAACTTATTGTCTTCCAGGAAATTCACTATCCTGTCCTTTAGTATCGCTTCCATTACTTTTCAAATAACCGAAGTGAGGCTTACCGGCCTGTAGTTTCCAGCTTCTTCCCTATCACCACTTTTGTGAAGAGGGACCACCTCCGCCATTCTCCAATCGCACGGAACCTATTCCGTCTCCAAGGATTTATTAAACAAATCTTTAAGAGGACCTGCCAGAACCTCTCTGAGCTCCCTCAATATCCTGGGGTGGATCCCGTCCGGTCCCATGGCTTTGTCCACCCTTAGGTTTCCTAGTTGTTCATACACACTCTCTTCCGTGAATGGTGCTAAATCCACTCCACTCTCATATATACTTTTTTTTAGTCCATCTTGGTCCTTCTCCAGGATTTTCTTCTGTGAAAACAGAACAAAAGAATCTATTTAGCAAATTTGCCATTTCTTCATCATTTTCTACATAGCGTTTCGCAGCATCTTTCAGTCTCACAATTCCCTTTGTAGTCATTTTCCTTTCTCTAATATACCTGAAGAAACTTTTGTCACCCCTCCTTACCTTTCTAGCCATTTGTTCTTTTGCACGCACTCTTGCCAGACGTAAACTGCATAGTCACCTTAGGGATCACTTGTGGTATATCAAGTGTTGAAAATAAATTAAAAAAATTATTGACATGCATGCCTTACACCTACCAATGTCTAGATTTTATGAAGTATAAATGCATTACCATTGTAATAGTAGAAATATATGCATCCTTTCACTACACATCCCCTTCCAAAATGTGCATGCTGTGAATTTACATGTGTAAATAAGGATATTACAGTATGTTTCACAAGATCCTTGCCCATATTTTTAGCATGCCATAGGTTTTATAGGCTTGTCTATCTTCATTTGCTTTTTCATGGTTCTTTTTCTTTATTACAGTGCCATTGTTGAGTTATCTAAGATTCCATACTAAATACTTTGCTCTTTTAAGATACTTAAATGAGCCACATACTCTTGTGGTATAAAAAGACCAGATCACACTGTGAGATCATAACAGTGACAATCATAAACCAAAATATTTGAAATGGAAGGTATAAACAAAAGTGATAAATGTGTCACTGTGGAGAATGGAATCCTGTGTTTATTCATCAGGTCTGTCTGACTGGTGGAAATCTTTATGCCAACTGAAAGCTTGAGAAATCTACAGGGGGGAATTAGACTGCGTGTTGGCATATTATTCCTTGCTGCTAAATAAGCAAATGCTGTAATTTGAATACAAATCAACAGGCTACAGGAAAGAGTACATATTTTTATATAACCAAATAAAAAGTGTACCCTCAAGATTAACATTTTAAAATGCAGGTTTCTTCTAGCCATGGAAACATAACTATATTTTAACTGTTTCATTCCATCATTTCTCTATCTAGCCCATATATCCCTGGATTCTATATATGCACATGCAATTTATTTGGGTAATGAACCAACTAGTACCTATAATTGGGCATTAGCAATTATTGTGATAGGTGCTGTTCTATAAAGATGTGGCCATGGGAGGGGTAGGAGTGGGTCCGGGGCATTAAATAAAGATGCACACACTATTAAAGAATTCGGAGAATCCACATCTAATTTACATGCAAGGATTTTCACCAGGTTTCAGTTGGAATAAATCCTTGTGCCCAGATTTGTGCATGGATCCTGACACTACGTGCTATTCTATAAATGGCGCCCAACTCAAAGTACCATTTATAGAATAGCATTCAGTGCTCTCCTTTTGGCATCCAAATTTTGGTGCCATTTACCGAGCACGCTAATACTTACCTCCTCTTCATCCGATCAAGGGTGGTTGTCATGATTTTAGCGTCTCTTTTACATCGCTGCTCCTCCATTTTATTAGTTATTTTAGAACGGAGCTTAGCAGAAGATTGTCCTGTTCATTACTATTATTTCATTATTATTAGCATTAGCATTTGTATAGCGCTACCAGACGCACGCAGCGCTGAACACCTGATACAAAGACAGTCCCTGCTCAAAAGAGCTTACAATCTAAATAATACAGACAGACAAGACAGTTAAGGGTGAGGGAAGTAATGGGTGAGAAGGGAGGAAGGGTCAAGGGGAGGGCAATTGTGGCTAGGAGCCAAAAGCAGCAGTGAAAAGGTAGGTTTTCAGCATAGATTTGAAAACAGGTAGAGATGGAGCTAGACGTATAGGTCCAGGAAGTCCATTCCAGGCATAAGGTGCTGCGAGAGAAAAGGAGCGAAGCCTGGAGTTAGCAGTGGAGGAGAAGGAGGACGACAAGAGAAACTTGTCCAGTGAGCGGAGTTCACGGGGAGGAATGTAGGGAGAGATGAGAGCGGAGAGGTAATGGGGGGCTGCAGAGTGGATGCATTTAAAGTTCAATACGAGAAGTTTAAACTGAATGTGGAAGCGGACAGGGAGCCAGTGAAGTGAGGAGTGGGCTAGTGTGGGTATAACGATTCTGACGGAAAACTAGTCGTGCTGCAGAATTTTCGACAGATTGGAGAGGAGAGAGATGGCTGATCGGAAGACCAGTGAGAAGTAAATTGCAATAGTCCAACGATCAGCAGCCCTGTTTATTGGATGTGCCATGAATATGGCATTCCAGTTATACAGCTTTTTCGAATAATCTCTTCACCATTTGCGCCAAGTACTTAGATATTTATATATTTTGTCCAACTCTGTGTCAATATGTCTTTTTTTTTTTCTTTTTAACCCTTAAAGGAGCAAGTCTTGCTACTGCACATGGTCTTTATACCCCTCTGGTGAGTCCTTTAATGCCCATTTATTTATTGTCATTAGATTACATCCTCACTGTAACTTTATTTGTTTTCACATTTACTTACACATATACATTATCATCATACTCAAATGTGTAGTCTTGGATAGATAATACCTAATGGTTGCTTTCCAGGTGATTTTCGAAAGAGATTTCCGCCCATCTTCCGACACAAATTGGGAGATTGCCGGCGATCTCCTGAATCCGGCCAAATTGGCATAATCGAAAGCCGATTTTGGGCGGCTTCAAGTGCATTCCATCACGTGGCCTGCGAACGTTCAAGGGGGCGTGTTGGCATGGTAGCGAAGGCGGGATGGGGCGTGGTTAAAAGATGGGTGTCCTCGCCCGGCCTTCATGAGAATTTGGTCCGCTTTATTTGGACCCTTTTTTTCAGGTCCAAGTCCCAAAAAAACTGCCCGAACTGACCAGATGACCACCGGAGAGAAGTGGGGATCACCTCTCCTGACTCCCCCAGTGGTCACTAACCCCCTCCCACACAAAAAAAAAATTAAAACATTTTTTGCCAGCCTGTATGCCAGCCTCAAATGTCATACCCAGCTCCCTGACAGCAGTATGCAGGTCCCTGGAGCAGTCTGTAGTGGGTGCAGTGCACTTCAGGCAGGTGGACCCAGGCCCATCCCCCCTACCTGTTACACTTGTGGTAGTAAATGTGAGCCCACCAAACCCCCCCCCCCAAAACCCATTGTACCCACATGTAGGTGCCCCCGTCAGCCCTTAAGGCTATGGTAATGCTATAGAGTTGTGGCCAGTGGGTTTGAGGGGGGGATTTGGGGGGCTCAGCACACAAGGGAAGGGTGCTATGCACCTGGAAGCTAATTGATTTCTTTTTAAAATTTTTTGCATTTCACCGGGTTTCAGATGGCTGGGCCCGGTTTCCATTATGGCTGAAAATCGGAGCCGGCCATCTCATCTAAACCCGGCGAGCGATTTGGCCGGCTCCAAGCGTATTTCGAAAATACACTTGGCTCCACCCCTTTGCGGAGCCAGCCCCGATGATGGTTGCCCATCGATTTGGCCGGCGTCGTTCGATTATGCCCCTCCATATCATCATTATTATTTTTTTTACTTTTATATTTATCTTTAATTTTATGTTCACTTTCATCTAGTATATTGGACACTATATATGCATGTTTATACATATATCTGACTAGTCTGATATTTCTTATGTTTTACTTGTATTTCATGTATACTCACTCACTATTGGTTCCTCAATTGACACATTTTATAAGTTAAGTTTTTATTTGTATTATTGTTTTTGTTTGATGCAGACTCTTGACACAGGCGCTGTGCACCAAAACACGGTCCGTATCATGTTATTTTCTGAAGATTGCTCCCTAAGTTGTGTGATTAAAGGAATTTTGTCCCGATTTTGAAGGCTTTTGGTGCTTTCTTTTTGCTATTTACTGAATCTAGTCCATAATGTTACAAATTCACTTCCATCCGAATAGTAAGACTTTTTTTACTCATATGCATGTCCTTTTTCCTGATGGTTTAAATACCTGCTGTGATTTTCAGTTTAAATTTTTTAAGTTTCCGCTAAGCCATCTAATTAATTTAAATAATCCCTTATATCAAGAAATACCTGTATGTTTTCTTAATGAAGCATGAATATCCCACATTGAAATTAAAGTGCATTATCCATAGCTAATGTGACCTTGCAAGTCACACCCTTGATGCTTTCACAGTTGGGGGTACTTAGAGGAATCTCAGGATAGGTATTACAGGGTTGGTATTAAATTGGTTTGATAAATTTGTAGTTCAGTGTAAATATGCTGTGAAAATGAAAGGAACCATTTCTAAAGCTTGGACATCTGACTGTGGAGTTTCCCAGGGGTCCCCACTCTTGAGTCCTTGTCTCTGGCCTCTAATGAGACCATCTATTCCTATGTGGATGATATCTTTATATTGATACCTGTCTCTGGTAGTAATCATCATCATACCTGGAATAAAGTAGCAATATGTATTGAAATGCTAAAAACATAGGTGATCTCTAGTATGTTGAAATTAAATGCAACCATGACGAAAGTTCTGTGGTTTACTAACCAAATGAATAATATGCCAGATGATTTTCAAATAGGGCCACATGATAAATTGAAGGTTGAACAATCGTCAATGCAAAATTGTCTTTTGAACCACAGATAGATAATTTATTTCGGAGGGTGTTTTGGAAATTAAGGCAACTTCGATCAGTAAGATCATATTTTTATGAAGATCATTTCAGACTGTTGGTTCAAAGTTTTATACTAGTCCAAATAGACTACAGTAAAGTCCTATACCTGGCAACATCAACTAAGTTAAGAAATCGTCTGCAGTTATTGCAGAATACGGCAGCCCTTATGATATTTAAGAATAAGTTTGAACATGTATCCCTTCTGCACAGGGAATTACACTGGCTACCTTTAGAGGCTCGGATTAATTTTAAAGTCTGTTGTTTAATTTATAAGATGTGTCATGGTCTGGGGGCAATAGTACATCTCTCAACTAATCTTCTGATTTTCTAGAATTCACCTCAGCCACTTGCTGGATCTTGTTAGCCCTTCATTTAAAGGCCTTCCTCTGATGTCATTTCCTTTCCGCGAGGGCGGGCAGGACGCTGAGAGGGCAGGGAAGCAAAGGACGACGGAGTCGAGCTTGCTGCTTTTACTAGCGCCGCCCACCAGTTCAATGCTGCCTGTGACTTCGACGGTAGAGTGGAGTGGAAGTTTGACATGGGAGAGGGGATGGCAGGGGAGGGAAGAGAATCGCTGGACATGGGAGAGGGGAGGGAGGAGAATTGCTGGCCATGGGAGAGGGGAGGGAGGAGAATCACTGGCCATGGGAGAGGGGAAGGCAGGGGAAGGGAAGAGAATCGCTGGACATGGGTGGATGGCAGGGGGGACAGGAGGGTCGCTGGACATGGGTAGATGGCAGGGGAGACAGGGGGGTTGATGGACATAGGTGGATGGCAGGGGGACAGGAGGGTCGCTAGACATGGATGGATGGATGGATGGAGGGGAGGGCAGGGAAAAGGAGGGCTGCTAGACATGGGAGGATGGAGGAGAGGGAAGGGAGAGAGAAGAAATGCTGGACATGGATGGAGGCGAGGGAAGAGTGAGGAAGGAGATGAGATGAGGGAAAAGGAAGAGAGGAGAAAAACTGCACATGGATGTAGAAAATAGGCAGAAGCTGGATCCACTGGACAGTCAAGTCTGTGGAGGACCCAGCTTTTACTTACGGAGGTAGGGCAAGAAATGAAGAAGAAAGGCGGAAATGTAAAGAAATAAATGGAAAGGAAGCCCTGGAAACGGAGTTAAGAGGACAGAAAGCAGCAGAATCAGATTCTGAGCCGTCATGATCAGAAAAACAAAGTCACCAGACAACAAAGGTAGAAAAAAAATCATTTTATTTTCATTTTAGTGTCTGGAATATGTCCAATTTACATCTGCTGTCTTATTTTGCTCTGGGTATACTGGAGCTGTAACAACTTACAGAAATTATTTATAATGAAAACAAATCACATTATTTTTTTTCTCCTATACTAGTATATTTTCAGTGATGTCTGTTTATATGTGCTATGGCTGGTATAAGGGGTGTGGCTATAATAGGGGTGGAGTCATATGTGGTGACTCCACCCACAATGAGTACCAGCACCTTTTTTTCTACAAAAAAAAGCACTGACTTTCATACACTTTATGAAAGAGACCACTGACCAACTTTGTAGCTGCCCTCTGGACTGACTCCATCCTGTTTATATCTTTTCAGAGGTGTGGTCTCCAGAAATGCACACAGTATTCTAAATGGGGCCTCACCAGGGTCTTATACAAGGGCATCATCACCTCTTTTTTTCCTGCTGGCCATCCCTCTTCCTATGCACCTGAGCATAGGAGCCAACTTTTCAAAATGATTCGGGGTGCTGAATTTTTTTTTTTTTTTTACAGGTGGTGCATCCCCCCCCCCCCCCCCCCCCAGTACCTTAACATTCTGTCTGCTGCAGTCTTCACCTGGGCAGTGGCAGCACCACTCAAATGCTGCCTGCAACCTACACCAGGACTTCTTGAACAGTCCCACCCCTCAGTCCCCCTGTACTGTGCAAATATAAGGAGATGCAAATTTCAAAAACTGACATATTTCAATCACTATACTATAGGTTAACAAATACAAATAAAACAAAAAATGGAAAATACGATATCATTTTATTGGACTAAATACATTTTTCAATTAGCTTTCAGAGGCCAAAACCTCTTTCCTCAGGTCAGGACAGTATACTGCTGTTACGGTATTCTGTTCTGACATGAGAAAGGAGGGTTTGGTCTCCAAACATTAGTCAAAAATACATTAAAATTAGTCCAATAAAGATATTGCCTTATTTCCATTTTCTGTATTTATTAACACAGCTACCACACTACTTTATACTAAACTAAAAATAAAATTCATTTTTTCCTGCCTTTGTTGTCTGGCCGTTTACTGTTTCTAATTGTGTTGGTCTCAGTCTCTTGTTTCTTCTTTCCTCAATCTTAACTCTCCCCCCTTTCCATCCAGCAACTACCCCCTCTCTCTCCCCTTTCCATCCAGTATCTGCCCTCTCTCTTCCCCCTTTCCATCCAGCATCTGCCCCCTCTCTTCCCCCTTTCCATTCAGCATCTATTTTCTCCATCCATGTGTAGTTTTTCTCCTCTTTTCCCTTTCCCTCATCTAGTACTACTACTACTTATCGTTTCTATAGCGCTATCGGACGTACGCAGCGCTTCACACTTGAACATGGAGAGACAGTCCCTGCTCAATAGAGCTTACAATCTAATTATGACAGACAGACAGGACAAGTAAGGGATAAGGGTTAGGACAGACAGGACATATCAGGGATAGGGGACAGTTGAAGGTTTAGATTTAGGAGTTAAAAGCAGCATCGAAGAGGTGGGTTTTTAGCCTAGCTTTGAAGATGGCCAAAGCTGAGGCTTGGCATACCGGCTCAGGAAATTTATTCCAGGCATACGGTGCAGCAAGATAGAAGGAACGGAGTCTGGAGTTAGCGGTGGAGGAGAAGGGTGCAGGTAAGAGAGATTTACCCAGTCAGTATGCATCTCCTTCCTCTTTCTTCCCTCCCCTCCACCCATGTCCAGCATATTTCCTCTACTCCCTCCATCCATGTCCAGCATTTCTGCTCTCTCTCTGCCCCTCCATCCATGTTCATCTCACTTCCTCTCTCTTCCCTCTCCTCCATCCATATCCAGCATTTCTCCTCTCCCCTCCATGTGCATCTACTTCCTCTGTCTTTCCTCCACTCCATGTCCAGTCCAGCATTTCTCCTTTCTCCCCTGCCCTCCATCCATGTGCATCTCCGTCCTGTCTTCCCTCTCCTCCATATATGTCCAGCATTTCTCCTGCCATCCCCTCCATCCATGTACAGCAACTCTCCTCTCTCCCCTGCCCTCTCCTCCATCCATATCCAGCAATTCTCCTCTCTCCCCTGCCCTCCCTTCCATGTCCAGCAATTTCTTCTCTCTCCCCTGCCCTCCCCTCCATCGATCCATGTCCAGCAAGTCTCCTCTTTCCCCTGCCCTCTCCTCCATTCATATCCATAAATTCTCCTCTCTCTCCCCTCCCCTCTCATCCATGTCCAGCAAATTTTCCTCTCTCCCCTGCCCTCCCCTCCATCCATCCATCCATATGCAGAAAGTCTCCTCTCTCCCCTGCCCTCTCCTCCATCCATATTCAGCAATTCTCCTCTCTCCACTGCACTCAACTCCATATCCAGCGATTTCTCCTCTCTCCCATCTCATCCATTTCCAGTGATTTTTCCTCTCTCCCCTGCCCTCCCCTGCCTCCCTCCCTCCATCCACCCATCCATCCACGTCCAACAAGTCTCATCTCTCCCCTGCCCTCTCTTCCATGTCCAGTGATTTCTCCTCTCTCCCCTGCCCTCTCTTCCATGTCCAGCAATTTCTCCTCTCTTCCCTGCCCTCCCCTCCTCTCCATTACCCTCCATGTCCAGTAACTCATCCCAAACGTCACCACCTGCCCCTTTACAGCCCCCCCCCCCGAGTTCCAGTCCCAACCCCAGCTCAACCTCTTCTCCCACTACAGCCCTCCATCCTCGCCTTCCTGCCACCCAGAATTTAAAACTCATTTTACCTCGGATCCCGGCAGCAGTGAAAGGCGAGTAGGCTTGCCTTCATCCTTCCCTTCTCTCTCTAAGCTCTGTTCCCGCCTTCGCGGAAACAGGAAATGAGGGTGAGACCAGAGCTGAGAGAGAAGGGAAGGCTGAAGGCGAGCCTGCTCACCTTTCACTGCTGCCGGGACCCGAGGTAAAATTCTGGGCGGCAGGAAGGCGAGGACGGAGGGCTGTTGTGGGAGAAGAGGGTGGGCAGGTCGGGCTGGGGTTGGAACCGGAACAGCTCGTTCTGGTTGGGTGACGGGCGGCGGGTAAGAAAATATTGGGGGTGCTCGAGCACCCACAGCACCCATGGATTCGGCGCCTATGCATCTGAACATCCTTTTGGCTTTGTCATCTTTTCTACCTGTTTAGCCACCATGAGATCATCAGATACATCAGACACAATCACCCCCAAGTCTTGCTCTTCTTTCATACACAGAAATATTTCATCCTCTATATTATATCTTTCCATTGGATTTTTTTAAACTAAGTGTATGACCCTCCATTTTTTAGTATTAAATATGAATTGCCAATTGCTGGACCATTCATCAAGCTTTGCTAGATCCCTCCGCATGCCATCCATGCCCTCTGGGGTGTCTACCCTATTACAAAGTTTGGTATCATCCGCAAAGAGACAAACCTTACTATACAGTTCTTCTCCAATATCACTCACTAAAAAGAGCCAGCCCAAGGACCAATCCCTGCAGTACACCACTGGTAACATCCTTTTCCCTGGAGCAAACTTCATTTACCATTACCTTCCTCACCTTCACCCTTGAGCCTCACTATGCCATTTTGGCACTTCCTCCTATCACATATCTAAAAAATGTCTTGTCCCCCAGTTTTACTGTACTGACTATCTTTTTTTCCCCATTTGTATCTTTGCTTTCCTGACAGCTTTTCCAGCTTCTCAACTTTTCTAGGTATTTTTGCCTGTCTTCCTCTTTCTGCATCGTCTTGTAACTTATGAAGAAATCCTTTTTTATTTTACCTTTTCAGTTACTTCATTTGAGAACCAAATTGGCCATCTTTTCATCTTACTTTTACATACTTTTCTAACATGAAGGTTTCTCGTCTTTAAAAGAGCTCCTTTCAGATTTGCCCACTGCTGTTCTACTTCCTTCAGCTGTTCCCATCCAACTAACTCTTCCTTAAGATATTCCCCCATCTCAGCAAAGTTAGTTCTGTTGAAGTCTAGAATTTTCAATCTTGACTAAGCCCTCTTCTCATGTCTTAATATTGAACCACATCATTTGATGATTGCTAGATGATGATTGCTAGATGCCAAATGATCACCCACTGTAACTTCAGAGACACTCTCCTCATTTGTAAGCAACAGGTCCAGAATAGCTTTATTCTATGTGGGTCCTATTACCAACTGCTGGAGCAATTCTTTCTGTAGAGAATCCAAGATCCCCTTGCTTCTAGATGACCCCGCAGCAGGGATGCCCCAATCAGCATCCGGCATACTAAAATCATCTATCAGTATACTTCCCCATTTCTAACTATCATATGAATGTCTTCAATTAAATCTCTATTTCTTCTGATTAACCCCCAGTGTTTGTTTCTTACCCCATATGTCCTGCAATTCTGCTACTTTAATATTATTATTTCTAGTATATAATGAGGCATATTTTCAAAGCACTTAGCCTCCCAAAGTTCCATAGAAACCTATGGAACTTAGCCTCCCAAAGTGCTTTGAAAATATGCCTAAATGCCTCTTCTCCACCCTTTTTTCTTACCCTTTCTTTCCTGAATACATTATAGCCAGGTATAACTATATCCCAGTCATGGTTTTCTGTGAACCATACCTCAGTGACTGCCACTAAATCCAAGTCAGCTTCTACAAATATTGCCTCTAGATCTAGAATTTTGTTTCCTATACTATGGGTATTGGTATACAAAGCTCTCCAGATATTGCTCTTTTTTCCCATTCTTATAAAGTATTAGATATCTTACATTCCTGAGAGTTGTTAATTACTTTGGCACCCATTCCTAGCAAATTTAGTTTGAAGCCATCTTTAGTAAATTAGCCAGTCTATTATAGAGCACACTTCATCCATTCTGTGATAGATGACCACCATCTATGCTCAGTAGGTCCTGGAAAAGCATCTCATGGTCAAGGAAACTGAAGCACTCATACTGGCACCATCCATGTAGCCACACATTCAGCTCCAGGATGTGAGCTTTCCTAATTCAGCCTTTACCCTTAAAAGAGCCATGAAGTCACGTTTGATATGTTCATCAGGATACCTAGCAGTATCATTTGTGCCAACATGGATGAGCAGCATAGGATAGTGGTCACTAGGTTGGTAAGTCTTGGCAAACACTCTACTACAACCTGAATCTTGGCACCAGGTAGACAGCACACCTCCCTGGACATAATGTCTGGGTGGCAGATGGGTGCCTCAGTACCCCTCAGAAGAGAATCACCAACTACGACCACCTTTTGCTTCTTATTGGCCACTGATCCAGCAGCTTTGGGATTGTTGAGCTTTGTTTCCTCTTGTTCTTGTTCTTGAGATATTTTCAACTCTTTTACTTCTAGGACTGCAAACCTGTGTCCAATGCCTTGAGATGCATTTCTGGGTGGATTCTGGTCATCACAGATGACTTCTTAGTCTTACCACCTCCTCTCTTAGATTCCCTTTATGGGTGTAGTTCTATGTATTTCCTTACCTATTATTAGCACATACAGTGAATTAGCCAATCATTTCAGGCTTTAGAATTATATTATATGAATTTGATGTGTAGTGTAGTGTGTTTGCTTTGTTGACTTAATTCAAGGGATTAATCTTGCTAATTAGAGACCCAGAAATAAAATCGGATCACTATTAATAGTTAGAAAACATGTGACATTGATTTCTTTGATTATCATTCCAAGCAATACTAATGTTGATAAGAGTTTCAGTAGGGCTAGAATTTCACCATCCATTTACAGGTCAATCTTTCAAGTTGAAATATTTTAGTACTGGGTAGACTTCTATGGTCTGTGCCCTGAGAAAGGCAAGGATGGATCGTACAGGTTATTTACTGCTGTCATTTACTATGTTCACGATATGTTACCTGCAAGACTGTGGTGTGCTGGTAAATTTTTAACAACAGGCTCTCTCCCCGGTCCACCTCTGTGCCCCCCCAGCCACCTCTGCGCCCCCCCAAAATTGCAGAGCTGGCTATAGCCGGGGGGGGGGGGGGGTGCAATGCATTACTCTCTCCAGTAAAAAAAAAAATTAAATGATCCCAGGTTCCAATCTAATTCATGTTTAATGTGGGATAAAATGCCATAAATAAGTAAATAAATATAAACTTTTAATGTTGAGCACCTGATTTTCAAAGTGAACATATTCCAAACACTATAATGAAAATAAAATGATTTTTTTTCTACCTTTGTTGTCTGGTGACTGTTTTTCTGATCATGCTGGCCCAGTATCCGATTCTGCTGCTATCTGTCCTCTTAACTCCGTTTCTAGGGCTTCCTTTCCATTTCTTTCTTTCTTCCTTTCTTCTTCATTTCTGGTCCTCAGCTTCTGCCTATTTTCTTCATCCATGTGCAGTTTTTCTCCTCGCTTCCTTTTCCCTCATCTCATCTCCTTCCTCACTCTTCTCTCCCCTCCATCCATGTCCAGCATTTCTTCTCTGTCCCCTGCCCTGCATGCACCTATGCCCAGTGATCCTCCTGTCCCCTGCCCTGCATGCACCCATGTCCAGCAGTGACCCTCCTCTCCCTGCCCTCCATCCACCCATGTCCAGTGACCCTCCTGTCCTCTGCCCTGCCCTCCATCCACCCATGTCCAGCAGTGACCCTCCTCTCCCCTGCCCTGCCCTGCATGCACCTATAGTGACCCTTCTATCCCCTCCCCTCCATTCACAAATGCCCAGCGACTCCCTTCTCTCCCCTGCCACCCCCTCCCGAGTTTGGCGAATTCAACTCCCTCCCTCCCTCCGGATCCGGTCCCTTACGTCAGCGACTTCACGAATTCTTCGGGGTCTCTGCAAGCGCTGACTCTCCCCCGCTGGCGCTGCAGGTGCACGATTCAAAATAGCCGCTGAGACTTACAAGGGCAGCCTCCAAGACTTCGGCAGAAGTCTCACGAGGCCGCCTTTGGAAGTCTCAGCGGCCATTTTTAAAATGCGAACCTGCAGCGCCAGCGTGGGAGAGTCAGCGCTTGCAGCGACCCCGAAGAATTCATGAAGTCGCTGATGTAAGGGACCGGATTGGGAAGGAGGAAGAGAGCCGGCTCACGCAATTCAACAACCGGCTCGCAAGAGCCGAGCAAAGTTAAGAACCGGCTCTTGCGAGCCGGTGCGAGCCGGCTCCAGCACACCACTGTATATGTTATTCAATGCACCTGCTTGAAACTGTATGTGGGGATGACTACAAGATCTCTAAGAGCAAGAATGTTGGAGATTAAGTCTAATATAAAAGTTCTAAAATTACAGAACCTCTGGTTGAGCATTGTATTGATCATAGTCATAAATTTGACTCATTGACATGTTTTGTGATTGATATTGAGCCTCCCTGAAAATGAGGTGGTGACCATCTTAAGAGTCTACAATGGGGGGAAGCACACTGGATTGTTCGATTGAATTCTCTGAAACCAGCAGGACTGAGTAGTTTGATGAATTGGAGTGTTTTTCTGTAAAACTGCCAATATTTGTTTATTAAGACCATGTGTATACTACATGTAAAAGTAAGTAGCAATGATTTAAGGCATCTTGTCTCTTTACAACTGAGCAGTATGAGAGTAGAGTAGGAATGCTAGTTTTATTGCTGCTCATAGGATGTTTTATAAGTTAGAGTTTGATTGATATTGTATTATCCAATATGAGCATCTTAGGAAGATATGGTATGTATAGGTTGTGTGGATAATTGTTTTGAAGAAGGACCAATGTTAATCTTCCTTTAACTGCATGCGGGAAATGTATAAATAGCAGCTAGTTGTTTACTCCTTTGTATGCGTTGGCATCTTGTATGCTATTTCTCCATGTTGAGCCTGAAGTTAGTTGGAAGCTGTATCCAGTTACTTGCCAAGTAAGTGTTTTCTGTGAATTTGTTTGTTAACATTAGTATGAGACCTTATTGATCAATGACAATTTGCTTTTGATGTGTTTCAGAATGTAATTAAGCCCTTATATGACCCCTGAAGAAGCCGGTGTTCTCTAGTGAAATGGGTCCCTTCAGGTGAGGGCATCTGCAAAAGTAAAGTGCTAGCTGCATTGATATAAGTTTTATTGAGTGCTTAATTCACCTCAGAACTTTGTGCTAACTGTGTTGAACATACCACAGAATTTTGTGCTAACTAATGTTAGTTACACTTTATTTATTTTGTAGAATAATAAGCATGAAAAACTAGAAAATAACAAAAGATAGTAAAATGTATTGTGTAGTTTGTGCATGATCACTGTTATAAATGTTATTTTACATATTAAGTTAGTTGGAAGATTTTTAGGATCTATGATTGAGATCATGACCCTGTATGCACAGTAAATAGCCTTGAGTGTCTGTGTGGATCTCTGAGATCTGTGTCCTCCTTTTAAATGTTAATAGTAAATATTTGCTTGGTTAATATAGGGAATTTTGAGGAATCTCAGGATGAGCTTGGAACCGTGAGTGGGAGAGAGAAAGCCTGATCCAAAATCCCCTGAGAGGAAGGGACTTCAGTCCTGTGTCAAACCTGAGTGCATGAGAGAAAGCAGGATAAAGACAGTTTATTCTACTCAGAATCTCTTGAAACCTTATCTAAAAGTCAGAGGAAATGCTTAGAAAGGCAAGAGAAACAAGCTTACCCAAAGAAGCAGCAACCATATGCTGGATAAAGTCCTAGGAGGGGAGATGTGGTGATCCATGGGGGCAGGGCAGTTGCTGGAAGGTCTGGAGGAACAGGCAAGTTCATCTGGATGTTCAGGGCCGGTTTTAAGGCGAGGCGACCGAGGTGGCCGCATAGGGCCCCGCGCTCAGTGGGGCCCTGCGCGCGCCTCAGGTCGCCCCGCCCGCCCGAGCTCCAGTCTGTCCTTCCGTCCTCCCTCCCTCCCAACGAATCCGATGCACGACAGCGGCGTGGTGGGGGCGGACCGCCCCCCCCCATATGTCAGCGGGTGGGGGGGTGCTCCAAGTCGCTGCTCTCCTGTCACTCCTGCCTTTAAAAACGCAATTTGGAAGCGCCGAAGACAGTGACAGGCAGCGCCTTGCGTCTGCCCACCCTGCTACTAAAATATGTTCAACGTCATTGGGCCTTCCCACATTGAGTCCCGCCCTCCTCTGAGGTAACTTCCAATTACCGCGAGGGCGGGCGGGACTCAATGTGGGGAAGGTCCGAACGACGTCGAAGAGATTTTTAGTAGCAGGGCAGACGCGAGGCGCTGCCTGTCACTGTCTCTCCGACGCTTCCAAATTGTTTTTTTAAAGGCAGTGAGGGTGGTGGGCGGCAGAATGAAGCTCAGCTGGTAGGTGGGTCGGGGGGGGAGGGACTCAGATGGAAGAAGGGTGGGGGTTCTCAGGTGGGGGAAGGGTAGGGTGGGGGTACTCAAATGGGGAGGTGGAGAGGGGGTTCACAGATGGGAGAAGGGGGTGGGGAGGGGGTTCTTGGATGGTTGAAGGGGACTGGGGTTGGGGAGGGGGATTCTCGGATGGGAAAAGGGGACGGGTGGGGAGGGGACTGGGGTTCTTGAATGGGATAAGGGGACTGAGGTGGGAGGGGTATTCACGGATGGGAGAAGGGGGGTGTGGAGGGGGTTATTGGATGGTTGAAGGGGACTGGGGTTGGGGAGGGTGTCACGGATGGGAGAAGAGGACAGGTGGGGAGGGGACTGGGGTTCTTGAATGGGATAAGGGGACTGAGGTGGGAGGGGTAATCACGGATGGGAGAAGGGGTGGGGAGGGGGTTCTTGGATGGTTGAAGGGACTGGGGTTGGGGAGGGGATTCTCGGATGGGAGAAGAGGACAGGTGGGGAGGGGACTGGGGTTCTTGAATGGGATAAGGGGACTGAGGTGGGAGGGGTATTCACGAATGGGAGAAGGGGTTGGGGAGGGGGTTATTGGATGGTTGAAGGGGACTGGGGTTGGGAAGGGGATCACGGATGGGAGAAGGGGGTGGGGAGGGGGTTCTTGGATGGTTGAAGGGGATGGGTGGGGAGGGGGCTGGGGTTCTTGGATGGGAGAAGGGGACTGTCACTGGGGTCTGAGAAGGGGCCATATGGGGCCTGAGGCTGGTGGGAAAATGGGGCATGCGTGGGTCAGGTGGGAGAATGGTTCTGAAAAGGGGGCCCTAATACAAGGCATGTGGATGAAGGGTGCTGGAACTGGGGGCTGAAAAGGAGGGTAGGTGGGATAAGGGGGCTAGTACTGGGACTGGAGGCTGAAACTGGGGACTGGGGGCTGAAAAGGGGACAGGGAGAAGTGGCTGGGGGGGCTGAAGCTCGGGACTGGTGGGAGAAGAGGGCTGGGGCTGAAATGGGGGACTGGTGGGATAGTGGAGCTGGAACTTGGGGCTGAAAAAAAGGGGCGGAGAGAGGGGCAGATCCTGGATGGGGGAGCGAGAGGGAGGGCAAACCCTGGATGGATGGCAGAGGGAGGGCAAATGGTGGATTGAAGGGGCAGAGAGAGAGAGGGCAGACAGTGGATGGAAGGGATAGAAAGGGCACACAGTGAATGGATGGGGGGGAGAGAGAGGGCAGACAGGAGCAGATGGTGGATGGATCATGGAAGGGGCAGAGATAGAGGGCAGATGTGGATGGAGGGCGCAGGGAGATAGGGCAGACATTGGATGGAGGGGACAGCAGAGAGGGCAGACACTGGATGGCAGAAAGAGACCGAAGACAGATGCTGGATGGAAGAAAGACAGTGAAAAGAAGATGAGGAAAGGAGAAACCTGAGACAACAAACTGTAAATAAAATATATATTTTTATTTTTTTGCTTTAGGATAAAGTAGTATTGTAGATGTGTTAATAAATGTTTATAATATAGAACATGTGAACAAGGTAATCTTTTGATTGGACTAATTTTAATACATTTTTAATACATTTTGTCTAACTTTCGGAGAACAAACCCCCCTTCCTCAGGTCAGGATAGGATACTGTAACAGTACTATACTATATTGACCTGAGGAAGGATGTTTTGGCCTCTGAAAGCTAAATCTATTAGTCCAATAAAATGGTATTATTTTATTTTCTATATTTGTTTTATTTCTATTTGTTAATTTGTAAAGTGGTGATTGGTATTTGTTAGGTTTTTTTTTTCAAATTTACATCTGCTGTCCTTATATTTTGCACAGTACTAGGGGACATTTTCTGTTTCTGTGGTGTTGCATTGTATGCAGAGTCTGGCATCTTGGAGGTTCAGTTTAATTTTTGTCTAAATAGAAAGTTTTAATATTACTACTTATTCTATAGTGGATTAGGGTGTATCTGTGTTTGTGAAAAGACATGGCTTTCACTTGGCATTGACTGTGCAGGATCGACAGCGATCTGTACTATTCTGTCTGGTTTCATTTTACAATAGGTGAATTGATGCTCTAGTGCTCACTGTAGTGTTTTAAGATGTTTTCCTTTTCTTTGTGTGATTAGTAGAAATGACTGCTTATGGTATGGTAGAATTGCTCTCTAGGTCCTGAGTGTTTTGTATTCTCGGCATACCTAGTACTGGATTTTGGAGGGGGATGTTAAAAAATGACTCGGAGGGAGGGAGGCCCTGGAGCTGGGGGCCTTGGAGCTCGGAGGGAGCGGTCTGGGAGCTTGGAGGGAGGGGTGGCCGGCCCTGGAGCTAGGGAGGGGGTGGAGCTAGGGGGCGGGGCTAGGGTGGGGCCTCATCAAATTGGTCTGCATAGGGCCCCGCACTTGCTAAGACCGGCCCTGTGGATGCCAGAAGGAAGCCCTAGGGAAAATGTAGTACTGTTATTTACTTAAACAAAAAATAGGACAATGCCACTACGTTTGAAACAAATGAAATTTTACCATCCAAAGTGGCTCAATTAATAAACAGTTGCTATTCAACTTTTTTTTATTCCACTTTTTATATATATAGAAAAATGAGGAGGAAAAAAGCCTCTGTATTCCCGTTTCAGTACATACTTGTGTCTGTTAAACCGGGATGGAATCTTCATAGGCTAAAAAAACCTCCTTATACCTTTAATCAACCAAACACATCAAACACATCATTTTAGACGAACACTTATCTTTAGTGTCGTTCTTGCAGTTGCAATTTAGCTTCACTCTGATATGCCCGACGGGGTCCCGTTTCGCCGTACAGGCTTTCTCAAGGGAAACATCTCATGTTGCGATGTGAATCTGCTTAACAAATAAAAGCATTAATTAGCCCCTGCTCTCATGCCTGTTTAATCTATATGTCAGTCCCTTGGCACTTCTCATTCAAACAATGGGTATTAGTTTTTATTCTTATGCGGACGATTTTCTTCTTATTCATTATGTTAAACCATCTAATATGGATCTTACACCACTACAAATTTGTCTGGATAAAGTGGCAGATTGGCTCACAACATATCAATTAGTATTAAATCCAGATAAGACTATAACATCTTGGATAGTAGGACAGGGCACATGTCCAGCAGTGGTACCTATGCTATTTGGCAAGAACATCCCTACAGTTAAATCTTTTAGATACCTTGGGGTTATAATCGATTCTGCTCTGACTTTCGAGGAACAAATATCTGACGTAGTGAAAAAATCTTTTTTCCATCTTAGGAGACTTCGGTCAGTTAGGAATTCAATTAGTAAGGATTCCCTTAAAACGTTGACATCTGCTTATATTACCTCACGCTTAGACTATTGTAATATCATATATTCAGGGATCACTCAAGCTAGCTTGAAGCGACTACAAAGAATACAGAATACTGCAGCACGTATGATTTGTAGGGCCCGGAGGGATGACAGAGTAACACCTTTGCTACATCAACTGCACTGGCTTCCGGTTGAAGCAAGAGTTAAGTTTAAAGCTTTAGTTTTGACCCATAAGGCTTTTTATACACTAAATCCTGACTATCTGTCAAATCTAACTATTCCTTACACTGCCACACGAACCCTTAGATCCCTGACAGATAACAGGTTAGTGATTCCTCCTCTCGCTAGGGCTAGATGGGAATCTACACGGAATTCGGCTTTTTTCTATTTGCCTCCCTCTCTTTGGAATGGCCTTCCAAAAGAGATCAGACTTGAAAAATCTTACTTTCATTTTCGGAAACTTTTGAAAACCTTCTACTTTATCGAGTATGTAGATCAGAATTTAAATAATGGAAGAAAGGTTATAAATGGGCATCTGTAATATATACTAAATCAAAACTGTATTATCTGTCTGTGTAGATTATATTATGTATTTAATTTTGTATTTGCGGTGTTCTCCTGTGTACTAATCATGAGTTATATTGTTTTCATCTTATGTAGCTAGTTTGTGGGTTTGCTGTGCTTTCCTGTAATGATTGGAGTTCTAATGTTTGTCCAATTTGTACTTATTGTATTGCTTCTTTTTATAAATTGTAAACCGTTCTGTCTTGCAGTAGCAATAAGATACGGTATATAAATTGACGTAAATAAAAAAAAAAATAAAATGCCACCCTCCTACACTTAATAACTCTTCGTGCTTTCTCTTCTGACCTGCTTACTAGCCCTGCCGTGCTCATTATCAGAACAACACTGCCCTTGAAAATGGCGCCTTAATACTCTCAGCTCTGATGTCACTATTATGTGATTGGCTAGCCCCTTGTCTGAAAAAACTTCAGACCGAATCTTAAAGGGCCCGTGTTATAAAAACATGGCTCATTGGATCATGGTATTCAAACCATTAGGTTCAAGAGACTTGAGTCTGAAGATCCACCTTTGTTCTGCTTGTAAAAGTTGTTTAGCTCTATGGCCCCCCCTGATGTCCACAATGCTATTACGGCACTTCCTCTTGTCACTTCTATGTCTGAAAAAGGTCTTATCCCTCAATTTTACCATATTAGCTATTTTTTATTTCATTTGCTGCTTCACTTTCCTGATAGCTTTTCCAGCTTCTCTTTGCTTATTCGGGTATTCTTTCCTGTCTTCATCTTTCTGAGTCACACAGAAGTACATCACCTTCTAAACTGTACTACTTCAATGGGTTTTTGAAGCACAAATTCATGGCCCTGAATTTTTTAGCATTAAATCTTAACTGCCAAATCCTGAGCCATTTTTCAAGCTTGCTATCCACAACATCAGCGGTGTCTACCCTATCACAGAGGCAAACCTTACTGGAGGGCCCTTCTGCAATATCGTTTAGAAAAATGTTGAAAAGAACTTTTCCTAGAACCAATCCTTGTGGCACAGCATTTTAACATCCATTTCCTCAGAGTGATCTCCATTTACTATTACCTTTTGCCACCTTCCACTCAACCAGTTTTTAACCTGTTCAGTCACTTTAGGGCCCAAACTAAGGAAACTCAGCTTATTAAGTTGTTTATGCAGAATTGTGTCAAAGGCTTTGCTAAGATCTAAGTCCTCTATATTTAGCGCTCTCTCTCAATGCAACTGCCTGGTCTCCCAAACGAAAAAATTAATCAGATTTGTCTGACAAGATCTGCCTTGGGTCCTGCAACCCACTGAATTTCAGAAACCTCACTATTCTCTGATTTAGAAGCATTTCCATTAATTTACTTACCACAGAGATCAAGCTAACTGACCTCTAATTCCCAACTTCCTCTTTATTTCCACTTTTGTGGAGATAGACCACATCTGCCCATCTTCAGTCCTCCAGGTCACCCCCAAATCTTGAGAAGCATTTAAAAGATCATGCATTGGAGCCGCTAGAACTTCCCTAAGTTTCTTCAGTATCCTCAGATGTATAACATCTGGCCCCATCAATTTCTCAACCTTTAGTTTAGCTAGCTCTTCATAATTACCTTTCCTTCTGAGGGATCTCAAACTTGTCACTTGTCACTATTGTCACACTACAGTTTGTCTCATGTTCTCTTTTTCCTCTCAGCTGGATATAATAAACTTTCAGCCCATTTATGCACATCAACCCTTTATTCTCCTAGTCTTATCTCTAAACTTCCATTCCCTCTTCTCTCATTTTCTCATGTTTCCTGTGACACTCCCATTCTATTTCCAACATATTCACTTACATTTAAGAATTGTTTTCTTATTCCCTCCATCATATTGCTTTTACTGTGATTTGGTTTCCCCTGAGGGCTGTTTCATTTGTTGCTCTCAGTCATGTTGGATATGTTTTCTCACACACATCTCGCTGGGACTGCTGTTTTCCCCACTACCTCTGCTACAGCCACACATTGTCCAAAGAGATGACTTAAATTGAAGGTTAAATCTTCAGCTTTCAAGAAGTACAAAAATATAAGTAGTAAAGCAAGGTGACAAGAATGTTTTCAAGTATGCCAGTAAAAGATAAATGACAAGAAACAGAAGTGAAAAATTGAGAGATGACTGGATAAATATGTGGAGGGAGATGAGAAAAAAAGCAGAAATGCTAACTAAATACTTTTCAGCCTGGTATTCATTGAAAGAAGGAGTAGAGAAAGACTTCCAGTGATTGACAGTGATTCATATGAGGGAGAAATAGGTATCACACCATTTATTCAAGGTTATTTTTGTTTGAAACTAGCAAAACTGAGAGGAAGCAAAGCCATGGCCCTGGTTGGAATTGATCCTGGGATCTTAAACTGAGTTCAGTTCAATTACTCCCTGGGGATGCCTGTACTCCTGTTGGATTGGAGAATGTCAGACAGAAAGTTTGAAACTACAAACTGGTTAGCTTGACCTTGGTCATGGGAAAATTAATGGAAACTCTTCTAATGAAATACATTGTGAACCGTTTATAATCCAGAAGGTTGCAGGATTCAAAGCAGCTATAGAGTTGGGAGAGGTCCTTGATGACTGAAAATGGATAGATGTGATTCCTCTGGACAAAAGAGGAAGAAAGTAGGATGCTGGGAATTACAGTCCAGTTAGTCTGATTTCTTGAAAGTTGGTTTTGGTTCTGCAAATTATGAGGCCCTTTTACTAAAATGCATTAAGAAATGGGTTTAGTGCATTTTCACGCAGTACTTTCTTGCTGTCTAAGCCCATTTTTAATGTGGCCCAAAAATAGGGCTTTTTTTTTATTTTTGCAGGCCCCCATGCTAATTTTTCTATTGGTGCATGAGACCTGCAAAAATATTAATATGGGAATACTTACCACCTCCTATTTAGGAGACGCTAAATACTCCCATATTAAGTCTGTGTTATCCAGTTAGCGCAAGCTAATGCAAACACACTAGCTGAATAATACTTCCATGCCCTTTCACTCATGACATGACTTCTCCTGAAAAAAGCAGTGTGAGCATGTCGGGGGCATTACTCAAATTTACGTGCATTGTTATAGAATTCAGTGGACTGTGTCTACATTTAGACATGGGTATTTATACCAGGTTTTCACTGGCATAAATGGCCGTGCTTAAATGTAGACTTGTTCCTCGGTCCTATACACCATATCTAACTTTATGTGCATTATATAGAATAGCACTAGATTATTTAATTGGACTCATCTAGATTTTAGATGCCATTTACAGAATCTGGCCTTAAGAAGCCCTTTCACAAAAGTGTGTAGGGGTCTATGTGCATCCAGCATGCACCAAATCGGCATTACAGCCCAGCTACCACGTGCCCTGGGCAGTAATTCTGAATTTGGTGTGCACCAAAAACACATAGTAACATAGAGGGGCATAATCGAACGGGAGCGCCCATCTCTAAGGATGGCCCCATAAAGGGGCGTCCCTGAACGTATTATCGAAACAAGATGGGTGTCCATCTTTCGTTTTGATAATATGGGTCGACCTTAGAGATGGCCGCCCTTAGAGATGGCCGACCTTGGTTTTCACCGATAATGGAAACTGAGGACGTCCATCTCAAAAATGGCCAAATCCAAGCCATTTGGTTGTGGGAGGAGCCAGCATTTCTAGTGCACTGGTCCCCCTCTCATGCCAGGACACCAATCGGGCACCCTAGGGTGCACTGCAGTGCACTTCAGAAATTGCTCTCAGGTGCATAGCTCCCTTACTTTGGGTGCTGAGCCCCCCAACCCCTCCCCCAGGTACACCTGCCTGAAGTACACTGCACCTACTACAACTGCTCCAGGGACCTGTGTACTGCTGTGATGGACCTGAGTATGGCATTTGAGGCTGGCATAGAGGCTGGAAAAAAGTATTTTAACCTGTTTTTTTATGGTGGGAGGGGGTTAGTGACCACTGGGGGAGTAAGGGGAGGTCATCCCTGATTCCCTCCGGTGGTCATATGCTCAGTTCGGGCATCTTTTCATGTCTTGGTCATAAAAAAAATGGACCAAGTAAAGTTGGCCAAGTGCTCGTCAGGGACGCCCTTCTTTTTCCTTTATTGGCCGAGGACGCCCATCTCCTAATCATGCCCCAGTCCCGCCTTCGCTACCCTGCCGACACACCCCCTTGAACTTTGGCCGTTCCCGCGACGGAAAGCCGTCGAGGGTGTCAAAAAATCAACTTTCAATTATGCCGATTTGGGCGGTCTTGTAAGAAGGGTGCCCATCTCCCGATTTGTGTTGAAAGATGGGCGCCCTTCTCTTTCGAAAATAAGCATCATAGTAACATAGTAGAAAAGACCTGTACGGTCCATCCAGTCTGCTGAGGAGGAAGGAGGTGTTTTAGAGAGCTCTGCTGACTTCCAGTGGAAAGGGAGTGAGACCTAGCTCCCTCCCCAAAGATGAGGAGGGTCCCTGGGGAGAAGGCCTCAGGAAAGTCCCAGGCTATGGGGCCTCCTGGGGCCCGGGACCAGAAGGCCGAAAGGAGTGGCTCTCTCCCTGGTTTGACTACCGGGAGAAGGGAAAGGAGTCCAGTGGACCGAAGGGAGAAGCAGCCCAGTGGAGGCCACCAGAGCATTTCCCCCTCCATGGCCCAGCTTGCGGAAGGTAAGCGAGAAGACAGTGGAGGGGGGAGGAAGATAGTACAGGCCCCAGAAGGGCGCTTCCAAGGAAGGGAGAAGGAAGAGGCGATGGAAGTTTGCCAGAAGCCTTTGCTGGAGGCAGCTGAGAGTGAGAGTGAGGAGAGTGGATCGTCAGATGAGGAGTTCCTTGAAGTGAGCTATGACCCTGATGATCCAGCAAGTAGTGTGGTAAATATTGTAAGACGAATTAAGCTGGTGGAAAAAGAAGTAGTGGAGCTAGGAAAACGTCTGAAAATGGCAAGAACTATGTGTAAATTTGCCCCAGCAGAGCACAGACAAATGTATGTTAAAGAGGAAGCCCGGATATCAAAGTTGTTGGGGAAAAAAGAACACTTGTTGAACTGTTTAAAAAAGGGCTCTGTGAATCCTTTGAGGGAGCTCTATGTTAACCGAGAAAGGATGGCTTCTATACCACAGTCTGGGGGTTCAGGAACACTACAGTTGCAGCAAGCTTCAGTGCCTTCAGCAGCATTAGAATCAAAAGAGTTGTCTGGGTTCAGAGGTGACCCCACTTTAAAATACATGAGACAGTTGGCAACACAGTCCAGAGCACTTACCCAGCAGCCAGAGGATAAGGAGGCAGCGGCAGGACATGGCTCTGAGGTGGGGGCTGGAGTAGAGATCTTACCTGTGGAGGGGAGGACAGAACTCAGTAACTTTTCAAAACTCCAGATAATGGAGGCAGCAGAGGGAGACGCAGGTAGCAGCCTGTTTTCTACAGAGGTGGTGGTCGAAGTCTCAGAGGGCTTACCTGCAGTTGTGCAAACAGCAGAGACAGTTGCCGTGAAGGAGGCCCTGTTGGAAAAGGGTCAGCAGAGGCAGACTCCGGTATTTTTGGCCGGGTCTGCAATGACTGAAGTGGAAACCGAAGCAGCATGGCATCTGGAGAAGCCCCGCCCACGAAGTCCGGGAGCAGGGGAGGTCTTCCCTGAGCATGGAGTAGCTGGCGGTTTACAGGAGAGGGGTCGGAGAGAGAGGAATAGGAGCGGGCAGCAGCTGGGAGCTCATTTGACCAGCTGTCCATTAAAAGAGGTGAAATCGGGGGGTGCTAACAGCCAGCCTGTGGCGGAATCAGGAACAGACAAGCCATGCCCCCGGGAAGTGCCAGCCATTGGGAGAACGCAGGAGGGACTGCACCAGAAGCAAGGGGGAAGTAACCCGATTGTTGAGAGACTTTCGTTGACTACAGAAGTGGACATGGCAAGTCTAACAGATGTGCAGCGGGTGGTGGAGCGGACCTGCCAGCAGGACGGCTGGGAGCGAGGAGCCAAGGGGAGCGGCGGAGTTCCGGAGGCTTTGCCCCTGGTGCCTGAGGTTGGAGGGAGTTCGGGGGCGGAGCGAGCAGGGAGTCTGGTATCGCCAGCTGCAGACCTGACTGGGCAGGTGCCAGAGTATCGCCAGGAGACAGAGGAGAGGAGGCGATTAGCCCAGAGGCTGGAGCCTGCAGTGGCACAGATGAGCAGGGACGTTCCAGGAAGTGGAGATGGGCAGGACAATCAGTTGGAGGCAGCCCAAGCCACAGAACTGACTATGGACGTTGCTGGATGTTTGTCTGAGAGGGAAGGGGATGGGGGACAGCGGGAGGGGGAGGGGGCTGTGGATATTGAGGAAGGGAGAGGGATGAGGGGAGGGGCAGAGGGAAGGGCTGGAACAAGTGTGGAGGGGGGCGGTGGGGGCTGGGGTCCATGTCCTTTGCGGCAGTAGTCCAGGGAGGGGGAAGGAAGGAGGGGGGGAGATCGGGTGGTTTTGAGGGCCCAGGGAGGGGTTGGGGGGAGCGGGGACAGGGGGTGGACAGCTGCCTAAGCGGCGAAATGTGGTACAGCTGAAATGGATAGGGGAGGGGGCAATGCCCTCCAGGTATCGGGTCTTGAGGCTGGTGATGGGGATGGGGTTTATACCCAAGGACTTTTACGCGTGTATACACCCCATCAACATCCCAGAATATGACTTGAGCTTCATGACCCAGAGGGGGATGGAAATATTCTGGGAAAGGTACGAGGGGGTGAGGGGAAAGGGGGAGTGGCGGGACCTCAGGGCCATTCCAATCAGCAAGACGGACCTGGTGCAGGTCACCCTGCTTGTGAGAAATGAGTCTATCTCTGGGGCAGATTTAGCCTACTGGCTACAGAGGTACGCGGAGCTGAGATCCCCACTTACAAAGTTACCGGATCCAAGCAGGGTTTGGGCAGGAGGTTGGGGAGCCCTGGTCAAATTGAGACAGGAGAGCCATGTGGTCCAGCACATTCCTTCGGCTGCCTTTATCGGTCGCGACAGGATACTGTGCTTTTACAAGGGCAGCCGCGGCAGTGCTTCAGATGTGGTTCGTTTAGGCACTTCAGCATGTCATGCCCAGTGGTAAAGTGTGGAAGATGCGGGGATCAGCACTCCACAGAGGACTGCACCGCGATCAGGTGCAACCTCTGCGGCGGGTTAGTCCATGCATATCGGAACTGCCCTAGGGCGGCCCATAATGAGTGGGATATGTGGGGGAAGGGACGGGGAGGGGGGTAATGGAGGAGGGGATAGGGCAGGGGGTGATAGGCAGGGAGGGGCAAGGGGGGGAGAAGGAGGGGATGCAGGAGGGGGGGCGGCAGGGAGCTGGGTCAGGAGTGGAGCAGGGGGGTGAGGGGGGAGTGGGTACAAGTGCCACAGAGGAAAGGGAAGTTTCGGAGGGGGGAAACTAGGGGTGGGCAGGGAGGGGTCGCTGCAGGGGAAGAGGGGGGGAACAGATTTCAGGTGTTGGAGGAGGAGGAGGAGGATAGGGAGGTTGGGAGGGAGGAGGAAGAACAGGGGAAGGAGAAGAGGTGGAGTTAATGGAGGAAGAGGGGGCGGCAGGGGGGATTGGAGAGGGCAAACGGAAATATGAGGAAGCACTGGAGGAGGGTACTGGTGGTAGGAAGAAAGGCGGGAAGGCTCTGGGGGGAGGGTGAGGGGTGAGGGAGGAGGAAGACGGAAGGGAGAGAGGGAGGCGAAAGGGGAGTAAGAGGAAAGCTGAGGGGGCCGGGCAGGTGGTGAAGGCCCAAGTGCAGGCTTGGGGGGACAGAGTGGAGCTAGAGGAGGATCTGGAGGACTTGGAGGACTTGGGGGAGGTGGAGGACTCGGAGGAGGAGGTAGGGGGTGGGGGTGAAGAGGGGAGAGGGAGGGATCAGGGGGTGGGTCCGGATAGAGCAAAGAAGAAAGGAAGAAAGAAAGGGGGAGGGGGGGGGGGAAGGTGCAGACAGGACGGCTGCGGGGGGGGGGGGGGGGGGGGATCTGGCAGGGGATGATGTAGACCGCATAGCAGAGGACCTGTTTCAGGGTAAGAAGGGGGTATCCCAGGAGATAAGGAAAGAAGTTGGGAGTGAGCAGACCCGTGACTCGCAATGAGGATGGCAGGCTTAGTGTTGACATTTGCCACGCTGAATGTGGCCAGCATCGCCTCTCCGAAGAAGCAGGGTTTAGCGTATGACTGGTTCGCGAGGGTCCAAGCAGATTGCTTCCTGCTCCAGGAGACTCGGCTGCGGTCCATTGAGGTGATCAGGCGGGCAAGGCGGGCCTGGAAGTGGGGTCCCTCGGTGTGGGGGTTGGCGGGGGAGAGGTATGGTGGGGTGGGGATCTTATTTAAGTCCCACCGGGTGAATATTCAGCGAGTGGTGGAGCTGGGGGTGGGGAGATGTCTTGTTGTGGATGCGATTTGGGAGGATAGAGCACTGAGGGTGGTGAATGTGTACGGGCCCCAAAGCAAGAAGGAAAGGGTGCTCCTCTTTGGGAAGATCAAGCCCTACCTATACACTTCGCGCCAAGTAGTCTGGGGGGGAGATTTTAACACCATATTGCGGAAAAAGGATAGTGGGGGACGATCGGTACAGGTGGGCTATGATGGGGTGAGGCTGGCAGGGATCATGCGGGAGGCGGAGCTGGTAGACGCGCATGTGGCCTTCTGTGAGGAACAGGAGGGGTTCACGTTCTTTCGAGGGCAGTGCAAAAGTAGAATCGATAGATTCCTGGTAAAGAAGGGGGTTTGTCTGGGGGGTCCACGAACCGTGGACGTGGACTTTTCAGACCAACACATGGTCCTCCTTCAGGTGGGGGGGGGGGGGGGGCGGCAGCGCAGAGGCCAGGGAGGGGGTTATGGCGACTAAATTTAAAGTGGTTAGGTAGCGAGCAGGTGCGGGAGGAGTACCGCCGGTTTTTGGAAGATCAGGTGTCAGTGCAGGGGGCATTTCAGTCATTGGGGGAGTGGTGGGATACAGTGAAAAGACGAACGCGGGGATTCTTTCTCAGACAGGCGAGAAGGGAGGGGAGGGAAAGGACAAAGTTGGGCATGGCGATAAAGAAAAAGAGGGACACATTGATTTCACAAGGGGGGAGGGAGGAAGAAATACATGATCTCCAAGCACTCCTGGAACAGGTACAGTACAACCGCTACACCTCCTTGGTGTATGAGCGGGACTTCAGGAAAATGTGTAGCCCGGACTCCTTCGCATGCTGCCGGGAGCGGAGGGCACGCAGTTTGATGGAGGGGGTGCAGGACGCACAGGGGGTCCTGCAGGACACCAGGGAGGGGATTCTGGGGGCAGTGAGGGACCACTTTGCGGCGTTCCTTTCAGCCCAGCAGATTGATATGGAGCAGATGGAGTGTTATGTGGAAGGAACCCCGGGGATAGGTCACGGGGGACCCCAGCTTCAGGCCCTCTTGAACCCGTGGACAGAACAGGAGGTGGAGGAAGCCATCGGGGCGCTCCACAGGAAGACCTCGCCGGGGCCGGATGGGCTAACAACTGAGTTCTACCAGGCCTTTAAGGAGCAGCTGGTGCCGATCCTGGTGAGGGTATGGGAGGCAGCCCAGTTGGAGGGTTCCTTGCCTAGTTCCTTGACAGAGGCGGCTCTTATCCTACTAAGTAAGGGGAAGGACCCGGCGATGCTGGCCAACTGGCGGCCTATAGCACTGCTTAATACGGATCGAAAAATTTTCGCGCGAATGCTATTCCAGAGAATGAGGCAGGTGTCTGGGGATTTGCTAGCAGCCTCGCAAGCATGTGGGGTTAAAGGGAGAGGGGTCTTGGAAGCTGCAGCGTGGGTGCAGGAGGGGGTAGAACGCAGTAGAGTGGGAGGGCACAGTAGGCTGTTGGTAACACTCGACCAGGAAAAAGCGTTTGATAGAGTGCAGTGGGGTGTCCTATGGAGCATTCTGGAGCGCTATGAGTTTCCGAAGGGCTGGATAGAGCAATTACAGCTACTCTATCGGCATGCGGGGTGTTTTCCCCTGGTTAACGGGTGGAGAGGGCAGGGGTTTGAGGTAGGGGCAGGGGTCCGACAGGGGTGCCCACTCAGCCCACTGTTGTATGCATACGCCATCGACCCTTTTATAAGACGGCTGGAGAAGGGGGGGGGGGGGGGCGGAGGGGCTGGAAGGGGTGGAGGTGGGGGACAATAACCAGTTAAGGGTCGTGGCGTATGCAGATGACGTTACAGTGTGGGTAGCGGACCAGAGGGAGGGAGGTAGATTGCAGAACCTGATCCAGGAATACTCGCAGGCAACAGCGTCGCAGGTCAATTTTCAAAAGTCCAATAGCCTGTGGGTTGGGGATCAGGGGCTGCAATTTGAGTTGGGAGGTAGGTTTCCTACAGCTGTGGAACGTATACGGGTCTTGGGAATACGAGAAGGGGGATTATAGGCTCTACAACTGGGATAGGTGTCTCCATGAAGTGAAGGGGAGGGTGGATAGATGGAAGGGGTGGAAAATGACCATGGGGGAGCGGGTACAGCTCATCAAGGCACACTTAGTTCCTTTGTTTCTGTTCGTCAGTTACATCTGCTTGCTGCCGGAGAGCCGGTACGCGGCCTTGTATGGGGTGTTCTTCCGGCTGCTCTGGGGCAACAGGACGAATCCGGTAAAATGGAATGTTACCTATCTGCCTAGGAGGGAGGGGGGGGGGGGGGGCATGATAAACCCAGTCCTGTTTTTCAGCGCTTTGTTCCTGCAGTTCAATCTGGGGAGGTCGGTAGGGCGGGAGCCACCGGGGTGGGCTAGGAGTGTCCTGCAGTGGTGGCCGAGATATTGGGACCTATGGTGGGAGGGGGGAGGGTAGTGGCACTGCGAAGGGGGGCCCCGGGGGGGGGGTGAGTTATTGCAAGACCCTAGTGAAATTGGTGAGGGTGTGGGGGCTGACGGTGGGGGAGGTGAAGGCAGGACAACGGGGGGTCTGGATGGACAGAGTACGGGCGCAGGTGTTCTCAGCTCCTCTGGCGCTGAGGGACGCGCCGGCCCCATGGGTGCAGCAGGGGTTACGGTTGATTGCTTCGAACCGCATCCCGGCGAAGTATAAAGACCTGGCGTGGCTGTCCTTTCACGGTAGACTGTACGTCCGAGGTAATTTGAAATATCGCAATGTGCAGGATAGAGGGTGCCCACGGGAGGAATGTGCTGGAACTGAAGAGACGATGGAGCATTTCCTGGTGAGGTGCCCATTTACAGTCCAGGTCTCTGACCGGGTTTCCTCGTTGCTGCAGATCCCCAGTTTCCGCAACTACAGCTATGCGGACTGGGTGTACGGCTCAGAGGGTGGAGAGGGACGCGGGGATCCGGTAACACGCTTTCTGATTTCGGTGATATTGCGGTACTGCCTCTGGATGGCGCGTTGCAGGGTGTCCCTGTACCAGGAGGTCCGGCTGGCGGAGGTAGTCAGCTGGGATGTGGTAAGGGCGGTGCAGGAAGCGGCGAAGTGGGAAAGGGTGGAAAAAGGGGTGGGGTGGCTTCGAGGTGGTGGAGACACGTGAGGCTTAAGCCGCCATGAGGGGACATGCTTCCCAGGGGATTGTGTGCCAGTTGTCTGAAGGGGTTTGTGGGGGGTCGGGGGGGGGGGTTGATCCATTGTATTATTGAGGAGGGGGTGTACATAGATAGGCAGACCATGTCTAGCTAGGAGCCTGGGGTTTGATTTGCATGTCCGGTTTTTTTCTTTGGTTTTTCTAATAAACAGTTTCCACTGTACTATTGAGGAGGGGGAGGGGTGTACATAGATAGGAGGACCGTGTATAGCTAGGGGCTTGTTTTTGATTTGTATGTTATTTGTTTTTAGTTTTTTCCAATAAAAAAAGTTTTCCAGTCTGCCCAATAAGACAAACTCATATGTGCTACTTTATCATAAATCTACATGTGAAACATGTCCATGTCAGGTTATATCATCTGTTTTTGAGGTTATTCATTACACTTTCTAAACTGTACATATCTTGTATTGGTGCTGTTTTTGTCATTCTCCCCTAGACTGCTATTTGAGCTTAAATATCATAGTGGTATAGAGCAGTGGCGTAGGAAGGGGGGCGGGTGGCGGTCGGCCCTGGGTGCACGCTGCTGGGGGGTGTCGGCTCCACGCTGGTGCACTGCCCTCTCTGCCCCGGAACAGGTTACTTCCTGTTCCAGGACAGAGAGAGCAGTGAACCAGCGCGGAGCTGACACACCCCAGCAACGTGCAGTCGGGGCGGATCGGCCCTCCCGCCCATCCCTCGCCGCAGGTATGCGCTCTGGGGGGTATGCGCTCCGGGGGGGTGCGCTCCAGCAGGAGGAGGGTGCGCCGTGCTGCACCCGGGGGGGGGGGGGTGCGCAGCGGCGACCCGCCCCGGGTGTCAGCTCCCCTCGCTACGGCTCTGGTATAGAGAACTAGTAATTATTGAACCAGACATTCAACATCAAAGACAGTGAAGGAAGAAAAATGTGAATAGCAAGACATAATAAATCCCAGTAGGACTAAAAAGATATAACTGTATGAAACAGGTGTAAAAAGATATCAAATATCACTGAAGTTTCAAGTTTCAGATTTTTTTTTTATATACTATCTCATAGTTAAATGAAATGAGAGCAAGTAGAAGGGCGCTACAATTACAATAGGAAAGACAGACAAAAAGAGAAACTACTCTCCTACTGAGTTTCTGGATTCCAGAAACTCAGCCATATTCCTCGATACTGAACCAACAGGGTGGTGGGAGATTATCAGTGTTCAAATACTCTGAAAAAGGAAACTCCTCAACTGCTGTTAACTTCCTATATAGACTGTACCTGATGAAAGGACAGAGGAAGGTTATTCCTTAACAAAGGACCTATAACACTGAACATATCACAAAATGTGTCCTTAATAAAAACCGTATCAAGATGTTGGGATCACCAACAGGTCATGATGAGAAGAATGTAAATTGTCTATAGAGGAATACAGAACCAGTTAAAAATAAAGGAAAGAGGGCATTCCAGAATAAAAACCTATGTTGCTCATTTTCATAGCAGATGGGCACCTCAAAATGGCCAAAAAGACATCAATCTGCCAAAAACATCCTAATAGTGATTTTGGATTGCAAAACCAGGGAACATCCAATAGAGCTATGTGTCCTAAAATAGCTGTTCCCCCAAGTGGGCATGTCGAGGGTGGAATTATACTATGGGACATTATAATATGATAATAGACAGCGGGACAACAATTCATAGCTTGAACCAAGGACGTCCATCTCTAGACTTGATATAAAAGCGACCAAGTCAGCAGCAACCTGTCCTTTGTGACCCATCAGTATTGTTGCTGAGTTCAAGAGTGGAGAGTTGGATTTAGCTGCTGTATGAAGGAGAGTGGAGAGTTGGACTGTGGTTTGTCTGCTGCCTCTGTGTGCCCCAGTTGAAATGTTTGTACCTCACATTTCCTGCCCAGCCTGAACTCATTGACCACATAGTAACATAGTAACATACTAGATGACGGCAGAAAAAAACTGCATGGCCCATCTAGTCTGCCAAACAAGATCAACTTATATGTGCTACTTTTTGTGTATACCCTACCTTGATTTGTACCTGTCCTCTTCAGGGCACAGACCATATAAGTCTGCCCAGCACTATCCCCGCCTCCCAACCACCAGCCCTGCCTCCCACCACCGGCTCTGGCACAGACCGTATAAGTCTACCCAGCACTATCCCCGCCTCCCATCCACCAGCCCCGCCTCCCACCACCGGCTCTGGCACAGACCGTATAAGTCTGCCCAGCACTATCCCCGCCTCCAAACCACCAGTCCCGCCTCCCACCACCGGCTCTGGCACAGACCGTATAAGTCTGTCTAGCACTATCCCCGCCTCCCAACCACCAACCCCGCCTCCCACCACCAGCTCTGCCACCCAATCTCAGCTAAGCTCTGTAGGATCCATTCCTTCTGAACAGGATTCCTTTATGTTTATCCCATGCATGTTTGAATTCCGTTACCGTTTTCTCTTCCACCACCTCCCGCGGGAGGGCATTCCAAGCATCCACTACTCTCTCTGTGATAAAATACTTCCTGACATTTTTTCTTGAGTCTGCCCCCCTTCAATCTCATTTCATGTCCTCTCGTTCTACCGCCTTCGCATCTCCAGAAAAGGTCCGTTTGCGGATTAATACCTTTCAAATATTTGAACGTCTGTATCATATCACCAGTGGCGTAGCAAGGGGGGGGGGGTGGGAGGGGCGGTCCGCCCCGGGTGTCAGCTCGGGGGGGGGGGGGTGCTCCCTGCCAGCTCCCCCCCTCGGCGCATCGACACCCCCCCAGTTCCCACCCTCCTCCGTCCAACCAGCTCCCCCTACCTTTAAAAAAATATCGGAATCCGAAGCGAGGCGCAGCGCCTCACGCCTGCACGTAAAAGATGTGTGCAGCGTCTCATCGGGCCTTCTCTCACTCTGTCCCGCCCTTGCGGAAATAGGAAGTTGCGTCAGCGGAGGGCGGGACAGACAGAGCGAGGGAAGGCCCGATAAGACGGTGCACATTTCTTTTACGTGCAGGCGATATTTTTTTAAAGGTAGGGAGCTGGTTGGACGGAAGAGGGTGGGCACTGGATTGGAGGGGGGTGTCGATGCGCCGAGGGGGGTATGTCATCGTGCTGCACCCGGGGGGGGGGGGTGCAACGGCGAACCGCCCTGCCCCGAGTGGCAGCCCCCCTCGCTACACCACTGCATATCACCCCTGTTTCTCCTTTCCTCCAGAGTATACATGTTTAGGTCAGCAAATCTCTCCTCATATGTCTTGCAAACGCAAATCCCATACCATTCTGGTAGCTTTTCTTTGCACCGCTTCAATTCTTTTTACATCCTTAGCAAGATACGGCCTCCAAAACTAAACACAATACTCCAGGTGGGGCCTCACCAACGACTTATACAGGGGCATCAACATCCCCTTTCTTCTGCTGGTCACACCTCTCTCTATACAGCGTAACAGCCTTCTAGCTATGGCTACTGCCTTGTCACACTGTTTCGTCGCCTTCAAATCCTCAGATACTATCACCCCAAGATCCCTTTCCCCATCCGTAGCTGTCAGACTCTCCCCACCTAACACATACGTCTCCCGTGGATTTCTATTAACCTAAGTGCATCACTTTGTATTTCTTCACATTGAATTTTAATTTCCAAACCTTAGATCAATCTTCTAGCTTCCTCAGATCCTTTTTCATGTTTTCCACTCCCTCCCAGGTGTCCACTCTGTTACAGATCTTAGTATCATCCGCAAATAGGCAAACTTTACCTTCTAACCCTTTGGCAATGTCACTCACAAATATATTGAACAGAATCGGCCCCAGCACCGATCCTTGAGGCACTCCACTACTCACCTTTCCCTCCTCCAAGCGAATTCCATTAACCACCACCCTCTGGCGTCTGTCCGTCAACCAGTTCCTAATCCAGTTCACCACTTTGGGTCCTATCTTCAACCCATCCAGTTTATTTAAGAGCCTCCTGTGGGGAACCGTGTCAAAAGCTTTGCTGAAATCTAAGTAGATTACATCTATAGCTCGTCCCTGATTCAATTCTCCTGTCACCCAATCAAATAATTCAATGAGATTCATTTGGCACAATTTCCCTTTGGTAAAACCATGTTGTCTGGGAGCTTGCAACTTATTGTCTTCTAGGAAATTCACTATCCTTTCCTTCAACATCGCTTCCATTACTTTTCCAATAACCGAAGTGAGGCTTACCGGTCTGTAGTTTACAGCTTCTTCCCTATCACCACTTTTGTGAAGAGGGACCACATCCGTTGTTCTCCAATCCCTCGGAACCTCTCCCATCTGCAAGGATATATTAAACAAATCTTTAAGAGGACCCGCCAGAACCTATCTGAGCTCCCTCAATATCCTGGGGTGGATCCTGTCCGGTCCCATGGCTTTGTCCACCTTTAGCTTTCCAAGTTGTTCATACACACACTCTTCCGTAAGCGGTGCTCTATCCACTTCATTCTCATTTGTACTTTTTCCAGTCCATCTTGGTCCTTCTCCAGGATTTTCTTCTGTGAAAACAGAACAAAAGTATCTATTCATCATTTTCCACATAGCGGTTTACAGTATCTTTTAGTCTCACAATTCCCTTTTTAGTCATTCTCCTTTCACTAATATACCTGAAGAAATTTTTGTCACCCCTTCTTACATTTTTAGCCATCTGCCTGCCACTATCCATACTCATCCTTTGCTGTCTTTTAGGTCCCATTCCCCCTTGTTGTGTCCCGCCCCCACCAACTCCAATCCAGCACACCACACATTGTTACTCCTAACCTGCCTGTACTGTGTATCTCATTGTATCTCTGTGTTTGTGAAGTCCCTGTTTATCAGTGTGCTGGTGCGCACTCACGTAACCATCAGACCCCCTAGAGCATAGGAGACCACCTACAAAAACTGGAAATCATCTCACTCAACGAACATTCAGATTGTATGTAATGCAGAAAGGGAGATAGTCGATATCTGTGCATATTATCTAGGGTCCTACCATGACTTCTACATTCTACACCACTCAGAAAGCTACCAGTGCTTTGACAGAGGAGAACTCAATGGTGTCCGGCTCCTAGGTAAGCAGGGCTGGGATTCCCTCCCCTTCTGCCTGCTTCCCACCCCCCAGAGCTGTCTGCATTTCCCCCCACCCCCCAGCAACCCTGTGCTCCAGATCCTATCCCTCACTGCACGGTGCCTGTAGTTAGCAAACACACTCATTTCTGTAATCTTTGCTCCCTCCCTCAGAGGTGACAGAGTTACCTCCAACGCACATGACTGATGACACCAATTATGTGCCCCCAAAATGAGGCAGAGGAGTGCTCCAATGCAGCCCATCACACTCCATGCTCCATAATAGAATGCATCTTTGGAAATCTGAAAAGCAAATTCAGATGCCTCAACCACTCTGGGCAGGAGCTATTGTATATACCTGAGAAGATGTTTATGTTTATTACAATTCTTGATATACCACCACTACTATAAAAGATTGCAGCGGTGCACAACAAATTAAAAAAATAATAAAATAGAAACAGAAAAGAACCCATATTATAAAGGACAAAACAAGCATACAAGAGAAACACACAAGTCAATCAAAGAGCTAACTGCATAGAAGACCAGTGGTCAGCAACCCACAGTTAAGTGAGGGGAGGTGAAAAAACAAACACTAAAGATAAAAAATGGGATTTCAGTAGAACCTTAAAACGAGAGAAGGAAATTTCAGAATGTAAAACTAGGGGAAGGGCATTCCAAAGTTCAGGTGCAAGAAAGTAAAAAGCAGTGTGATGTGTCGATTCATAATGAGTCTGCTTTGGAGAAGAAAGAATCAAATGGTTTGAGTCAAGTGAGCGAAGAGGGTGAGAAGGGGTGTAAGGAATAATGAGAGTGGAAAGATGAGCAGGACTACCGCAGTGGATTGTCTTATGAGTTAAACAGAGAATTTTGAACTAAGATCGATTCTTGATTTGAAGCCAGTGAAGTGAAGATAAAAGAGGAGTAATAGAATCAGATCGGTGACCTTTACAGAGAAAACAAGCTGCTGCAAAAGCCTGAAGATATTCATGACCTGTTGCAAGCTCCACAATTTGGTCCAATGGCAAAGGCAGCCCCTCCTAGAGCCCTAACAGCAGCAGCCACTCAGAAGAGGAGGAGGAGCATGTCTCCCCACCTCACAAGAGAGAAGACCTTGCACCACATCAGTGTGGCATTCACACTAGACAAAATCTGATGCAAAGACATTTTCAAAATAAATGCAACATTTATTGATGTAGACAAACAATGTGATATAACTCTCTCTACCCTCACTACTACAAACATGTACCTCACAGCATGACCTTTTCATATCACACATTTTTCCCTCCCTTTCCCTCCCACATCCTTTCCCTTGTTCATCTTTCCCACCCCTTCTTCTGGTCCCATTCGATGGCCCATACCTTTGAGGTGGTGATGGAGCGTCTTCATTCTCCCCTATGGAACTCTCACTCTTGTCTGACTCTTCAAGGTACACAGTTCCCTGCTCATCCGCTGCAATGTTGGGGAAGCTCAGAGGAGATGAGGTCCTCAGCAGCTGCTCACACCACTCTCATAATACAGCAGAAACAGTAAATTGTGTGTGTGTGTGGAGGGGGGGTAGGGGGGGTTGTAACATGAGCTATTGCTAATATGAGTTATTTTACTGTTAACCCAGGTTATTAGTAACTAGGTCTCATTGTCTAAAATAGAGCCTGTGCTAAAACAGCACAAGTAATCCGGCCCTGGTACTCCTATTTTGATGTAGGAATGAACAGCCCTCGCTTCAGTCTGACCCAGGTGAGATCTGTTGATGGATCTTCCCAATCTGGCACTTGAGGTGGTGGCTATCATGCTACCATGGCTGGTGCCATTCCTAGTGCCATGTGATAATGAAGCAGAAGGTGATGCTACCTGGCTGGTGTCATTACCGGTGACATATGGTGAGGAAATGCAGAAAAAACACAGATGTGGAAAGAAAACCAGAATCCCATCGGGAGGCACACAGAAGAAAACAGGAGTGGAAAACAGATCAGGCACTTAGGAAACAGACCACGGAACACCCAATATGAAGTTAGAGCTTTTATCGATGACTCTTATTGATGATTCAACACGGTACCATGTTTTGGCACAAACGTGCCTGCCTCAGGATTTTTTTATTGATATAAATGACAGTCAGAATATAGTCTGTCCTTGGCCTTTTAGCTGTCAACTGGCATTTGCCAGTAGCACAAGTTCTAGAGACTCTTACTATATCAACAGTCTTTTTTAAAGACCTCTTTTAGTAATTCAGTTTTTGAAGACAGGCTTATGTTTGATTTTTACCACCAAGGACTGCTAAGTGGTGAGGAAGTCATAGGCTATGTTGACAGACTAGAAATTAGGACATCAGTGTAGTTCTGCAGGTCTCTACGTAGCCCCAACAACTGCTGCCAAATGTTCCCTAATATCTGCCACGTCTCCAGCTGCTCTTTCAGCCTCCTATCCTGCAGCTGCAGACCCTGATGCATTAACTTCACCTTTTCCTGGTGCGGTTCACCAAAGGTTGGTTTCGAAGCAGTAGCTTGCCTTTTAAATCCACTATCTGGTGTCTATATCAGAAAGCTCCTCTGAAAGACACCTGTGGCACTCCATTCTCCTCCTCAGGCACAATATTTGTATCCCCAAAATCTGCTGGGGTGGAATGGGTTCAACAGTGATCTCCTCCTGTTCTTCCTCCACAGTTGTCTCCTGCCCTGTGTCCTATGTCCAGTTCTGCAGAAGCTATAGTGCCCCCTCCTGTCTCCTCAGCTGCCACCAGCTGTTGTTCCTTCTGGACAGAAGGTTGTGCCTCTGGCTGGGTATTGGGACACTTGTCTCTATTTGAGTTGGACTCACTGCCTGCAGGTCAGTGGAAAAGCATATCTCAAATGCATTTGCTTAGATGTCACCATTTCATACCCTTCTTTGTGCACATTATCATTGTGAAGTGGTGAGGACTGGAACTATCTATGTATACCCTATTTATATAACAGAAAAACAAGTGAAACAACGAACAGCTTGATAACAAAAGTAACCTTATATATATATGCAGAAAAATGTAATCTAAAAGATAATCCCTCAGACAGACATTGGCCAGCGTTTCACTCCAGCTCAAATGAGCAATGCTGCAAAATGACAGCGCACATGTGGGGAAGGGGTTTGGTTCAATGGTGCACCAGGGAAAATTTAAAAAGATTTGGATGTTGTGGGGGATCGAGAGGCAGGCGTGTCATGGATGGGTCAGGAGGCGAGTTTTGTGTGTGTGGGGGGGGGGGAGGGGGGTTGGCAAGCAAGCAAGCTGTCAGGAGGTGCAGGGGATCTTGATGGGGGTTGGAGGGGTCAGGATACGGTGCATCTGAGCCGTAAAATGTATTTTAAAGCAGTGTCAAATGCATTTGACAACTCGGACTCAAAAACAGTGAGCGATGTTCAAAGAGGGATCTGTGCAGCTCATTTGCATACAATCCCCTTTGTGCATCACTCGCTGTTTACAAATCACAAAATTTTACTGAGGCAGCCATATTTTACAGCCGCCTTTGTGCACTGGGTCCTTAGAGAACAGTAGCACTTTTTTTTTTTTGAGATTCTGATTATCCTTTAACTATTGAGAGATCAATGAGAAGTTGGAGTTGAGTACAGAACGTTCTTGTGTGTCACAAGAGCCCAAAGTCACCAAACTTTGTATGTCATCTGCATAAATGAAGGGTGTTGTCCAAAGTCTATATTAAGGAAGTCAATTGAACCATAAAGATATTAAATAGGATGGGTCCTAACACTGAGAAGCCAGCTGCAAAAGAAAACATATTGACAAACAAAACCTAGAGAGCTCATAATACAGCAGAAACAGTAAATTGTGTGTGTGTGGAGGGGGGAGGTATGGGGGTATTAACATGAGCTATTGCTAATCTGAGTTATTTTACTGTTAACCCAGGTTATTAGTAACTAGGTCTCATTGTCTAAAATAGAGCCTGTGCTAAAACAGCACAAGTTAGTGGTAAAAATAACTCTTCCTGGTTGTAGCTCAGATTGATAACTCTTCCCTAAGACATTTGTGTAAAAGCTTGTTTGAATAATCAAGTCTTCACCCCAGCTTTAAATTTTGTATATGAACGCTCCAATTTAAGTGTATTGTCTCTGTGTTAACTCTATAGAATGACACCGTGCAGAGCCCCAAAGTTACTGCAGTGGCTATGTAGTTTCCATGCTTTAATTTTTCAACTCCATCAGAATTCTATTGCTTTTTTGGATATAAATATCATTAAAAATATGGACAGGTTTGATACAACAATTTTTAAGAAACCGATTGACAAAAACCAGTTTTTGCACTTTGACAGTTTCCATAGTAGAAGTCTCAAGGAGAATCTTCCACGATCACAGTTCCTACGGCTCCGGAGACTGTGTAGCCAAATAAATGATTTTGAAGAACAATCCAAACCTCTACAGAAAAAATTCCAGGATCGAGGTTATCCTTCAAAATGTATTACTAAAGGCTTTCAACAGGCTAGAACATCTGACAGAGAAAAATTACTCAAACCACGAGATGATAGAAAAACACCAGATATTGTTTGCAGCCTACAGTTCTCAAACTATTCAAGAGACATTCAGAAAATTATATATAACAACTGGCATATCCTTGAAGAACACAGTTGCTTTCAAGATAAAAAAGTCACAATCGCACACACTAGAGGAAGGAATTTAAAAGAAATTATTGCCCCATCATCACTGCCTCAAACTAACAATGATCAACGATTAGAACTGGATCATTTTGCTATTGGCCATCATCCATGCAAGAGTTGTTCGGTATGTCAGTTGTCAATGGATATTGTATCCTTTGAACATCCGCAGACTGGCAAAATTTATAAACTGCTGAACCACACTAACTGCAATACCACACATGTCGTATATGTTATTATGTGCCCTTGCTCATTACTTTACGTGGGTAAAACAAAGAGAAAAATCAAGACGCGCATAATTGAGCATAGGAGTAATATCAATCGGGGTAATCTTACTGCCCCACTTGTGCAACATTATATGGAACAATCGCATTCCCCGTCTGATCTCCGTTTTTTTGTCTATCAAGTGGTTAAAAAGCCGTGGCGTGGTGGTGACCTTGATCTGCTTTTGTTACAACGAGAACAAAGAACTATTTTTGAATTCAATACAGTAACTCCTGCAGGACTTAATCTAGAGATAGACTTGTCTGTTTTTCAATGAATATTTAAACTATGTTGTTTTCTTTCTTTTCAAACATTGGAAGGATGTTCTTTGCAGTTCACTTTAAGGAACATTTATATATGTGACTAATGGATGTATGATATGCTTGGTTTAAAGCATATTTTTGATCGTTTGATGTCATGTATTTATGAACAAATGATTCACACATGTACTTATTTAAGTTTAACATTTGATTGCATGGGTATATTCAACATAACATTATGATAAAACTACAGATTTGTAATGCCACTCACGTTTCATTCTAGTTTTTAAGGTTTCAAAAAATGTTTTTCATTAATTTTTTAATTAATTTTAATTCATTTTTTAATAATCATTTTATATAGTAAATACATTAGAATATATTGGTACATTTAATGATAAAACCATATGTTTGTAATATTATTTAAGTTTATATTTAGAATTTAATAATTAATTATAAATGTAATTTATAGACTCACAAGGTAGATAATAATGGCACAATATAAACATACAATTATAAGAATGAAGTGCTGTTTAAACTCAATTTTAGCATTTACAAGCTTTTTTAATGACATAATAAAATAGTATATGAACAGTTAAATTTAAAATATAATTAATAGACTTAGTAAATTAAAATTGGGGTATGGTAAGTTCATATTTGTTCAGAAAATCTTTTTAAATTTGGTCATTTAATATTTGATAAATATTCATTTTAAGAGTAGATAACAAATTGGAATATGAAGAGTTAATTGAAGATACAATTTATAGATTTGCTAAATAGATTAAAATTGCAATATAGTTAGTTAATTGTTTTGATAATTACTCAATATCCTGTTATTTTATATATATTTTAAACAAATGGCCATTTTAATAATGTAGGCTTTAGGACCCAGTAAATGATTCCTGCATATCTGGCAGGCTTTTAGACCCAGTAACCACCTAAATTCATTTGATAGGATAAAGGTTAATGCTTTGTGAAGATTAGGTGTTTTCACTTAAGTTAATCAAAAAATGTCTCCACCCTGTGTGACGTGGTATTAAAAGCAGAGCCTTTTGAGAGCACAGCTTTTCATCCATTTTGATACAGAAAGTGAAAGTGCCTTGGTGCTTTGTAGCTTTTACTACATGAGACGTGGGGGTAAGTTTTTTGTCATGACAATAAATTGTAGGAAGTTTCTAAGTTAGGCACTATAGTATTTGCTGCCTCATGATTTAACAACTTTTATCAATTGCACAATCTTTTTGGTAATGTCTGTGGCATTATGGTTTGTTATACTCATTGAAACCCTTCTGTTTGGCAATATAGTTTGAGGTATACAGATTTTTTTCTTTTGACACTTGAGTTAAAATGAAAGTCAGTATTTTATTGTTTATGAAAATCATCTTTGCTATGTTTTAAAAGATATATTGAAGACATTTTATTAAATGAATGCTGATGTGAGAAACATATACATGTGAATTAAAGCCCTGTTAATCCTTTGCCACTATTCAAGATGCCATTTGTATAATTAATTGTGACTGGTAGATAACAAAATAAATGCAAATTTTTAAGGTATTTTGTCATTAGCTAAAATACCATTATAGCAGTTACAAATAAAGTTTACATAATTAATTGCAATTGGCAGATAACCAAATAAATATACCCAGAGCTTCAAAAGATAATAGAAGCCCTGTTTATGCTATAATATATAGATATACATATACACAGATACATATGTATATATATGCATATATATATGTATATATATATACACATATAGTGACAAAATGCTGTTTTTTTCAAAATTAAGATCAAGTAATGCCACTAGATATTATATTTTGGCTTTTATATTTGAAGATGTATATATCTATTTATTCTGTGCTGATTTGAATGTTTTTGAAGGCTCATGATATTATCAGTGTAATGTTTGAAATTTGTTGTATATTTTAAAATGTTTTAAAAAATTATTTTTAAATTCAGTTATAGCCAGTATTATATAATATGGCCTTTCTATAAAATATATTATTAATAATTAAAATAAGCATTTTAAACATATATTAATATATGAAAAATTTTTTGTCCAAAAGTAAGGAATATTGTAGATGAAAATATTCGAGTTATTCCCCAAGTTTTCCACGTCATCACTGTGGTGAGTTACCATTACCATTTTTGTTTTGATTAATTATCCATTTATTTTCAAATTACTATATAATAATATATGAGAATGTTAAATTATTAAATGCAATGTTAAAATATTAAATGCTTTAGGTGTTTATATAGGCTTATTTATGTATGCTTGATGAGTCTAAATATTATTTTTAATTCTTGGTTTTATTCATTATATGTTAACAATTTTTAAAAATATATTATTTCTATGTTTTGTATTTTATGTAGACCCCTGACGCAGGTGCTAGTCACCGAAACACGGCCCGTGTCGGGTCAAGGCTCATTCATTAAAGAACTTTGTTCCATTTTAAAGGCCCGTGGTGCTGTTTTTTTGTTTGGACTTTAGTTTGTACTTTGTTCCCTCTCTTTTGTTATACTCAAAAATGTTAACACCATTTAGTAAGAGGGACTCTAGATACATTAAGACAAGAGGACTTAGAGCATTTATAGAATATAGGTAACGCGACATTTTAAAATAGACACATGAGAAAACAAGTGTGATAGTCTGTACTAAGTCTTGTTTCTCAATCTGTTGGTAAAAGTAAGACATATTTTTTTTGCCAATAACCTTTGTCAAATCATCAGTAGAGAAAATAAAGAGTTTTCTGAGCCCTATAGACTCAGCTTGCAGTAAGTTAGACTTGAGTTGGTATAAAACAGTATTTTTGAGGACTAGCAAATTATTGGGCTGCATTTGATGTTTTTTGAAAATGATGTGTTCATAACTACAATCAGTACCTTTTGAAGCTTGATATGTCTGACAATGTCTCAGATTTTTAGTACAAGAGGCAAATTGACAGAACGTAGTTAGAGTGATCTTGCAGCCTGGAATCAGCACATTCCTCAAGAACATAATGCCAGGGTTGCATGTAGCTATCTATCCTCATTGCCTGCCACTTTAGATAATGTCAGTTTTCTCTACATAATCCTTCTTGTGCCTACTCCCAGCCCTTGTCACTACTGACACTAAAGGGAAATCACTGTCTTCATACGACAATAGCTTGGAGAGAGGAAGAAGGGCAAGAAAACTGACAAGGACCTAATAACACGACTACATTATAGTTAACTGTCATTTTAAAGAACATTTCTAACATGAAAAATAAATGAACCTACCATAAAGAAATGGGGCACAATGCAGAATATTTTACTCTCACAGTATATATGTGACCTCTGGAGGGAAGGGATTTTCTAAGCCTTTTTTACTTGTTATTTTATTTTACTTAGTCACAGACAAGACAGTTCTTAACTTGAAACGAATTTGTTTAACAGAAGAAAGTTTTCAGACATACCAGTCCATGAATTTCCTAGTCTGGGAATGTACTCACAGTGTTTATTTTGTCTAGGAATCATTTTGTTATCTGATGTTTCATTGCTTGCTATTTACAGGATCAAATATCACTGACATTTATTGTAAACTTCCTATCCACTGAACACTAGAACACAAAAAAAAAACTACAAAGCAAAAGGGCAATATTGTCTTGCATCTGCCTAATTCTTATTTTTAAGCACATATTCAGGCAGTAGTGTGTATCATATTGATCCACTAACCTATAGTGAAAATGGTGACCTAACAGCAAACTGTAATATCATGCACTGAAGTCTGAAGCATACTCATTCACCAGGCAGGAGCTTGTTAAATCCTGAGGGGAATAAACAGAGAAAATACTTAAAATAGACTCTAAATGCAATGCTATCAACTATTGTCCTTGGAAAAAAAAACAGCTGTTGAAAACTACTATTAGAACCACATATGTAGCAACTGTAAAAGAAAGCTTTTATTTATTTAATTTATAATTCTCTTTAGAGGAGGTTACTTAATATGAATTAAACAGTCCCAATCTGATCCTGTTAAGCAAGCCCTCTAGATTCTGAAAATGTTCTTCATCATAACAAAAATAACAATTCATTTCAGAAAAGTTCTTTTTTGGTGGTAGGAGGAGAGGAGTTTTTTTTTTAATACAGTAATAGTAATTTTGGTGCAAACCAATATTTAATCTGGCATAGTAAAGCTAGTAGTCTGACTGTTTTAACATCAGCATTGCACTGGAATGTGCCACCATGGTACAAGAAATTATGTTTAGATCATGTTTATCATTCGTATGTCCATACTAAAGCAGTTCATGACCTGCAAATTACATTTTCCTACATTAATAATCCAAAGTGACAAGTCCTCTGGGCCCATGACACCCTTTCCCCCACCTCTTCCACCACCACTACTGCCAAACTTCCTGAATAGCACTGAGCCATTGGGCCCACAGTACTTCAACCTTGAACCCACTGATCATTATCAGATCACTGCACCTACACATCACCTATGACAAGAACACTTTCAGTTTATTAATCCTCCTTAATGACCACTGAGTCTGTGACTCTCTCTGTCCAAACCTCTACCATGACAATTAGTCCTTTGGGCATATGACCCCTACCATGACAGTGCTACTGGCTTCATGATGCCTTCCACCCTTGTACCTTTCTTAATGATGATGAGGCCTCGAACAAGGCCCCAAGACACAACCTCAAACACAGTACCCTTTTATCACTCTAAATTTACTCCAGTTTTTGACCTAGATCCCAGTGGCCTGGAACCCTTGACGCCTCCCAACTAGAATTTGGGAAGTAGGGTTCCTGTTTCATTTTTGTTATTGACACCAATGATGTCATGAGATGAACTGCCACTTTTCTGCTGCTGATGACTTCCTGAGGCTCATAAGATGTTATGTGGGGTAGGGAGAGTCCAATTGTGAGGAGGTTTGAAGAATTATATGACTTTCCATGATGGAGGCAAGTATGAGTTTGAAGAGTTTATGATGTCACAAGTGAATGGCTGCATCTAAGGTGAAAGGATGTGAATGGGTCCAGGGGATACACAGCCAGTTTCAGGGAGGCTGATGTATCCATCACAGTAATATTGTATATGAAGGCAGAAAAAGACCATCCAGTTTTCTCAGTTATTTTTTTCCAGTTTCTAAGAGTACAGCCTGCCAGCCACCTGCAGGATTTTGCCTCAGACAGCACATCTTTTTGTCCTCCTCCTTTGTACAACAAAATCTTTGAATGAAAAGCAATCAAAATCTGCACATATTTCCCTCTATCAACTAACTTCCCCATGCCTAATCATAACCATTGTTCCCTCTAAGCTGAGCAGGAGTCCTCCAACTGCACTGCTTCCAGTAGGGGGTGGTGCTTCAATATTATGTTTTCAGCTTCTAGGAGCAAGAGGGCAGGCAGGTTCCCTAGAGTCCTGCAGATCTTGCCTGTCCCTCATTATTGAAAATGTGATAATGAAACAGCACCCCTTGCAGACAGGACTGTAGGTTAAGGACTCCCGCTGAGTTTAGAGGGAACAGTGATCATAATGCAAGAGGAATGTGGTTTATATTGATGTTATTTTTTATTTTTCATTTACATTTGCTTTATAGCTTTCCATCTTTGTTAGTTATTGTCTTCAATGAGCTGTTTATGGCCAACTTAGATTTGGCCTCACACTCTCAAGATTTAGGGGCCTAGCTATCAACATGGGCTACCATTAAGTTGTGTTATTTTATCACTATGAAGAAAAATGACCAATTTAGACTACTGTTAGGATGTATTATTTAACTGCTATTGGAATCACCCCTCTGTGTTCTGTTGGAAGGTGCGTATAACCCAGAACCCTGATGTTTGTAGTCGTGCCAGGTAAGGGTTTAGCACCACAGAACACAGAGAGTGATACAGGTTCACTAACCTCACTGTTCGCTCTCAAAGGGTGAACAGGGAAAAGAAACTAAGTTGGATTCTGTTTGTGTTAGAAAGACACAAATTTGATTCAGATGTTACAATCAAATTAACATTTATTCTAACAGATGAAAACTTAATCAATAATTTCCTTTAACAGTAAATGATTTCCCGTTTGTCTTCTTCTAATACAGATGCTGCTCTGGAGCTCAACTAAAGAAACATCTCGGATAAGTATTTTTTCCCCTCCCCAAAACCCTAAACATCAAATGTATTCTTATCTAATTTTAAATTTCAACTTATAACCACAAGAAAATGATACTTTGTGTGCACTTTTTTGTGTTTTGCAGGAACCCCTGAATAGCGATCACCACAGGTAAGTATTAGTCTTTATGTTAGTGCAATATAGTCACCACTCAGCCGCTGATTTCATTTGAGATCTGTCTTGTGTTGGGGCCCAAAATGTTTCCAGAATCTCTCGTGTCACTGTCGCCGCTGTACCCTACACCTCACACTTAAACAACTCAAAAGAAAGGAAAACCCTATCTTCCTATTAATGTTCCCCCCCATTAATGTCATTAATTAGAATGGATTTTTAAACTCTGGGCAACAACTAACTAGCAAAACTAAAATAACTATACCCTCGCTAATACCCCCTAGTCTTACTTATATAATCCCTAAACTAATGAGCACTACCATATATACACTACTACTTTCATCAAATTCACCATTAACACCCACCTATACCCAAGCATATAAGATTTCATACAAATAACACAAAATCCTTACAAATCACCTTTCTTCAGCATCCAACCTTCATACAATACTCCCTCTGCCACCAAACTCACAACTCAGCCACCTTCAACCTCCACAAAACCACTCCAAATCCACCACCTCAGCCACACCACCAAAAACACTTCCTCTCACCTCCACAGTCACCAGCGCTCTGCCAACTGCCTCACTGACCGTTACCTAGGAGACGGACTCCTGGCTTGGGGTTCCAAACCCAGCCAGCCAATCCTGAGTCCTGCTCAACATTCCGAACCTTCCTGCTGACAAGCGGAATGTTGAGCAGCACTGCTGAATCTCCATTTTAATTGGAAAATTCCCATAGAAATCAATGGGAAATTCCTCAATTAACCGAAAACACCTCTAAACTTACATTAAATTACCCCAAATTTCCCATGCCAATTAAACTTCCCATCCCCTCTTAAACTGTGTTTAAAATTTAAAAATCCCAACATTTAACCCCCGCCTCACAACAACCTTCCAAAAATCCCCGTAAAAATTCCCCAAAAAATTTAAAACCACTCTCAAAAATTCCAATACCACCCTCCGGACACACTACATCGAATTAAAAAAATTAACTCTTTCCTAACCCCTTAAAACCAGACCCCCCTCAAAAGACCCCCTAAAAATATAAAAAATTAAAAACTAAACCATCAGAAAAATAAAGAAAAATCCCCCAAACCCAAAACAGCAAACAAAATTTAAATCCGACCAATCCCTGATGTTTAAAAAATAAAAAACCCGATTTCCACAATTTAAAAATTAACCAATTAAAATCTTGGGTCAAAAACCCCTTACCTGCTTTTCTGATTTTCTCCTCACTCGACCACTCCCACTGGATCTGGTCCCGGACGTCCGAAAACGGAAGCAAAAAAAAAAAAAAAAAAACACCCAAAGCCCGGCCCAAAATTAAGGCCCCAGCTTCGGCCTTCGCGGAAAAATGCGCGCTGCCTATTCGTGCATGAGGCACGCCACCTCATGCACGTGCCCTCTCACTCCGCTTCACAGGCCATCTTCTACGTTGGGATGCAGGCCTTCCCCCGCATTGCTGCCTTCTGCAGCGCTCCTCTTCAGCCCCGAACGTCCCAAGAGCAAGTAAAACCCTGGCGCTGCCTCTGAACGCGTCTCCTTCACTGCGCTCTCCTCTCTCTGGCCAGGAAGGCCCCGCTCACCACACCCGACCCGGGGACGTGCCCGATCGTCCCAGGGAGTCTAAAAATGACGGCGCTACTCCCCCAAGTAATTATTTATATTTTTTTCCTTTATTCTCTTAACCCCCTGTTACACTATCCCTAGCTATTAGTAACTAGGGGACATAGTTATCAGTACGGGCTACTGTTAAGATGAGTTGTTTTACCAGTAATTTGTGCTATTTTAGCACAAGTCCCATTTTATGCAATGAGACCTAGCTAATAATAACATAGTAAATGACAACAGGTAAAGACCTGAATGGACCATCCAGTCTTCCCAACAGTCACACTCATTATGAAGTCATGATTAAACTAATAATGAATGTGATATAAAATACTTGCCAATTGGCCTTTTTGGCATTTCTGGAACATAGACCATAGAAGTCTGCCCAGCCCTGTCCTTAGGTTCCAACTACTGAAGTTGCTGTCGAAGCCCACTCAAATCTTATAATTTGTGGGAAACCTGTGGTTAACAGTAAAATAACACATCTTGATGATAGCCTACACTGGGGCTCATTTTCAAAAGAGAAAAACATCTAAAAAGTGGAATAAATCAGCATTTGGATGTTTTTCTCACAAAAGCATCCAAATTGGTATTTTCAAAACCAATTTTTTAGATGTTTTTCTATGAAGTCGATTAGAAGTGTGTTCAAATCACAAGGGAATGTATCAGAGGCGTGTTGAGGGTGGGGTCTAAGATGTTCCTAACACTTTGACGTTTTTCTGCTACAATGGAACTAAATGAAAGCATCCAGGACTATTTTGGTCTATACCTGTTTTATTAACAAATAAGTCACAAAAAAGTGCCCTAAATAACCAGATGACCACTGCAGATATGAAGGAATGACACCTTCTTACTCATTCAGTGGTCACTGACCCCCTTCCACCCTGCAAAGTTGTAATGAAACAGTACATACCAGGCTCTATCACGGCTTCAGATGTTATGGCCAGTCCTATTAGAGCAGCAAGCAGGTTCCTGGAATAGCCTAGTGGTCGATGCAATGGACTGTAGAGAAGGTGACCCAAGCCCATAACACGCTCTAACTATTACAAAGTAGAAAGTGTCAGGCCCCCCCCCCCCCCAAAAAAAAAAACCAAAACCTAGTGTGCCCGCACATAAGTGAAACCTGCAGCCATGCGGGCTATTGTAATGGTGTATAGTTGATTACAGTAGGTTTTTCACAGGTTTTGAAGGACTCGCCATACAATATAAGGGGGTAATGGTGAGATGTGTACCTAGGACCTTTTATGTGAAGTCCATGCAGTGCCCCATAGGGTGCCCCACTGCTCTGCTAGGATGCCCATGTGGCCAGTATACTAGGAAATATGGCTCCTCCTACTTCCCAATGTCTTGATTTTCTGTATTTTTCACTTGGATTTTTCTTTTAATGGAGCAAAAAGATAAATGTTTTGAGCACAAAACATCTAGAAAATAGCTATTTTCAGAAAAAAATGATATATATTTTTCTGTTTTGAAAATGGCTATATTCCCCACTTGGATTTTGGATGTTTTGAGCAAAATGTCTAAAGCTGGACTTCGATGTCATATTGAAAATGGCCCTCATTGTCAATTTGCTCTCTAAAATGTGTTATTTTTTTACATAGAAGGGAAGTTATCAATGTGGGCTACTGTTAAAATGGATAATATTACTTTTAACCTGGCTTGTTAGTAACTAGGCCTCATTATATAAAATGGGACCTGTGTTACAATAGTATAAGCTAGTGGTAAAATAACTCATATCAACTGTAACCCATGTTACACTTTTCCCCCTAACTTGTGCTATTTTTATACCCCAAGTGCAGCACTCATTAAATTTTAACTAGCAAACATTTGGCCATTCTTCTAATTTTTGGAAATCTGTACTCATGTTGTCCACTCCCTCTGGGGTGACTTCACTGTTCCATATCTTGGTGTCCTCAGCAAAAAGGCAAACATTTCCTACTAACTCTTCAGCAATGTCACTCACAAATATATTGAATAGAATTGGTCCATTTACCACCACTCTCTTTTGTCTGTCAGTCAAACTATTTCTAATCCAGTTCACTACTTTGGGTCTTGACTTCAGGTCATTCAGTTTTATTTAATTCAAGTAGAGTACATCTAATGTGTTCATGATCCATTTCTTTGGTTACCCAGTCAAAACATTCAATCAGATCGGTTTAGAATGATTTTCCTTTGGTAAATCATATTATCTCAGAGCCTGCAACCCATTTGATTTTAGGAAGTTAACTATCCTTTCTTTCAGCATCACCTCCGTTGCTTTTCCAAGTACCAAAATGAAGCTTACTGGCATGTAGTTTCCTACTTCCTCTCTGTTACAATTTCTGTGAAGAGGGACCATATCTGCACGTCTCCACCCCTGTGGAACCTCTCCTATCTCCAAGGATTTATTAAACAAATCTTTAAGAGCCAGCAGAACCTCTCTGAGCTCCCTTAGTATCCTGGGATGTATCTTATCCAGCCCCAAGGCTTGTCCACTTTCAGTTTTTCAAGACATTAATAAACAGTTTCTTCTGTGAACAGTGCAGTATCTATGCCATTCTCACACATATCTTTGGCAGCCAGCTATGGCCCTTCTCCAGGATTTTCATCTATGAATACCGAACAGTAGGTATGTTTGCTTTTTCTTCATCACTCTCCACAGGGCAACTATAGGCATCCTTCAGCATAAAAATTCAGTTTCTAACCTTCCTCCTTTCCTCTAATATACAGTACCTGAAAAAAGTTTTGTTACCTCTTTTTACATCTCTAGCCATTTTTCTTCCACCTGAGCTTTTGCCAGCCTTATTTCTCTCTTTGTTTCTTTGAATTTTATCCAGTGTTCTTTTTTGTGTACTTATTATTGCATTCTTCTTTATTTCTTGAATTCAACTTATTGTTCAGCTATTTGTTCAAAGAACCTTATTGGTTTCCTTTTCATTTTGCTTTTGCTTACTTTTTTTTTTTTCCATATAGAGCTCTGTTGTCATTTTTATAGCCCTTTTCAGCTTACACCACTTATAGTCTCCCATCCCTTCAGCTCTTTTTTTCAGGTACTCCCCCTTTTTACTAAACTCAGGTCTTTGCATTTTTTTAATGTTTGTACTTCACTTTAGCTCTTATATTAAACAAAACCATGAGATGTTTGACACACTTTCTCCATTTGTGAGCACTAGGTCCAGCATCAATCCGTCCCTTGTGGATTCCATCACCATTTTCCTGAGCATAGCACTTTAACAAGCATTCACAATATTTCTACTTATTCCTATTTCTGATTCTGCAGACAGGACTTTCCAGTCTGCACCCAGCAGGTTGAAATCTCTTCACTTCCCCATTTCATTCCCAGCTTTGGATATCTTCAATCAGATCTTTGTTGAGCTTCTCTGATTCAGCTGGAGGTCCGTAGACAACACCCATGAGGATGAAGGTTCCATCCTCTCTTTCCAGGATGATTCTTATTGCTTCCTTTTTTCACCCCCCCCCCCCCCCATCACCACCACCACCACCACCACCACCACATTACAGTCATTTTAATACTGTTTTTCAAGGCTACTCTGCCAGCTTTTGACCATCTCTATTCTTCATTACACTAATATCTGTATCACTAGAGTTGGTCACCACTAAATATTTATTTTCAGTGCCTCTGTTTCTGCACATAGCAGAACTGCATACATAGATAATCTAAATATCATGGCTGGCATTTGAAGTAACACTATCCATGACATTTGAATACTGATCCATATGAGAATATTTACACAAGGCATCTATATTGTAAAAATAGACATTTTGTTCCATGCATGCAAAACTGTGACTATATTTTAAAATGGGATCTGTTAACAAGCTGGTCAAAAACAATACCAATACAAAGAAAATATAGTAGCCCTTTGTTTTAGGAACAAAAATATTTGAGGTTTTTAAAAATTGCTTATGATGTGTAGATACTGGGGATGTATAAAAGGGAAGTTTTAGCAAAGTATTGTGGCTATTATGTGAGAAAAGATTTCTTTTGGACCTGTATTCATTGTGAGGGCACTGAAAACATGGCATCAGGATGAGTGACTTACAGCAATCTTTTCAAAATAGTGTTTGCATCTGCCAGCAGTAAACCAGACAGCAGGAGCCCCTCAACACTGCCAGGAAACAAAGTGCCCTCTAATTGCTTATGTTGCTGGCACATCTTTCAATAATGTCATGATCATGTAGAACACGGCTCAGATCCCCAAGGGATGCTGGTTGCACTCATATCCACTTTCAGACTTGACAGCGAGGCATAGAAAAATCAGAGGGAAGATGAAAAATATGCAACAAATAAAAGGGAAAACTGAGCAAGTAATTCCTATTCTTATTTATTTTATTTATTTTGACATTTATACCCCACATTAGCTTGAAATAGACTCAAGTTCAATGTGGCTTACAAACAATCAAGTGAAAAAAACATAAGAATGTACCGAATATAACATACATTACGATAAGTTAAAGAAGCAAATTAATACATGTGCAGTAAGTAATCAGGGATTTAGACTATCTCAAGGACAAACAAATAATTAAGGGTGGATAGATGAGAGCATAATTAGGCAGGATTAGATGGGAAACGAGATTTTAAAAAGAGTGTGGGTAAAATTCAAATAGAGTTCTTTCTATTCAGAAAGGCTAGGTTAAAGATATGTGTTTTTAGAAGACATCTAAAAGTTAGGTAATCATCTGTAAACTTGATTGATTTAGGAAGATAATTCCAAATTTTGGTGCCTTGATAGGAGAAATTAGCAGAGTGAATTGTTTTATATATCACATTCTTACAGATAGGGAAATGTAAGACAAGATATTCTCTAGATGATGAAACAGCATTATGAGGGGGTAATTCAATAAGATTATTCATATATGATGAGGCTTGACCAAACAGAATTTGGTGAATGAAAACACATAATTTGAAAGATATTCTATCTCTTAATGGTAACCAATGTAGTTCATATAAAAGAGGAGTGTCTTTGCTGAAGCAAAGAGATTTACATATAAGACGAGCAGCAGAATTTTGAGCTGTTTGTAATTTAAGACCAGGGAGTAAAATTGAGCTGCAGATGCATATATTGGATTGTATTAAAATGATAGAAGCCCTTCAAATATATAAACCCCATGAAGCACTGGAAGCAGTGTTCATAGCTTGTGGTAGGGATAAGGGGGAAGGGAGTATTATAGTTATTACATAATGGTAATTACTAACGGCTAGATTAAAGGCCCATGGTTTTATAGGTTTTGAATGAGTCCTAGGTCAGCCGCCATCTGAGAACTATTGATGTATTGATTACACTTAAGGAAGTTGGGAGATAGAAATAACATGGGAAGAAAAAATATCCCTAAGTCTAGGTAGGTGCCCGCCTGATCAACAGTGATCATCAAACTGCATGGGTTGAAATAAAAACCAAGGCAAAATCTAGAAACAACAAGATCAAAGTCCTGGAAAGAGGGACAACAACAGCACAAATAAGAAGACATACCAAAGGAATGCAGTCAGGTGGGATAGAGACAATGATTATTGGAACCCTACATAGTCCATGCTTCAGCATATTGCCTGAATCAGGGGTCAATACTGTTGTCTCACTTTCAACATGTCTCTTTTCAGTCCACTAATAGTAATGAATATCCAAGCTCAATGGAAATAAAACAAAACTCACTAGACCAACAGTGATCATCAAACTGCATGGGATGAAATAAAAGCTAAGATGAAGTCTAGACACAACAACCTGGAAGAGATACAGGAACTGGAAGAACAATAGGCAAAATAATGGTAATGAATCTCTATATAAGAAATTCAAAGCAAATAAAAGCAAGAGGACGAGGAAACCAATATGGCTCTGCAAAGACATGGCTGAAAAAATAAAAGCAAAAAGAAATTCTAAAAGTACAAAATCTCAAACAGAAAAATACAGAGAAGAATATCTGACAAAGCTGAAAGAGACAAAGAAAGAATTAGGAGGTCCTTTTACGAAGCTGCAGCAAAAGGGACCTGCACTGGCTTCAGCATGTGTTTTTGATTGCGCCAAGGCCCCCTTTTATCGCAGAGGGTAAAAGGCAGGTTTTTAGAAAAGAAATGGATGTGCAGCAAATGAAGCATTTGCTGCACATCCTTTTTGGGTGGAAGCACTTACCACCACCCATTGAGGTGGCGATAAGGGCTCCCACGCTACCCTGGTGGTAACTGATTACCACCATATTTTTGTAGCACTGGAAATGGTATGTGCAGGGGGTGTAAATTACCACCAGGCTGCTGTGGTAACCCGGCGGTACTTCCCTTTTAGCAAGCGGGTACGCCCACGTTGGGCTTACCGCTGCTTTGTAAAAGGGCCTCTCAGAGCACAAAACTGCAAAATAAAAGATTGCTGAAGACGTAAAACAGTGACAAGACTTTTTTGAGGTATGTGAGAGAATGGAGGAAGACCAGACATAGAACTGATTGCTGAAAGGTACTAAGAATGAATGTATTGGAGAGAGATGAAAAAAAACAAACAAACCTAAAATACATAGGAGAATGAAGTAAAAGTCACACTGTTCATGGAAAAAGGTATATATATGGAACTTGTAAAAAATGGAAGTGAACAAAATTATGGGGCTTGATGAAATAAATCTGAGGATAATAAGGTGCTCTAGAAAAAAAATCTAAAAAGGGCATAAATTAGCATTTGGATATTTTTCTAAAAAAAAATCCAAATCGGTGTTTTTGAAACCCATTTTCCAGCTTTTTCTTTTATTTTTCATACATAAAAGAATTTTACAAGGAGACCCACTTGATTTAGAAAGTGTTATAATCCCACATCAAATAAAAAAGATAATTAGTATATAAACACTCAAGTTCACTTTAAGAGGAGAGATCCATCATAAGGAGGATTATATAAAGAGGAGAAATTAAAATATAAGGAAAGCTATAGCAACTAGAAAACTTAACACAAGGTAATTCTATATAGCTACTTCACTTCTTTTAGATGTAACAAACGTTGTTAATTGTAATGGGTCCATGAAAACATATTTGCATGATTTATAACAAATTATACATTTACAAGGAAATTTTAGGTAAAAGGTTGCGCCTAGTCGCAATACCTCTGGTTTTAATAATAATTGTCTACGTTTTTTCCAGCTGTTTTTTTATGCAGCTCATCAACAGTGCATCCAAATCTCAAAGGGGAATGTCAGGGCGTGTTAATGGCAGGATTTGGGCATTCCTAAGACCTGGATGTTTTTCAACTACAATGAACAAAAACGTCCAGGACAAAAACTAAGATGTTTTGAGCTAGACCTAATTTAATAATGAATAAACCCTAAAAAAATGCCCTAAATGACCAGATGACCACTGAAGGAATGAAAGAATGACCCCCTGAACCCCCCAGTGGTCACTGACACACTCCCACCCACCCCCAAAATGTAAAAGAAACAGAACATGCCAGTCTCTATGGCAGCCTCAGATGCTATAGCTAGTCCTATTAGAGCAACAAGCAGGTCCCTGGAGTAGCCTAGTGGTTGTTGCAGTGCACTATGGAGAATGAGACCCATGCCCATAGTCCCCTCTGTTACACTTGTGGTGGAAATTGTGAGCTCTTCAAAACCCACCAACAACCTACTATACCCACATATAGGTGACACCTGAGGCCATAAGAGCTATTATAGTGGTGCACAGTTGGGTGAAATAGGTTTTTTGTGGGTTTTGGAGGACTAACTTTATAATATAAGGAAGAAATGGTGAGATATGTACTTGGGAGCTTTTAGGTAAAGTCCACTGCAGTTCCCCCTGCAGGTTGCCCTCCTGCTCTGCTGGATGTCTGTGTGGCCAGCCTGCTAAGGAGTCTGGCTCCTCCTACATCCCAATGGCTCAATTTTGTGCATTTTTCAGCTTGACCACATTTACTTATTTATATACTTATATTATTTATTTGACTTTATTATACCACCTTTTCTAACGTGCAGATCAAAGTAATTTACAATATATAAAAAATTAACAGTGGAGCTCATATAGGAGGGAAAAAAACTACAAATGTTGACAGGAAATATGATACAGACATTCAAATACCTAGCAGGGGGAGCAATGCTGGCCCAAGGGAGGGAGAAATGCTGAACCCCCCGGGGGGGGGGGGCAGCAGGGGGGCTGGAAGCTATGCATTGGGGGGAAGGGAGGTGTTGCCAAAGTAAGTTGGCTCAGGGCACCACTATCCCTTGAGCCAGTGCTGATAGCACTTCTGGGTCTGCATTGAAACCAGATATTCTGCATCGGCCAGCATTCAGGTACCAGCAATGAATATCCAGCTTTATTTTATCCATAGCAGCTGTAATTTACCTAAAAGCTGACTGCCAAGATTAAATATCAGGCAAAATATTGTAATGAGCTAATTTACAAGATGCTCACCTTGGCTAAGCCACATGAAACTTACCTCCCTCTTTTCCAGGATCTCTGATGACAGCTGATGAATGAGCTTCATAGTTCATGATTCCAGGCACTGATTTTGAGCCTCCCAGTCCTAGGTGATTTAAAAGTAGTTTAGCAGTCCCCTTCCTTTATAAAGTTTACAATCCTAGGGTGATTAGTCATCAAAGTGTAATAATAGTAAACATAAGAAAGATATAGAAAAGAAATTTGATAAATTAAAGCTGTGAGAGAATATAGAACTGATAAAGGAATGATACATGTAGACTGAAAAATGATTGTACTATATGAATTATTCAATAGCAATATTTAAATTATGATGATAGGATTATAAAGAAATGGGTCAACCTGCAAAATTGCCATATATACTCATTTATCCATATGGGGTACGAATGTCCACCAGGTGCACACCCCTATGTCATTGCATCATTGTTTAACTACATTTTTGTTGTAAACTGTGTATCACAATTGACAAATAAATAAAAAAAGACATTGCCACTTGCCCCTCTGCAAGCAAAATTGTCATTACTATCGGACAATTACTATCTGTTGAATTTTGACTGTGGGACCACTTGTTCCTGGGGTTCTGTGGACACCAGTATTTTTTCTTAATATTAGAGAGGTGTGGTAGCCGTGTTAGTCCACTTTTAAAGGTAATCAATAGAAATCAAACAAAATAAAACATGGAAAAGAAAATAAGATGATACCTTTTTTATTGGACATAACTTAATACATTTCTTGATTAGCTTTCGAAGGTTGCCCTTCTTCGTCAGATCGGAAATAAGCAAATGTGGTAGATAACAGTATATATAAGTAAAACATCCAAGCATTTCATTGACAGTCTAACAGGGTGGGGATGGATAGGAAGTATGCATGGGAACATCAAAGCATTTCAGAGATAGTCTAATAGGATGGGGGTGGATAGGTGAGAAGAGGGTGATAAACAGAGCAATACAACTTTGTAGTTTATAATGGGCTAGAAAACCCAGATCTTTGTTAAGTCTAGCCCATTTACTAAGCCGAGTAAGCATCTATGCGTGCCAAAATGGAGTTACTGCCTGGCTACAATGTGGCTCTTGCGGTAATTTCATTTTTGGTGTGTGTCTGATACACACATCTGAAAAATAATTTTTATTTTCAGACGCACGTATCGGATGCACACCAAGTGGCATTTGACGTGCATAGGTCATTACCACATGATTACTGCGTGAGATTTTACCACTAGGTCAATGGCTGGCTGTAGGGTCTCAGACCCAAAATGGATGCGCGGCAATTTTCATTTTGTTGCATATCCATTTTTGGCAAAAATGTTAAAAAGGCATTTTTTACAGGTGCGCTGATAAATGATTCTGCGCACACCCAAAACATGTGTCTACACTACCGCAGGCCATTTTTCAGCGAGCATTTCTAAAAGAGCCCCTCTGTATCTCATACAGGCAAAAGCCAGTATTATTGGCTGTGTGTTTTTCAAAGAAGCAGAGACAACAGTGCATTACAGCAAGGATAGAAAGGACCATTGAGCAGAACAACCCAAATACTCATTCTACTTCTATTGTTTCTACAGTAAAACTTTCTGCTCTACCTGCAATCAATATGTCCCAATATATTCGTTTCAGACTGGGTGGCTGTTTTCTGATTAAGGTGGGAATGGCTCGGGGGTGGGGGAGGAGGGGAGGTTGGCCCAAAATACTAACCACCAAGTCCCTGCTTGTCAGTTCTCAACCTGACACCTTTAGCATTTATTGGAGAAGATGCAGGAGCCACCCAGACCAGCAAGCTCTGCATACATGACTGTGGCAGAGGAGATCTCAGAACAGGGCTTAGAGCAACACCGTTCCTTGGAAGACCTTGCATTCTCCCATTGCTTGAGAGTTTTCCAATGGCTCTTCACAAATTTACTGTTGCTGAGGTCCTGGTCTACTGCCAAATCCATTTAACAGGCCTGGGAACTTTGGGTCTTTCCAATGAGAGAGGTGTGCCAACTGCCTACACTTGTGTTTACCCATTTAAGAAATGAAAAACCTCTAAAATGAAAAGAGCAGATCAGATAGACTTCAATATGTTACACTGGGCTCTAAAACACCAGTACACTACCTAGTGACAAAACAAAACAAAAAGGGCTACAAATACTACACATTAGCAGAATACTGCACCTTGATCACACATGAAAAACACATGACACAACAGATATGACACAAGGAACTAGAAATAAAAAAATATGAAGGCAAAATACTGAACTGGAAAGTTACCTCAAGAAGTCAGACTCAGCATGCAGGAATACTAGAAAAATTGAAACTTACATGCAAAATATCACAGATGCACATTTCCAAAAGCTGACATATTCCAATTAATAAATTCTGAATAAAATACTTTTTTCTACCCTTTTTGTCTGAACATTGAGTTTTTCTATTCGCTTTGATCACGGTGTCTTCTGTTTTATGCAGTGTCTTCTTTCCATTTGATAATTTTTCTCTCACCATGTCCACTATCCTCCTGTATCCTTATGTGTCCTGTCTACCATCTGTAGCCCTGTCCCTATCCTTTCTCCAGTTTCAGCATCTGCCCTCAAAGTGTTCCGATCCAGCCCTTAAATTCAGGAATTTTCCCTCCATTCATATCCAGCATTTCTCCTCACTCCACTCTCCTCCATCCATGTGCATCTACTTCCTCTGTCTTCCCTACCCTCCATCCATGTCCAGCATTTCTCCTCTCTCCCTTCCCCTCCCCTCCACCTGTGTGCATTTTCTTCCTTTGTCTTTCCTTCCCTCCATCCTTGTCCAGCATTTCTCTTCTCTTCCCTCCCCTCCATCCCTGTGCTTCTCCTTCCTGACTTCCCTCACTTCCATCCATCCATATCCAGCAACTCTCGATTCTCCCCTGCCCTCTCCTCCATCCACCCATATCCAGCAAAATTCCTCTTTCCTCTGCCCCCATTCATCCATCCATGTCCAGCAATTCTCCTCTCTCCCCTGACCTCCCCTTCATCCATCCATGTCCAGCAACTCTCCATTTTCCCCTGCCCTCCATCCATCCATCCATGCCCAGCACATTTCCTCTCTCCCCTGCCCCCTCCATTCATTCATCCATGTTCAGCAATTCTCCTCTCTCTCCTCCCCTCCCCTCCATCCATGACCAGGAACTCTCCATTCTCCCCTGCCTTCTCCTCCATCCACCCATATCCAGCAAAATTCCTCTTTCCTCTACCCCCATTCATCCATCCATGTCCAGCAATTCTCCTCTCTCCCCTGACCTCCCCTTCATCCATCCATATCCAGCAACTCTCCATTCTCCCCTGACCTCCATCCATCCATCCATACCCAGCACATTTCCTCTCTCCCCTGCCCCCTACATTCATCCATCCATGTCCAGCAATTCTCCTCTCTCCCCTGCCCTCCCCTCCTCTCCTGTCCAGCGATCTCTTCTCTCCCCCTGCCCTCCACTCCATGTCCAGCGATCTCTTCTCTCCCCCTCCCCTCCCATCCATGTCTAGCAATTCTCCCTGCCCTCCTTCAGCTTCCTGACAGCCCTCCTCTCTGTCCCCCCTACCCCATGCATTTAACCCTTTTACTTTCAGCTGCAGCGATGGCAGTGAAAAAGACAACACAGTGGGCTCACCTCCAGCTTCACCCTTCCCTCACACAGTGTCCTGCCTTCTGCGATGATGTATTTCCTGTTTCTGCGAGGGCGGGACACTGTGTGAGGGAAGGGAGAAGCTGGAGGTGAGCCCGATGTGTTGTCTTCTTCACTGCTGTCACTGTGACTGAACTTAAAAGGGTTAAACATGCGGGGGGGAGGGAGGAACGGAGAGGAGGGCTGTCGGTCGGGTAGCTGAGGGTGGGAAGGAGGGCCCATCCGAGAGTTGCCTGCTGCGTTGCACTGCTCTGGCCCTACGTTTGGGGGGGGGGCAATGCCCCCCTTATCCCCCAAACTATGCCCATGAGCTAAAGTCAAGAATTTACAGTTTTGAAATTTTCTTCAAACATAGTTACAAATATTTCAAGAAGGTTCTAGACAGTGTTGAGACTATTGTATTGTCTAAATATTTTTATAATTCCAAAGGTGTGGATGCTGCTGACGAAGCTGAAAGAGGTTTTGATAAGTTTATTTTTATTACTAGTCTTGACCTTTTGAGTTTTGTGGAAGATTCTCTTTGGATATGGTGACTATGATAAAAAGAGGAACATGGTTAAAAAGAAACTAACGGGGTCAGCCGCAAAAGGTTAGGACTTTAAATCAGGCATGAATGTTGTTTAAAAATACCAACTTGGAAACCCAGAACAGATTCCTTTCATATATTTAAAAGGTAGAAAGAAGAGCAAACGACAGTCAGCATGGTTAAAAGGTGACAAATGGAAAAAAGGACCTGAATGAAGAAAATAAGAACCAATATAAGAACTGACAAGTTAGACACAAAACATTGATTAAAAAAAAGGCTATAAGAGAATATCAAGAGAAACGATGCAGAGGCAAAAACTCACAGTAACAACTTTTTCAGGTACATCAGAAACAGAAAGCCTGTGAGGAAATCCCTGAGACCAATAGATCATGAAGGAGCAAAAGGGGCACTCATAAGAATCTAAGAATAGTCATACTGGGTCATACCAATGATTCATCTAGCCCAGAATTTTGCATCAAACAGTGGCCAATCCAGGTCACAAGTACCTGGAAGAAACCCAAATTGTAGCAAACATTCCATGCTACTAATCCCAGGGCCAGTAGTGGCTTCCACCATGTCTTCAGGGAGGAGAAAGAGATAGCCTAGAGCATGAATAGATTATTTGCTTCAGTCCTTACGGAAGAAGATGTAAGAGATCTACGTGTACCAGAAATGGTTTTCAAGGGTGATCATGTGGAGGAACTGTAAGAAATCTCAGTGAACCTGAAGACATACTGAGACAAATTGAAAAATTAAAGAGAAGTAAATACCTTGGATCAGATGGCATGCACCATAGGTTACTGAAAGAACTCAAACATGAAATTGCTGATCTGCTGTTAGTGATCTGTAAACTGTCATTAAAATCATCCATAGTACCTAAAGATTGGAAGGTGGCCAATGCAACGTTGCTTTTTAAAAAGAGTTCCAGTGGTGATCCAGGAAATTACAGATAGGTAATCTGATGTCAGTGCCAGACAAAATAGTGGAAACTATTATAAAGAATACAATTATGGAACACATGGATAAACATGGTTTAATGAGATGGAGTCAGAATGGATTCAGCCAAGGGAAGAATTGCTTCGCCAATTTGCTTCATTTCTTTGAAGGGGTGAATAAATATGTGAATAAAGGTGAACCTGTTGATGTAGTGTATCTAGATTTTCAGAAAACATTTGAAAAAGACCCTCATGAGAGACACCTGAGAAAAATAAAGAGTCATGGAACATGTTCTGTTGTAGATTAGGAATTAGTTATTTGACAGAAAACAGAAAGTAGATTAAATTTCCACTTTTCTCAATGGGGGGGGGGGGGGGGATGAATAGCAGAGAGCTGCAAGGATCTGACACTGGTGCTATTTTACATTTTCTGAGAAGTTTTGAGAGAAGAGGACATTTCTCTGGGTAAGTGAACATTACTTTGCTCTGTGCTTTGGTAACTTAAAGATTGGGTTTAAAACAGGAATTGTAGGTTATTGATAAAGAAAGTTAGAATTAAAAAAAACAAACTTTATTAAATAGTCTCCATAACCTTTTCCTCAGTTTTAAAACTTGCTCTTTTTGCCACAGATTAACAGATAGCCTGGTTCTCTTCCTACCTCTCCCTCCGCACCTTTAGTGTTCACTCTGGTGGATCCTCTTCTACTTCTATCCCTCTGCCTGTCAGCGTACCTCAGGGTTCTGTTCTTGGTCCCCTCCTCTTTTCTATCTACACTTCTTCCCTTGGTTCATTAATCTCATCCCATGGCTTTTCCTACCATCTCTATGCTGATGACTCCCAAATCTACCTTTCTACCCCTGATATCTCACCTTGCATCCTAACCAAAGTTTCAGCGTGCTTGTCTGATATTGCTGTCTGGATGTCTCAACACCACCTGAAATTAAATATGACCAAAACCGAGCTTCTCATTTCCCCCCCAAACCCACCTCCTCACTCCCCCCATTTTCTATTTCTGTTGATGGCTCTCTCATTCTCCCTGTCTCCTCAGCTCGAAACCTTGGGGTTATCTTTGACTCTTCTCTCTCCTTCTCTGCTCATATCCAGCAGATTGCCAAGACCTGTCGTTTCTTTCTTTACAACATCCGTAAAATCCGCCCCTTTCTTTCCGAGCACTCTACCAAAACCCTCATCCACACCCTTGTCACCTCTCGTTTAGACTACTGCAATCTGCTTCTTGCTGGCCTCCCACTTAGTCACCTCTCCCCTCTCCAATCGTTTCAAAACTCTGCTGCCCATCTCGTCTTCTGCCAGGGTCACTTTACTCATACTACCCCTCTCCTCAAGTTGCTTCACTGGCTCCCTATCTGTTTTCGCATCCTGTTCAAACTTCTTCTACTAACCTATAAATGTACTCACTCTGCTGCTCCCCAGTATCTCTGCACACTCGTCCTTCCCTACACCCCTTCCCATGCACTCCGCTCCATGGATAAATCCTTCTTATCTGTTCCCTTCTCTACTACTGCCAACTCCAGACTTCGTGCCTTCTGTCTCGCTGCACCCTACACCTGGAATAAACTTCCTGAGCCCCTACGCCTTGCCCCATCCTTGGCCACCTTTAAATCTAGACTGAAAGCCCACCTCTTTAACATTGCTTTTGACTCGTAAACACTTGTAACCACTCGCCTCCACCTACCCTCCTCTCATCCTTCCCGTACACATTAATTGATTTGATTTGCTTACTTTATTCTTTGTCTATTAGATTGTAAGCTCTTTGAGCAGGGACTATCTTTCTTCTATGTTTGTGCAGCGCTGCGTACGCCTTGTAGCGCTATATAAATGCTAAATAGTAGTAGTAGTAGTAGTACCTTTAGAAGATATTAACAGATAGCATCTAGACAGCAGAGCAGGGCCTAGTTCAGTCTTCATTCCCAGCTACCACCCATCCTCAGCACATATCTTCATTTATAGTCAATTATTCTAATTAGGACAAAGGACCTCATGAGAGACTCCTGAGAAAATTAAGGAGTCATTGGATAGGACGCAATGTCCTTCTGTGGATTAAGAATTGGTTACTGGACAGAAAACAGAGGGTAGGTTTAAATGGCCATTTTTCTTAATGGAGGAGGGTGAATAGTGGAATGCCACAGGGATCTGTACTGGGACCAGTTCTATTTAACATATTTAGAATGTTTGTACGTTTGGGAAGCTCGCCAGGTGCCCTTGGCCTGGATTGGCTGCTGTCGTGGACAGGATGCTGGGCTCAATGGATCCTTGGTCTTTTCCCAGTGTGGCATTACTTATGTACTTATAAATGTTCTGAAAATCGGAACGAGTGAGATGATTAAATTTGCAGATGACATGAAATTATTCAAATTTGTCAAACGCATGAGGATAGTAAAACAATTGTAGGAAGACCTTTGGGAGCTGGAAAACAAGGCATCCAGATGGCAGATGAAATTTAATATAGACAAATGCAAAGAGATGCACATTGTGAAGAACAATCCAAATCACAGTTATCCGGTGCTAGGGTCTACTTTAGAAGGCAACACTCAAGAAAAAAACCAAGGTGTCGTTGTAGGCAATATGCTGAAATGTTTTGTTTAGTGTGCTGCGGCAGCCAAAAAATCAAACTGGATGTTAGGAATTATTAGGAGAGGGATGAAAAATAAGACCAAAAATATTATAATGGCTCTGTATTGCTCCATGGTGCAACCTCACCTTGTGTTCAAAAAAGATATAGCAGAATTAGAAAAGTTTCAAAGAACAGTGACCAAAATTATATAGGGGATGGAACTGCTCATATATGAGGAAAGGCTAAAGACATTAGGTCTCTTCAGCTTGGAAGAGAGGTGGCTAAGGGGAGATATGATTGAGGTTTTACCCTCAGATTGGTAGCATGGAATGTTGCTACTATTTGGGTTTCTGTCAGGTACTTGTGACCTGGATTTACCACTGTTGGAAACAGAATACTGGGGTAGATGGACCATTGTTCTGACCCAGTATTGCTATTCTTATGTTCTCAAGACAGAATATCTACATGTGCTACCCTCCTTGGTTCATTTTTAACCGAACAAAATAAATTAGTTGTTTTGAAATTCTTTTTTAAGAAAAAGGATGTTTCATTTTGTTGGCAAATGTTGCAGTTTTTCAACATTTGCTATGGGGTATTGTGGGAAGGAAGAGTAGTCTAATCTTTACAGCTGGCTGAAAATAGGGAAAACAAGGGTTCAAGACAGCACTGATTAAAACTTCTTAATAGCTGGTATATATTATAAATATTAGCTTGTTGCAACCATATTTTAAGGTTTAATCTGTTTTTTTTAACTACTGTGGTTAATTATGCATGTATGACATGACTAGTACATGTATGTTAGGCTGCCATTTGATCATTTTTACAAAGTACCCAGGAGAAGGAACTATAAGTGGAAATATCTTATGGTTTTAGTCTGACTTTTGTGTTTGATCCCAATATTTATTGTTTTATCTTTTCCGTTTTATGTTTTTTTCTATGTAATCCAGAACTTTCTGCCATTTTTTTAAATCAGTTGGACCAGTTGTGGTGAGGTTTGAGGTATTACACCAGCTGGGTGAGCCATTTCTCTTCTTAATTTGGTACAATTGGTTTCCACTTTGGCATCATTTGTTCTTATGATATTTATTTATTTATATGTGATTTTTGTTATATATGTTTTAAGTTACTTTTGTGTTTGAATGTGATTTTTACATTTGCAACCCATGGCTTTAAGTATATCTGAATTTTTTATGTTTGATTTTCCAATAATTTGGCCCCTGATGCATCCGGATTTTGGCAAAACATGGCCATGTCGGGCAACTGTGTTTGAGGGGGTCTTTTACAAAGGTGCGCTATTGTTTTTAATGTTTATGTGTCTTATTCCCTATCACTTAAAACAAGAACGCATACCATCTCCTATTTAGGAGACACTAAGTGCACTTACTGCCTCCTATTTAGGAGGCATTAAGGGCTCCCTCATTCTCAGCGTTATTCAATTAGCATGTGCTAATATCAGTGCACCAGCTGAATAGTGTTTCACAGCCATCCTTGCCCCCCTTCAAAAATAAAAACCATGTGGTTAGCATATGCAAATTGGAAAACAAATGCAAAATGCTTTACCACATCTTGTGTTATGCCATTTTTCCTGCATTCAACATGCATTAGTGCATCACACAGTTTGGTAAAATTTGGTTATTCTTTCTTCTCATAATGTAGGCTAGAATATGTACATACAATTTGTTTATCTTGTATTTGCCTTTTATTCTGGTGAATGTACCTATCAGTTTTTTCTTTGCAGTTTACTTTGTAAATATTAAAACAAATAAAAAGTAAAACAAACAAAAAAGTAGAGACAATTCACACCAGTTTTAGGGGCCCTTTTGCTAAGCTGCACTAAAAGGGGCCATGAGCTATGATTAGTGCATGGGTTTCCCTCTGTGCAGAGGCCGCTTTTAACATGGCTGTAAAATGGTCACATTTCCATGTTTTTCCATTAATGGCTAGGTGCTAATTTCCCATGTTAGTGTGTGGCTATTAGCACATGAGCCCTTACTGACACTTATTTAGTAGGCGCAAAGGGCTCATGCGTTAACCAGTTGGCATGCAACAATGTAGCTGCATTTACCGATTAGCACTGGGCATGCCTACTCTCCGCTTCCCCAAATACGCCCAAGCGCTATAAAATTATAAAGTAATTTTTAGCAATGGAAAAGCATGTGCAGATGCCTGAACTACTGTCAGGTGCACCCTGCATTTTGGCATGTGGGGAGCACAAATTAGTGCTTTCTGCCACTTAGTAAAAACATCCCTTAGAAAGGAGTTAAAAACCTGGCTATTCAATGAGTTAGTAGCAAGACAATAAAAATCAGAGGGAAAGGGTCAGGAAGAAGATCCAATTAATATGCAGGACTTTTTATTGCTGCAGAGAATCTAAATATTGCATTTTCTTGTTAGGGCAATAAATTATTTTTGTATTTTTATTGGACAACTTGATTATAATTAGATTTTCTTTTATTAGTCATTGTTTTATGGTTTTACATGTCCCTTTTTTGCATTATAATCTGTTTCATTCTTTTTATTAGGGAAATTTGATTATAATTAGACATTAGTTTATTGATTACTGTTTTATTGTTTTCTATGTCCAATATTATAACCCGCTCAGTTCTTTTATAGGGTATGATGCAGGATATAAATGCCAGATTAAATTAAAATCTATTCTATTTTTGAATGAAATCCACTATTTGCTAAAATGTTCATACTGGAAGAGAGCCATTTTATATCTGGAGTTTGGCTTGTGATCAGTTTCAAATTGCCCTGATTTGATGCAGTTACGATGGTCCGACTCTGATCTATGTTTTATTCTCTGATGCAATGAGTCACTAAGCTGGACACTTGCTTAGAACTTGATTCCCTAATTTTTTAGTTCAGAAAGGAGGCTGAAGCAATACCAATTCAAGACATTTGGCAAATTAATAAAAAGAAAAATTGAAAGCTTAAGCAAAAGTTGTGTGGGAGGCCAAATAGCAGTGAACTGGACAATAATGAGGATGTAATGAAGCATTTGGGACCTGCCTGCTATGAGTTACTGAATATATTATCAGCTTCATTACAATGTGCATGACATTCATAATTCCTTTCTTGATATGCAGTCAGTCAGGTGACCAGTTCCATGTAGAAAGACAGAGAAAGTGCACTATGTATTTGTTTGAAATGACATGAGAAATTAAAGAAGATGATGTTTCAAATGACAAAAAGATACCTGACATGTCTAATTTATTTTTGTTAATGTTATTAATAGTTATTGTGTACAAGCTGGCCTTGAACTGCTGTTTTTTTGGTTGGAGAGCACCTATCTTTCAGGAAAATCCAGTCTACCATCAGGAAACTTGGCTGTAGTCAGCCAGTTCCTTGTTGTGTCTTATATTTTTGGTAATCTTAGTTCCTGTTTTTAATGATTGGCCTATGAGAGAACAGCCCAGGGCAAGTTTGGGTATTTACAGTGGTGGAAATAAGTATTTGATCCCTTGCTGATTTTGTAAGTTTGCCCACTGACAAAGACATGAGCAGCCCATAATTGAAGGGTAGGTTATTGGTAACAGTGAGAGATAGCACATCACAAATTAAATCCGGAAAATCACATTGTGGAAAGTATATGAATTTATTTGCATTCTGCAGAGGGAAATAAGTATTTAATCCCTCTGGCAAACAAGACCTAATACTTGGTGGCAAAACCCTTGTTGGCAAGCACAGCGGTCAGACGTCTTCTGTAGTTGATGATGAGGTTTGCACACATGTCAGGAGGAATTTTGGTCCACTCCTCTTTGCAGATCATCTCTAAATCATTAAGAGTTCTGGGCTGTCGCTTGGCAACTCGCAGCTTCAGCTCCCTCCATAAGTTTTCAATGGGATTAAGGTCTGGTGACTGGCTAGGCCACTCCATGACCCTAATGTGCTTCTTCCTGAGCCACTCCTTTGTTGCCTTGGCTGTATGTTTTGGGTCATTGTCGTGCTGGAAGACCCAGCCACGACCCATTTTTAAGGCCCTGGCGGAGGGAAGGAGGTTGTCACTCAGAATTGTACGGTACATGGCCCCATCCATTCTCCCATTGATGCGGTGAAGTAGTCCTGTGCCCTTAGCAGAGAAACACCCCCAAAACATAACATTTCCACCTCCATGCTTGACAGTGGGGACGGTGTTCTTTGGGTCATAGGCAGCATTTCTCTTCCTCCAAACACGGCGAGTTGAGTTCATGCCAAAGAGCTCAATTTTTGTCTCATCTGACCACAGCACCTTCTCCCAATCACTCTCGGCATCATCCAGGTGTTCACTGGCAAACTTCAGACGGGCCGTCACATGTGCCTTCCGGAGCAGGGGGACCTTGCGGGCACTGCAGGATTGCAATCCGTTATGTCGTAATGTGTTACCAATGGTTTTCGTGGTGACAGTGGTCCCAGCTGCCTTGAGATCATTGACAAGTTCCCCCCTTGTAGTTGTAGGCTGATTTCTAACCTTCCTCATGATCAAGGATACCCCACGAGGTGAGATTTTGCATGGAGCCCCAGATCTTTGTCGATTGACAGTCATTTTGTACTTCTTCCATTTTCTTACTATGGCACCAACAGTTGTCTCCTTCTCGCCCAGCGTCTTACTGATGGTTTCGTAGCCCATTCCAGCCTTGTGCAGGTGTATGATCTTGTCCCTGACATCCTTAGACAGCTCCTTGCTCTTGGCCATTTTGTAGAGGTTAGAGTCTGACTGATTCACTGAGTCTGTGGACAGGTGTCTTTCATACAGGTGACCATTGCCGACAGCTGTCTGTCATGCAGGTAACGAGTTGATTTGGAGCATCTACCTGGTCTGTAGGGGCCAGATCTCTTACTGGTTGGTGGGGGATCAAATACTTATTTCCCTCTGCAGAATGCAAATAAATTCATATACTTTCCACAATGTGATTTTCCGGATTTAATTTGTGATGTGCTATCTCTCACTGTTACCAATAACCTACCCTTCAATTATGGGCTGCTCATGTCTTTGTCAGTGGGCAAACTTACAAAATCAGCAAGGGATCAAATACTTATTTCCCCCACTGTATGTCCCACCTCTGGGTTTGTTCCCCGCTGGTTCATTGTTCGTCTCTTGCTGCTTAAGTCTTGTTTTCATGTCCAGCCTTGCATTTGGTTCCTGATGCCTCAGGATTCCAGCTTCTTCTCATTTTCCGCTCAATATTCAAAGTGTCACTTAAAAGTCAGTACCACTAAATATCAGTTCAGACCAGCTATATCCAAAGTGGGTAGGTCAAGGGCGGAATAGGGAGCAGAGCTGGGGAGGAGTTAAGTGGGTGCCATCAATATTCAGTGACAGCACCCATATAGCTAATCAGGTAAATTTAGGGCAGATCAATAACTGTCCTAATTTCAGCTGGTTACCTATGTAGGTGCCAGCACAAATATTGGCCGGCACCTGAATAACCCTCAATATGGTCATTTAGCCCATGTCCTCCTATGCCCTGAAACAGCCCCCCTCTTAATAATCATCCTCTCCCTAGTCTATGACATCAAGACCCCCATCCCACCCCACCCCAAGTCATGATAGACTTACCTTGGATCCTTTGTGATCCAGTGAGGGCAATGAGTGCAGGAGCAAACCCCACAAATGGTGAAGCTGGGAAAGGATCTAATCAAAGATATATAAAAGCTTGGAATGAAATGGGAGGTGCTGTTGCTTGATGTGGATTGGAATGCATCATCAGTAGAATAGAAAAGAAGCGTAGAGATAGTGGATGCCTGTCAAAGTGCTTTGCTCAGTCAAATGGTGATGGAACTCATGAGGGAAGGAGAAACTGTGGATCTAGTGCTTACAAATGGAGGAAGTTTTTATAACGTCCAGGTGGGTGCCCACATAGGCAGTAGTTATCATTACACAATATGGTTTGATATAAGAGAAAAAAGTGAATTCAGATGCACAAAAACTGGATTTCAGACATGTCTATTTTGGTAAAATGGGTTAATAACTGTAGAAGGAGCTGATGGCATGTGTAGGCATAGGAGAAGTAGAATAGCAGTGATCCAAGTGGAAAGCTGCTATAAATATGGCAACTGATCTTTATACAAGGAAAGTAAACAAAAACAAGAGAAACAGAAAGCCTATATGGTGCCACTACTTTGATAGCCTCACCCACCAGTATGGAAACACATGGGACACTACTAAATTGGATGTTAAATCTGCTTCCATTCGCCCCTTATTTAATAGCCTCTCAACTTGGAACCGAATGGTGAGGGACACTTCAGATAAGTAGGGCATTTTTAAACTCTGGAAGCGGTGGTGTGGGCACTGTGTTTTAAACCTGTAAAATTGCCTTTATTAACTCTTAAAGTGCATTTCTCTAGTTTGGCCAGCACGAGGTGCATGTTTTATGTTAAAACTATTATAGAAAAGTGCATTTCCTCTTTTAGTTTCACTTATTGAAGAAGGGAATCTACAGTATTGTGAGCAATATACTTTTAAAACTTGTTGACTGGACTCTGATTGGCCTGGAGTTTCAAATCACCCAGCAGTTGTTGCTGGTTTTTGCTTCAGTCTTAGACTGGGAGAAAAGAGAGTTAGATCTCCTTTGCTGAGGCTCAGTGAATTATATGTCCTGATCTTCCCAGGTACTGTTTAGACAGTATGCAAATGTTTAGTTAGCATTATAATTGATCCATAATTCAGTTACCTATTTTTGTTTGCTGATTGCACTTTTTTTTGTTTCATTGTTCCAGTGTGACAATAAAACTGTTTGGTTTGTTGACTGACAGATAAAGAATCCTGGTGGTTTCTGTGTTGGGTCTGTGAGTGCTTTCTGGGAACTATGGGACCACTGGGAGTGTGGCCTTCAGTAATATAGAAATCACTGGGGATAACTGGAGAACGGGAGACTTGTCCAGAGGCAGTTGTGACCCAGTCGATGGGAGGAGGGTGCTAGTGTAGAGCACAAGTAGCAGATGTAGGCAGACCTGAGCTGTGCTGGGGATAGACCATCCAAGTGGCCTAACCTGGTCCTTCTTTTTTTTTGGTGACAGCATGGTGGGATTGTCATGCTCAGTGTGTGGCTTGAGGGTCACCATCCACTGAGTGGTTCAGAGTTTTTTTTAATCTGTAACCTCCAGACACAGAGCACAGTGAACAAGTTCAGCAATAACAGCGTCCCTTCCATTTCAGTTTTTTTCAGGGTGCTGATTGCGACTGGTAGCAGCCCTCAGACACTGGAGATGCCTGTCCTAACATAAGAGCAACCGGATAACCTCAGTGGCAAGCAGCTGCAGGACTGGCCTGTGCAGAGTTCTCCTGTGGGTAGAGCAGACCCCTCGTGCACAGAGGCCTATGAGTTGGCAGGGCCAGATGCCACACCAGCTGAGATCTGGCAGATCTACGTGCTAGAGCGACAGCAACTAGACAAGCTGCAGCGTGAGGAAGGGGAAGAGCTCCAACGGTGAGAGGAACAGCAGCTGTGACGAGAATAAGACCAATGGCAGAGTTAAGAGCATGAATTCCAGCAGCAGCGAGAGGAATGGAAAGAATGACAGCGGCATGAGGAGTGGGAGTTCCAGCTCCAGAAATTAAATTTGCAGATGGAAATGGCTCATATCCAAAGCTCCAGCCCAACTCCTGCGCCGAGGCCAGAGACAGGATCCACAGCTCGGATCGGGCCCAACTTGTTTGCTTAGTTTGATAATACCTAAGGTGACATAGATGGGTATCTACAGTAACTGCCTTTGAAAAAATTTGCCGCCTCAATGAGATTTCTCAGAAAGACTGGGTGCGCTATCTGGGATGAAAGCTCACGTGTTCCCAGTTGGAGGAGGTGCGCTAAGCTTTGTTGGACCATTATGCCATTACCCATGAGATCTATAGATTGAAGTTCTGGAATTTGCAAAAGTGGGCAGAAGATACTCATAGTGAGTTTGTGATCCAGTTAAGATACCAGCATCAGCGGTGGCTCAGTGAGCTGAAGTTAAAACACCGGAGGACTGCCAAAACCTGATGGTCCTGGAGCAGTTTCTTCAGTGTTGTCATCCAGAGGTGAGGGAACATGTTCAAGATCACCAGCCCCACACTCCAGAGAAAGCAGCTGAGTTGGCTAGCATCTTTATGGCTAACCATCTCTGGTTGGCAAAGAGAAGCCATCCTTATCTGTAGCAGCTGGGATCTAAGGGCAGCCAGGTCCCTAAGCCAAATATCCCTGCAGCCTCAGAGACTGTCAACAAAACTTCCAGTGTTTCCCAAAAACTTAAAGACTTTAGGCATAAACATCCTTGTTTCCAGTGTGGGCATACTGCCGCAGCACAAAAAGTTACTGGCCATTCATCAAAGAAGGAAGCAGATGGATTTCCACAACACTACAGCACTCCAGTAACTGTGAACTGCAGCTTACTATTATCGAACCTGTAATGAATGCCAATGAGTGAGTAAGACCCAAGATCACCCCCTAGCTCCCCTGAAACCTTTACCCATTATCAGTGAGCCCTTTGAGAGAATAGCTGTGGATATAGTGGGGCCTCTACCTGTTCCTAACCGGACTGGGAAAAGATATATATTGACAGTGGTGGACTTAGCTATCAGATATCCTGAAGCGGTAGCCTTATCCTCCATAGAGTCAGATAAAATTGCCACTGCCCTTCTAGAAATATTTTCCTGGGTAGGTTATCCACGAGCAATACTCTCAGACCAAGGGACACAGTTTATGTCTGAGTTCATCCAGAATATGTGGGCACACTGTGGAGTGAAATCTATAGTGCATAATTATACACATAGATTATAACATTTTATGATGTATGTGTGGTTTGGGGCCACTTACAATATACCCAGGCCACCTCAATTCCACCCCAGTTTCAACGAATAAGTTTTCACCATAGAGCGGGGGCAGACTGACAGTGTTCCTGGCCCTTGGACAATAAGGGCCATGGGCCCCTAAGCACCTATCAAGAGTGATTAAATTAGATGGAAGTTATGGGAGAGCGGGCTGCCTAAGTGGTTTTAAATATTCAGCTTTACAGAAATATTACATGTATAAGTGCAACGTAAAGACCATGAGATAGATACTCAAATCAATTTAACCAGGCAGGAGCAGTGAGTGGGCCAGTCTAGATTTTCAGCAGCACTTAACCATATAGTGCTGCTGAAAATCTGGTGTGACTACTGTGACACTATCCAGTTAAAGGGCAATTCTATAACCTAGACATTCACTTTAGCATGCAAATGCTATTATAAAGCTTAAACACAATTCTGTATATACCCGCTTTACCTACATAGCACATATTTGCAAGGGGAGTATACACAGGGGTGGAGCTTGGTGGGACAGAGATGAGGCTCCCACTTATGCATATAACTCACAAAATACTAAGTTACACATGTACCTATCAAACTACGGCTGGTGTAAGCGCAAACACCTACATTTTAGGCATGTTGATTGCCTAGGTTCCTCTATAGGATAGAATCCTACAGTGTACCCTCCAGGCAGCCAATTGGATGCACTCTGTTATAGTGTTGTCCCCTTAGTGCCTACATGGTTTGGGGGTGGTCCAGGAGTGAAGTCGGGGTGGCATTAATATTTACCCGGTTAGTAGAGATACTGAGTCCACTAACCAGATAAGAGTCCAGTAAAAACACTGACCTAACTTAATCCAGGCATTTTCCCAGGTACTTATCTGAATATTGCTGGCACTACTACTACTACTACTATTTAACATTTCTAGAGCGCTACAAAGTGTACGCAGCGCTGTACAAACACAGAAGAAAGACAGTCCCTGCTCAAAGAGCTTACAATCTAATAGACAAAAAGTAAAGCATTTAAATTTAAAATATTTAAGCAGTCAAGCACAAGAGAACAGTCACAGAAGGACAGAAGATGTTGAAGGGTGGTCAGTGTGATTAGGTGTAACTCTGGTTGGAGTAGTGGGAGAAGGTGATAGAAGAATAGAAATGGGTGAGGTAAAGTAATGAGTGGGTTGATAGGGAGGTTATATAAGACATGTCACTCTAGGGGTGGGTGGGTAGAGGGGTAGGGTGGGTGGAAGCAGGAGAAGGTATTCTCTGCAGCCTATCTGTGAGATGGAAAATGCTCTCTGAAGCTGCTGCTATAAGTTGTTAGTTTTCTCTCCCTGAAAGAGATCCAAGCCACACCCACGAAGTTCAAACTGTCAGTGGGGAGGGTGAGGGGAGGAAATGGCAGTGCTTGATGAAAAAGAGAGCTCAGTTTGATAGGAGATATACTATAGGATGTCATTCTGAGGCCAGGCTAAGTCTAAAGCAGGAGAAGGTATTCTCTGCAGCCTATCTGTGAGATGGAAAATGCTCTCTGAAGCTGCTGCTATAAGTTGTTAGTTTTCTCTCCCTGAAAGAGATCCAAGCCACACCCACGAAGTTCAAACTGTCAGTGGGGAGGGTGAGGGGAGGAAATGGCAGTGCTTGATGAAAAAGAGAGCTCAGTTTGATAGGAGATATACTATAGGATGTCATTCTGAGGCCAGGCTAAGTCTAAAGCAGGAGAAGGTATTCTCTGCAGCCTATCTGTGAGATGGAAAATGCTCTCTGAAGCTGCTGCTATAAGTTGTTAGTTTTCTCTCCCTGAAAGAGATCCAAGCCACACCCACGAAGTTCAAACTGTCAGTGGGGAGGGTGAGGGGAGGAAATGGCAGTGCTTGATGAAAAAGAGAGCTCAGTTTGATAGGAGATATACTATAGGATGTCATTCTGAGGCCAGGCTAAGTCTAAAGCAGGAGAAGGTATTCTCTGCAGCCTATCTGTGAGATGGAAAATGCTCTCTGAAGCTGCTGCTATAAGTTGTTAGTTTTCTCTCCCTGAAAGAGATCCAAGCCACACCCACGAAGTTCAAACTGTCAGTGGGGAGGGTGAGGGGAGGAAATGGCAGTGCTTGATGAAAAAGAGAGCTCAGTTTGATAGGAGATATACTATAGGTTGTCATTCTGAGGCCAGGCTAAGTCTAAAGCAGGAGAAGGCACCTGGATAAGTCTGAGGGCCAGTGCCCAGATTAGGCCCAGCTTTGAATATTTGGGTCAAATGTTGCCAGCGACAGTCAGCGCTTTTGAAAACAATGACTACCACCGGCTGAATATTTGGGAGCAGGTTTTCATTCCATAATGCCATCTTATCATCATTCTGGAAAGTTGGCTTATCTTATAACAAAACTAGTATTGCCTGTGCTTACTTCTGGTCCATCCAATACAAATATCAAACACAGTATGGGTCCAATATTCAGCTGACGGCGGGCAGCGTATCCAGCGACTGGCATTGAATATCTAGGTTTATTTTGGCTGCTAAAAAGTTAACCAGCTATGCTGATATTCAGCACTCACTGGTTAACTTTTTAGCGCTCAAAGATAGGCCTGCTATTTAAGTGGCCTATTTTGACTGCTGAACATAACCGGTTAGGTGGTGAATATCAGCGCCTAGCCGGCTAGCTGCTAACCGGGATATTCAGTGGGAGATAACCAGTTATCTCCCACTGAATATCTGTGGGTAGGCGCTTAAATGCTATTTAACCATCTAGAAGCCATTCCTGGCTGGTTAAATAGTTTTATTTATTTATTTATTGTATTTGTATCCCACATTTTCCCACCTATTTGCAGGCTCAATGTTTTATTAACATTGTCATTTCAGGGTATCAGATACAGTTAGTATTGTGCAGAGATTAAGTAGGAAAGAGAGAAGAAGGAATGGAGGGATTAGGGTAGTTATAGAAGGTGGGCTTTCATAACTGAGTAGGTTGGTGAGGTGGATTAGTGAGGTTATCGGTTATCTGTTCTCATTGTAGGCTTTGTTGAAGAAGTATGTCTTCAGGGATTTGCGAAAGATGGTTATTTTGTTGATTGTTTTCAGGTCTGTAGGTAGTGCATTCCATAACTGCGTGCTCATGTAAGAGAAGGTAGTGGCATGCATCAGCTTGTATTTTAGTCCTTTACAGCTGGGGAAGTGTAGGTTGAGAAATTTGCGGGATGATCTTGTGGCGTTTCTGGGGAATAGGTCCACGAGGTTTAGCATGTATACTGGGGCGTCTGCGTGAATGATTTTGTGTACAATCGTGCAGATCTTGAATGCTATTCGTTCCTTAAGTGGGAGCCAGTGAAGTTTCTCTCTTAAGGGTTTTGCATTTTCATATTTGGTTTTTCCAATATTGGGAGGGTGGGTATGTATTTTCATTGTATAAGATGGTCCCAAGAAAATAGCAAGGCAAATGATCTGCAAACTCTATTGTGGAAAAGAGCACAACAGATCAGTGCTCAGTCCAAAAAATTCTTTATTGCAGATTCTTAGTCAAATGAAATGCACGACCCAGGCCGTGTTTTGTTGTGTTCTTTTTCACTTTTCATTATATAACTCAGGAACTATATTCTCCATTCTGTCTCTCACAAGATAATATATACTGGCCCTTCAACTGTCAAAAGGGACGGTAAAGCAATAAATCTACGAGAATCCTCAGCTTTACCTGTACAGAAGATGACAATGGTGGCATAAAAGTCAAAATGAGCCAACCAATTAAGTGTGAAATAATTTGTACCAAAGCTTCACATGAATTATACAGAGATTGTCTCTAAAATCTATTGTATATATTGGTACTGCACATCACTACTTGCTGTCAGTGCTTTCAAAATACTGAACAGTGTAAAAAGAAAATAACGGAGTCCTTTATAATAATAAAAAATGAAAAAGCATATGTAACTGTAGGTATTCTAAGTAGAGATGACATTTGAGCATTCTGTACTTATAATTATTGCCTGTTTTTAAAACCTAACATCTTGCAGATTTATTAACTGGATACTGAATGCCCTGAATGTTGGATATTAATTGCTCTACAGTAGATGGCACCTGCAAAACAGATGTCATTTCGTTTTTAATTATGTATGATTCTGCGGCTTCACTTAAGAAATATTAAAAGTACAGTTTCAACAGTGTTTCTAAACTTTGAAGTTGAACCAAAAAATGAACATTTATGTTTGTTTGTTTGTTTGTTTGTTTGTTTGACAGACTGCTTGGCAATATTTCTGAAGAAAACTTTATGGCCCATGCAATATTTTAAGGCTCACCATATTTGCTATCACTGTGAACATAAATGTAAGGAGTTAGCAAACAGCTGCCTGGAGCATGTGGGCAATTCTCAAACTAAGCTTGGGGCTCACAGTTCCAACAAGCTTATTAGCAAAGGCATCTGCATGCAAAGGTTCACCTTGAAAATATATATGGAAATGGACAGTAGATACAATGCGCCAACATACTGCACCAGCTTTGAAGCATATACACATATATCTATAGAAAATATGCACATTGATTTCAATAATGACAGTCTTGTGTATACATTTCCTCCCCGAATCTAAGCCCAGACTAATCTCTTTTTTTCCAGTATATTAAAGTGCCTGTACTATGATCAGTGCAGGTACTTTTTACCCAAAGGAGGGTGGACACACAGGTAAAACATTGTTTACCCAGGTAAATATGCCTTAGAAAATTGCCCTCATAATTACCTACAAAGCAATTCAGGAAAACTCGTCAAAACTGAAGAAATGCAGAGTTCTATTAGGCCTGGAGGATACTAGAAACATAGGACCATGTTAAACAGAGATTTTTTTTATTTTTTTCATGGGCAAGGAATGAGAAATAGTCTTTTTTAATAAGGTTCTCGCTGGACTGTGACACCTTTATTTGAAAAAATATATCTTCCTATGCTAGCACTATAAAAGGTACCATATCCCTCAAGTATTCCAGAACTGGAGTAAATTAAACTGCCACAGAGCATTCTTATGAGACAAACAAGATGATTGGAAAAACTAGCTGGCATTAGTTGATTTTGAGGGCAATTTTAACTTGTTTTCATATCTGTAACGTCCCTGAGTAATGTCTGCATCAATTTTCAAAGTGAAAATACTTTTACTTTGAAAATTGCGTACGGAAAATATTGCTGCACATATCCGTTTCCTTTTGTGTATTTGGTCGATATTCAAAATGATTTAACCAGTCAGAAATGGCCACTGCCTGGTTAAATCGCTTATTTGTGACCAAGATCTAAGCACAATCCCTACATTTAGTTTACATTTCCTTACCTATCCTTCGAGGGTAAGTGACGTGGTTAGTTTCTGTTGCTTGCCGCTCATTCCTGTGTGCTGGTAACTGAGAGGTCGCCACGACTGCCAACATCTGGTTTCCCAGTTTCCTGTCCTATTTTACATCATACACAGGCATGAGTGGGTCCTGCTTACATTAGCACTTAAATGAAAACCAGCTATATTGAGGGGTGTTCAGGAGGCAAAATCAGCATGTGGTTGCCAGGGTAACTGCATACATGGGACCACATAAAAGACAGTCCTGTCTTTAAGCGGCAACCCAAAGCCAGTTAAGTTCTGAATATCAACTTACCCAGCTAGGTTCAGCACATCTCTAGCATGCTCAGGAAATAGGGCACTTTCAAGTATTTCTTTTATTTTTTTTGCTTGTGCACTAATGTTTGCATTAGCACGTGTAACCTGAAAAAAAAATGAATGCAGGAGCATTCACCGCTTCCTGGAAAAGGGCAGATAGTCCCTCTCCACAAAAACGGAAGTAAGTAAGAGGTTGGGAACTATAGGCCGATAAGTTTGACTTCTGTGGTAACACTTTTAAAACAGAGAATTAGTGAAATTTCAGACAAGGCAGCATGGTTTCACTAGAGGCAGGCCTTGTCAGACAAATCTGATTAATTTCTTTGACTGTGTGACCAGAGATTTGGATCGAGGGAGATAGAAACTGTATCTAAATTTAGGAAAGCTTTGGATAAATACATAAGATCTCTAAAACAGAGGATGGGATAGTAGGTGGGATGGATGGGCAGACTGAATTGTCCATATTGTCTTTATAGGTGCCATATATAGAATCCGGGGGATAAGGGCCTTATTCTATAAAGGTTATGCTCCTACATTTATGAGCATAATTTATGCTCCTAAATTACAAGCATACACTATGCTCCAAAGTAGAATTTAGGAGCGTAAATTATGCTCATAAATTAAAAGCATACATTTTAGGAGCATACATTTAGGAGCATAACCTTTATAGAATAAGGCCCATTGTGTGTACATGATCACTTCTTAAGTATAGGTGTATTTGTGGCCTGTTATGCTAGTATTCCATAAAAGTAGGCACATATTTTTGTTATAGAATTAGGCACATTTTGGTGCCTAAACTTAGGCATGCTTTTATAGAATCACCCTCCACATATTCATAATAAATGGCAGAATACATTTAGGTTTTGCTCAGGTTTTCAGCAGGTGCTGTTGATGCAGTCCTCATCCTTATCCTGGTTCAAAAACATGTTTCCTAAGAAATTTCTCCTTGTACTGTATCTCCACTAATATACACTGCTTTTCTGTCATGTTCACTCTCTTAAGATCATTTACCATTACATTTTAATTATTCTACACACCTGTGCTTTTCTGAAACTTTTATTTCCTGAAGAGTGACAAGTCCTAGGGCAATGGAACAAGTCAGGCAAAAAGACCAAGCAGAGTTTTTAATGATGGATTTAATTACTGAAAATGTAATTATATGTGTGATTAATGTATTAGAAGCAATATAAATGAAAAGTGCAACTATGAAAAATTCACTGTCATTCAATAAGTGTGTAAAGAGAGTTTAATATATCAACTCAAGTCAATTAATGCAAATACATTCCAGGGAATGGTTTGTGACATTATACATTTCAAGCAAGGAACTGTAATGATTCATGAATTTTCACAAACCTCTATGATATAATTATTTTCCTGAAATTTAGCTTGGGGAGTTTATGTTGTCTTTTAATAATCCAAAGCTAAAAATATTTGGTAGTGTTTGGTGCATTCAATAATTTTCTTCCTTGTAACAGTTAATTCAGTTCAAAACAACCGAAAGCTATAATAAAGAAGGTTTTGTTCAACCTGGTGATGCTGTGTGCTGCCAACCAGATATAGAAAGGCTTGTTCCTCCATGTCTACTGACAGGATATACACGAGCACTGGAAGAATCTTTAGGGATGAAGAAAATGCATTCATGGATCTCTTAGCAGTTAAAATCAAGGATATTTTTGAGAAACATTTTAGGTTCACTGCTGCGGAATGGACGCTGTCGTACCCGGCTTTTCGGCTGATCTGTCAACGTTGGGGAAGACCAGTAATAGATCTCATGGCCATGGCTTGCAATGCCAAAGTTCCCCAGTTCTTCATCCGTAAACGGCAGCCAGGATCCGCAGGATTGGTAAGGTATACACAAAAAGTAGCACATATGAGTTTATCTTGTTGGGCAGACTGGATGGACCGTGCAGGTCTTTTTCTGCCATCATCTACTATGTTACTATGTTACTATGCTTAAGAGGAGATCATATGGCCTAGGCTTTTTTATGACCTTCATGCCTTTGGCCAGATGGAGAACTGAGAGGTAATTAAAGGGGTCTTTTATTAATGATTACCTTGAACTATCTGCAGCAGGGCCCATAGGAATAAAATGGGCCCTACTGCAGATAACTGGAGTTAATCTTTAGTAAAGACCCCCCCCCCCCCCCTAAATGAATGAATGAATAACAAGTGAACTGTTAACAAAAGTCATGTAATAAGGAGTGGCCTAGTGGTTAAAGCATCAGTCTTGATATCCAGAAGTACATGGTTCAAATCCCACTGCTGCTCTTTGTAATCTTGGGCAAGTAACTTAACCTTCTTTTGTTTCAGGTACAAACTGAGGGGCTCAACAGTGGTCTGTGCTGGTCCATTTCCTGAGTACGCCTAGAAAAAAAGGGATTTTTTATTTTAATGTGCTGGAAAATGGATGTGCGGCAAAATGAAAACCAACGTGCATTCATTTTTGGCCTGAGAACTTAACACCACCCATTGACTTAGCAGTAAGGTTTCAAGTGCTAACTGGGCAGTAAGCATCCAGCGCATGCCAACTGCCGATTACTGCCAGGTAAGCACCCCACGGTAAAAAATAGAAAATATTTTCTACCGCGTGTTTTGGGCACTCACCAAAAATGGAATTACCGCCTGGGGCACACAGTAGCTGGGTGATAGTGCCAATTTGACATATGTTGGACGTGCGTAGGCGCTGATGTGCCTTTGTAAAAGTGCCCTTTAGATTGTGAACCCTCCAGGGACAGAGAAATAGATGAATGTAACGCACCTTGAGTTACTACTGTAAAAGGTGCGATCAAAATGCAAATAAATAAAATACTTAGATTTGGTTTTGCCCTACCCTTCCACTCCCCCTTTCTTACACATGGACCATATTCTGTTTAGTGCACACTATGGTAGGAATAGGTTTGAAAACAAGTAAATAGAAATACATGGTAAAAAAAAATCTCTTAATTCCAAAATATATCACATGTTCATACAAATTTATAAATATTGTACCTCGATTTAATATATCCCAGTTGTTAAAGTGCAATATATTCCTGGGTTCCAAATACCATTACTGGGTACTATTGTTGAATTTATTGTGCTTCATTCTGCTTCATTCACAGCTTTATGGAACATATCTGGCAGCAGAAGAAAGGAATGAGAAACTGTAGGTTCTGTCCGTGGCAACTGAAAGCATCAGCAGCTGTTTGGATAAAACACAGCAAACAGATGTGTTTGAGATGAGGAAAATCATGATCAAAACTTAAGTGGAAAAGATTTCACTTGTCATCGTAGCAGTATGAGCAACACTGGTTAAAGTGTGATGCTCAGTCTATGCTCTAATGATCTCTTGACCCTTTAGCTGTCCTAGGTCAACATTAGTGTTTGCATTTTGAAATTACAATTACTGGGCCAGGCAAAGTACTGCATATATCTAGCAGTTCATTTATGAATATATTTACTTTCAGTTTTATATAGAGTGCCTTGCACAGAGCATCCAAAATAGTGGGCAAGAGTAAACAGGCATAAAAGTATAAAGTTGCCATCAAACTGAAGGATTAGATATCTAACTTCAAGAGGGAAAGGTTTCTGATAGGTTTGGTAGCTCAGTAGCAGTGCTAACAGCTGTCATGCAGAAGATCTGGATTCAAGTCCCAGACCAGGGCCTCTTCTCCTTATGCCAACCAGGGCTGGGGACACCACTAAAACAACATTGAGGAGAACTTTTACGAAGCTGCGGTAAAAGGGGGCCTGTGCTAGCACCAGCACATATTTTTGATGCGCACTGAGGTCCCCTTTTACCACAGTAGGTAAAAGGTTATCTTATTTTGCTGGAAAAGAAATGGCTGTGCGGTAAGTGAATCACTTGTCTCGCGGCCATTTCGGGGGAAGCCCTTACCGCCACCCATTGAGGTGGCGGTAAGGGCTCCCGCACTAACCTGGCGATACAAAGATAGAAATATTTTTGTAGTGCTGGAAATGGCACTCACTGGAGATGGTTAAGTGCTGCCAGGCTCCTGCGGTAGCTCCGTGGTAATTCTGGATTGGTGCACAGCAACCCTTTAGTAAAAGGGCCCCGATAGCCTCCTGGGGGAAACTAACCTTAATCATTGAATGGCAATCACGTGTAGTTGCCAGGCACAGGGTCCCAGCCAAAGATTATAACTGGGATGAGGTTGTGGAGGAAGTAAAAAAAAGCCTTTTGTTTGGAGCCTTTCCACTCCCCCCCCCCCCCCCCCCCCCCCGCTTGTTTTCTTAGTGGAGATACATTTACAGAGGTTTTTTCAAATGAATATGACAGAATAAACATGTAAAAAGCCACCTATGAAATTGAACCATGCATAAAAGTAAGTATCGTGACAAGAAAATTTGTACTTTTATGCAGTATAGATGTATCTTTAGGGTAGATTTTAAGTGTGGGCGGAGTCACACATAAAACATGCACATATATGCATCTCTGCTCCTGAGATGGTCTAAATGTATGCTGGTTCATTTTCTGCTGCATTTAAATATTTTATAAAGATACACAGATATTGATATATCTATACAAAACAAGCCCAATATAGTGCCTTCTTGGCCTTCCCACCTTGGCGATTTATTATAAAATTACTCCCAGTGTGTGTAAGCTGAATTAATTGGAGAGAAAGGCCACCCCAATCTTCAGTTTTATTGCTGTGCAACCATAAGTGATTCTGTTCTGAATTTATGTGTGTGCAGTTTGTCATTGTTTTCATAATATATTGTATTGTGTGTGACTAACTTTTTAAACTGTCACTGTGCATACAGTGCAATTACTGTGTCTAGAACCCCTGAAGAAAGTTGGAGGACCCTTAAAGTACATAAGCAGTGTAGCTTTGGGATCCCATTAGGACATGGGATATTTGTCCCATAACCCTCCCCTCCCCCCCATCACACACACAACATTGCCTTCCCTCTCACAGACATGAACCCCAACTTTCAATAGTTACCTATCAGGTCTCACAGAGAACTAGCAGCTTCCCTTCCTTGGTGTCAGGAGAGAACAAATGAATAGAGCACCTTTTAGCTGTACAGGATATTTCTGAAACTATTCTAGATAAAGAATATTTCAATGTAATGTAAGTTTCCTCTTTGACTGCACGTATCTCTCTTTTTTCTAAAGCTCCTTCAGTCCCTTCCTCCGCTAATATCCCAATTTGACACCTTTACGGCCTAATCAAACTGAGCTCTTCAGTAACTGGTCTTCATGCCACTTCCTTCCGCATGGCTTATGGTCTCAGATTAGCTGTCTGAATCATGTTATGCCCCAGAGATTCCATCTCAGAAACACAGCATGATTTCGACTGCTAGTTGAAGACCCTGAAGCTATGGGAGCTAAAGGAACAGATTACAGAAGAGTCAGGCTATTCAGTGTTTCTGGTTGTTGTATTCTGTTCATCACTTGTTAAACTGAAAAAATAAATAATCATAAATACTAAAACGTACATTAATAGATTTAAAAAATATATGCCCTATGTACTTACATTTACTAATTTGAGTCTTTAATTTCTCAGCAAACTTATTTCTACTGGTATATTTGATGTTATATACTATTCCTTCATTTTGAAAAATGTCTTAAGCATGTGGATTCTTGAAAATGTAATAAAAGAAAAAGAAAAGAAGAAGCATCATGCTAACTTTCCAAATTAAATCAGTAAAGGGTTTCCAGCTTCATTCCAGTGTTTTTCACATTTCAGCAAGTAGAGACACATGCCTAAATCGTTTTAAATATGTAGGTAGCTTGGGGGCCCTTTTACTAAGCCGCACATGTGTCTACTTGCGGCCAACGTGCACCAAAATGGAGCTATCGCCCAGCAACTATGTGGCTCTTGTAGTAATTTCATTTTTGGCATGTGTCCGATAGACGCAGCCAAAAAATAACTTTTATTTTCGGACGCGAGTATCGGACGCACGCCAAGTGGCATTTGACGCATGTAGGTCATTTCTGCCCGGTTACCGAATGAGACTTTACCATTAGGTCAATGGCTGGCGATAAGGTCTCAGACCCAAAATGGACGTGCGGCAATTTTCATTTTGCTACATGTCCATTTTCAGCAAACATTTTTTTAAAAAGTCATTTTTTGCAGGTGTGCTGAAAAACGATTCTACGTGTGCCCAAAACAAGCGTCAACACTACCACAGGCCATTTTTCATTACGCCTTTGTAAAAGGCCCCCCAAATATTTTTAAATACGTAGGTAGCTTAATTCACAAGGTTCCTAATTTTAAGCACTATAAAAAGCGGGAATGGCAAGAGTGGGACTAAGTCAGGAGGTAAAGTTTGGCACCTAACATTAATTTTAGGCATGAAGTGGTTGACTCAGGTGGTCCAAAGAGAGAACTAAAAACAGAAAAAGTGGGGGGAACCAATCCGATGCTAACACAATGGTACAAAAATGGGTTTATTTGACAAATAAACAGACTCGATGCAGATCTGCGTTTTGACACAGAAAGTGCCTGCCTCAGACACTGTTCCCTCTTAGCTGAACACCTGTCCTCAAATTGCATTAGCTATTAGTAGACAGTGTGCTTTAATATTCTGTTTTCAATCTCCAGGGACAGGCAGATTTCCTGGAGTCCTGCAGTTCTTGCTATTGAAAATGTGATAGTGAAACAGCACCCCCCCACACACACTCTGGCAAGACTGTAGATGGAGCACTCCCACTCAGCTAACAGGGAACAGTGGCCTCAGGAGTTGACAGATCAATTCAGCAGAGTATGAGCAGCAATGTCCATAAATCCATGCAAATAAAGTTCTGAACTGCACATACTATAACACCTGTCGTCAAATGAATATCAATAGAAAAATGTTGACGTGGTAATCTGTGATGATTTTCAGAGTGAGGCAAAGTCTCAACACCAATAAATGCAGCTAGAAATCTATCAATATTGATTTGCCCATAGGTGTTGTGTTATGTGCAGTTCAGCACTTTTTTTGCATGTGTTTCATAACATACCATTAATACTTTAGACATTTATAGTAACAGGCACACTAATACCTCTTGCTGTAGTACAGCTAGGTGTCTGCCTAGTGTAGACCTGGTAGGGTGGGTACAAGGGCACACACTCTTATTTCTTTGTTGAGGGACAGGATCAAGACTGTGAAACCCAGCAGGCCAAACAAGCAGCTCCAATAACACAAACCACAAGAAGTCCTTTTAGTCTGAACCAACTCTTTACCAGACCTGCCAAGTGTCCTGCTTTGGAGAGTCATCTCCCACACTCCTGCTAAAGTGGTAAATTCTCCTGCTGAGTCACTGCCACCACTAAACCCACCACTGATGTTTCTCTCGATGAGCTGCAGTGGCAGCAAAACAACAAAAGGCAGGAGTGGAGCTGCAGTCTTCCAGTATCCTGCCCCAGAAGTTGACTTGGGGGGGGGGGGGGGCAAGGAATTGGCAGACCCGACAGCACATGCCTGAAGACTGCAGCCTTGTGCCTGATTTTATTATTTTGCTGCCACTGCTGCTCATAAGAAGAAGCAGCAACATCTCACAGGAAGCAGAGGACACCACATGGAGGGAGGGAGGGAGAGGTAGGAGAAGATAAATAGCAGGGATGATGAGAAAAGATGGATAAAAGAGGGGATATGCTGCATGGAAGAGAGGTAGAGACAGAAGGTGAGTAGAAATATGGGGTGAGAAAGAGGGGACATGCTGGGTGGAAACGGGCTGGAGAGAGAGAAGATGCTGATGGAGAGAAAAAGAGGGGAGATGCTAGAAGGGTGGGGATGAAAAGAGGGGAGACTGAATAGAATGAGGGAGAGAAAGAGGGGAGACACTGGAAGTATGGGATAGAAAGAGGGAAGACACTGGATGGAAGGGTAGGTGGAGAAAGATAGGTGATGCTAGATGGAAAGGTATGGAGAGAAAGATAGAAGATACTAGATTGAAAGATGGGCAATGAAAGAAGTGATGCTGGATGGAAGGAAAGGGAAAAGAGGGGAGATGGTAGATGAAATGATGGGGAAAGTGGAGACATTTAGATGATAGGATGGGGAGAAATATGATGCTGGATGATGATGAAATGGTTCAGAGTGGGTTAACAGCAAATCTTGCTATAAACAATAATAATTCTCATTAGTTGTTATAGACAACAGCAATCCAGATGTAAACATACTTAAGTTACCAACACTTTCAAAATAAATATTCATGAAACAAGTGTGACTTCAACAATTTCTGAAACTTAACACAGGATAGATAAGATCTGATTTAAACCGAAAGTATATTCCTAAATTCTGCCATTTGAATACTTTTGAACTTGGGAACTCTCAACATAAGATATGTACAAGTTCGTAGATCTCTACCAGCTACCAACAATGGGGTCCTTTTACAAAGGCACACTAGCATTTTTAGTGCACACTAATGATTAGCACGTGCTAAATGCTACAGACGCCTATAGGAGGAGTATATGGGCATCTCTAGCATTTAGCGCATGCTTATTTTTAGTGCATGCTAATAATGCTAGTGCACCTTTGTAAAAGGACCCCAATGTGTCTAATAAAGTTAAATCAACTGAAACAGCATATCTTAAAAATAATTCTCACTTGTACTGGAAGCCAATGTAAACCTAACCAACAGTGGAGACACATGCAGACGGGTGGGGAGAGAAAGAGGGGAGATGCTGGATGGAAAGGGGAAGAGGATAAAGTTGACGAAAGACTGGAGAAAAAGACGAAGAGGTAAAGGTGAGAGAAAGCTGAAAGGCTGAAGGTAGATGAAGTAAAAAGAGGGAAATTAAACACTGGATAGTGAGAATGAATTAAATCTGGACTGATAGGCAGAAAAATAATTTGAAGAAAACTGAAAGGAAAAAGAGGAAAGAAAAATAATAAATGAACAGGAAACCCTGGCAAACATGTTAAGAGAAGACAAAGGAAAACAGAAGCCATGATCATGGGGTGGAGTTTTGGCAACAGCAGAATTATGGCACTCCATCAGGAATTTACGGTCAAGAATTTACGGTCAAAACTAATTCTTGTACCTCCAGGTGTGGTGCTCAACAGCGTGCCCCCAGGCATGCAGCTGTGTCAGGCAGGAGCTGGGCCATGTCGCTGACAGTAACCCAAGTGGAAATGGTGTGACTCTGTGTGTGGTGACAGCCAGCTGACATGATACTGCGGCACTGCCCCTTCCTTCTCTCTCACTCGGTAACAGCAGAGCCTGCGAGCCTGGATACACCGCTGCCTGCAGCCGTTCTCACCACACACAGACATACACACCCGTTAGATACTTTCTAAGACAAAGGCAGAATATGTTAACAATTAAAATTATTGTATAAAACAAACCTACAAATTAAATCAATAAAAATCAAGATTATGAACAAAAAACATTTTACAATTTTTTAAACAAACACGTACATTTTCTACAAGAAAAAATGTGTATATTATTAATTGTTAATAGCCATTAAACATATATGATGGAAGAGGGGTAGAGACAGAAGATGAGCAGACATATAAGGTCATATGTAATGGAAGCCTTAACCCCCCCCCCCCCCCAAAAAAAAAAAAAAAAGTTTATGATAGCAAAATATAAGTACCAATACACAATCAGATTTATGAAGCCAGAATAAATAATAATCCAGGCACACAGTGAATGAGAGAATTATACCTGTGAGTAAAAGTTCTTATGAAACACTCGAGAGTGAGAGCAGCAAGAGATTCACTGCATTTTATGAATTAATGAACTGATGTCATACTGTGATGCCTCTAAATTTCCACTTGAAATAATGAATAATATATAAATGAATCTGGTACCACTCTATTATCAAACAAAACACCTAACATTAAACATAATTAAACATGAAAATAGTGCTTTTAAACACAAATTAAATAAGTGAACTGCTTAGAATTGATTCACAGAAGACCTAAGCACTTTTTTTTAGCATTTCGTGATAATATGATTTTTTTTTTTTTTGGGGGGGGGGGTAAGGTTTCCATCACAGGTGTAATGGAAGTGTTACCCCCCCAAAAATTCATATTATATGAAAAGAGTATAACTCTGATTCACAGACTGTATCATAAAGGAGGAAAAGGCCTCAGATGCTGCTGGCAATATTTATCTCACACCCAACAATTTCATGAGTGGCACATTAGTGACCATTTAATCACTGTCCAAAAACCTCCTGTAATGTCAATCCAAAACAATATCAGTAATGTGTTGGTGTCAAACTGAATCATAAGCATGGACAGTTTATGGTGAATCATCCTTCAAATACATCAAAATAATCCCAATTTATAACACAAGAATACTGGGCAAAACAACAGGCATCTATTTCACTGTTTGCTTTGTCAGGGGATCTTTTCTGTCCAGTCATCTGAAATGGATATCCATAATGTCAATGCCAAATCATCTTGCTGTGAATTCAAAAACAAAACAAAACCCTCCACTCAGTGCTTGCAGTCATACTTGCAGTGTCTACCTCCTGGCATACTGCCCTCCTTTATAAACCGAAACTAAAAATGGCGGCCACGTTAAATGAAAATGCTACCTCCTGCCATCCAATCAAATAGCAGTGATGTCATAATTAACTTCATGGTTCATAATAGATGTGGATTAAAGGAAGCAGCTCTATTTTATATGGGTGTTTAAACCATATGGCTCCAGAGTACATAAGTACATAAGTACATAAGTAGTGCCATACTGGGAAAGACCAAAGGTCCATCTAGCCCAGCATCCTGTCACCGACAGTGGCCAATCCAGGTCAAGGGCAGCTGGCACGCTCCCCAAACGTAAAAACATTCCAGACAAGTTATACCTAAAAATGCGGAATTTTTCCAAGTCCATTTAATAGCGGTCTATGGACTTGTCCTTTAGGAATCTATCTAACCCCTTTTTAAACTCCGTCAAGCTAACCGCCCGTACCACGTTCTCCGGTAACGAATTCCAGAGTCTAATTACACGTTGGGTGAAGAAAAATTTTCTCCGATTCGTTTTAAATTTACCACACTGTAGCTTCAACTCATGCCCTCTAGTCCTATTATTTTTGGATAGCGTGAACAGTCGCTTCACATCCACCCGATCCATTCCACTCATTATTTTATACACTTCTATCATATCTCCCCTCAGCCGTCTCTTCTCCAAGCTGAAAAGCCCTAGCCTTCTCAGCCTCTCTTCATAGGAAAGTCGTCCCATCCCCACTATCATTTTCGTCGCCCTTCGCTGTACCTTTTCCAATTCTACTATATCTTTTTTGAGATACGGAGACCAGTACTGAACACAATATTCCAGGTGCGGTCGCACCATGGAGCGATACAACGGCATTATAACATCCGCGCACCTGGACTCCATACCCTTCCTAATAACACCCAACATTCTATTCGCTTTCCTAGCCGCAGCAGCACACTGAGCAGAAGGTTTCAGCGTATCATCGACGACGACACCCAGATCCCTTTCTTGATCCGTAACTCCTAACGCGGAACCTTGCAAGACGTAGCTATAATTCGGGTTCCTCTTACCCACATGCATCACTTTGCACTTGTCAACATTGAACTTCATCTGCCACTTGCACGCCCATTCTCCCAGTCTCGCAAGGTCCTCCTGTAATCGTTCACATTCCTCCTGCGACTTGACGACCCTGAATAATTTTGTGTCATCGGCGAATTTAATTACCTCACTAGTTATTCCCATCTCTAGGTCATTTATAAATACATTAAAAAGCAACGGACCCAGCACAGACCCCTGCGGGACCCCACTAACTACCCTCCTCCACTGAGAATACTGGCCACGCAATCCTACTCTCTGCTTCCTATCTTTCAACCAGTTCTTAATCCATAATAATACCCTACCTCCGATTCCATGACTCTGCAATTTCTTCAGGAGTCTTTCGTGCGGCACTTTGTCAAACGCCTTCTGAAAATCCAGATATACAATATCAACCGGCTCCCCATTGTCCACATGTTTGCTTACCCCCTCAAAAAAATGCATTAGATTGGTGAGGCAAGACTTCCCTTCACTAAATCCATTGTAGTGCCTGCTGAAGTAATCTATCAACATCCCCTTCTTGGCCTGAGTGGAAAATATAATGTATGGCAAAACAAACAAATTGGTCAAATCCATGGGGCACTCTTAAACAGTGTTTGACTAAAGGAGCCCCAGATTTTTGCTTGGAGACGCTGAAGCAATGTTCATTGATCCACAATTTTAAAGGCCTTCTGTTTTTTTCAATGTACAACATTTTACAGCTGCACCCTAGAATATAAATAACATGGTTGGACTTACAGGTTGTAGAAGATTTCTCAATTTAAGTTCTACAGTAGACAATAGTAAGAGGATTACCATACAGGACCAAGATGTAAGATCACCGAACGTATAAAGAGGAATCCAATAAAATTTATATGGAAATATAATGTTTGATTTTAACAAAATATTTCTAAAAAAACAAGGAAAAGACCTCAAAACGACCGACCGCTTACTTTCAGTTTTCAGCGGCTTTAACTGGGGACGTGGTGTTCATCACTGGTCATAAAAACCTTGCTTGGAAAGAATTATTTTAACTTTTAATTTATTTCCAAATAGATTTTAGCAATTTTGCTCTTTTTACAAGAAAAGTTTTTAAAAATATTGACAATATCAATGCTAACTTAAAATTTTCTTTGGTTCATAAAAACCTTCACTGATTCTCATGAAGTGCTCTAAAGCAGCTTTACAAAGATAAAGTAAAGTCGAGCACTTATCTGTTGCCCGACGGTGGCCCCATCTGTTTCACTTGTGGGCTTTTCAAGGGCTGTGCTTCGACAGGGAAAGCATTGAGAAAATTTTTTTCCTCTCTCTTGATCTGACCATAACTTAATTTTACAGCTGCACCCTAGAATATAAATAACATGGTTGGACTTACAGGTTGTAGAAGATTTCTCAATTTAAGTTCTACCATCCACAGGGTTAATAAATTCTTTCAGCTCAGTTGTCATGGTACAAGTCTTGCAAGTACCACATTTCTTGTGGCCAGATGACTTCTGTATTTGCTGCTGTACTGATAAAGGCTCAGGCAGTTGTGCCAGGCTTGGGGTCATCTTTGACTCCTCTCTTTCTCTGCACCAGTGGCGTAGCCAGATGACCAATTTAGGGTGGGCCTGAAAGTAAACTTAGTGGGCCCAAAATTTCTTCACTGCCACCTCCTCCATGGTACCCCTCCCCTCCCAACTCATAAAAATACCTGAGCTGGCGGGGATCAACGTGTAATTAAACTCTGGAAGTCGTTGCCAGAGAATGTGGTAAAGGCAGTTAGCTTAGCGGAGTTTAAAAAAGGTTTGGATGGCTTCCTAAAGAAAAAACTCCATAGACCATTATTAAATGGACTTGGGGAAAATCCACTGTTTCTGGGATAAGCAGTGTAGAATGTTTTGTACTTTTTTGGGACCTTGCCAGGTATTTGTGACCTGGATTGGCCACTGTTGGAAACAGGATGCTAGGTTTGATGGACCTTTGGTCTTTCCCAGTATGGCAATACTTATGTACTTATGATCTGCAAGCCCTGCCAACCAAAGACCTCCTTCTTGCTGAATGGACTCTTAAAACATGGTCTGCCTCCAGTGGTGTGCCCCTGTGTTGCTGCTGCTGGCGTCCATGCATTTTCAGTTTTGCTCATGTGCAGAAACTGAGCACGTGCGGGGGATGGGGGTTAGCAGTGGCAGCACAAGGACACTGCTGCTGGCAGCTCAAGTTTTAACAGGCCGCTCAGTGAGGAGGTCTTTGGTTGGTGGAGCTTGTGAATCCCTGCCAGCCACACTAAAGAAGTACAAATTTTGGGTGGGCCAGAGCCCAAAGTGGATGGGCCCTGGCCCACCCAGGCCCATCCATGGCTACGCCACTGCTCTGCACAGATCCAACAGACTGCTAAAACTTGTCATTTCTTTCTCTATATCACCAACGTTTGCTCCTTCCTTTTTGAGCATACTACTAAAACCCTTATCCACACTCTTATCAACTCACACTTAGATTACTGCAACTTGCTTCTCACAGGTATTGCACCAAATCATCTCTCTCCCCTTCAATCCATTTAAAATTCTGCTGTATGACTGCCAGTGTCACTATGTTCACATTAGCCTTCTCCTCAAGTCATTCCATTGGCTCCTTATTCATCTCCACATACAGTTCAAACTCCTCTTACTGATTTACAAGTGCATTCACTCTGCAGCTCCTCAGTATCTCTCCTCTCTTATCTCTCCCTGCACTCCTCCTCTTATCTGTACCCCTCTCCTCCACTGCCAATTCCAGACTCTGTTTCTTTTATCGTGCTGCACAGTATGCCTGGAATAGACTTTCTAAGTCAGTACGTCAAGCTCTGTCTCTGGCTGTATTCAAATCTAAGCTAAAAGGCCACCTTTTTTGAGGCTGCTTTTAACTCCTAACTCCTATTCATTTGTAAAGTACTCATGTCTGTTTTAATCATTCCCCCCATAAGTAATTCCCTAATACCCTATTTGTCCTATTTGTTTTGATTAGATTGTAAACTCTGCTGAGCAGGGACTATCTCTTATGCATTTAGTGTAAAAAGTTGTGTATGGCTAGTAGCATTATAGCAATGATAAGTAATAGTAGTAGAAAAGAAATTAATTACTGTACGTGACCCATCGACTGCCCTCCCTGACACGGTCTCATTCAGGCCCCTGAGAAACACATCAAAAAAGGGAATATTTTTAGTCAAGCTTCTCAGGTATAATGGACATTTTAGTGCTGTCTGACCTTAAGAAAATAGGCTATAGAAAGAAAGTGGCTGAAGGGTCACAGAGTAGAAAAATTAAGTGAATGTGCAATCTAGTTAAGGTTCTGGGCAACACGAAAAAAAATGAGTCCTAATGTAATAACTGTTTGATAATTAACTTGTCAATACAGAACATGTGTTAAGTTTATGCAAAACACATTGCCAAATTTATTTATTTATTAGGATTTATTTACCACCATTTTGAAGAAATTCACTCAAGGTGGTGTACAGTAAGAATAGATCAAACATGAGCAACAGACAATTACAACAGTAAAAATATTCAAAAAGAATACAAAATATGGCATGGTATACTATTTACAATGTCAACACAATACGTAATAGAATATTATAATTGATAACGAAGGGTAAAGCAAAGATGCAACATATAGAAGGGTAAGAAAGTAGGAAGAGTTAGAAAGTAAGGTGATTGATTTAAAGAAAGTTGCACATATGGTCAGAGAAATGGTTAAATATGATCTCAGCTAGGGTAGGAGTGGATAAACATGTCCTGCTGCAGTATGTGCAGCCTGAGTCACTCCTTGTGTGTGTGAGTTAGACTAACGAGTTAGGAAGTCTACATATTTGCCTATTTTGGGGCTAGTTTATAAATACAACATTGGCACCCACACATCTCTATAAAATATCCACAACAATTACTAGGAGGAAATGTGCAACTACCCTTAATCTAAAAAATCTAACTGGGCTTTTATATATTGCCTTTCCTGTCCACTGAATAACTACCCAGTGCAGTTTACAAAATTGCAAAAATTTATAATCAAATATAAAAACATTCAAACAATAGAAATGAATACAGTGGATTATCATTCCAATTCTGGTAAATGTCAATGCAGTCCTTTTACTAAGGTGCACTAAAAAATGGCTTGCAGTAGTGTAGACGCGGGTTTTGGGCGCAATTCGATCAATTTTTCAGCACGCCTGTAAAAAGGCCTTTTTTTTATTTTTGCTGAAAATGGACATGCAGCAAAATCAAAATTGACCTTACTGCCAGCCATTGACCTAGCGGTAAAGTCTCATGCAGTAACCAGATGGTAATAACCTTGGCGCGTATCTGATATGCGTATCTGCAAAAAAAAATTATTTTTCAGCCGGGCATATTGGACACACACCAAAACTGAAATTTCCACAAGAGCCACACAGTAGCCGGGCAGTAACTCCATTTTGGCGCATGTTAGGCACGTGTAGACACTTACATGGCATAGTAAAAGGGCCCCAATGTCTTTTCTTCTATTATTGTGTGAAGTGCATGTCATACACTGATTATGGGTCTAATATACTGCTGAATATTCAATATTAGCAAATTAGTTTACTACTTTGTACATGTCATGAACCACTTTTTTTTCACTATTATAGTTTCAAACAGGTTCAAACCCAATCATCGTCATTCTGCTTGTTCAGGTGTCAGAGCATACTACATTTTTCTCCTCCACTAGCTTGTGAAAGGCCTGAAGGATATTAGGGTTTGGGAAATAAGTGGTGTATGGGGATGGGAATCACCCATTCTTGCTTTGCAGGATGTCAGCTTTTCTGGGGTTGAAAGTTTGTTTCCTCATTTTGCCCATGTCTCTGATATGCCTTATGGCAAATGCTTTTGTTAGCTGTTTTATTTTTGTTTACACTTTTGCATTTTTTCCAGCCTACATAGTCACTGCTTCTCTGTCATTTGTGCCTGCATGTTATATGCTGTGATGCAGTTTCAAATCTGTGTTTTGGGAGCCAGTTGTCTCTTCTATGCCAAGGAAAGACACATGCTGTTTATTGTGCAAGAGTAAGTGTTGACTCAATATGGTTCCCATCTGTCCAATCCGTTATTATATTGCTTCTCTATTGATTTCTGGATATTGTGCTCTTCATGCTACTTTTTTTTCCTGGATGTGCAGACCATATAGTTAGGTCTATAATTGTGTGTCTATATTTAGGTACCTAGAGGGTATCTTATAGGAGAATATTCTATAAAGGAAAGTAGGCACCTACTTTCCCTTATAGAATATTATTCTAACTGGGTATATATATATATATATATATATATATATATATATGTGTGTGTGCGTGTGTGTGTGTGTGTTTGCAGTAAGGCATGAGCACTTATGCCAGCCAAAGAGCTAGTTTAAGTGTTCATACTTAATTGCCAGAAATACATGCATAACTTACAATATTCTACTACAAGTTATATACATGTATCCAGACTCTATGCGGCTTGAAGGAATAGCTTAATGGTTAGGGCACAAGCACAAACTGAAGGTGATAGAGTGTGAGGTAGGCTGACACAGAGAGCCTTGGATGGAACAGGCTAAGGGAGGAATATGGAAGGGGCTCACAGGTGGTGGTGATGGGATAGGGTGGCTAAAGGAGGGCTTTAGAGGCTGGCAAGACAGTAGGCTGTTAGCAGGATGGGGAGGGGAGTCGGGAAGAATGGGTACAAGAAGGGTCACAGACAACAGACCTGGGTGAACCATCATGGCAATCAGGCACACATACTCTCTCAGCTCTCCCACAGTCAGCAGTGATGCAAGCAATCAAGGGGCATACTTGCAGTGCACTTATTCTTGATTTACAGGTGGTTTAAGTGGATCACATGTTAGATGTACGTTGGGATGCTATTTAGAATCAGGGATAGATAATGATGACTCTGAATCACCCAAAAAATAAACTGGAAAACAGTCTGCAATTTCCAAAACGAATGAAGGCATTGGAGCAGATACAGTAAGAAGGAACACAGAAGACTTTATTGATAAATAGAGTTTAAAAAGTGTGCCCTTTAATCTATTTACTAGGGCTGTAAATTTAACACATTGATAACACAATTAGGGGGTCTTTTACTAAAGATTAGCTTGAGTTATCTGCAGTAGGTCCAATTTTATTCATATGTTAAAAATCTTAACATGAGTTAAACATTTAATGTGTTAAATGTTTAACTCAATGTTAACATTTTTAACACAAGTTAACACCTCTCTCTCCTCCACCTGTAAATATCCAGCTTTGCTCTGCCTGCACTTCTTCTTTCTTCTCTGGCACACTCCTCTCCTCTGAATCTCCTTCTTCTTGCTTCTTACGGCCACTGCACTCAAAGCATGCTGTGTGTCACCCAGCTCCAAGCCTCTCTCTGAAACAGGAAGTTCTGTCAAAGGAGGTGGAATTTCCTGTTACAGAGAGACTTTGGCACCAGTGACACAGCTGTATTCTTTCACTGCAGTGCCTGTGAAAAGCAGGGAGATGCAGTTGCAGAAGAGTGGGGGCTGCTGGAGAGGTAAGAAGAGTTCTCATTGCCAGAAGAAAAAAAAGAAAGATACATACTGCACTGGGGGGGGGGGGGGGGGGGAGTGGGTGGCGGTGGCAACAGCAGAAAGAGATGAGCCAGCTATATGGGGAGGAGGGGGCAATGGCGGGAAATAGAGGTGAACAGCGAGTGATGTGGGGGAGGGGAGCAACATCAGAAAAAGAGTGAGACATTTGGGGAAGGAGGGGACGACAGCAGGAGAAAGGGGAAGAGCCAGAGATGTGAGGGAAGGGGACAGCTGCAGTGGGAGAAACAGGAATAGAGCCAGAGATATGGGGGAGGAGGGGACCATGGCAGGAGAAAGAGAAGAGTGAGAGATGCAGGGTAATGGGGTGCTAGAGAGAGAGAGAGAGAGATGTGCCAGAGAAGTAAGAAGAGGTGCCAGGAGAAAAAAAAGGAAGAGAGAGAGAAAGAAAGATGGGGGCCTCAGGAAGTGGGGAGACAGATGCTAGAAATAGGGGATGGAAGAATCAAAGAAAAGAGATGGTGCCCATAGAAGAGAGGAGAGAAAAAAGAGAAGGAAAAAATGGTAATCATGGATGAAGGGAAGGGAGGAGATAGTGCCAGGGGAGGGAAGGCAAGGGAGGAGAGGGAGATGGGTGGAGATGGAATCAAAGTTACTGGTTGAATGTTTAGGATCAATTTAAAAAAAAGTAAACTATGGGGCTCATTTTCAAAGCACTTAGACTTACAAAGCTCCATAGGTTACAGAGGCTCATTTTCAAAGTATTTAGACTTACAAAGTTCCATAGGGAATTTTGCAGGTCTAAGTGCTTTGAAAATATGCCTCCATGTGTACATGCTACATTTATTTCAACTGTTTTACATTTGGATCATGTGATTAATCCTGCGATCAAAGTTTTTAATCACGATTAATTATGCAGTTAAAACGTTTAATTGACAGACAGTCCTACTATTTACCAATAAAGTCTTCTGTGTTATTCTATTCCAACACTCTGAACCACTTATGACAGGACCCTCATAGCACCCGCAGCAAACCTTCAGAAGGCCTGGATGTTTTCACAGTTTAAACATTTTGCCCTGGCCATTTGTAAAATTCTGGTTTAGTTGTTTTTTGCAGTGAAAACATCTATATGCCAGGGTTGGGATGTTTAAAGTACAAATAGCCCTTGTAAAGTGGCTGCCATAATATATATAATCCGAAGGAATGCCCTGCACACACCACCTTCACAGACTTCCAAAAATGTGTGTCACGCTGCTTCTACTTAGTGCCAGATTTAAAATCACCACTTAAATGCATATGAAAATGTACAAGCAAAAAAATATGGTACATCCATATGTAAATGGAATGTAGATTTTCAAAAATAATCCTCATAATTTTGCAAAAATTCTAAAATCTCCATAATCTTGGGAACATTGAATTTCATTTCCATAGACTTACAGGCAGATTTTAGATAGAACACAGAGAGGGACTATACACATCCAAGTCAGTCTATGGGGAATTGTTATACTATTTTACAAGAAGTTGTGTCCATCTATGGAAGTCTGACAACACTAGAGGGCTTGGTGGACATTTGAGAATACTGGAGCTTTGAGGCAGGAACAAGTGGGAATTGTTCCAACTCCACTAGATACCAGTGACCATTGTTAAGACCAGTGGAAAGGGTCAGAAAATAGGTGTGGGCTACTTGGGAGAACTGTTAGAATAGGTTGCACCTCTGGGAAGGTTAAGCCTTGGAGGAGGCTATCACATGTTGGGGCCCCCTGAAACCTTTACCCATTATCAGTGAGCAATTTTAGAGGATAGCTGTGGATAGACTGGGGGCCTCTAGCTGTCCCTAGCCAGACTGGGTAAAGATATTTATTGATAGTGGTGGACTTTGCTACCATATATCCTGAAATGGTAGTCTTATCCTCAATAGAAGCAGAGAAAGTTGCTACTGTCCTACTAGAAATATTTTTCTGGGTAGAATATCCATGAGAAATACTCTCAGACCAAGGGACACAGTTTATGTCTGAGCTGATCCAACATCAGTGGGCACACTGTGGAGTGAAATCTGTACATACTAACCCATATCACCCTGAAACTAATGAGTTGGTGGAGAGATTTAATGGGACATTAAAGCATATGTTAAAGACTTTTGTGGCATCAGGAGACCAAGACTGAGAAAAGTACTTGCCCTATCTACTATTTGCATACAGAGAAGCATCCAAGAAGTCTACCAGGTTCTCCCCATTTTAGTTACTTTATGGCCAAAGGGTGAGAGGGCCTGTTGATCTAATAAGAGAACATTGGGAAGGGAAAGTTGACACCCCTGTAATTGAACGTGTAGTCAATATGTGGCAGAAATTAGAAGACCTTCTGGGCTTTGTCAGAGATAACTTGCAAGCAAAAGTCCTTGTCATAAAGCCCAAAATAGAGTGTTTTATGAGGGCCAGCAGGTACTTGTTTTAGTCCCAGTTCATCAGAATAAACTTCAGGCTAACTGGGCAGGACCTTATAAAGTCATATGGTACCTGAATGACACAAACTATGTTATATCTATGGACTCTCAAGATAGAAAGCAATGTACCTTTCAAGTTAATATGTTAAAGGCCTATGTTGATCGCACAGCTATGGTGCTAGCTATGTGCATCCTACCAGAAGAGTGTCAGGATAGTGAACTTATACCTGACCTCTTAATAGAAACATTACCAGAGGGATTCATACAGCAAATTGTATTGGGAGAGTATCACAAAATGCCTAGCCACCTGCCTGGGGTTACCCCGCAGCCCCTTAGAGGGTCTATCACCAGTACAACTCAGGTCCACTTGCACCTGACGCTTGTGCTCTATACTAGCACCCTCCTCCCATTGACTGGGTCTCAACTGCCTCTGGGTGAGTCTCCCACTCTTAAATTATTCCCAGTGATTTCTAGGTTACTGGAGACCACATTCCCAGTGGTTCTACAGCTCCTAGAAACACTCAGAGACCAAACACACAACCACCAGGATTCTTTATCAGTCCAGACAGGCAAAGGCAACAAACTAATAATGTTTATTGTCATAAAATGTCAGACTTGTGAGTTCTTGTACCAAGTAGAGCGCTGCTGAGCCTGGTACTCAGACCACCCTAGATGCTTTTATAGCAGATCTAACTATGGACATCCATGTTCCTGCCAAGGTGAAAGCATTTCGCTATCCATTGTAAGCTGGAGGCATCCATCTCATAACGCCGCCCAAAACACGCCTCTATCACACCCCCTGCAGGGATGTCCATAGATGGACGTCCTTGTGCTTGGGATGTCTTTTTGGCTCTGTTTCGATTATTGGATTTGGACATCTATCTTTAACAAGGACGTCCATGTGCCCTTTATGTCGCTTTTTGGACATCCTTCTCTTTCTAAAATGAGCCTGATATAACATAGTAAATGATGGCAGATAAAGACCTGTACAGTTTATCAAGTCTGCCCAACAAGATAAACTCATCTTACATGGTATGTGATACTTTATACCCGAGTTTGATTTGTCTTTGCCATTCTCAGGGCACAGAATGTAGAAGTCTGCCCAGCACTGTTCTTGTACTAAGTTCTGAAGCTAAGGTCTAAACCCCTTAAAATTTACACTCCAGCCCATCCCCATCTATTCTGTCACGATCAGGGCATAGACCGTAGAAGTCTGCCCAGCACCGGTTTCGCTTCCCAATTACCTGCGCCGCCACCCAATCTCCACTAAGATTTCGAGGATCCATTCCTCCTAAACAGGATTCCTTTGTGTTTATCCCACGCATGTTTGAATTCCATTACCATTTTCATCTCCACCACCTCCCACGGGAGGGCATTCCATATATCCACCACCCTCTCTGTGAAAAAATACTTCCTGACATTACTCCTAAGTCTGCCCCCCTTCAACCTCAATTCATGTCCTCTAGTTCTACCGCCTTCCCGTCTGTTTGCGGATTAATACCTTTCAAATATTTGAACATCTGTATCATGTCACCCCTGTTTCTCCTTTCCTCCAAGGTATACATGTTCAGGTTGGAAAGTCTCTCCTTGTATGGCTTGCAACACAAATCCCATACCATTTTATTTGCTTTTCTTTGCTCCGCTTCCAGTCTTTTTACATCTTTAACAAGATACGGCCTCCAAAACTGAACACAATACTCCAAGTGGGACCTCATCAATAACTTCTACAGGGGCATCAACACCTCCTTTCTTCTGCTGGTTATACCACTCTCTATGCAGACTAGCATCCTTCTGGCCATGGTCGTCGCCTTGTCGCATTGTTTCTTCACCTTTAGACACCAACACCCCAAGGTCTCTCTCCTGAGTCGAGCTTACTAATCTCTCCCCTCCTATCCGGTATCTCTCTTTTGGGTTTCTTCACCCCAAGTGCATCACTCTACACTTCTTGGCATTAAATATTAACTTTTTTAACTACTATATCTTAGATCGATACAATATCGGTCACAAAACCCCGAGCGGGTTCGCGTCTGGAATCCTCCTTCTCACAATTGAGAGCATGAATTGTGAGAAGGAGGATTCCAGACGCGAACCCACTCAGGGGTTTGTGTCCGATATTGATTTTTCATCACATTTTGTCTTTTTCCCTTTCTGAAGAAGGCATTTGAAACTCGGCCAGAGTTAAAGGGAATCTTGATTGAGTTGGCGAGAATGATGAGGATGAATGGATTAATAGTGAAGTTTTGAACCACACGCACGGGCATGTTTGTGTCCTCAAGGGAAGTGACTATAATATACTGTGCTATTGTTTTGTTTCACTTCATCCGGGTCATATATATATGTGGGTATTCACAGAACTGGTAGCACTAATCATTATACACCTCCCTATGTTATGGTATAAGCCTGCTGTAGTTGCATTAATTTGCATATGTGTTAACTCGGGGTTCTAGATCAGTAAGGTGGAGTAATACATGCATATATTTATGATTAAGCATCTATAAATACTACATTTGTGATGTATTTAAACTCTTATATTACAAACTGTCAGCTGGTCTAGACGTATGCACATACACAATAAGGAGGCGGAAAATTTCATGTGCTATGATGGTTCCATCTGTGACACTACCACATATTCCTCTTGGGGATATAATGGTTGTAATGGGTACGGACTGAGCACATTTATAACACATTTATAAATTAAAGTTTTTTGTAGAAAAGTTAGCGGTGACTATCAGTTACCGGTTTCTATGAAATATTGTATCGATCTAAGATATAGTAGTAAAAATTGTTTTGACTTAGGTAGTGCGTTATAGTTCTTCCATTTACATATATGTATATATATTAAATATTAACTGCCAGACCCTTGACCATTCTTCTAACATTCGGAGATCCCTTATCATTTCTACTCCCTCCAGGGTATCAACTCTATTGGCTATTTTTGTGTCATGCGCAAAAAGGCAAACCTTTCCTTCCAACCCTTCAGCAATATCTCCCACAAATATATTAAACAGAATAGGCCCCAGCACTGACCCCTGAGGAACTGCACTGCTTGCCTTCCTTTCCTCCGAGCGGATTCCTGTCGGTCAACCAGTTTCCTATCCAGTTCACCACTTTCAGTCCTAAGTTCAACCCTTTCAGTTTATTCACGAGTCTTCTGTGGGGGACCGTATCAAAGGCTTTGCTGAAATCCAAGAAAATTACATCTAGCGTACGTCCTTCGTCCAGTTCTTTGTTCACCTAGTCAAAGAAGTCAATAAGATTCATTTGGTATTTTCCTTTGGTAGAGCCATGTTGCCTCGGGTCCTGTAACCCATTGGTTTCTAGAAAGTTAACTATCCTTTCTTTCAGCAGCGACTCCATTATTTTTCCTAGTACCACCGACATGAGACTTACCGGTCTGTAGTTTCCCATTTCTTCCTTGTCTCCACTTTTGTGGAGAGGGACCCCATCTGCTTGTCCCCAATCTCACGGTACCTCTCCTGTCCCTAAAGATCTATTAAATAAATCTTTAAGAGGTCCCGCAGTTTTACTGACTGCTACTTCAGTTATGTTTTGAGCTATTTTTGATTTAAAATGTATATGCCACCTTAAAACCTAGGTGATTTCCAAAATTACATACATAATAAAAACAAAAAATACAAAACAATCCAATTATCACCCATTAGATTAAATCATATAAACAATACAGTAATCATTACTCAATAGAACACTGTCACAAAAAGGTGTGTTTTAAGCTGCATCTTACATCGAAACACATCATTACATAAGCATAAGTGATCTTTGAGTGCATTCCATAGCTGTGTACCAACCACTGTAAATGATGATGACCTTGTTTCTGCACAGTGTGATTGCATAATTGGATCCAGTGAGATACACCAATTCAGGGCCATTGATTAGAACTAATAGTGGAGTTTGATTTGACGATTGAGATTATCTGTTGCTACTCAAATTCATCACTGTATTATTGTATTTATAAAGAGTGTTACTGACTGTTACTTAGTTTTGAGCTATTTTTGATGCTTGGCCTAAAATAGTCTTAAAGTATGTCCCTTTATGCACTTTTCATATAAGCATCCTCCTATAAATATTACCCCTATTGTGAGCAGTAATAAAATTGACCTCTAAGCACTTCATTTTATAAATTAACACCTAAATTTAAGTGCTTCTTGCCTTACCAAGATCCATTCGAATAGTCAATGACCTTCTACCTTTCTGGAAGTTGCTAAAAACTTACCTGTTCAATCAAGCTTACACAAATAACCTGAATTAAATAATAAGTCCATGTGTACCACTAGACCAATCCAAGAATTCAGAACCGGAATGTACCCCCCTATTATTCCTTTAACATACTCCTTTTTTACTCACCTCCACACAATCTATTATATCCTTCTTCTTACCCCTCCCCTACATTTTTCCTATAATAACCACATGCTATTATTATAACTATATGTCAATTTGTTATCCTGTTTTACTATGTAAGCCATATTGAACCATTCTATATCATTTTGTTAACCCGTTTTACTATGTAAGTCGCATTGAGCCTGCTATTGAGTGGGATAGTGCAGGGTACAAATGTTACAAATAATAATAATAATAATATTTAAATGATAGAATATTAGCATATATGCATTTAAGGTGTGTGTGGGGGGGGGGGGGGGGGAATTCATCAAGGTGTGGTAAAAATTTGCCCTTTACCATACCTTGATGCTCCATGGGATTCAAAGTACCTCTAGAGGTGCCATTTTGAAGCCAGTGATGGATTGGACAGCAGCAACTGGGCATTGCTCCCACTTAAAGACAGTTGGATGCCTCCTTCTGGATCCCCAAAGACCCCCCAGGACTACCAATGATTTTTAAAGGTAGCCTCTATGTGGGGTGGGTGGGCATTGTGGAGGGTGAGCTTAAGTCAGGGGGGACCTGAAAGCTCAAGGGGACCAAGTTCTGAAAACTCAGGAAGTATGGGCTCAAGCATGACTTGCGGAGTATTATCACAAATTGTGTTAGGGTTTTTGCATAGTAATGAGATGCAAAACATACATTTGCATATTTTGCATTTCATTACTGTGTAACCCGCAGTGCCTTAAATATCACTGCAGTATTCTATAACTGATACATGCAACTTGCTTAGCATGTAAATTCATGGATGACATTCACAGGGGAGGTGCATGGGCAAAGCATGGGTAGGATCAATATTTACACATGTAACTTACAGAGATTGTACCACATTTAGGGTGTACATGTATGCCTGCTATTGGGACTCCTAAATGTAGGCATAGATGCTGACTTATGCTATTATTCTATAAAGGAATGTTGGTACCCACATCCCATTATAGAATTCACACTTGGCGCATTCGACCTAGGCTCCCAACATGTTGCCCAATTAATAGAATTGCCCCCTATGGATATAAAAGTGACATAATGAAAAATAATTTAAGAAAAAATATGTTAGAAATAGCACAGCTAATTTTGTATTAGATGTTCTCACCCTCATCATGATGTATTGCATTACAGCCCAATCCTTCACCATTTTGTACCCAAGGTTTAAAAGAAACATCTGCAATCTAGCAACAGATATAAAACAGCAAAGAAGACAAATGAAACAATAACTTTCATTTAATATTTTTTCCTTACAGGTACAATATCCTAAGGAAACGCTGGCAATTTAAGAACTCAAAGCTTCCTATTAGATACAGTTCACTGAAAACCAAGCACCTAAAATTTCCCTCTGGGGTAAATATCTGTGACTAGCAGCACATAGGCAGCTGGTGATGAAATTCTTCTTAATAACTCTCATATTTTTAAAGAATTAATTATTGTTTCTGTTCAATATTTAGCAGCAGGATACACTGAACAAGCTAAATAAATACAACTCTAGATTAATATGCTTTAGCACAGTACTCTTTCTAACTTTCCTTTGAATTTAGATGGTCAATATATATTAAACTAAGTGCATTGTCAGTTTGTGAAATAATATATATCAAGTAATATCTTTATTCTCGTGCTTGACTCTCTGGATATATTTAATGAGACTGTTAAACTCAGAGAAGAGAGTGTGTGTGTGTGTGAGAGAGAAAGCTTAGATTCTTGTGTTTCTACAGTGTTCACTTGCCTGCCCTTGCCAAATCCTTTTGTTTAATGCCTATCATTCAATTTACCCTCTGGTCCTCTCTACCTTTTTACGCTGAATGCATACAGAGTTTGCCCTTTAAAGCACTTTAATTTCACTGTGTTTAACCTTTAAAAAACTGACAATTTTTCTCTTCTTTGTAATTTTATTACTTTAAAACTTCAGGAAGCAAGACATTAAAAATGGCTATCTCTATAAATTAATAAATATAGATAGATATACATATAGATAGCTTATATCTGTATATCAAGTATTTCTAAATAAATAAGATAGATACAGATATAAATATAAGGTGGGAAAAGTGAAATCCTAGGATGCTAATGTTTGATGTAGTCGAGGTAGGGAGAATATTACTGAATTGGTTTCAGGTACTGAACTATTATAATGAGAGACTAATTTTAATGGCAAAGGCAGCTCATCATCCAAGCATATTTTTAGTAGGAATAAAGAAATGATAAATGGTATTTACCCATGGATGGGGTCTAGGAGAGTTTGGTTATGCATTGTAGTAATTTGAACACTGGAAGTTGCAGGGCAATAATAAAGCTCTTAATAGTAAGACTTCTTATTAATGCAGCCAGCAAGCCATGATCTCATAAAACCCTTCCCTCCTCTGGACATAGCTGGTGAGTTTTATGATTGCAGATCATGATTTTTTTTAAATTCCATTTTTACATTTTTTATGTGGGTATGTACTTATGTTTATTAGAGAACTGGCTGAACTGCCTTTCATAATTAAATAACAAAGTGGTTCACAATAAATAAATGAAGAAAGGGCGTCCTTAAAGTTGATAGAATAGTCCAATAGCATAAATAAAGTAAGAGAAAAGGTTAGAGTAAGTAAAAGTTTAAAAAGTACAAGCATAGCAGATCTATCCCTCTGGATCCCAGCAATTACCTACAGCTTATTGAATAGGTAATTGCAAGCATGAATAGCAGGGGCGTAGCCAGACACCCAATTTTGTGTGGGCCTGGGCCCAAGATAGGTGGGCAGAAGAATTCCGCCTTGTCCCACAAGTGATTTGGTCTCTCCCTCTCTCGCCTGCATGTCATATGGTCTTTCAAACATCCCCCCTCCCCTGCATACCTTTTAAATAGCAGATTTTCACCGACAGCAAACAGCAACTAATACACACTGCTAATGTTGGCCCCACAGTCTTCCCTCTGATGCAACTTCCTAAGCGAGAATACATCAGTGGGAAGGCTATAGGGCTGGTGCAAGCAGCATGTATCAGTTGCTGCTCGCTGCAGGCGAAGATCTGCTATTTAAAATGTATGCAGGAGGGACAGTTGTTGGAAGTTTTCGGCTGGTGGGGCTTGGGGATCCCTGCCAGCCACATCATAGGTGTACTGCTACTGGGTACGCCTGAGCCCAGAGTGAGTGGGCCTGGGCCCACCCAGGCCCAGCCTTGGCTATGTCACTGATGAATAGGTAGGTTTTAAGAACCACTGTATATTTTTTATATAAAGATCAGAGAAAATGAGGCAGTAAATTCTAAAGGGATGGTGCTTTAAAATTGAATGTACTATGTTTTGTTGACTTTAGTCTAGCATTTGCAGTTGAGAAAATTGGTAAATGATGCTCATACATAGAGCAGAACATGCATGTGGAAGTATATTGAATAATTAATGAAGAGAGAGATAAATTAATTCCAATATATAAAGCTTTATGGGCCAGACTTGGGTTTCAAAGTGTATCCTATAGAATACAGGAAGACAATGAAGCTGAAAAAAAAAGCTATAAAATGTCAAATTTACATGCATGACACAAAAACAAATACTCTAAAGAGGATTATATTTCAACAGATAATCCTGATTTGTAAAGCAAATTAATACATAAATATAAATATGTGCAAAGAGGGACTCTACACATATTTATATTTATGTAAAAAGGGACTCTCAAAAAAGTTGTTAAGCCATCAGTGCAGCCCAATTCGTACTTCTACTAGGCTGCTGATCAGTATAGTCACCAAGACCCTTCTTGTGCTTATAATGCTCAATGTGCAAAACAAATAAAATATGTAAACAGTCCAAACACTGAAGTAGTATAAGCGATCTGTTGTGTGTCAAACCTAATTTGCATATTTCTATCAGCTGCTCATGCCCACTTCCAGTTATGTCAGCCAGTCAGAACTGAGAATCTTCCTTAACCTTACCCACTCTTTACCCAAGCCCTGTCCTAATTAGATTGCAAGCTCTGTCGAGCAGGGACTGTCTCTTCATGTTCAAGTGTACAGCATTGCGTACGTCTAGTAGCGCATTAGAAATGCTAAGTAGTAGTAAGTAGTAGTAGTAGTCACTGTAGTACACTGTACTCCTCGTCTCCAGCTCTGTACCATATACAATGACATCTGTGGCTTGCCTGCCAATCCCATTGCTCACCATCTCTTGGACGTGGTCAAGTCCAGCCTTGAACACGTTCAAGACTGGACTTGGACGTTCCTAAGACTTAGACGTCTTTCAGCCATAATGGAACAAAACAAAAACGTCCAGGACTAAAACTTAGATGTTTTGAACTAGACCTGTTTTTATAACAAACAGCTGCAGTGTGGATTGAGCCCACTACCCCAGGATCAAAGTCCACTACACTAACCACTAGGCTACTGCTCCACTCCGTGGAAAAAGATGCCCTTATTCCCCCAGTGGTCACTAACCCCCTCCCACCCCAAAAAATGTGATTAAAAATATTACTTGCCAGCCTCAGATGTTATACGCAGTTCAATTAGAATAGCATGCAGGTCCCTGGAGTAGTCTAGTAGTGGTGCAGTGCACTGCAGATAGGTGGACCCAGGTGAGAGGTGCTGCTTGGGCCCGGTAAGGCAGAGGGGGGTCCAGTGGAGGGGGGGAGCGGCAGCGATGACCTCAGGGGGGCGGGGCACAGGGGTGGAGAATGGCGGAGGATGGCAGGAGGCGGAGCTGTTGGAGAAGGAGAAAGAGAGAGAGAGGAAGGGAGGGGGGCCGGGGCTGCTAAACTTTTGATTTTTGTTTTGATTTTTTATTTAATACAGGGGAAGTAGGGAGAAGCGGGGAGTAGCGGTGACCTCGGGCGGGCGGGGGGCAAGGCCGTCCATACAGGACGCTCCTGATGAGCACCTTTGCCCCTTTTACTTTCAACGTGTTTGTTTTTTTTGTTTGTTTGTTTTGACGTTTGTGGCATGCGCAGAGCAGCCAGCATAACGCTTGGCTGCTCTGTGCATGCTTTAGAGGCCGATTAACGACGGGGATTACACCAGTTTGATGCATTGTACTTTACAATACCGCGCCGAACATGTGTGGCTTGTTTTTTTTGGTGCATTCTTCGTTTTTTAAAATTCGTTAAGGACTTTTACGTTTTAGATTTTTTTACGTTTGGTTGATGCATCTGGGCCTTAGTAGTAGCCTTGTTGTTATTGGCTACCATTGCTTGTTCTCAGCATTTTTTTGTGTGCCAGGGCTGTATATTTTGTCTTAAAATCTCTATTGTTCCACTTGATATTCTTGCAAATTAACATATGCCTTAAATATGGTCTCTCTAACTCTTCTTCTCCAATGTCAGTTCTTTCTTTAATATCATGGAATGTAAATGGATTAAGACATTTTGTTAAGAGAAAAAAAGTTTTTACTCACCTTAAAAAAATTTAAACCTTCAATCGTGTCACTGATCTTGCATATTTGTTCGCCCCATATAATTGGATTTCTAAATCAATAGATGCCCCCTCAAAGGGTAGGAAGCATGGTGTGTCAATTCTTTTTTCCAAAGACGTTCAATTTTCTATTATAAACACTGTTATAGATGTACAAGGCAGATGGATAATTGCTCACATAGAAATTGCCTCTCAACCTTTATTATTAGTTATTGTATATGCTCCCAATTGTGATTCTCCTGAATTTTTTACCTCCATTTTCCAATCTATCTCCTCATTTACAATTATGCCCTTCTGTATTTCTGGTGACTTTAATCTCCCACTTGATGTCTGGATGGATAGACACTCTTCAGCACACAAAACTGAAACAAAAGCCACACAAACCCTAAAATCTTTAATCACACAATTTAACTTGGTTGATGCATGGAGAGTCCTCCATCCTGATGTCAAGGATTATACTTTTCATTCCTTACCACATAATAGTTTTTCATGAATAGATTTTTTTCTCCTTTCAGCTTCTCTCTTACCACTAGTGTTCAACTCTAATATACATGCTAGAGTTATCTCAGATCACTCTCCTATTTCTCTCTCTCTAGCTTCACCATCTTTGTCCATACCAAAATCACCTATTTGGAGACTTAATGTCCAAATATTGAAAGATGACTCTACTAAATCTCAATTAGAATCTTTTATTATGGAGTTTTTCAACTTTAATCCCCCTGGTTCAGCTTCTCCACTTACTATTTGGGAAACCTTCAAAGCTACCCTCCGGGGAGGGCTAATATCTATCACGGCTCATATAAAAAAGTAACAACATATTCTCAGGGAAAAAATAGAATCGCAACTTAAGATCTATGAACGAGAATATCTTACCTCTCCCAACTCTAATCTTCTAAATTCAATATACAAATTGAAATACTCTTATAATAAAATATGAACCACTTTGGCGAGAGAGGAAATATTTCAAACAAAATCCAGATTTTATCTTGAGAGCAATAAAAGTAGTAAACTGCTAGCTAACTACCTTAAACATAAAAGCATCAAAATTCAAATCCCTTCCATCAAAAATAATAAAGACAAAATAGTAACCAACACACCAGATATCCTGCAAACATTCTCTAAATTCTATCAAAAATTATATCAATCAGAGTACTCTGGTGGACCAGAAAATATTGATTCATTCCTCTCCTCCTTACAACACCCAATGGTCACAAACTGAAGCTAGTCTTCTTTCCAATCCCATTGATTTAAAAGAATTACTAACAGCATTATCCGACCTTCCCTCCGGAAAAGCCCCGGGCCCAGATGGATATCCAGTAGAGATATATAAGATTCTTAAAAATTCCTTATCTCCAATTTTATTGCACTTATTTAATAACATCTCTCCTAATGAATCTAGTAGTTTCAATCATTTTTCTGAAGCTATAATAACAGTTATACCTAAACCTAAAAAAGATTCACAGCTTGTACAAAATTATAGACCAATTTCTATTCCAAAATCCTTTCAAATAGACTTAAAAAATTATTGGTAAGGTTATTTCTCCCTCACAAGTAGGTTTTATGCCTAATAGACTAATCACAGATAATTCTAGACTATTTTTTCATATATCCCACCTGGCCAAATCCCATTCTCTCCCTGTCATGGCCATGTCTCTAGATGCAGAGAAGGCATTTGACAGGGTATAATGGAAATATCTATTCACGGTACTCAAATGGTTTGGAGCACCCGAAGAATATATTGATAAAATTAAAGCGATATATGCTAATCCCACTGCTAGAATCATCACAAATAACTCATTATCAGAATCCTTTAAATTATGTAGAGGTACAAGACAAGGCTGTCTTCTCTCGCCTTTCCTATTCAATTTGGTACTAGAGCCTCTTTTAATTGCAATACAATTAAATAAAGATATTTCCGGTTTCATACACAAAAACAAACAATATAAATTGTCAGTTTATGCTGATGACATTCTTCTATACATCACCAACCCATCCTCTTCTATACCAACATTATTCTCTCTCATAGATAATTTCTCTACCTTTTCAGGCTATAAAGTTAATCATTCTAAATCTGAAGTTCTACCTCTCAATGTCCATATGTCTCAAGATTTAATTAGTCCTTTCAACTTGTCCTGGTCTTGTAAAGCCATTAAATATTTAGGTATTGATCTTCACTCCTCAATTCAAGACACCATCAAATACAATTGTGATAACATACGGATTTACCTCAAAAAGCTTCTTCTTTCATGGTATCCCTTAAACATATCTTGGTGGGGAAGAGTAGAAACCATTAAAATGATGGTTATGCCTAAAATCAACTTTATATTCAGCATGATACCTATAATATTTCATTCTTCATTTTATAAACAAATTGACACACTTTTAACCTCATTCCTCTGGAAATCCAAACAGATCAAAATATCACTCAAAAAGCTTAAAGCGCCCAAGGAAAAATTTGGTATACCTTTTCCAGACTTCTTACTATACCATAAAGCTTTCATAGTTCAACAAGGTTGTCACTGGTTCTATTCTGATCCAGATTATATACCAATGTGGCTTTCTTTAGAATTAACTTTAGCCAAACCTTTTCCTCTCCCCACATTTCTCACGTCTTCATTAAATTCATCCTTAAAAGAAAATCCCATTATCATTAATACCAAAACAAGTCTCTTGTATCTAGATAATCTTCTTGAACAACCAATGTGTAAATCATCACATCTCTTGTTATGGCACAATCCTGATTTTCTTATTAATAATAATCCATTTTGGTGGAAAAAATGGTCAGATTGCAATATATGGTTCCTCAAAGACATATACAATTCTAAGGAAAAAGCTATATGTTCATTTACAGACTTACAAACTAAATTTCATATGCCTTTTTCCCAGTACTATAGATGGCTTCAATTATCCCACTGTATAAAATCATCACAAAAAAAGAAGTTCCTTACATGTACTGTTCCCACCATCTTTCAATTTTCTGAAACTATATTAATAGCAGGACATGCTGCATCCACCTTATACAAATTTTTCTTATCATCCATGTATAAAAACTACAACACTCTTAAATAACTGTGGGAAAATGATTTGCAAACTCTTCTCACTGAAGAGTCTAAAAATAAATTATGGCTTTCTTTTATCAAACCATTACCAACTGCTAGTTTCATGCAATCTATGTATTTTCTATATCATAGATCCATATGGACGCCACAAAAGTTATACTCTGCTCATCTAGCACCTACAGATAAATGCTGGCATTGCAATCAATCATCTGGAACATTAATACATATGATATATGAATGTCCTCTCATACAAGTATTTTGGAAAGCAATCTGGAGTACCATCTGCAAAATATTTGAAACTAACATTCCATTATCTCCTTCATTAGTAATTTTTAAATCCTGTTCTTCAGAGTTTGCTTTCTCTAATCAAAATCATAGACTTTTTGATATTTTAATTACAATAGCACAACACATGATACATCCCAGCTGGAAAGATTCATCGCTACTCAATGAACATTTTTGGTGACAATCTGTTTTGCTGTATCACAAACTTGAACTGGCTTCAGCGAGTTTCACAGGTTCAATAATTAAAACAAATATTTTATGGACTCCAGTTGCTTCTTACTTAACATCTCTCTCTGTTGAGACTGAATAGCTGATACTGAATGTCTATTCTAAAATTATTTTTGTATACTCCTCTGGTACACTCTCTTTTATATGTAATTACTCTGTTTATCATTTTCTTTATGGTTTTGTAAGATTAACATCATATTAAACTAATAAAATATCAAGGACAAAAAAAACTTACGCAGAAAGGTTTATACAGCGAGGATATCTTCAGTATACTGTTAAATCTGCTTATAAATGGGCAAAATATGTACAATGATGCTGGTTAAATACTAATAGGAAATCTCCATATATGCAGAACAGACAGATTAACTGTATACTTCCCTACTATAAACAAACGAAAAGTATACAAGATATTATACTTAAGCATCGGTCTGTGTTATCATTACATAAAGGATTAAGTGATTGGCCTTGTTTCTCTTGTTTTAGAGATAAGAATATGGGTGAAATCCTTTCACGGAAAAGATTGTATGCACAGGTAGATGGTTTAAGAATGCCTGGCCATACAAAGTGTGATGCATGTGTATATTGTAAGTATGCACTTTGCACAGACCATATATGGGTTAAATCTATTAATAAATATCATTATTTAAAATCTATGACCAACTGTAACACACAGAATGTGGTATATGCTATCTGCTGTCCATGCCAGCTTTGGTAACATAGGTGAAACAACACGGAGGGTGAAAATGCGGATTGCTCAACACTTGAGTAATATTAGATTGTGTAAAGTTGAAACTCCTTCAGTTAGTCATTGGTTGCATTTGCAACATTCAGTAGATGATCTAAGATTTGTGGTTTTAATAAGCTTACAAGGAGGAGGAGGGGGTAATGTTGAACGAGAATTAATTAGCCGAGAACAGCGGTTGATCTTTAATTGGGGAACCGTGCAACCATATGGTCTGAATAAAGAGGTTGATTGGCCTATGCTTATGTCAGTATAAAATAGAGGTGGATATAGAGATGATTCATTCAAGCCTACCATGATGTCATCATGTTGGAAGCTGCGTAAGGCCAGGATGTACCCAGTGCTCTAATGTAGCCGTTAAGGTATTTTGAAATGAGTATTGTAATTAAAGTATGATAGTAAATGTATGTATGTATGTTTATAATAGTATTATATCTGTAAGGTCTCCTGATGAAGTTAAAAGAAACACGGCCTGTGTAGAGACCTGTTCCGATTTTTTGTGTATGAAAGTGGTACAAGTGGACACGCTTTAGATGGAGGCTCATTTTCAAAGCACTTAGCCTCCCAAAGTTCCATAGAAACCTATGGATCTGGTTTCTTATGACGAAGTAGACGAAGGATTTCAAATGCTCCATCTGTTGTCTTGGAGGAATTCAAAGATTTTTTATCATCTTCAATTTTTACAACGTCTTCAATCTTTTGATACTGATTGTCTAATCATTGTGGCTAAGAAGATTTAAGTGGAGTTTCAACGGAACATTGGATGAATAGACTGAGTGATTACTTTGTAGCTGATCCTCTTCTATGGACAGAGTTAGGAGGTTCAAACTCTGAAAAAGATAAGAACAATAATCTTTATTTCTGTTCAATTGTTGTGTGGAACTGTCTGATGTCAATGTTAACCCCCATTTTTTTAATGTTGTGTAGTATGATTTAATAAATATGTAAATAACCGACATTTGTGAGATGCTGTGTGTATCATATCTAATAATGAAGTAGATTAATGATTATATTAGTCCTGCAAGTTTTGATCATTGATTAATATGAGACTATTTGGAAAATAATTCACCCTTGTTATAGTTGTAAACCTACACACTGGAATTTATGCCATGTTTTAGTTGGTGTAAATGGATGCACGCAGACTTAGAAGCTGAAATGTCAACTAAGCGTATTCTATAATTGTTGCCTAAATCTAGGTGCCGATTATAGAATACGCTTAGTCAGCACTGATTTCAGCACTGATTTTTAAGGCACCATATATAGTATCTCCTCCTTTGTGTCTAAGGCATCAGGACTTATGCCAAGTAAAGCATGGCGTAAACGATCTTGACTAAATTTGGTCATATGGAGAGGCGAATGGCGTATTCTATATAACTCACAGAAATGGAGGTCTATTCTATAAAATGTTGTCGTTGTTTAGAAAATATATTCTATAAAATGTTGTCGTAGTTTAGAAAATATGCCTAAGTGTATTTTTTTCCATGCAGAATTTTCAGGCACCATGTATAGAATCTATCCCAAAGTGGCAGACAGATGTTTTTCTTGCAAAAATGTCCAAATCACTATTTTTGAAACACGTATTTAAGAAGTTTTTCTATGCAGTTCGTCTGCAGTGCATCTGAATCACAAGGGGTGTGTCAGGGACATGTTGGGATGAGATTTGGCTGTTCCCACAACTTGGTCATTTTTCTGCCATAATGGACAATGCAAAAATGTCCAGGGTTAAAAGTTGGATGTTTTAGTCAAAACCTGTTCAATCACAACTAAGTCATAAAAAAGTGCCCAAACTGTTAAATTACTACTACTACTACTTAACATTTCTAAAGCGCTACTAGGGTTACGCAGCGCTGTACAGTTTAACAGAGAAGGACAGTCCCTACTCGAGGAGCTTACAATCTAAAGGACAAATGTACAGTCAGTCAAAATAGGGCAGCCAAATTGGGGCAGTCTAGATTTCCGGAATAGAGGCATAAAGGTTAGGTGCCGAAGGCGACATTGAATAGGTGGGCTTTGAGCAAAGATTTGAAGATGGGCAGGGAGGGGGCTTGGCGAATGGGCTCAGGAAGTTTATTCCAAGCATAGGGTGAGGCGAGGCAGAAAGGGCAGAGCCTGGAGTTGGTGGTGGTGGAGAAGGGAAATGACCACTAAAGAGATTAAGGCATAAGCCCTCTTACTCCCCCAATGGTTATTGACCCCTCCCACCCCCACCCCCAAAATGTGAAAGAACCAGTACATACCAAACTCTATGATAACATCATATGTTATTGCTAGTCCTATTAGAACAGCAAGCAGGTCCCTAGAGTAGCCTAGTGGTCAGTGCAGTGCACTGTAGAGAAGGGGAGCCAGGTCTATATCCCACTTCAACTGTTATTGTGGTGGAATGTGTGAGCCCTCCAAAACCCTACTAAAGGTGACACTGCAGGCATAAGGGCTATTCTAATGGTGTACAGTTGGGTACAGTAGGTTTTTGGTGGGTATTGGAGGGTTCCCCATACAATATAAGGGATAACGGTGAGAAGTGTACCTGGGACCTTTTATTTGAAGTCCACTGAAGTGCCCCCTAGGGTTCCCTACTCTCTGCCGAGATGTCTATGTGGCCAGTGTACTAAGAATGCTGCCCCCCCTCATATGTCCCAATGGCTTGTGTTGTGTATATTTTCCATGGACTTTTTTTTTTGAATGGTCAGAAAAGAAAAACGAACTGAGCGCCTGAAAAATTGGCATCAAACAATTTCCACTAAGGTGTCCATAAATCATGCCTAACTTTAGGCAAAGTTTATAGAATATGGCTAGAGCCCTTATGCACACCTAAACCTAATCGCAGGAATTTATGCCAAGTAAAACGTGGTGTAAATACTGACACCTAAGTTAGGCGCAGTGCAAGGTATTCTATAACCACATAGATAAATTTTTATAATGCCCATGATCCGCCCATTGCTATGCCCCCTTTTTGGCTGTGTACCTTAGAATTTACGTACACAATTTTATAGAATACACCTAGCAAGTTGCGCGTGTAAATTCAAATTAAAGCCAATAAGTGTCAATAATTGCCTGTTAAGTGGCAATTATCAGCACTGATTGACTTATTAGCAAATTGTGTGCGCAAATGTAGAATACACCTGGATCTGCACACGTAATTTTGGTCACACTATATAGAATCCAGAGGAAAATGTCTAAAAATGTCTAGGAAATGGCCATTTTTGAAAGAAAAAGATAAACGTTTTTCAGGTTAAAAAATAGCCATGTTCACCACTTGATTTTTGGACATTTATATCTGATTTAGACGTCATATTGAAAATGCCCCTTCATGTGTCATATGGATATCCTCTAGGTGTCTAAATATAGGCACCCTGTTATAGATCTACTTCTTACCTGGACAATGCCAACATGGTCTTGGGGAACAGTCTGGAAGGAGCCAGCAGTTACCTGTTGGTGGCAATATTCAGTCTGCTAACTGGATAACCAGTCAGATAAATTAGAAAGCAAAAAATCTGTCCTAATTTTATGCAAATAGATAACCAGATCCCCGTCTGATTATCACTGGTACCCAGATCAGTTCTGGTAGCCCCATTGTACCTGGATATTCAGTGCTGGTGTCTGCATATACCCAACACTGAATATCTGGGAATAATTAAAAAAAAAAACACTATGCAACAGCCAGCATTTAAAACACTCTGACAGCAGCTGGCTGAATATCTACCCATTAAATTATAAGGATATCTATAAATGTTGGCTCTGCCCCATATCCCAACCCTTTTTGAATTGATACATTTAGGCAATATGGTAACTTTTGTGGCCAATATTTATCTATATAAGGGATGGATATTTTTAAAGTAAATCAAGTACACAATTGTTTAAGGTTACTTTTATCTTAATTCCTGTCTTTCCTTGATCATAGCTCTTTTTTTAATTTGCATCATTTTATTTACAGAAATGTTTTGGATTTGTCTTGCCTATATATTTGTACCAGATTATAAACCCCATAGGAACAGTGATTATTTCTTATATGTATCTGCACCATGCTGCAGAACTGATAAGTGGTTGTAATAGCAGTAAATATAAATAGCATACTAATGTATAAAGAAATCTAACATGATGCATTGAGGTGCTATAAATGTGATAAGCTGTGAAAGCCATCTCACCAGGGAAACAGTTCTAAAATATTAATGTCAGATGAAGGCAGGCACTTGATTAATCTCATATATTAAGTATAGAGTAACTCTGAGTTCCCTTTTACCAGGATGGAACCATTTGCACTACAGTGACTGCATTTTCAAACAGTGAAAGAGAGATAGTAAGAAATTCAGAGAAAAGAATGCAAGTAAGCGAGCATAAGAGACAGAGGTAGCAGGAGCGTAGCCACGGGTGGGACTGGGTGAACCCAGACATACCCACTTTTGCCTGAGGCCCACCCAGAAGAGGTGAACCCCAGGCACCCATGATCTGTCATCCCTTGCTCCTTCCCTCCCCTTCCCACAGATCTGGCATCACTCTCCCTTCCCTCTGCTTTTACCCATCTACCGTGGGTCTGGCACTCCTCCGTCTGTTTTCTCTCTATGACCTCTGCTGTGGTGCTTTCACCTCATATTATAGGCGCTGCCCGGCAATGATTCATACAAGCTGGTTCTGGGGCCTTCCCTCTGTCATGTCCCACCCTTGTGTAAACAGGAAGTTGCATCAGAAAAAATGGGAAGCAGCTGAGGGAAGGTTCCAGAGCCAGCATTTGTAAATCGCTGCCTAGCAATGCCAATAATGTAAGGTGGAAGCACCATAGCAGGGGTTAGGGAGGGAAAAAGATGGAGAAGCGCCAGCTCTGCAGGAGGAGGAAGGGCTGGAGGGAAGTAAGAGGTACTGGACTCATTGGGGGGGAGGGGTTGAAAGGAAGAGAGAAGTGCTGAACCTGCAGGAGAGAGGGAGGCTGCAAGGAAGGGAGAGAGATGCCGGACCTGCAGGAGAAGGGAGGGAAGCAGTAGCATAGCCAGGAATTTTCAACAGGGGGTTCATCTGTATTTCCCGCCCTTCTCCCTCCCACCACATCTCTCCCTTCCCTTCTCAGCCCAGCACTGCAACGATCTGGCAATTCCCTTCCTCCCCTGTTCCTCCCTCCACCATACCATAAAATCACTTCCAGTCTTTGCCCAGGCAGCACCAGTGGCAGCAGTACTTATACACTACTTGCAACCTGATGGAGGCTTTCTCTCTTAATCATCCTGCTTCTCAGAAAACAGGAAGTTGTATCAGAAGAGACAGGATGGCACAGAAAGAAAGCCACGTGCAGTCTGCAGGCAGCCAATAAGTGACACTGCCACTGGTGCTGCCCAGACGAAGACTGGAAGTTATTTTAAAGCATGGGGAAGGAGGTAATTGTAGATCTTTGCTGGGCCGGAACAATAAGAGAATGGAGAGACACAGTGGGATGGAGAAGGGAGGGACTGACAGGGAGTGTTTATGCCACACATGCACCTTGATTGCATATGCCAGTGGAGGGAAATGAAAGAGAAATGTTGGATCAAGGCAATGCAGGAAGAGGGTTCAAATGCTGAACTCACAGCAAGAAGGAGGGGGGGGGGGGGGTGGATGAGCCAGATGCTGGAGGGGAAGAAGCTGGATGGGGTGGGATCAGAGAAAAGAGCAACACATTGATTTGTAGGAAGAAGAGAGAGGGGAAAAGTTGGACATCAGGAGGTATACAGACTTATAGGGGAGATAATGGGCTTGGGGAGTAGTAGAGACAGGTACATAAAAGGGGAGATGCTGTAAGGAGATGGTATATGGACACAGAAGGGCAATGCCAAGCAAGAGGTGGAAGAGGAATATGGGAACAGAGAAACAATGCTGGACATGAGGTTGGGAGGGGGTATGTGGACAGAGAGGGGAGATGCTAGATATGGGGGAGATCAGGAACACAGAAGGGAGAGGCTGGACATGGGGGTATAGAGACACAGAGGGGTTATGCTAGTCATAGGGGGAGGGGCTAGGCAAATAGAGGGTGATGATGGATGAGGGAATATGAACACAGAGAGAATATAGGGACACAGAGAAGGGAGATGCTGAACAAGGGGGATGATAGGGACACAGAAATGGGAGGTGGATGGTAGACATAGAGAGAGAAGAAATGTCAAATGTACAGGAGACCCTAGCAAGTGGGTTAAGAGAAGTCAGAAGGAAGCAGAAACCAGAGACTGGGACCAATGTAATTTGAAAAATAAATTGACCAGACAACAAGAAAAGATAATTGTATTTTCTATGTTGTGATTAGAATATGCCAAATTTGGAATGTGCATCTTGCCAGAGCTGGTGTTAGACATGGCTTGGTCCCAGGGTAAATATTTAGGGAGGAGGGAACTCAAAAGGTCATTACCAGGCTGCATTCAGCTTCCGGCAGACTTGGGGGGGTCTCCCTGGCCAGGGGTCCAACTGCAATTGTCCTAGTTGCACCCCTCTAACACCATCTCTATCATGGGCTATCTTTATATTTTGCACAGTATAGGAGGAAATCCAACCATTTCTCTGGTGGTGTACTACATGCAAAGTCTGGCTTCTTGAGGTTTTGGCTTAATTTCTGTTTTTAGTATGTAGTCACTTATTCTGAATTTGGCATTTGTGTTCTGTGTGTGTGACATGGGCATTCTGTTCGCATGATTTTCTTTGTAGCATTCTATAGTAATTTGGCTTCTTCAGTTTTCACTATAGATGTATTGATATTTTAGGGTCCCCCTGTAATATGTAGGGTACCTTTCATGGGTAGAATCCTTGTTTTGGAAGTTAGTGATAGCATGGTAGATTTGCTGTAGGTCCTGAGTGACATTTTGTTTTATAGATTTTTGTATTACTTAAAAATGTGCCTATTATTGAGATTACACTAGCAACAGAAATGCCTTTGTATGATGAGTTTATGGGGAAATGTTCTAGCTCTGCTCGGCATCTATTGTTGGGGAGGACCATGGGATTCTGTAGATGCAGAATGTATTTGGTTTCAATGTCATATGGAGGAAGCATATGTATATTGGGGAACTGTGGCTCAATAGGGACTGAAGATTACAGTCTCTAGTACTTCCCCTAGCCCTCAATTGGTCTGCAGCCACTGAAACCTGCACTACTATCCTCATTTAATGTATTGTGAGTGGTATAGGGGCAGGGAATGGGTGGATCAGGTGGCGGGTTTTTCTTTTTTAAAGGTTGGCAACCCTAATGCCCACCCATCTAACCTGTTTGACCCACCCGAAAATTGCCTTCTGGCTACTCCACTGAGAGGTATAGAGAGAAATTGCAAGGCACTGAAGGAGTAGAAGAGGTCAAAAACCTATAATTTTTGGAACTAGGTTTACTCTACGAGGACCACTAGACCAGGAAGTCCAAGAAAGATGTAGATTTTGCTCAAATGATATCACTGCCTTGTAGAATTAGTAGCACTAAATGAAAGACTTTTTGGAATCAATAATTGTGAATCACAAGTGCAGGGTCCAAACCAGAGTATTTAGATGTGTAATATAATGTAATATGTTGATTATCAATAGTTATTACATTTCAATTATGTAAATAAGACTACAGTTCACTAGAGAACAGTTGAGCTGTGCAGAAATTTGATGGGGATATCATCTGCTATACAAAGGCATTGTTGCATATTCAAGCAACAGTCACAACAGCACTGATGGTTGTTAAGATTTATATACATCTCATACTTACAACACTGGAAGAGAAGCATGCTGGGTATGGACTAAATAAAAGATATTGCATGCTCATCTACCTAAGATGGTAGAGTACAAATAGGGAAGAAAACTATCTTGGAAAAGAAGTGGCAAAATAGTATAAGAGGTCAGTCAGCATCAGTTTTTTTAAGATGACATGTTGGGATGGGAGAGAAGCTCTCCTTCCTTCCCCTATCTGGTAAGTATCTATAAAGTAGGAGATATCTAGAGAGACGGAGGGCATGGAGGAAATGCAAGGTCATACATTCTTGTACTTTGGTCCAGTGATTGGAAAGTATTGGGGTTTTAAGGCCCCTTGGTTCTGGCTCTTGGTGGTAGTGGTGGTGGTGGTGGTGGTGGGGGGGGGGGGGGGGGGTTGGAACCTCTAGGCCTCTTGTTTTGATACTAGAGAATAGGGATGGAAGGGGTTTAATTTTATTTTTTGCAGATGAGGAAGAAGTTCCCGGATGATAACTGGCCTTTTCATTTTGGTCCAGTAAGTGTGAGAGATTTTGTCTGGTTTAGTTTTTCCTTTTTAATTTCCATGCAAGCTACTACCATGACCACACTAGGAACCTTGTGTGATTCCCACACTCTAAGCAAGTTACTTAACCGTCCACTGTCCCATGTACAAAAAGATTGTGAGTCCACTAGGGGCAGAGAAACTACCTGTATGTAATATGTAAACTGCTTTGATTGTATAATAGCATGGTGGTATATCAAGAATCTAATAAACATAAACATAAAAAGTATAATTTGTACATAGTAAAATTTAAATTTTTTCCACTTGCACAGTAACACCCTAATTCTATATATAGTGCTCAAAATTGTGCATGCAAATTTGGGCACATACCCAATTTGCATATATAATTTAATTCACAAATGAGCCAATTAGCACCGACCATTGGGTGCTAATAATCAATTATAGGCACTAATTAGAATTAATTTAAATGTACACATTGAAAGCTTTAGCCTTTAAAATTCAAAACCAAAGAATGCAACTGGAGCAAGCTGTGAAGGTTGGACTTGTTGTAAACAAGTTACTGCATTGAGCCTGCCATGAGTGGGAAAGCGCAGGGTACAAATGTAACAAATAAATAAATTATTTTTTCGGTGCCAATTTTTCGCCTACTTTATAGAATAATTCTAAATTTTCTCACAGATTATAGAATGCACCAAGCGCCTGTCTGTGTGACTAAATCTAGTCGCAGGTAGTTACACCAAGTAAAAGTTGGGTAAATCCTGATAACTAAATTAAGCGCGGCCCAAGTGTATTCTATAACAATGCATATAGGTTTTGGAAATGCCCATGACCTGCCCATTCCACGCCCATGGTCATGCCCCCTTTTCAACTATGCAGCTTAGAATTTATGCACATCACATTATAGAATATGCTTAGACAGTTGTACGCATAAATTCTAATTAATGGCAATTAGTGTCAACAATCATCAGCACTGATTGACTTGTTAACTAATTAAGTTGCACGCGCAAATACCTTAACCTTACAAACTACCTCACCAACCTACCCAGCTATCAAAGTCTACCTACTATATTACCTTACCTAACACCTTCTTCTCGATTCCCTTATTCATTCTCTGTTCATTACCAATTGTATCTGATATCCTGGTATGACTATGTCATAACAAAACTCTATAAGCCACTTTGAGCCTGCAAATAGGTAGGAAAATGTGGGATACAAATGCAATAAATAAATAAATAAAAGGATATATATTGTTGAGAGAAAATGTTTTCCTTTTTATATTAATTTCTGTATTTCCTTACATTTATGTGATAAATGTGAATGTAATTAAGTAAAATGATAAATAAAAAATAAATAAAAAATAAATAAATAAAAGGTCTGAGAATCTTGTCTGGTCTATGAGAGAGAGATGATGAGTTCCTTGTCTGAAATGCTGAGATAAACTTCTTAATTACAGGCTCACTTTACTGACAGTCATTCTTTCTATCCTCATAATTATATTTTCTTGGGATCAATTTTCTACTGGGATCATGCCAGGTATTTGTGACTTGGATTGGCCACTTTTGGCCACTGTTGGAAACAGAATACTGGGCTTGATGGACCTTTGGTCTTTCCTAGTATGGTATGTACTTATGTATCTCTCTGTTGAGGCCTATACCTCAGAACTTGGTTCAAAAGAAATGTTGTCTGTATATTGAAGTCTTTCTTGAAATCCAATCTGCATAGATCATTAGATTTTCTTCAGGGCTGAATTTATTTATTTATTTTAACCAGGTCTATAAGAATCTTCAGATGTCTGTGAAGTTCAGTATAGACTTTAAATGTAGCACGAGTCTTATGAAATCTCATAACTGCTTCTTAATTGTAGTGGATGACCTTTTTCAATGGGCTTTGATTTTGATATGTTTCAATCGTTCACTGTTTACAATATGTATGATATACAGTTTTAACAAAATGATAGAGAGAAAAGAACTACTGGTGACAACCCACAATGGCTGTAACAATTCAAGGCCCTCTTGGTAATTAAACTTTTTACTGGTTAGATCCACCTTTCTCAGGGGTCCTTTTACTAAGGTACACTGAAAAATGGCCTGTGGTAGTGTTGGCGCAGGTTTTGGGCGCGTGCAGAATAATTTTTCAGCATACCCGTAAAAAAGTCCTTTTTAAAATTTTCACTGAAAATGGACGTGCAACAAAATAAAAATTGCCGCACATCCATTTTCGGTCTGAGAGCTTACCTCCAGCCATTGATCTAGCCGTAAAGTCTCACATAGTAACCAGGTGGTAATGACCTACGCGTGCCAAATGCCACTTGGCGTGCGTCCAATATGCGCGGCAGAAACTAAACATTATTTTTCGGCGGCAAAACTGAAATTACCGCAAGAGCCACGTGGTAGCCATACAGTAACTCAATTTTGTACATAAGTACATAAGTATTGCCATACTGGGACAGTCCAAAGGTCCATCAAGCCCAGCATCCTCTTTGCAAAAGTGACCAATCCAGGTCACAAATACCTAGCAACAGTGCTTTTTTTGTAGAAAAAAAGGTGCCGGTACTCATTGTGGGCGGGGTCACCACATATGGCTCCACCCCTATGATAGCCACACCCACATTGGCCACACCCCTTATAGCAGCCACGGCGCATATAAACAGACATCATTGAAAATATACTAGTATAGGCGAAAAAAATAACATGATTTTTTTCATTATAAATAATTTCTGTAAGCTGCTACAGCTCCAGTATACCCAGTGCAAAATAAGACAACAGATGTAAACACTAAAATGAAAATAAAATGATTTTTTCTACCTTTGTTGTCTGGTGACTTTGTTTTTCTATCCATATTGGTCCCAGCCTCTGATTCTGCTGCTCTCTATCTGTTCTCTTAACTCCATTTCTAGAGCTTCCTTTCCATTTATTTCTTTCCTTTCCTCTTCTTCATTTCTTGCCCTACATCCATAAGTAAAAGCTGGATCCTCCTCTGCGGAATTGACTGGAGGAGGTACAACATGGATCCAGCTTTTGCCTATTTTCTCCATCCAAGTGCAGTTTTTCTCCTCTCTTTCCTTTCCCTCATCTCCATCCATGTGCATCTTCTTTTTTTCTTTCCTCCGCTCCATCCATGTCCAGCATTTCTCCTCTCTCTTCCCTCCCCTGTATCCATATAAAGAAATAATTCTCTCTCCCCTCTCCTCCATCCAAGTGCATTTCTCCTCTCTCCCCGCCAACCCCTCCATCCATCCATGTCCAGCAATTCTCCTCTATCTCCTGCTCTCCTCTCCATCCATGTCCAGCATGTCTCCTCTCTCCCCTGCTCTCCCCTCCCATGTCCAGCGATTCTCCTCTGTCCTCCCCTGCCATCCATGACCAGCCATTCTCCTCTGTCCCCTGTCCTCCCCTGCCATCCATGACCAGCCATTCTTCTCTGCCCCCAGTCCTCCCCTGCCATCCGTGACCAGCCATTCTTCTGTGCTCCGTCCTCCCCTGCCATCCGTGACCAGCTATTCTTCTCTGCCCCCTGTCCTCCCCTGCCATCTGTGACCAGCCATTCTTCTGTGCTCCGTCCTCCCCTGCCATCCGTGACCAGCCATTCTTCTCTGCCCCCTGTCCTCCCCTGCTATCTGTGACCAGCCATTCTTCTCTGCTCCGTCCTCCCCTGCCATTCGCGACCCATTCTTTGCCCCCTGTCCTCCCCTGCCATCCGTGACCAGCCATTCTTCTGTGCTCCGTCCTCCCCTGCCATCCGTGACCAGCCATTCTTCTGTGCTCCGTCCTCCCCTTCCATCCGTGACCAGCTATTCTTCTCTGCCCCCTGTCCTCCCCTGCCATCCGTGACCAACCATTCTTCTGTGCTCCGTCCTCCCTTGCCATCCGCGACCCATTCTTCTCTGCCCCTTGTCCTCCCCTGCCATCTGTGACCAGCCATTCTTCTCTGCTCCATCCTCCCCTGCCATCCGTGACCAGCCATTCTTCTGTACCCTGTCCTCCCCTGCCATCCGTGACCAGCCATTCTTCTCTGCCCCCTGTCCTCCCCTGCTATCTGTGACCAGCCATTCTTCTCTGCTCCGTCCTCCCCTGCCATCCGCGACCCATTCTTTGCCCCCTGTCCTCCCCTGCCATCCGTGACCAGCCATTCTTCTGTGCTCCGTCCTCCCCTGCCATCCGTGACCAGCTATTCTTCTCTGCCCCCTGTCCTCCCCTGCCATCTGTGACCAGCCATTCTTCTCTGCTCCATCCTCCCCTGCCATCCGCGACCCATTCTTCTCTGCCCCCTGTCCTCCCCTGCCATCCATGTCCACTGATTATCCTCTCTCTCCCCTCCCCTCTCCTTCATGTCCAGCAATTTTCTCTTCCCTGCCCTCCCCTTCTTCTCCAGCCCCAGCATCAGACCCTCAGCACCAAACCTCAGCGTCTGTCCTTGGTCCCTTTTTCTCCCAGCCACAGAGTCAGACTCTTCTCCCTAAATCAGCTCCCTTCTCCCAGCCCCAGCAAAATACCCTTCTCTCTCCTCAACCCCTAGCGCCCAGCATGTGCCCTGTTCTCCCATCCCCAGGGTCTGCCATTCATCCAACCCCAAAAGGGAGGGTCCAAGAAAGCACAAAGGCAGACGGTCTGCAAGCTCCAAGATGGAAAAAGTACAGAGCAGATCGTAAAGAACGTAATTTATTAAACAATTAAAAATATAATAAAAAATAATAATAATATAAATACATATGAAAAGTAAGCCCGACACAGGCCGTGTTTCGCCCAGCAAGGGCTGCTTCAGGGGCTACAAAAAATCATAACATAGATATAATTATTGTAATTACTCTTCTAAAATCATAATACGGTCACATGTATATTAAAAAAATTAAATATATATATATTCCATAAATACACATGGAAAGAAACATATATCAAGATTCACTATAGATATGTATATGTCCATAACACCAAAACCCACAAACAAAACATCTAAATATATATGTGTATATAGTCAGACAAGTATAATAAAACTTAAATATACATGTATATACTAACAAAATCATATTAAAAAATCATCATCACATCCATATGAACTACACATATATATATATATTTTATAAAAAACATATATAATAACAAACTACATATATATATATATATTTTTATTCTTAAAAAGTAGCATGAGAGACTTACAAGAAAATAACATGGAAGACTTATATAGTATACACCCACCTACACAAAAATCCTTTCAAGTTGGAAAAATGATAAGCAATTTGCAATAATGCACTGTAAAGAAAAAAAAAAAAAAAGGGGAAAAAGAAAATTATTAAACAAAGAAGACTTATATAGGTGGGTGTATACTATATAAGTCTTCCATGTTATTTTCTTGTAAGTCTCTCATGCTACTTTTTAAGAATAAAAATATATATATATATATGTAGTTTGTTATTATATATGTTTTTTATAAAATATATATATATATGTGTAGTTCATATGGATGTGATGATGATTTTTTAATATGATTTTGTTAGTATATACATGTATATTTAAGTTTTATTATACTTGTCTGACTATATACACATATATATTTAGATGTTTTGTTTGTGGGTTTTGGTGTTATGGACATATACATATCTATAGTGAATCTTGATATATGTTTCTTTCCATGTGTATTTATGGAATATATATATATTTAATTTTTTTAATATACATGTGACCGTATTATGATTTTAGAAGAGTAATTACAATAATTATATCTATGTTATGATTTTTTGTAGCCCCTGAAGCAGCCCTTGCTGGGCGAAACACGGCCTGTGTCGGGCTTACTTTTCATATGTATTTATATTATTATTATTTTTTATTATATTTTTAATTGTTTAATAAATTACGTTCTTTACGATCTGCTCTGTACTTTTTCCATTCATCCAACCCCCACATCAGACCTTCTCCCCACCCGACGTCGAGATCCAGCGCCCCTGCTCCAGCTGCTCGCCCTCTGTGCTTCCCGACAGCCCTGCTTTCCGGTCCAAACCTCCCCCCCCCCCGCGACGCGTTTCAATCTTTTATTTATTTTTTTTACTTGCAGTCACAGCGCCGGCGTTGTTGAGAGGACCAGGCTCGCCTCCTCATGCTTTCCTTCCCTTCGCTGTTCCGATTCGCTGCCTCTCAGTGTCCCGCCTTCCTGTGACGTGTTTCCTGTTTCCGCGAAGGCGGACACTGAGAGGCAGCGAATCGGAACAGCGAAGGGAAGGAAAGCATGAGGAGGCGAGCCTGGTCCTCTCAACAACGCCGGCGCTGTGACTGCAAGTAAAAAAAATAAATAAAAGATTGAAACGCGTCGTGGGGGGGGGGGGGAGGTTTGGATCGGAAAGCAGGGCTGTCGGGAAGCAAAGAGGGTGGGCAGCTGGGGCAGGGGCGCTGGATCTCGACGGGCGGCAGGAACGCAACTCAGGAACCCTAGGGAAAAAAGGTGCCGGTACGCCGTACCGGCGCGTACCGGCACAAAAAAAGCACTGCCTAGCAAGATCCCAAAAAAGTACAAAACATTGTATGCTGCTTATCCCAGAAATAAACAGTGGAGTTTCCCCAAGTCCAACAACTTTATTTATTTATTGGGATTTATTAACCGCCTTTATAAAGAGATTCACCCAAGGCGGTGTACAGCAGATACAGATTAGCATAAAACTTACAATTTTGTTAACAGAATACCAATAGTAAAATAACCAAGAAGAAATATAAATACAATAAAAGAGGTAAACTCGAAAACTGTAAATTGAAACCTAATGATAGAACTACTGAGAAACAGTATAGAAAATATACACATTTAACAGCACTGGAATTCAAATACCAGAAATATAACACAATGTTAGAATAATACTAATGATACACCTAATAAGCATGCATTAGAACATTCAACTAACATAGATATGATTCTAAACATTTTCTACAATATGGATTACTATATAGCTGAGGGACCAAGAGCAGATATATGATGGGAACAAGATGCATGGTAAAGAGTCAGTTGGGATAATTTTGTGTTTATCTAAACTCAAGGCAAGTTTGTTGGATAGTTAAGCAAGAGATAAGGAAGTAATCTAAGTTACAGTGTGTGTAGCAAGCTAGTCCAGGTGCAGAATGAGTGTATAGTCAGTCACCCTATGTATTAAAGGCTTGGGAGAAGAGCCAGGCATTCACCTGCTTCCTGAAGTAGAGGTAGTCTCAAGTTATAGGTAGCCCCTCTGGGAGTAAATTCCATAGCATGGGGGCTACTCCTGAGAAGACTTACTGGTTGGTATCACATCGTGAAATTTCTTTTGATGAAGGTGCAGTCAGTGATGATCCTTGAGAGGGCCTTAGAGGTCTTAAAGGTGTGTAAAGGGCTAACTTATTCTTTAAGTACTCTGGTCCACTTTGTCTGAGGACCTTGAAAATCAAACCTAGAGTTTTAAATTTAGCCCTGTAAGGTACTGGTAGCCAATGTAGCTTTTGCAAAGAGGGTGTGATGTGGTCACGCCACTTGCACCCACAATGGGTTTCAGACCCATACATTGTACTGATGGTTTGCTTGTAACAGTGGTTACTAAAGTTAAGATGCTGACAAGTCAAAATATCTCTTCTGTTTTGTTACAATTTGATATGTCCGGTGCTTTTGACACCATAGACTATGTTCTATTGATGGACAGGTTGGATGAATTAGGAGTCACTGGAACAGTTTTGAAATGGTTCAAAGGTTTTCTTAGCAACAGACAATATAGTGTTGAAGAATAGGAAATTTTCAAATAACTGTTATCTGCATCGTTTAGTGTTTTATATGAGCTCCATGGGAAGCTTTCTGAATTCATCTTTGCACTATGTTACATCATATGCAGATGACATTTTTATTTTGCTCCAAATACTCTAGGACAGCCTAAAGGGTCTATGCCTGAACTTCCAGCAGTGCACCTTACAAGGCTGCATCTTGGCCTTGGCAGGTTTCCCCTGTCCTGGACCCGCTTCCAGGCTGGACCTCCCTTATCCATCTGAAGCTCTGACTCCTTTTCCAGTTGCCACTTATAGGAACAGCAAGTACACTTTTATTCAGCCTGCAGTTTTCTCTTACACTCTAGGATTCCACACTGCTCCCAAGGGTCCTGGCAAGGGGTACAGGCAACCAAAGACCTCATGTACCTCACTCCAATCCTTTGTATTATTTATCAGACTCCACCCCCTGCTGTTACTCACACAGGGAAACCACTTTATATCTGCAACTTCTCTGTCAACCCCTTCCCTTGGCAGGTCTCTAAATTTACTCTCCAGCCCACTGATAGGGACCTCCCTCCCCCCTAAGGGGAGTAAGTGCAAAAAATATAACAACAAAGTAGCACAGTATATGATGACAGATAAAGACATGCACGGTCCATCAAGTCTGTCCAACGAGGTGAAGCCGCACCTGCCACTCTGTGCATGTTATAGTTATTCATGCTTAAACACTGGCTGGTAATTTGCCATCAAGACAACTACATATAGGTAGTTAAATATGATGCATTCTTGGGACAATATTTTATATCCAAATTATTGCATTTTAGCAAACAGACCCTTTGTTTTGTACCTGCAGGATGAGCTCAGAGCATTTGTTCCTTATTACCTGCCATAACCTGTAGGAGATAAGGAGAAGGAAACTATAGAGTCCTTTTACTAAGGTGTGCTAATGGATTTAGCATGCGCTAATGATTAGTGTGCACTAAATGATAAGATGTCCATCATATTCCCTTTAAGCGTCCTATCATTTAGAACATGCTAATCTGTTAGTGCACCTTAGTAAAAGGACCCCTATAATTATAAAGCTATTATTTGAAGAGTAAACTTGAAATATTAGCACAAGGTCAACTTATCGTCATTGCAAGATTACCTCATGATCAGCATCATGATCGAAATGGATTTGCTATGCGTTAGGGTCTGTGGCAAATTCTCAGATGAGAAGATTGGAGCCTGATATTGGTTTTCTTCCGTGGGGCTCAGAAAAGGACAACGATGAGTTTGGATAAGTTTATCTATCAGTCCCTCTTTTTTTGGAGGGGGGGGGGGAGAGTGGGCTTGGTAGAATGGGTGATAAAAATGTTTGAATTATTGAGCAATGTAAATATGGACAGTGTTGTAGGAAAGTTTAAGATGGTGTGAAAAACTGAACTGGCACTTATAATTTCTGTTGAGCTACATGTCAAGTGTTTGAATTTTTCAACAAAAATAAGAATAAAAATGACACTGGTAACTGATAATATAAGTGATAATGGTACTTCCCAGCTAAGGAGCCCTTTCAAAAAACAGCAGTAAAGCTACCGCCTCTTTGTGGTGCACCAAATTGGGACTACCATCAGGCTGCCACAGGAGCCTGGCAGAAGTTCCAATCCTCAGTGCACACCATTTCCAGCACGACAAAAATATATATATTTTTTGTTGTGCTGGGGCTTACCCGGCAGTAATCAGGTGGTTACCGCAGGGTTAGCATGGGAGCCCTTACCTCACCTAAATAGGAGGTAGTAAGGCTACACCCCAATCCCTGTGATTAGCACAAGACCATTTTTTTTTTGGGGGGGGGGGGGGCAAAAGCAACCTTTTACCTGCTTTAGTAAAAGGGGGTTTGATGTGTGGATTTGCCACTGACTAATGCTAGTGCATGCCCCCTTTTACCGCAGCTTGGTAAAAGGGGCCCTTAGTGTTTCTGTATCACTTCATATCTTCATCACTTTAAATTCTTCACAAGTGCAGGGAAAAGATGGGTATATTTAGTTTAATTTGACATACCTTTGCTATAAAAACAGGCAAAAAATCCAGTTCTGTTTGAATTACTAAGGGATATTTGATCCCCATTCTGTCTTTAGAAAGAGAAAAGCTTAGTAAGTGTAGCCCAAAGATTGTATCAGATCTAGTACAAATAATAGGGAGCTATGGTTGCAGGAGTTGCACTCAAATTGTGGAGTGGAGGAGTGGCCTAGTGGTTAGAGCACCACAGTGGTGTAGCCAAGGGTGGGCCCGGGTGGGCAGAGGCCCACACACTTTGGGCTCAGGCCCACCCAGTAGCAACATACCTATGATGTGGCTGGCAGGTATCCCCAAGCCCCACCAGCTGAAAACTCCCAACAACTGTCCCTCCTACATACCTTGTAAATAGCAGATTTTCGCCTGCAGCAACTGATACATACTGCTCGCACCAGCCCCACAACCTTCCCTCTGATGTGTTCATGGAAACAGGAAGTTGCATCAGAGGGATGGTTGTGAGGCCAACATGAGCAGGAGTTGCTTCTCGCTGCCAGTGAAAATCTGCTATTTAAAATCTATGCAGGAGAGGGGGGGATGTTTGAGAGACCATATGGCATGCAGGCGAGAGAGGGAGAGACCAAATCAATTGTGGGATATTCTGCCCTCCCATCTTAGGCCCAGGCCCACCCAAAATTGGATGTCTGACTACGGCCCTGGAGCACCGGTCTTGCAATCCAGAGGTGGCTGTTGCTCCTTGTGATCTTGGGCAAGTCACTTAACCCTCCATTGCCTCAAATACAAACCTAGATTGTGAGCCCTCCTGAGACAGAAAAATATCCAGAATACCTGAATGTAACTCACCTTGAGCTACTACCGAAAAAGGTGTAAGCAAAATCTAAATAAATACATTCAGAAATATTTTACAACTAAATTTGTGGATCCTTTTTCTAATGGTCTGGATGATCTGGTTAACAAAGATATTTTCTCCATAATTGATTTATTTCTTAATTTTCTTTCTTTGGATTACTTTTCAGAATAATTGACCTGAATATTGCATTTCATATGGTTTGGCTTAATGCTGCTTGAATCTTCAATTAATAAAAGCCAATTTATCATTGGATAGTGATGTTTCCAATTCTGAGCATATTTACATCTTGATTAAACTATCGATTTTCTTCAGTATAATAAATAATAGTAAATGAATATTGCAGTTATTTCAGGATTCTCAGTTCCATCAAAAAGGATGGCTTTTAGTGAAATAAGAATCTACCAAGAAACTTAAATTTATGATTAAAAAACATTCAAACAGACCTTAGTGTCAGTAAAGACTGCAATCTGTGCAGGTATTAAATACATATCTTGAGTAAAGGGAAAAATTCTGTAAAGGTTGCCCAAATTTGGGTGCTAAAATGCAAGACACTGAGAATGAATTCCATTCTGTTATACAACAGAGCATAAGTTGGCATTTGCATGCCAGCATTTACAGTAAGTGCTATTACTTAATGTAAAAGGCAGGCATAAATGTTAGCATGCAAATTTTGCACTTTAGTGAGTAACTTACAATATTCGATAAGTTATACTCGGGATTCTATATACGGTGCCTTGATTTCCATGTGGAAATCCAAGCGTATTCTGAATGTGCATATGTTCATTGGTTAACTAGCTAATCAGCACTGTTAATTGAATGTTAACAAGCAATTATCAGCACTAATTGCCATTAATTAAGATTTACATGCACAGTTTGCTAAGAGTATTTTGTAACGTGGTGCACCTAAAGTCACATAGTTGGAAAGGAGGAATGACCATGGGCAGTCATGGGTGATTCTAAAATCTATGTACATTGTTATAGAATACACCCACTCTGTGTCTAATTTAGGCAATGGGATTTACGCTAAGTAAAACATGGCATAAAGGTCCGTGACTACATTTGGTCACGTGGAAAGGTGCTTGGCGTTATTCTACACACTGCATGGAAATTTAAGCCTATTCTATAAAATGTAGGCGTCCCCTCCGAAGGGACACCACCTTGTAGTGGTGGAGGGGCTTCCATGTTTCAATGACTCAGGGGGCTATGCTGAAGGGTTACCCATATCAGACAGGCCTCTGAGGAGAAACCAGACAAAGAGTGTCCCAAACTAGGGAGAGTGGAAAGATGGTGACCTGAGTCTCGTACGCTCAACGGCCCAGCTGTCCTCTGAAGTTCTGTCTTTGTTTACTTGAAGTTTCCTCTTTGCATTTGCAGTTGCTTTAACTGAGAAGAAGGGGACAATGGGGGGTCAGCCACCGATGGCCAGCGTTTTGTCCCCTGTGCAGCAAGTGTGGGACCGCTGCACAATGAGCTGCCCACAGATGACTGGGTTGATGAGTCATTTGATTAGCACCGGCGAAGGAGCGTCGATGCTCTTGGACCTGAAACAACTTCATCGCTCTCAAATCATTTAACCACCATGCCCAAAGGAGTGGAGGAGTGAGATAGGAGTGTATGCTGAAACGGAAGTCGTTTACAGCTGAACCCGTGTCGATGGTGCCACTCCTAAACCCGTAAGAGCTATGAGCTTGGAGTTTTTGGCTCCCGTGGAGGTTACATTGAATATCATCTGGAAGGTGCGCCAGGACCTAACGGTGGTAGTAAATAATTTTGCTTTAGATATAATCTTATTAGTGAGCCACATGGATAATCTAATCAAATCCATTGTTTAAGATTGTTTAAGAATATGATCTTGGATGGTCGGATAAATATAGTGCACAGATTCCAAGTTTTAACGTTTATAATTAGAATAATTTTAAAATTGCTTAGTTATTTTCACTTGAAAGTTAATTTTATAAAGTCATTTTTACATATGTGTGGCTACATATATATACAAATAGCCTGCTATAAAATTCTCACCAGTATAAAACTATGCATGTAGACATGATGACATAAAATTTGCCAAGTGACATATAAAGGGTGTGGAGATAGAACCACCCCACCCCCCCATCACAATATATTAATGACTAGCTTAGCAAATATATGAGTGGAGGAGTGGCCAAAGCACTGGTCTTGCAATCCAGAGGTGGCCGGTTCAAATCCCACTGCTGCGCCTTGTGATCTTGGGTAAGTCACTTAACCCTCCATTGCCTCAAATACAAACTTAGATTGTGAGCTCTCCTGGGACAGAGAAATATCCAGAGTACCTGAATATAACTCACCATGAGCTACTGCTGAAAAAGGTGTGAGCAAAATCTAAATGAATAAAATAGATTCAGTAAATGGCATCCATATTTGAGCACTGAAAAAAGTGAGCACTGAACACTTCTATAAACAGTGTTCCAAGTTGAGTGTTGTTTACAGAGTAGCTTATAGCCTCAGGATCTGTGCCCAGCTTTTGGTGCAAGGATTTACATCAACTGAAACCTGTGTAAATTCTTGTATGGAAATTAGGCACGGATCTCCCAAATTCTATAATACTGCACACATCTTTATTGAATACCCCTGACCTCCTCCCATGGTCATGCCCCCTTTTTAGTTGCATGCTAAAAGATTTACACACATATCTGTACAGAATAGCACTAGCAAAGATACCCATGCAAATCCAAATTGTTGCCAATTAATACCACTAATTCATTGTTATTGCTCAATTATTCGACTAATTGGCTTATTACTCACTTAAATTGGATGTGCAAACCGGGCATATGCCCAAATAGGATTCAGAGGACTGTATGTCACAGACTTTAGTTTATTTCCCCATCTGCAATACTGGCTTGTGATATCATCAAACTGCACTAAACTCTGTCTGAAAGACTTTTTTTTTTTTTTTGTTACATTTGTACCCCGCGCTTTCCCACTCATGGCAGGCTCAATGCGGCAGGCGATGGAGGGTTAAGTGACTTGCCCAGAGTCACAAGGAGCTGCCTGTGCCGGGAATTAAACTCAGTTGCTCAGTTTCCCAGGACCAAAGTCCACCACCCTAACCACTAGGCCACTCCTCCAATCTTGCTTGCTTTGCATCTTTAAAAAGACTCTTGGCCATGACCCTGACACCTTCTATCCAGTGACACATCTGGCTCAATCTGGAGGCATGCAGTAACTTTAGGCAAGGATATTTTGCTTATTCAGCCCCAGACTACTTGGTCTCAGGAATTGGAGGATATTCAGAAGATGTGGAAGACATACTTTTAGTTTACCATATCTATAACAAATGGGCATGGACCAATTACATATCAAGATGCAATCGTCAGTTGATCAACTTGATGTGCACTTCTGATAAGATTTTGTATAAAAAATGCACCTGCAGAGGGCACAATAATCTACATCAAATGTAACAGAAACATCATCAGAAGATCATCACCATCTGCTTGCAGTGCCAGGTACATAGGCGCCCCATATAAGTGGCTTGGGGAGGCTTAGCCTCCCCAGCCCAACCATTACCTTCCCCTGCCTCCTCCTTGAATTCAGTGCAGGAAGGAAGTTCTGGACAAAATTGTATCTTCCTTTCAGCACTGGCGCCCACCCCCTCAGTTCTTTTCTTACCTGTTGCCTGACTCGCTAACTAGGGACATTTAAGGTCCTTCCCCAGCAGTTCCGGCTGTGCTGGAACCTCCTCCTGTGATGCACTTCCTGCTGCCTTTCCGGCGGCAGAGCCTGGCTGTGACTGTGAGTCTGAGTGTTGCAGCATGCGGCTCTTTACAGTCAGTCACCGACCGAGCCAGGGAGGGGGCATGGAAAGAGAGAGAGGCTGGGTGAGGCCACATGATTAGGGAGGAGGAAAGGGAGAGAGAGATGCCAGATTACCTGTGGACAGCGGGGCGGTAATGTGTGAGATTAGGATACTTAGGCGTGTGAGCTGGAGAAAGGGCTCAGTTATGTGTGTCACATGCCTAATGCATGTCTGTCACTAGTTTCACAGCTCTCTGTAAAGCTGCCTGCAAGGATCAGGTTCTACCTGCTCTCCTATGCCAGCATTAGCAGCTCAGCCATTCTTTCCTGTAATAAAGCAGCCTATCCATTCCCTGGATCCTATCACAGTCTCTGCACTGGAAGGGGGGAGGATTGGTGAACTACAGAAAGCTAAACCCTGAAAAGTATCCAGACACTTTAGCCAACCTTCTAGCTTCATGACAGGCAATTTACACATTTGTAGAATCCTGAAAAAAAATCCAAACAATTGGAAATTCTAAGCTCTTGAGTTCTCAGCACATCTGACAGGCTCCAGCAAAATATTAGGGCCTTAGACACATGCCTGGTTTGCCTATGTCTTAATGGACTCTACCAGTGAAGTCCATATTAGGTCTGGGGTCAAATGGTAAAAGATAGATGCATATTTATTTCAAATAAATGGTAAAATATGATGATTGAGAACACTTTTGATTTGTGGCCCTTTAAATGAATGATAATAGTATTGGAAACATTGTTATAAGTAATGCCACACTGGGAAAAGACCAAGGGTCCATCGAGCCCAGCATCCTGTCCACGATAGCGGCCAATCCAGGCCAAGGGCACCTGGCGAACTTCCCAAACGTACAAGCATTCTATACATGTTATTCCTGGAATTGTGGATTTTCCCAAGTCCATTTAGTAGAGGGTTATGAACTTATCCTTTAGGAAACCGTCTAACCCCTTTTTAAACTCTGCCAAGCTAACCGCCTTCACCACGTTCTCCGGCAATGAATTCCAGAGTTTAATTATGCGTTGGGTGAAGAAAAGCTTTCTCCGATTTGTTTTAAATTTATTACACTGTAGTTTCATCGCATGCCCCCTAGTCCTAGTATTTTTGGAAAGCGTGAACAGACGCTTCACATCCATCTGTTCCACTCCACTCATTATTTTATATACCTCTATTATGCCTCCCCTCTCGCCGTCTCTTCTCCAAGCTGAAAAGCCCTAGCCTCCTTAGTCTTTCTTCATAGGGAAGTCATCCCATCCCCGCTATCATTTTAGTTGCCCTTCGCTGCACCTTTTCCAATTCTACTATATCTTTCTTGAGATGCGGCGACCAGAATTGAACACAATATTCAAGGTGCAGTTGCACCACGGAGCGATACAACGGCATTATAACATCCTCACACCTGTTTTCTATACCTTTCCTAATAATACCCAACATTCTATTCGCTTTCCAGCCGCAGCAGCACACTGAGCAGAAAGTTTCAGTGTGTTATCGACGACGACACCTAGATCCCTTTCTTGTTCCCTCTAAACTGAGCGGGTGTCCTCCAATTGAATTCCTGCCAGTATTGTGGTTTAATCTGTATGGACAGGCAGGTTCCCTGGAGTTCTGCAAAACTTGCCTATCCCTCAATATTGAAAATGTGATAGTGAAACAGCACTCCACTGACTGGACTGTAGATGACCCCCGCTCAGCTTGGAGGGAACAGATTGGAATGAGCCAAAAATCACTTTCGGCACCATAATAGTCTACATTGAGAACAGCATTACTGAATATATGGATAAACAAGATTTTATTCAGAAGAGCAACAAGCATTTAGAGGTTTTTTTTCACTAAGGTGCACCATTGTTTTTAGTGCACGCTATGGGAGGTAAATGCTAGAGATTCCTTATTCATAGGATAGGAGCTATATCTTTATGCATTTGTAACTAAAGCAGCACTTTAATTGTGATTAACTCCACAATTAGTACATGATTTATTTGTTCAATTACAAAAATTGCAATTAATAAAAATTAACTGGGCTGCAGCATCCTCCCCTTTTTCCCTCCATTCTCCCTCCCACCCCTACCCTGAGATACTTCCACCCAGGAGGAGGATTTTTTCTGTTGCTGGTCATGTTGAATGGAACAAATTACCACCTCTCCTCAGGAAACAGAAGAATACAATGGAGCTTCAACATGCAGCCTAGTGCTCCTGGGAACAGTGACTGACTGCTGTCTGTGGTGATTGAATAATGATTGAATTACTGGGTATTTAATGATGGCCTGGCTGGCTAATATAGTAGTTTACAATGTAATGCTTATTGCTTTATATGTTTTATGATTATGTGTGTTTGTTTGTAATCTGCCCTGGGAAAGGGCGGAATATAAATTTTAAGAAATGAAGAAAAAAAAGAAAGAAAATTAAATTAAAATCAGGTCTTCTTTGTCCCAGTGGTGGCAATGATACTCTCTCATTGCCTGCAGCCTACTCTGAAACATTCTCTCTGACCCACCTGCCCCTTTTGAAGCAACTTTCTTTATCCTGAGGAGCAGGTGGATCAGATTGAAAATATCAGAGGAGGCTGCAGGCTGTGAGATAGCATCACTGTGATCGCAGCTCAGTAACCTGGGGCTCACAATGCGCACTCAACTTGAACTGCTCTTTGGTGAAGTGCTCAGGTGGGTTTAACTTGGCCAAGGGCGCTCTCATTGCCCCTGGTACAAAATAAGTACCTGAATATATGTAAACCGCTTTGAATGTAGTTGCAAAAACCTCAGAAAGGCGGTATATCAAGTCCCATTTCCCTTTCTTAGTGTGGCACAACTCTGCTCCACATTGTATAGAAATCCACAGGGCCTAACAGGGCAGCCTGTGCCCCCAGCATCTCCATAGTGGCCAGGTAAACGGCATGGGAGGGAAGTGGAGGGGAGAGAGAGAGAGAAATTTCACTGGGGGGGGGGGGGACAGATGGGAGGAAAGGGAGAGAGAGCGGTAAAGGACCTGGGGAGGGAAGGGAGGGAGGGAGGGCTACTGGACAGTGGGAGGGTGGAAGGGAAGAGAAGAGGAGAGATGTTGGACTTAGGGGCAAGAGATAAGAAGATATTGGTCCTTTAATCCTATGATTAACTGCAATTAAAGATTTAAATCAAAATACAGCCCTATGTGTAACTGGTTAAAGGATAAAAAAAGGATCTGAACTGAAGCCAATGTTGAATTACTTACTCATTAATGATCTGGAAAAGGATCACTGAGGGCCCCTTTTACAAAGGTGTACTAGTGTTTTTTGTGATCTAAAAATTAGCGTGTGCTAAATGCTAAAACGCCCATTACATTCCTATAGGCATCTTAGGGCCATGTTTACTAAGGCGCGCTATAATTTTTAGTGAGCACTAAAAATTAGCATGACTAAGTCTACAGACACCCATATATTTCTATGGGTGTCTCTAGCATTAGAGCACACTAATTTTTAGCATGCGCTAAAAATGCTAGCACGCCTATAGTTCGCCTTAGAGGGACATGATTGAACGTTGCCGGCAAAATAGGTCTCCGGCGATCTATTTTGGCGGTGGCGCGACAGCTGGCCGGAACCATATTATCGAAAAAGATGGCCGACCATCTTTTTTTTTTTTTGGATAATACGGTTTAGCCCGGCCAAATGCCAGAGTTTGCCGGGTTTGAGATCGCCGGTTTTGTTTTTCAGCGATAATGGAAAAAATGCCGGCCATCTCAAACCTGGCAAAATCCAAGGCATTTGGTCATGGGAGGAGCCAGCATTTGTAGTGCACTGGTCCCCCTGACATACCAGGACACCAACCGGGCACCCTAGGGGCACTTCTAAAATTGTTAAAAAATACACAAATAGCTCCCAGGTGCATAGCTCCCTTACCTTGGGTGCTGAACCCCCCCCCAATCCCTCCCAAACCCACTCCCCAGAACTCTACACCATTACCATAGCCCTTATGGGTGAAGGGGGGCACCTACAAATGGGTAAAGTGGGTTTTGGGGGGGGGGGGGTTGAAGGGCTCAACACTTAGCACCACAAGTGTAGCAGGTGGGTGGGGGGTGGACCTGGGTCTGCCTGCCTGAAGTGCACTGCACTCATTAAAAACTGCTCCATGGACTTGCATACTGCTGTCAGGGAACTGGGTATGACATTTGAGGCTGGCAATAAAGTTTTTTATTTTTATTTTTTTCGTGTGGGAGGGGGTTGGTGACCACTGAGGGAGTATGGGGAGGTCAGCTCCAATTCTCTCTGGTGGTCATCTGGTCAATTGGGGCACCTTTTTGAGGCTTGGTCGTGAAAATTAAAGGACCAAGTAAACCCGGTGAAATACTGATTAACGCTGCTTTTTTTCCATTATCAGCAAAAGCCGGCCATCTGGTAGCCACGCCCATGCCCGCCCATGTCCCACCTTCGCTTCGCCATCAACGCGCCCCCTTGAACTTTCGCTGGCGTGGTGATGGTGTCAAAAACATAGCTTTCAATTATACTGATTTTGCCGCTTTTGCGAGATCGCCGGCCATCTACCGATTTATGTCGGAAGATCGCCGGCGATCACTTTAGAAAATAAGCCTGTTAGTAAACAGGGACCCAGTGCATGTGAATTTTTAGCATGAGTTAGAACTGCTAGCATGCCTTTGTGAAAGACCCCTTGAGTGAGGTAATTTGAGGTGACCAAAACTGCACATGACACAGTTATGTAATAGCATGATATTGTGAAAGTGGGGAAGTAGGCATTTAAATTTCAGATATGGAGAATTGCAATGTTATGCCTAAAGGTTTAAAAAAACACTAAATAGGGAACATTTCAAAAGGACATGTACAAAAGAGGTCTTGTCAAAATTGATAGTAAACAACTTCTGTTTATTTTTTTTAACACTGCAGCAAATGGAAGCATAGTTTTGGTGATTTAAGATGTTTAGTGATTGATGTGGAACCCATTAATGAGAGAGGAGGTGATAGAGCAAGACATGTGAAGCAGAGGGAAGCACATTGAATTTTCAAGTTAGGATCATTAGAACCAGCAGCTTTAAACAGTATGATTGACTGGAGATCATTGTTTTAATAACATATAGCTGGACTCTAATCTTATCGTAAGACTGATTATTAAGTTAAAGAGCTTGAGTACATAATGGTCATGCGTTGGCATCTTTGATAAAAGATAACACCATTTTTTTTGTTTGGCAAAAAGCAAAGAATGAAGTCAGGTGACAAGATGTCTGACAGTAAGCATGAGAATCTAATTTTTTAAAGAAATGTTTTTGTTAAGAGAATTTGAGTATATTAATCAGCATGTTTTTTTCTTAGATATGCACTGATTTGGTTTAAGAGATCATTACATAATCATTGAACAAGCTGCACAATTCTAAGATATATCCCTGAAGAAGCCTGATAGTCAAGTGAAATGGGAACCATTGGATTTATTAAGATAAGTGAAAGCTGAATTTTATGGGCTTGTTTTGAATAAATATTAAAAACATTATAATTTAAAATTAAAAAATTGAAGGGTGTTTGGACCAATGAATAAGATTTGAACCACATCAACACTGTTAGACTAGCAATTTAAAAAGGTTGTGGTGGTTTCTGAGGTCCTTTTGCCTTCTAAAAAAATAGATGTTATTTACTGTCAATTTTGACAAGACCTCTTTTGTATGTGTTGTGTTGGACATAAAAACATAAGAACATAAGAGTAGCCATACTGGGTCAGACCAATAGTCCATCTAGCCCAGTATCCTATTTCCAAACAGTGGCCAAGCCAGGTCATAAGTACCTGGCAGAACCCCAATTATTAGCCACATTCCATGCTACCAATCCCGGGGCAAGCAGCTGCCTCCCCATGTCTGTCTCAATAGCAAGCTATGGACTTTTCCCCCAGGAAATTGTCCAAACCTTTTTTAAACCCAGATATATTAACACCGTTACCAAATCCTCTGGAAAAAATTTCAACTATTCGTTGAGTGAAAAAATATATCATCATATTTGTTTTAAAAGTATTTCCATGTAACTTCCTTGAGTGTCCCCTAGCCTTTGTATTTTTGGAACGAGTAAAAAATCTATTCATTTTACACCACTCGGGATTATGTAGACCTCAATCATATCTCCACTAATCCATCTCTTTTCTAAGCGTGTTTGGGTCTTGTTATATCTCCATTTGAATACAGACATTTCAAAAGGCCCTTATCTGAATAAATTCTAATTTACCTGGTAAAAGAATTGTCTGTCTAAAAATGCCCATCATTAACCCAGCTCAAAGTGCATGACTACTACTACTACTATTTAGCATTTCTATAGCGCTACAAGGCGTACGCAGCGCTGCACAAACATAGAAGAAAGACAGTCCCTGCTCAAAGAGCTTACAATCTAATAGACAAAAAAAAAGTGCATGAGAGGTCCCACAGCAGTAACTAAAGAGTTAGCAATAAATTTGAGAAACTGAGATAATACTCCACATACCTTGGCTTCTTTACTGCCTTCATATCTGCAAAACTAAACTATTTGTAGACATTGTCTTGGGGTATAATTAGATACTTCGTGGTTTGTCAAGCTATGGAAAAGATATGTTCCAGGGGCCTAGGTTAGAGAGGGACAAAGAACAGCAGTACATGGGGTAGCTAAAACAAAGAATGGCAGGAAAAGGAACATTCTATGAGAGTTGGAACATGGGATGTATTGAGATGCTTAATTGGAATAAAAGACTAAGGCTCAATTCATAGAGGAAGAACAAGGTTGGAATAAAGAAATTCAATATATGAGAAACAGAGAAAAGCAAAACAGAAGATGAAGATAAAGTGATGAGGAGAAATAACAATCCATAGGAGAAAACAGGAAGCAAAAAAAAACTTCAAAGAATGTGAGGAAAGGTAAATCTGCATTTTTTTATTTCAGTAATGTATCAGAGTAAAAATTACTTAACAAATCTTTCTAGCACAATGCTTTAGTGTGCATAATTGTAGTACATTTGCTGTAATTTAAAGAGGATAATGGATAAAAATTAGTTTCTGTAAGAAATCTGAGTCATGCATGCCTAATTTAAGATAATTTTCTGAATACATACATTATGACAAAATTCCACATTGTTCATCTCCTTGTTGACAACTGAGAGAGGACATGTGTGGTCTTGACTGCTCCATTAACAATAATATCTTAGAATAACACATTTTCTCGTTCTTCATAATCTGCAAAAAAAATCTTTGTTATTCAGACTGTGTTTCAATAGGGAAAATTGGAGATACGTTTCAGCTAGAAAGCGGTAGATCTTAGACTATTTCAAAACAGCCTAAGGCTCACTTTTTTCTTTTCCTTGTAATAGAATTACATGAACATAAAAGGATCTTGTCAACAATTATATTATTTTAAACAAAAACAAAAAATACAAAGTTCTTCATTCATTTTCTCAGCTTTTTTTTTTTTTTTTTGGGGGGGGGGGGGGGGGGTTTGAAGAAACAGTGTTCTTAAGCCTGTAAAATGTATTCAATATTTTTCTGCCTTAAATATGTTTGAAGTGTATTTCTCCTGTTTCGCCAGCAGATAGTACATGTTTATGCTTAAAGCTGTTGCAGAGGACTGACTTCTCTTTCTTTTAGTTGGCACACATATAATAGGAAGTACCTGTAGTGATGTATCCAATTTTTATTTGAAACTTGACTGCTCTAGGCTCTGATTGTCCTGGAGGTTGAAATTACCCAGCAGATGTTGGCTGTTGCTTCAGTTTCAGCCTGGGAGAAAAGAGAGAGAGACAGAGACAGAGAGATCGCTTTCCTGATGCTCTATGAACAGATATATGCCCTGATCTCCCCAGGTACTTTCTAGGAAGTAAGCAAATATTTAATGAGTTTTATAATTAATGCATATTTCAGTTACCTGTTATTGTTTTGCTGATTGCACATTTTTTGTTCATTGTTCAATTTGTAAGACAATAAATAATTGTTTATTACCTTTGCCTGTATGGACTGATAAAGAATCCTGGTGGTTTGTGTGTTAGGACTGTGAGTGCTTTCTGGGAACTGTGGGTAGGGTTACCATACATCCGGATTTACCTGGACATGTCCTCTTTTTGAGGACATGTCCGGGCGTCCAGACGGATTTGGCCAGCCTGCCCATTTGTCTGGATTTCTGGACAAATGGGCTGGCTGGCGGGGGCGGGACTCCCCTCCCTTTACTCTACTATCCCTGGTGGTCTAGAGGTACCTCTTCGTCTTCGGGGCAGGAAAGAGCCCCCTCTTTCCTGCCCGGAGCGCTGCTGCCAGCTCAGCTGCCCTGCATCCTGTGAGTCTGGCTCTCGGCAACGCGTTTCAAAATGGCCGCCGAGAGTTGAAGCAGCCTCGTGAGTGGCCATGGGGTATCCCCAGGCAGGTGGCTAGGCATCTCGTGACGAGGGATATGCCAGATACTTGAGACCCACATTGGCAACTATCAAGCTTGATAGACCTTTCCTGACTCTGCAAGACTTAAGGGCCCTTTTACCAAACTGAGGTAAAAAGGTGGCCTTAATCCGTCTTTACGCAGATTATTCCCGCGTGTTAAGGCCATTTTTCTGCATGGGCAAAATAGCCGAGTTTTCTATTTTTTTGAATTAATGACTAAGTGCTCATTTTTTCATTTAATGCATGAGCCCCTATTACCGCTTATTTTGTAGGCTGTAAGGGTTCATACACTAACCTCATGCTAATCGGTTAGTGTATGGCATTGTGTCTGCTCTATAATTTTGTGGGAATTTGCAATGGGAAGGCCAGGGGCAATAGTGATCAGGTATTGTGACTCATAGATGTCCCAGGACTTCCCATTGCATATTCCCAGAAAATTATAGAGCAGACACATTGTTGGTGACACGTACATCATGAAAGGGCATAGTGACAGACCTCCTTCTCCTTCCTGCCCGTCCACTTTTCACAGTATGCAGGAAACCAGTGTATTAGCATCAGAACCTTGATATCAATTAGGGCAACCAAGGGCATTGAAAGAACATAGTGGAAGGTGCAAGCCAAGTTGGGGCTGTACCTGTGCCTGCCCCTGGAACAGGCAGAGCCTGAGTTTTCTGTGCTGGGAGAGTTGGGGACAGCTGTACGAGGCCATTGCTATTCCCCTCCTGAGGCAGGTTCTGCTGGTCCTGGGGTGGCACAGGGAGACTGGCGTGGGTAGGAATGGGGTATGTTGGACTGGAGGTGCTACTGCTAGCTGCCTCTCCTGTTCCTCACCCTTTTTATCTGGTGTTGCCAAATATACAGAGTAGCAAGGAAACAGTGCTTTCCTGTACTTCAGTCACAACAGACTGATGCTATCAAGACCCCTTATTGTGCTTGCACTTACCTCTCTAAATACGGAGACACCTGCATTGTAGCAGGTGGTGAATCTGACCCAGGCCCTCTGGTACATCTTTAGGTTCCCCTCTTGTGCCCAGGCTCCCAAATATATTTTTGAGGCTTGCCCATGAAGAACATGGCCAGGAGGAGGGTATCAGCAACTGAAAAACTGGGCATCATCCCTCTGGTAGCCATTTTTTTATGAAACGGCCCCTGCGTGCTGACATCATCGCACCAAGAACCACATGGAAAGGACAGCATGCAACTTTTGTGAAAAAAACTGTGGAGAGACACAGATATTTATGAATGTATTCTATAACGAGCACCATCCTTTCCATACCCATTATAGAATACTCTCATAAATATCCACTCCAAAAGTTGGGTGTGCACTGAATTTTTCCACATGATATATAGAATTCATACTTATATTCCTGGGAAACAGCTGAGCTCTTTCCAGGGGAATCTTTTAGAGATCCTTGCAATGACTAAGTTTAGGAAGGCAGTTTGGAGATCCAAAACCTGTAGCTTAGTAGGTCTACAAAACTGGAATAAATTGTAAATGGAGCTGAGAACAATGAATAACTTATTAGCTTTTAGAAAAGGATTAAAGATGTTCCATTTTCATTCTACGAAAGGAGCTCCTGAGTGAAGGGGTCAAACTGTTTTATTTCTTTTTAGTGTTTATGAAAATAGAAGAATGTTATGTGGGAAAGGTGGTTTTTTTTTTCTTCTGTGTAATATGCTATATATACTGAGTATATAATATACTTAGTCGTTTCTCTTGACTGTTATTTTATATCTTCATGTCTACTTTTAGTGTATATTATAATTGAATAAGTACAATACATAAATATATAAATGCTGCTGCACTCGGACAGCCTTAGGATCCATCAAGCCCATTATCCTGTTTTCAACAGTGGATAATCCAGGTCACAAGTTCCTGGCAGGGATCACAAAAGAGTAACAGATTCCATGCTGCTTCTCTATGGATAAGAAGTGGATTTTCTTCTTCTTAAGAACATAAGAATAGCCACACTGAGACAGACCAAGGGTCTATCTACTCAGTATCTTGCTTCCAAAGGTGGCCAGTCCAGGTCACGAATACCTGCTTTGCTAATGGTTTTTACCACATTCTTCGGAAATGAATTTCAGAACTTTATTACATGTTGAATAAAGAAATATTTTCTCCAATTTGTTTTAAATATACTACTTAGTAGCTTTATTGTGTGTTCCCTAGTCCTTGTACTCCTTCTCCCCTCAGCCATCTCTTCTCTAAGCTGAAGAGCTCTAATCTCTTTTGCCTTTCCTCTTTACCTTTCCTACTTCAGCTATATCTGTTTTGAGATGCAGTATCCAACATTGTACATAATAGTTGGGGTACAGTGACATTAGCGGTTTAATACAGGAATTAGTACTACCTAACAGTTAATATGGGGTTGTGTTGTTACCATATAGTAATTCAAATGTTTAACAGCTAATACAATTTAGCAAGAACGACTTGGTCAACAATTTTTAAATGAATACCTGAAAAAATAGTTTAAGGCAATCCATAAAATAAATATATATATTTTTTTGTTACATTTGTACCCCGCGCTTTCCCACTCATGGCAGGCTCAATGCGGCTTACATATTGTATACAGGTACTTATTTGTATTCTAGTATATAATATATAATAAGATATAATATATATACTATTACTAAGAAAACTTAGGGCCCCTTTTATAAAGGGGTGAACAAACATGTGGATAAAGGTGAGCCAGTTGATATTGTGTATCTGGATTTTCAGAAGGCGTTTGACAAAGTACCTCATGAAAGACTCCAGAGGAAATTGGAGAGGCATGGGATAGGAGGTAGTGTTCTATTATGGATTAAAAACTGGTTAAAAGATAGAAAACAGAGAGTAGGGTTAAATGGTCAGTATTCTCAATGGAGAAGGGTAGTTAGTGGGGTTCCCCAGGGGTCTGTGCTGGGACCGCTGTTTTTTAACATATTTATAAATGACCTAGAGATGGGAGTAACTAGTGAGATAATTAAATTTGCAGATGACACAAAGTTATTCAAAGTCGTTAAATCGCGGGAGGATGGTGAAAAATTACAAGGGGACCTTATGAGACTGGGAGACTGGACGTCTAAATGGCAGATGAAATTTAATGTGAGCAAGTGCAAAGTGATGCATGTGGGAAAGAGGAACCCGAATTATAACTACGTCATGCAAGGTTCCACGTTAGGAGTCACAGACCAAGAAAGGGATCTAGGTGTCGTCGTTGATGATACATTGAAACCTTCTGTTCAGTGTGCTGCTGCAGCTAAGAAGGCAAATAGAATGTTAGGTATTATTAGGAAAGGAATGGAAAACAAAAATGAGGATGTTATAATGCCTTTGTATCGCTCCATGGTGCGACCGCACCTCGAATATTGTGTTCAATTCTGGTTGCCGCATCTCAAAAAAAGATATAGTGGAATTAGAAAAGGTAACGAATCGTAGAAGATTTTTTTTCACTCAACATGTAATTAAACTCTGGAATTCGTTGCCAGAGAATGTGGTAAAGGTGGTTAGCTTAGTGGAGTTTTAAAAAGGTTTGGACGGCTTCCTAAAGGAAAAGTACATAGACCATTATTAAATAGACTTGGGCAAAATCCACTATTTCTGGGATAAGCAGTATAGAATGTTTTGTACTTTTTTGGGATCTTGCCAGGTATTTGTGATCTGGATTGGCCACTGTTGGAAACAGGATGCTGGGCTTGATGGAAATTTGGTCTTTCCCAGTATGGCAATACTTATGTACTCATATACTTATGTAAGTAGCAGAAAATGCTGTTTTCGCATTAAAATAAAGACTTTTCTCCCCTTAAACAAATTATCTCTATATCAGCTATCAATTTTTAATAGGTGATTCCTTTTGAATTCATTAACCAAAGCCACCATTAAAACAGCATAAAGGTGATCACCTGTCCCAGTGCTATCTCTTGAATTATCCAATGAATCAGCTGAAATAGCCCCCCATCGACTCTCCTTGTGTATGTCTCCCAGGAAGATAATAAATTCAAAAAAGAGCTGGTGTGGATTCTCCAAATATCTGCAGAGATTCTGTCAAATAACTTTTAAGCATTTCTTTTCTTGATATATTAGTCTCTTTAGGAAAGTTTAGTATCCTCAAATTAGTATTCCTCATGATACTGTCAATACTTTCCAGTTTAGCACGAATAGAAGACACAACTTCACTAGAACAAATTGAATCTAAGCAATTGATTGTTCATTTTTTCCCATATTACCAACAGATATATCTTTAAATTCACTTAGAGGTCCTTTCACTAAGCAGCACAAAAATGAGGCCTGCGCTAGCCTCAACGCAGGTCTTTTCCATGCTCTAAGACCACTTTTAGTGCTGCTGGTAGATGGCTAATTTTGGCATTTCTGCAATAATGGCCACATTCTAATTTTCCCATTAGCATATGGCCATTACTAATCCTGTGCTAATCAGTTAGAGTCTAGCAATGCCCAGGTGCAAACTGATTAGCATAGCCTCACCCATTCTCTGTCCACAAACATGCCCCCAGCCCTAATAAATACATTTTATTTTTAGTGTGTTGGTAGCACGTGCACATGCAAAACTTAATGTGAGATGCCTGAGCTCACCCCGCAGTATATTACGGTAAGCATGCATTAGTGTTTACCACAGCTTAGTAAAAGAGCCCTGTGAGGCAGTGAGGGACATAGTGTGAACGTCCCTAGAGATATTCCCTGAGGGGAGTTGCAGTTCAGCCACCTTCGCAGCAGGTGGTGTTAACCCTGCTGGTCAGAGGCTGAACTACAGAGTTACTATGGCAGGATTAGGCATTATGGGAAAGTGAGGCTGCCTGACAGGAAGGAGTGGATTCACAGTAGACATGAAGTTAAAAGCCTTGAGACACAGCAGAACAGAGAGGCCCAGGAGGAAGGAGGTTCTGATACAGAGACACTGAAAAGAGAGACTCTAGGAGACAGAATTGGCTGTAAGGAACAAGCCGGAAGTCCCAATACAGAGACCCAAAAGAGAAAGAGCAGGAGCTCAGTATGTGACTGGATTGAGAGTACTGGATTGATGAGACCTGGCTAAGGTAAGGTAGGAGTGCATTTCACTGCTGGGATCTGGTTGAAGGAAGCCATGAGAAGTACTGTGCCGGGCTGAGGTGGTTGGTGAAGTAAATTGTACAAGTGTGTTGAAGTGTGCTGCAAGCATTGACACTAAAGTGAATCACACAAGAGTGCTGGAGAGCTGTGTAAGTGTGCTGGAAGCATTGACAAATCCCTCCTCTCAGTACCCTTCTCCACAACCGCCAACTCCAGGCTCCGCCCTTTCTGCCTCGCCTCACCCCATGCTTGGAATAAACTCCCTGAGCCCGTTCGCCAGGCCTCCTCCCTGCCCATCTTCAAATCCTTGCTCAAAGCCCACCTCTTCGATGTTGCCTTCAGCACCTAACCACCATACCATACCATATTCAGGAAATCTAGATTGCCCCAACTTGACATTTCGTCCTTTAGATTGTAAGCTCCTTTGAGCAGGGACTGTCCTTCTTTGTTAAACTGTACAGCGCTGCGTAACCCTAGTAGCACTCTAGAAATGTTAAGTAGTAGTAGTAATAGTAGTAACTGAACTTGCAAGAGGAAGCATTAATACCAGTGCTGTTTTTGTGCCAGTACGCACCGGTACAGCATACCGGCACCTTTTTTGTGCGGTCCGGCTCACCTGCCGCTCCCTTCCATTCAAGCACCCGGCCATGCTCCCTGCATTACAAAACATTAATTTACCCGAAGTCGCGGCAAACCGACAGTGAAAGCAGCAGGCAGGCAGGCTCACCTCCTCATCTCTCGCTTCGCTTCCCTTCCCTCTCAGTGCGTCCCGCCCTCCTCTGATGTAATGTCTTTTCTGCGAGGGCGGGACTTGCTGAGAGGGAAGGGAAGTGAAGCAAGCGACAAAGAAGCGAGCCTGACTGCTGCTTTCATTGCCGGTGCTGGTTCGCCGCAACTTCGGTAAACAGAAGTTTTGCAACGCAGGGAAGACAGCCGGGTGCACGAACGGAAGGGAGCGAGCAGGTGAGGGCAGGCAGGTGGGGCTGGGGTTTGAATGATCTCAGGGGCAGGTGGAGGCTGGGGCGAGTCAGTGGACATGGAAGGGAGGGGGGATAGGGGGCAAAAGAGAATCGCTGGACATGGAGGGGAGGGGAGAGAGGAGAGGAGAATCGCTGGATATGGATGGGAGGGGAGGACAGGGGTGAGAGGAGAATCATTCTGGACATGGATTGGATGGGATGGGAGGGGAGGGCAAGGGAGAGAGGAGAATTGCTGGACTTGGATGGGAGGGAAGACAGGGAAGAGAGAATTGCTGGACATGGATAAGAGGGGAGGGAAGGGGAGAGAGGAGAATCGCTGGACATGGATGGGAGAGGAGGGCAGGGAAGAGAGAATTGCTGGACATGGATGGAAGGGGAGGGCAGGGGAGAGAGGAGAATCACTGGACATGGATGAGAGTGGAGGGCAGGGGAGAGAGGAGACATACTGGGCATGGATGGAAGGGGAGGTCAGCGAAGAGAGATTCACTGGACATGGATGGAAGGGGAGGGCAGGGGAGAGAGAATTGTTGGATATGGATGTGAGGCAAGGGAAGGGGAGAGAGGAGAATCGCTGGACATGGCAGGGGAGGACAGGGGATAGAGGAGAATCGCTGGACATGGGAGGGGAGGGCAGGGGAGAGAGGAGACATGCTGGACATGGATGGAGGGGAGGGAAGACAGAAAGGAGATGCACATGGATGGGAGTGGAGGGCAGGGGAGAGAGGAGAAATGCTGGAAATGGATGGAGAGGAGAGCAGGAAATAGAGGAGAATTGCTGGACATGGGTGGACTGAGGGGTTGGCAGGGAGAGAGGAGAAATGCTGGACTTGGATGGAGGAGAGGGGAGAGAGAATTATTACTTTATATGGATACAGGGGAGGGAAGAGAGAGGAGAAATGCTGGACATGGAAGGAAGGGAGGAGAGAGGAGAAGTGCTGGACACGGATGGAGGGGAGGAAAGAAAAAAGAAGATGCACATGGATGGAGATGAGGGAAAGGGAAGAGAGGAGAAAAACTGCAGATGGATGGAGAAAATAGGCAAAAGCTGGATCCACGTTATACCTCCCCAAGTCAATTCCATGGAGGAGGACCCAGCTTTTACTTGCAGGGCAAGAAATGAAGAAGAAAGGAGGAAAGTAAAGAAGTAAACGGAAAGAAAGCCCTGGAAACGGAGTTAAGAGAACAGATAGAGAGCAGCAGAATCAGAGACTGGGACCAATATGGATAGACAACAAAGGTAGAAAAAAATCATTTTATTTTCATTTTAGTATTTGGAATATGTCCAATTTGAGAATTTACATCTGCTGTCTTATTTTGCACTGGGTATACTGGAGCTGTAACAGCTTACAGAAATTATTTATAATGAAAAAAAATCACGTTATTTTTTTCTCCTATACTATTATAATATTTTCAATGATGTCTGTTTATATGCACCATGGCTGGTATAAGGGTGTGGCGTATGTGGGTGAGGCTATCATAGGGGCAGAGCCATATGTGATGACCCCACCCACAATGAGTACCGGCACCTTTTTTTCTACAAAAAAAGCACTGATTAATACTATTAAAGTGAACTGTGAAGTGTACTGCAGGTCTGCTGGAGTCAGACCCGACCAGTGAAGTAGAACCAAGAAGTGGTGTTTGGGGCAGGGTAACCCCGCATCCACAGACTATTTGGCCTGCTAGGCAGAGGTCTATACAAGTGATGTTAATTAAGAGAACCTGCTTGACTTTACAGTTCAATCCCGGTTCTGTGATACAACATTCTTAAGTTTAAGCAAAATAAATACTTTATTTTGCGCTTGCACCCATGTCCAGCTATATTATTTATCCAGTAATGCCCAACCCTACTCAGGCGTCTTACAAACCCCTTATTTGTTCTTGGGATTACGTCTAATTTCCAAAGCAGTAACATGAGGGTTCAAGCTGATTACCACTGGTAAATTAATTTTCCCCATATCATCTATTGCTAACCATATTGTGTCCAAAGATACAGTGGTGGAAATAAGTATTTGATCCCTTGCTGATTTTGTAAGTTTGCCCACTGACAAAGACATGAGCAGCCCATAATTGAAGGGTAGGTTATTGGTAACAGTGAGAGATAGCACATCACAAATTAAATCCGGAAAATCACATTGTGGAAAGTATATGAATTTATTTGCATTCTGCAGAGGGAAATAAGTATTTAATCCCTCTGGCAAACAAGACCTAATACTTGGTGGCAAAACCCTTGTTGGCAAGCACAGCGGTCAGACGTCTTCTGTAGTTGATGATGAGGTTTGCACACATGTCAGGAGGAATTTTGGTCCACTCCTCTTTGCAGATCATCTCTAAATCATTAAGAGTTCTGGGCTGTCGCTTGGCAACTCGCAGCTTCAGCTCCCTCCATAAGTTTTCAATGGGATTAAGGTCTGGTGACTGGCTAGGCCACTCCATGACCCTAATGTGCTTCTTCCTGAGCCACTCCTTTGTTGCCTTGGCTGTATGTTTTGGGTCATTGTCGTGCTGGAAGACCCAGCCACGACCCATTTTTAAGGCCCTGGCGGAGGGAAGGAGGTTGTCACTCAGAATTGTACGGTACATGGCCCCATCCATTCTCTCATTGATGCGGTGAAGTAGTCCTGTGCCCTTAGCAGAGAAACACCCCCAAAACATAACATTTCCACCTCCATGCTTGACAGTGGGGACGGTGTTCTTTGGGTCATAGGCAGCATTTCTCTTCCTCCAAACACGGCGAGTTGAGTTCATGCCAAAGAGCTCAATTTTTGTCTCATCTGACCACAGCACCTTCTCCCAATCACTCTCGGCATCATCCAGGTGTTCACTGGCAAACTTCAGACGGGCCGTCACATGTGCCTTCCGGAGCAGGGGGACCTTGCGGGCACTGCAGGATTGCAATCCGTTATGTCGTAATGTGTTACCAATGGTTTTCGTGGTGACAGTGGTCCCAGCTGCCTTGAGATCATTGACAAGTTCCCCCCTTGTAGTTGTAGGCTGATTTCTAACCTTCCTCATGATCAAGGATACCCCACGAGGTGAGATTTTGCGTGGAGCCCCAGATCTTTGTCGATTGACAGTCATTTTGTACTTCTTCCATTTTCTTACTATGGCACCAACAGTTGTCTCCTTCTCGCCCAGCGTCTTACTGATGGTTTTGTAGCCCATTCCAGCCTTGTGCAGGTGTATGATCTTGTCCCTGACATCCTTAGACAGCTCCTTGCTCTTGGCCATTTTGTAGAGGTTAGAGTCTGACTGATTCACTGAGTCTGTGGACAGGTGTCTTTCATACAGGTGACCATTGCCGACAGCTGTCTGTCATGCAGGTAACGAGTTGATTTGGAGCATCTACCTGGTCTGTAGGGGCCAGATCTCTTACTGGTTGGTGGGGGATCAAATACTTATTTCCCTCTGCAGAATGCAAATAAATTCATATACTTTCCACAATGTGATTTTCCGGATTTAATTTGTGATGTGCTATCTCTCACTGTTACCAATAACCTACCCTGAAGAGTAGTAAATCACCGGGACCTGATGGTATTCATCCCAGAGTATTAATAGAACTAAAAAATGAACTTGCGGAGCTACTGTTAGAAATATGCAATCTGTCCCTAAAATCGAGTGTAGTACCGGAAGACTGGAGGGTAGCCAATGTTACTCCGATTTTTAAGAAGGGTTCCAGAGGAGATCCGGGAAATTATAGACCGGTGAGTCTGACGTCGGTGCCGGGCAAGATGGTGGAGGCTATTATTAAGAATAAAATTGCAGAGCATATACAAAAACATGGACTGATGAAACAAAGTCAGCACGGATTTAGTGAAGGGAAGTCTTGCCTCACCAATCTAATGCATTTTTTTGAGGGGGTAAGCAAACATGTGGACAATGGGGAGCCGGTTGATATTGTATATCTGGATTTTCAGAAGGCGTTTGACAAAGTGCCGCACGAAAGACTCCTGAAGAAATTGCAGAGTCATGGAATCGGAGGTAGGGTATTATTATGGATTAAGAACTGGTTGAAAGATAGGAAGCAGAGAGTAGGATTGCGTGGGCAGTATTCTCAGTGGAGGAGGGTAGTTAGTGGGGTCCCGCAGGGGTCTGTGCTGGGTCCGTTGCTTTTTAATGTATTTATAAATGACCTAGAGATGGGAATAACTAGTGAGGTAATTAAATTCGCCGATGACACAAAATTATTCAGGGTCGTCAAGTCGCAGGAGGAATGTGAACGATTACAGGAGGACCTTGCGAGACTGGGAGAATGGGCGTGCAAGTGGCAGATGAAGTTCAATGTTGACAAGTGCAAAGTGATGCATGTGGGTAAGAGGAACCCGAATTATAGCTACGTCTTGCAAGGTTCCGCGTTAGGAGTTACGGATCAAGAAAGGGATCTGGGTGTCGTCGTCGATGATACGCTGAAACCTTCTGCTCAGTGTGCTGCTGCGGCTAGGAAAGCGAATAGAATGTTGGGTGTTATTAGGAAGGGTATGGAGTCCAGGTGTGCGGATGTTATAATGCCGTTGTATCGCTCCATGGTGCGACCGCACCTGGAGTATTGTGTTCAGTACTGGTCTCCGTATCTCAAAAAAGATATAGTAGAATTGGAAAAGGTACAGCGAAGGGCGACGAAAATGATAGTGGGGATGGGACGACTTTCCTATGAAGAGAGGCTGAGAAGGCTAGGGCTTTTCAGCTTGGAGAAGAGACGGCTGAGGGGAGATATGATAGAAGTGTATAAAATAATGAGTGGAATGGATCGGGTGGATGTGAAGCGACTGTTCACGCTATCCAAAAATACTAGGACTAGAGGGCATGAGTTGAAGCTACAGTGTGGTAAATTTAAAACGAATCGGAGAAAATTTTTCTTCACCCAACGTGTAATTAGACTCTGGAATTCGTTGCCGGAGAACGTGGTACGGGCGGTTAGCTTGACGGAGTTTAAAAAGGGGTTAGATAGATTCCTAAAGGACAAGTCCATAGACCGCTATTAAATGGACTTGGAAAAATTCCGCATTTTTAGGTATAACTTGTCTGGAATGTTTTTACGTTTGGGGAGCGTGCCAGGTGCCCTTGACCTGGATTGGCCACTGTCGGTGACAGGATGCTGGGCTAGATGGACCTTTGGTCTTTCCCAGTATGGCACTACTTATGTACTTATGTACTTATGTACTTATGTACCCTTCAATTATGGGCTGCTCATGTCTTTGTCAGTGGGCAAACTTACAAAATCAGCAAGGGATCAAATACTTATTTCCACCACTGTATATCAGTGGAATTATGAGTAAAATTGCCAGGTATATTAGAGAGAAAAGCTTGTTAAGAGTCAGAAATTTCCATTTGTACTTATTCAGCTCCAAGTGTAAATTACTCCTATGGTCATTAAGCTGAAGCACCAGCAGACTTCTCAACTGCACTTCTTTGATAAAGCTGGAGGGTGAAAGACATCTTACCATTACCATTATATTGTATGGGGAGCCCTCTAACACCTACCAAAAAACCTACTGTACCCAACTGTACACTACTACAGTAGCCCTTATGCCTGCAGGTGTCACCTCTATGTAGGTACTATAGGATTTGATTGGGTTTTAGAGGGATCACTCTTCCCACCACAAGTGTAACAGTTAGAGTGGGTTATGGGCTTGGTTCCCCTTCTCTGCACTGCACCAATCACTAGGCTACTCCAGCAACCTGCTTGCTACTCTATAACATCTAAAGCTGTCATAAAGGCTGGTATGTTCTGTTTCTTTCACAGCTTTGGTGGGTAGGAGGGGGGTCAATGACCACCGAGGAAGTAAGGGGGTTTATGCCTTAATCCCTCCAGTGGTCATTTCGGGCACCCTTAGGTCACATGGAGGGGCATAATCGAAAGGGACGCCCACGTTTTGCTGAGGACGTCCTCGCAAAATGTCCCGGCGAAGAGGTGGGGAAACCCATATTATGGAAACAAGATGGACGTCCATCTTTCATTTTGATAATAAGGTCGTGGACGGTGGGTTTTGGAGTGCTCACATTTACCACCATAAGTGTAATGGGGGGGGGGGGTGGACCTGGGTCCCCTGCCTGAAGTGCACTTCACCCACTAAAACTGCTCCAGGGACCTGCATACTGCTGCGATGGATCTGAGTATGACATTTGAGGCTGCCATACAGGCTGGCAAAAAATATTTTAAAGATCTTTTTTGAGGGTGGGAGGGGGTTAGTGACCACTCGGTGAGTAAGCTCTTTGAGCAGGGACTGTCTTTCTTCTATGTTTGTGCAGCGCTGCGTATGCTTTGTAGCGCTATAGAAATGCTAAATAGTAGTAGTAGTAAGGGGAGGTCATCTCTGATTCCCTTCAGTGGTCATTTCGGGCACTTTTTTGTTGCTTGGTTGTAAGAAAAACAGGACCAGGTAAAGTCATCCAAGTGTTCATCAGGGACACCCTTTTTTTTCCATTATGGGTCGAGGATACCCATGTGTTAGGCATGCCCAAGTCCCGCCTTCGCTATGCCTCCTACACGCCCCGGTGAACTTTGGTCATCCCCAAGACGGAAAGCAGTTGGGGACGCCCAAAATCGGCTTTATGTCAAAAGATGGGCGTCCTTCTCTTTCGAAAATAAGCCTGTTAGTCATGATTGAAAGAGATCTAGCCAAAAACTGAATTTTGGCCCTAGATATTTTCATTTTGTTCTATTATTGCAGAAAAAGATCTTTCTTTTTGTGCCACCAATGTCCCATCCAAAACATCCCCTCCCCCAATATGCCCCATTGGAATTTGGATGAACTGTGGAGCAAAATGTCTAAAATCAGGGTGTCGAAAATTGCAAATTGGATGTTTTGGAGAGAAAAATCTTCCTTTTGCCACCTTATGACATTTTTGGACTTTTTTTTTCTCTTTTGAAAATGATCCCCTTAATATTTTATATATAGAGAACACAAAATATATAAACAAAGATTGAGCTACTACAGCCATGATATTTCACATAAGGAGAATGAGTCTGTTTTGTCATTTACGATATAACAGATGACATTGTAAGCATTTAAACATCCTTTTGTTCTTGCTGAATTTATAGCCAGGATTTCTATTTTGACACTGTTGACTGCTGCTGTTTTCTAAGTCATTTTTCAGTCCTTCTAGACAGGAAAGCTGTGTTTGTTGGCTGCCAATCAGACAGATAATGCCTTGCTAGCTGTATACATTGTGCAAATCAATAAGCTCCTCTTCATATGTTTGGAGCATGATTGAAAATTCAAGTGTACAGTTAACAGTCCCTTTTGCTTTTTCTTTCTAAAAGATGTAAATTTGTATGGCAGCCAGATTCTCTTCAGAAGTCACCTTTTAGAGGGCCATAGGCAAAGTATATCCTGTTTCCAACAGTGGCCAATCCAGGTCACAAATACCTGGAAAGATCCCAAAAAAGTACAAAACATTCTATACTGCTTATCCCAGAAATAGTGGATTTTCCCCCAAGTCCATTTAATAATGGTCTATGGACTTCTCCTTTAGGAAGCCATCCAAACCTTTTTTAAACTCGGCTAAGCTAACTGCCTTTACCACATTCTCTGGCAACAAATTCCAGAGATTAATTACACATTGAGTGAAGAAAGAATTTATCTGACTCCTTTTAAATTTACTACATTGTAGCTTTATCGCATGCCCCCTAGTTCTAGTAGTTTTGGAAAGCGTAAACAGACGCTTCATATCTACCCGTTCAGCTCCACTCATTATTTTATAGACCTCTATCATATCTCCCCTCAGCTGCCTTTTCTCCAAGCTGAAGAGCCCTAGCCGCTTTAGCCTTTCCTCATAGGGAAGTCGTCCCATCCCCTTTCTCATTTTCGTCGCCCTTCTCTGCACCTTTTCTAATTCCACTATATCTTTTTTGAGATGCAGTGACCAGAATTGAACACAACATCCTCATTTTTGTTTTCCATTCCTTTCCTAATAATACCTAACATTCTATTTGCTTTCTTAGCCGCAGCAGCAGCACACTGAGCAGAAGGTATCAACGTATCATCAACGTCGACACCTAGATCCCTTTCTTGGTCTGTGACTCCTAACGTGGAACCTTGCGTGATGTAGCTATAATTCGAGTTCCTTTTTTCCACATGCATCACTTTGCACTTGCTCACATTAAACGTCATCTGCCATTTAGATGCCCAGTCTCCCAGTAATTCTGGGACAGAGCAAAGGCCCATCAAGCCCAGCAATGGAGGGACACCGCCGACTAACGCTCCCCCCACCCACCTTCTACCCGGTCGGGCCCTCGCTCCACTATTGAAACAGCGAGGGTCCGGGAACGCAGCACTGAGCTCTGCTGAGCTGCCGACATCGCCCTTCCTTCTTCTTCTCTGCCTCTGTCCCGCCCTCGACGACGTTACGTCACACGAAGGCGGGACAGGCAGAGAAGAAGAACGAAGGCCGACGTCGGCAGCTCAGCAGAGCTCAGTGCTGCGTTCCCGGACCCTCGCTGTTTCAATAGCGGAGCGAGGGCCCGGCCGGGTGGAAGGTGGGTGGTGACGGCTCGGTGGGGGGGCGCGAACTCGGAGGGGGAGGGGCAGCGGCGAACTCGGCGGTGGGGGCGGGCCTTTCAACCCCCCCTTCCTATAATAGCCCGTTTTTACGGGCTCAAAGTCTAGTATATATATAAATTCTCCATCAGTTGCCGATTAAAGCAACAAGATTCACAATGGCAATGAATTAAGCATTAAGTACATTTATTGGATTACATTAACCTGCATTACCAGGTTTAAGAAAGAATAGGAGCAGTATATATTTAGATTCAAAAGGGTTTATGAAGTTACAATTTTAGCGATTAATGTTGCAGCAAGAAATAAGAGTCTTAAGAGATCTTACAGAGAATCTGTGCTTATGTAAAGTAGCAGGTTTTTAAATCAGAGGTTATAACTTACAGAACAGTCTTTGTTATAGAGCATGCTGTGGCCCAGTGAAGAGCTATGAGGCAGAGGCAGGTCCTCACAGCAGGCAGGTGGGCTACAGGTCCCCAGAACAGATTTCCAAGAGCAGATTCCCAAGAGCAGGCAGGTCCCAAGAGCTTGAGCTGGGCTATTTCCAGGCTTTTTATAGTTCATGGTGGGTGCATGTCCTGGATCATTTGCTTCCTGGTTTGCACTGGATATTTTGCAAGGCATTATGGTTATTATAGTCTATTCACATGATCACATTATAAGTCTTTCCTTTCTGCACATGTCTTGGCGTCTTCATGTCTGATAGCTGATGGGAGGGGGCAGATATACATATCTGAGGCAACAAGCAAATGGTTTATTTTATTTATTTATTTTTGTTACATTTGTACCCCGCGCTTTCCCACTCTTAGCAGGCTCAATGCGGCTTACATGGGGCAATGGAGGGTTAAGTGACTTGCCCAGAGTCACAAGGAGCTGCCTGTGCCTGAAGGGGGAATTGAACTCAGTTCCTCAGTTCCCCAGGACCAAAGTCCACCACCCTAACCACTAGGCCACCCCTCCACCCTTGTTTATGAGTTTTCCTTTGTTTTCAATATCTGGATTTATACTTTTCCAGACTCTCTGTCTGCTGGTGGAGATGTCTTGATGAGCCTTCAGGTACCCACCTTAGTCATGCTTTTGTTACCAGTCCTTCAAGTGGGAGGGGGAGAGGAAGTTTGAAGACTTTGGTTTAAATTTACTACTTTGTAGCTTCATTGTGTGTCCCCTAGTCCTAGTAGTTTTGCAAGAGTAAACGTTTGGAAAGAGTTCCAGTCAAGTCATTATTTTATAGACCTCTATCATATCTCCCCTCAGCCATCTTTTCTCTTACAATTGCACTGGTTGCTGATAGAAGCTAGAATTGTATTTAAATTTGCATGTATTTTATTTAAAATGTCAACTAAAGAATGAGTTACTTAATAGAGCAAGTGGAGTTTAAAGATTTTAGGAAGAGAGGTGTGGTAGCCGTGTTAGTCCACTCTTAAAGATTATCAATAGAAATCAAACAAAATAAAACATGGAAAAGAAAATAAGATGATACCTTTTTTATTGGACGTAACTTAATACATTTCTTGATTAGCTTTCGAAGGTTGCCCTTCTTCGTCAGATCGGAAATAAGCAAATGTGTTGGTTGATAGTATATATAAGTGAAGCATCAAAGCATTTCAATGACAGTCTAGCAAGGTGGGGGTGGGTAGGAGGTATGCATGGGTACATCAAAGCATTTCATTTAATTGATAGTCTAACAGGATGGGTGTGGGTAAGTGAGAGGAGAGTGATAAACAGAGAAATACAACTTTATGGTGCGAATTCCCACACATGCGCAGTTAAGGAGAAGGAGTCCTGCACTGACACCCAAAAGTTTAAAGTATTAAAATTTCAATTTAAAAAGTGTTTGCATGAAATCTAAAATGAGAATTCAGGTGCTGGGAGTATGTACTTGTTTGTCATATGCTCAGATTTGTTTAAATCATATGCAAAATTAGTCCATTTTTGGGAGGTTCTCATTTGCATATTTATGGATAAAAATTGATGGAAATGTTTATAGCCTTAATGTTAGGGCATGGCTTTGATCCAAAATGTGAAGTTTGATCCAAAAACGAAGGGTTTAGCTAGTGCTTTTGATTAAACATGCCCATTAGAGTGTCTGTATGTTAATCTGCATTCAAATAGAGCTCTCTGATTAGATGGTGAACTCCTGTTAGAAAATCTGCCCGGTAACTGAGGGGGAGAGCAACGGAAGATTTGACCCAGATAGGACCTGCATCTGGTAGCTCCGTGTGTAAAAGAGTTGAAAGAAAGAACTGTTGTTTGATCTAAGTTGACTGATATATTAAATGAGTGACTGATTTGGTTGAGATTTAAAACAGGAAATTGACGAGAGATTAAGTTTAGGAAGAAGAATCAGAGGAAGACAACTTCTAAAGGAGAGATCTCTTGAAGACAGCAACTTGAAGTTTTTTCCTCAGCTAAGTACTGTAACAAAAAAGTAAACCAACTAAACTCAGAAAATTGATGATAAGATAGATACAAATCACACACATTTTCTGAGACCTCATACTCACAATATAAAGAACTGAGATTTAATTCTGAAAAGAAAAGAAGGAGAAATTCAATTAAAATAATTACACCACTATAATACCAAGATTGGAGAGACTTGTGACGATTACTTACCTGATAAGTTAGCCCTGTAAAAAAAAGGAAATTCATAGGAATTATTAAATGAGATATTTAAGAGACATTCTTATTAGATTGAGAAATTTTTGTAATGTTACACTTACTTGTAATTTAGTCAGGAACCTTAATGTTTATTCTGAAAGGAACTAAGGAACAAAGTTAGAGTGTATACTGGATGTAGTATGGAGTTTCAGCAGTTAAAATAGTTTGTTTGTGACAATTTAAATTGAATTTGCATTCTTACAAATTATAAGTGCAATCAAATAATTCCATTGCACTTAAATAAAAAAATTATTGTTATATATAAGGGAGCAGTATCTGGATTTATTGTAAATCGAATTGATTCCATTCACTGGAATTCATATTCACCTCGATGTATTTATCCGGTACCATTATTTTAAGGATGATGTCTCTCGTGAGCTGAGCACAGTTAGTTCCTCGGCTGACGTGACTACATATTAAAGGCATTTTGATACTGTGTGAAGTCTTACCACAGACGGGGTGACACTTACACAATAGCTCCGATTGACTAAAAATTCCTGAAACCAATTAAGTACATGACTTGAGATTACACCCAATCTTTCTATTAAGAGGTTATGATTGATAGCATTGAATGCTGAATAAATATCAAATTGAAGTAGTATAATTTGTTTGCCAGCACCCAACAATTCCTTTACGTATGATGGCAGTACCAGTAAAAGAGCTTTGGTGCTATGGGCAGATCTAAACCCAAATTGTGAAAACCTAAATAATCAGAAAATTGCTGACTCACATAAAATTCAATCAGTTGTGTAAAGAGAGGAATGCTTGCACTGGACAGTAACTATGGTTACCATATGGCTCCAGAAAAAGGAGGCCAGATTGAGCCAGTCTGGGTTTTACTTCCATTGCTTTCAATGGAAGCAAAACCCAGACTGGATCAATGTGTCCTCCTTTTTCTGGAGCCATATGGTAACCCTAACAATACCTAGATGGTAGTGCTGAGTGAGTCTAAACCAGAACCTTTAGGTAATAGAGTGAGAACAATTTGACCCATATCAACCTGTACCGAGCATGAAATTAATAACACATTGATACCGAAAGACAGCCATTGAGAGCCATTGAATAACAACCTGAGGAATTGAAGAAAATAATGAACTGGACACCTATTAAGTGTACATTGCATGTGAAAACACGTTAGTAAAAGTGAGTGAGCTTCCGAGGAAATAAGAGAAAAAGAATAATTAAATCTTTCACAAGGAAAAACAGTATATTAGCATGAATAGGCCCAGAACCTATCAACTTACTATAATAGTGTTTCCTAGCAACAACAACAACACTTCTCTTATAGGGTCCTGTTTAGTAAGCTATGCTGTAGGTGTGCTAATTTTTTGGCTCGCGCTAAAAATTAGCGCGTGCTAATGCTAGAGAGACCCATATATTCTTATGGGTATCTTTAATGTTAGCGTATGCTCATTTTTAGCGCATGCTAAAAAGTTAGTGAGCCTATAGTGCAGCTTAGTAAACAGGGCCCATAATGTTTAAATGATAGCCTCCATGATGACTTATTGCTTTACGCCAGTGTCTCTCCAGGCGTCGGCAATCTTGTTTCAAAATATTAAGATCAACAGAAAATGATGAAGATTTCCTACAAGAACAAATTTTCTTAGTGAGCAAAGGTGACATTTTATCTAGAACTGCTATGGAAGCATAATCCCAAGAAGATTTAATTTAATTAGTGTTTAAGGATGGCAATATATCAATCATTTCTGACCAGCAGAGAGCATCATCAATCTTTCCCCTAGTTGTAATCAATTTTGGCAAACGCCTCACAATAGATTTATCTAATCAAATATTACAAAGTAAATGCTAACTAAAAATGATCAGACTAAGGAATTGCTGACCAAACAAATGTATCAACCAAATTATAAGGTTAAATTTCAAGAAAATCTAAAGCATGGCCCTTCTTGTGCATAGGACCATATCAAAAAGAGTCAGTTTGCAAGACTGTAAAAAGCCTTTAAAATTTACGTTGGGGTCAGTATTATCCTCCAAATGCAAATTCAGTCACCTATAATTATCGATCTTGAGAATTGGCAAAATACCTGAGTTATGATATCTAGCAGCACAGGTTCTGCCTTAGCCCACGGTCCCTTAGGGCAATATATTAAAAGTAAAGCTATTATATTAGACCCAACAATAAAATCATCCTGAAACTTACATAACATATATTCCAGTTCAGGTGAGATTTCTGAATTGACCATTGACAGTTAAAAAAAAAAAAACCTCTTGTAGAGCACAGTCAAGCTTCCTCCCTTCTTATCCCTCCTCGGAGAAGGAAGAAAACAATAACCAGGAGGGCATAAGTTGAGATATTGCAGGACTGTCTTTTTCGGTTAACAAGGTTTCAGTGATAAAGACTAGTGAAGTCAATAAAAGAATCTTATTATTCATAGACCTGGAATTAACATAAAGTGAAGGGACTGGAGTGAATGAGTGATTTAATATTGGGGTGGAATCTTGGACTAATGATTTAATAAAATAATTGTTCCTTTGATTAAAAGGAGCCCATTTTCCTTCATTTTTTAGATAACAAGACGTTCTGATAGTACCTTGAAGGTACCCATGTAGTATTAATTACATCAATACTACATGGGCAAACAAGTAAGCAAGCAATCAACCAACCAACTAAATATCTACAAGAAAAACACGTTATAAATCTATTTACGTCCTAATCCCTTAATGCCACTCATTGATCTATCAGTAAGTGCTCATGCGCTACACACACAGTGACTGGTCAGCGCGCGTCAACTGCCAATTGTCTGGCCACCAAGCATAACCTGTTCTAAATACCGGGCTCAGCAGTGCTCTACTTGGTACAAGAACTCACAAGTCTGACAGTAAGCTGAAGCCATAAGTTCGCCAGACAAACCCAACCTGTCTGAGTTTGCCCAGGTTCTTCAGCAGCAACAGGCCCAGCTAAACAGTCTGGAGTTCTACAGGATGTGTGTTCCCAGATGTCAACCCTTCAATCCCAACGACAGCCTCCTGCTGTGTCATCCGGATCCATGTTACCTACTCCAGGGTTGCGGCTTTCTGAGCCTCCCGGTTCGATGGCACCCCATCTGCTTGCCGAGGGTTCCTCAACCAATGTCTTATGCTGTTTGAAATGCAACCAGCAGCCTTTTCTACGGATAGACTCAAGATAACTTATATCATCTCTCTAGTCTCCAGATCCGCCTTGGTGAACTGCTATGGATTTACAGCCTGTCTTAATAACACAGACTGCTCAATAAGTAAATGAAAACCTTTATTAAAGGACCTAAATTCTACAATGATTAGGATATATACAATGGTTAAGACATATACAATGATTAGCTGTATACACACATTGATTAGCTGTATAAACAATCATTACATCACTGGTCTCTACATCTAAGCAATGCCAAGAGTTCTTAGACCAGGAAAGAAACAATAATTACATCACTATACATACAATCATCACTGGTCTCCATCATCCAGGCTCTTATCATCAGCTGGGGGGGGGGGGGCTGTTACAGCGAGAGCTAGGAGCTTTTGGACTAGGAACAGATCTTCTGCGCAGCACGTACGTTACTCACAGATGAGCTCCCACTCTGCTGTGACAAGCCCTCCCTTTTTATTAGGCTCTGAGCCCATGTCCAGAGCTAAGGAAAATTATAGAATGCTTCTCTGTTTAGGTCTGTGGGAACGTGGCCACATGATTTCCAACTCCAGGTGGCCAGGCTGGACATGGAAACAAGAACCATCCTCCCCTTTGCATACCAAATTAGTTAGAGCTGTATCTTATCTTCTGCATTCCAACTTATTTTTGTATTTACAAGAAAAGTTACTTTCAGTGAAAGACAAGATTTCAGAGTGTATTATTGGACAAAAGCAGGGTTGAAAAGCAATCCTTTAAGATAATACTTAAACAATCATTTTTAAACAGAATTACTTCTAATCAACAATACAGACCCCAAGTGCACTGGTCATTCAAGACAGGGTTGAAAAACAATCTTTAAAATTCACTTCCATTACACTTGGCTTGGGCCTCTCCTCTCTGGGAGCAATGGGACCCTTTACTTACTGATCTTGGAGAATTTCTTCACCTCTTCCGGTTAGTTTTCGATGTGCCGTGACGGTCCTCATCTGCAGCCGCAGAACTTCTATGAATTCAACAAGGCAATTGCTCTGTTGGTGCTTATGCCATTCGCTTTCAAACCCTAGCTTCAGAGGTAAGATGGAACCAAGAGGCCCTTACGGCCATTTTCTGGCAAGGACTCGGTGGCAGGATTAAAGGTGAATTGGCCGGCCGGGAACTTCCGAATACTTTGGATGCTCTGATCACCCTCTGCATCCGTATCGGCATACGGTTTCAAGAAAGGTCACTGGAACTGCTCTACTCAGCGCCACTCTCAGAGACCATCTCCTTGGACGCCGCACCCTTTTTCTCCCAAAGGTACGGCAAGCTCTACTTCTAGAGTCACTGAAGAGCCAATGGTTATTGGACGGCATTTCCTCTCTGAGAAGGAGAGGGCTCACCGTCGGGACAATCAACTTTGCCTCTACTGTGGGCAGGCTGGCCACTTCCTAAGACATTGTCCAAATAAACCGGGAATGCCATGACCCAGGGTCACTGAAGGGTGTAGCCCTGGATCGTTTTTCACCTCTTCCGGATAATCTTGTCTCCATCCCTATTTCCCTGTGCTGGAAGGAACTCTGTACTAACATTGTGGCTTTGATTGATTTTGGGGCTGGAGGAAATTTTATTGACGCCAGTCTCCTATTCCAGCTATGAACTCCCTCGATTGCCTGTAAACCAACGTTACAAGTGACCTCCATTCAGGGACTAACTCTACCCTACTCTATTACCTATGTCACTCTGCCATTGCAGATTCATGTCGGGATTTTACAAAAGGAAGAAATTCAGCTTCTGGTTCTTCCCTGGGCCATCCATCCTGTTATTTTGGGCCTGCCATGGTTACGACAACACTCACCTAATATCAGCTGGACCACTAATGATATCGGCAGTTGGGGTTCCCAATGTTTTTCTACCTGTCTCAGGCCAGTGGTTCCTTCTCTGAGGACTATTACTGCCTCCCCAGGGCTCTTGCTCCCCTGTGATGCTTCCCTTCCTGTGGAATATCGTGATTTCCAAGATTTCTTCAATGCTCAGGAGGCTGATTCCCTTCCTCTGCATTGTCCTTTTGACTGCCCCATTGAATTGCTTCCCGGCAAGACTCCACCTCGGGGCCGGCTGTATACCCTCTCCTGGGAGGAATCTACTGCCATGCGGGAGTACATTTGCAAAAACCTCCAAAAGGGCTTCATCAGACTCTCCTCATCTCCAGCGGAGGCAGGTTTCTTTTTTGTGACCAAAAAAGATGGCTCTCTGTGACCCTGTATCGACTAGCGGGCTCTTAATGAAATAACCATTAAGAATCGGTACCTGCTTCCCCTTATTCCGGAGCTTTTTGACCGTCTAAAGAGAGCGTCTATCTTTACCAAGCTGGATCTCCAAGGCACCTACAGTCTGGTCAAATCCGCCATGGGGATGAATGGAAGACCGTTTTTAATACTCATGAAGGACATTTTGAATATCTAGTCATGCTGTTCGGCCTTTGCAATGCTCCAGCGGTTTTTCAGGAATTCATAAACTTCATTTTTCAAGATTGTCTGTACTCCTCAGTAATAGTTTATCTGGATGATATTATGTTTTTTTCTGCTTCTGTTCAGGACCACCCTCGTCATGTACGCATGGTTCTCCAGCACCTCCGGCACTACCATCTCTTCGCCAAACTAGAGAAGTACTCGTTTCATCAATGGTCTATTTGATTTTTGGGATATATCATCTCTTCGGAGGACCTCCAAATGGACCCCACCAAACTTCGAGCTATATGAGATTGGCCCGTGCCCCTGGGTCTCTGGGCCTTGAAACGTTTTTGGGGGTTTGCTAACTACTATCGACAATTCATCCACCAATACTCCCTCATCATTGCCCCTCTTACTGCACTGACCAGGAAGGGTGATGATGTGAAGAACTGGACACCGGAGGCCCAAGAGGCCTTTGCCACCTTAAAGCAAGCCTTTCTGTCTGCTCCTGTTCTTTGAAGTCCGGATATCCAAAGACCATTCATCTTAGAAGTGGATGTCTCTTCTCTGGGGGCAGGGGCCGTTCTGTCTCAAACCTCAAACTCTGGCAAGTGTCACCCCTGTTTCTTTTTTTCCCCAAAAATGTTCTTCGGCAGAGCGTAACTACACTATTGGGGACTGGGAATAGTTAGCCCTTAAATTGGCTCTCCAAGAATGGCGATATCTCCTAGAAGGGGCTTTATATCCCATCACATTCTTCTTCTACAATTCAACATGTCAAGTGCTTCTGACGTGGTGGACCACACCATCCTATTAAGACTCCTTGATTACTTTGGAGCCGGTGGAAATGTACTAGCATGGCTGAAAGGTTTTATTTTAACCTCCAGAACCCACCAAGTAAAATCCAACTCAAGTTTATCCCCTCCGTAGCAAGCTGGCTGTGGTGTGCCTCAGGGCTCACCTCTTTCCCCTACTCTCTTCAACGTAATGCTGATTCCCCTGGCCACAACCCTTTCAAAGCTTGGTCTTCACCCATTTATCTTTGCAGATGATGTCACTATCTACATCTCTTTTAGGACAAATTTCACCAAAATAACTAATGAAATCAGCCTTGGAATAAACACCATTCTCATTTAAATTAAAACTTAATACAGAGAAAACTCATTGCCTTATCCTTTCCTCTCCCTTTAACAGATTCAAACCTGCTACCTTAAACGCACCTGGCCTTACCCTGCCAATCTCTGAGAGTCCACGAATACTAGGAGTAATTGTTGACCGAAACTTAACACTGATGGATCATACCAACTCAACCACCAAGAAAATATTCTTCTCTCTGGAAACTAAAATGATTAAAGTCTTATTTTCCAAGAGAAGTATTTTGTAATTTAGTCCAATCACTAGTCTTAAGCCAAATCGATTACTGTAATGGCATATACGCAGGGTGCAGAGACCTACTTCTCAAAAAACTACAAACTGCCCAGAACCACGGCGGTTCAACTAATTTTCAGTGCATCAAAGTTCACAAGTTCCAGACCACTTTGTGAGAAATTACACTGGCTTCCTCTACAGGAGTGAATAACTTTTAAAATTTGCACCCTAGTCCATAAGATCCTCTACGGAGAAGCTCCAGCTTATATGGATGCCCTTGTCAACTTGCCACCAAGGAATTCACTTAGATCTTCTCATTCATACTTAAACCTCCACTACCCTGCGTGTTCTGGTCTCAAGTATAAAACCACATAAGCTTCCACCTTTTCCTACATCAGCACTCATTTGTGGAATGCATTGCCTAAATCTGTAAAAACGGTTCAAGATCATCTGACTTTCAGGAAGTCTCTCAAGACTTACTTATTTGGGCAAGCTTACCCTAAAGATCCAGTCCTGCATCCGTGATTCCTGGACTACAAATCCTATAAAGACCTTGTGAACTCAAATTCTTTATCTTACCCCTGTAACTTTACGCCATCCATATCACTTTCACTTTATTGTACTTTACTGTTTGTTTCCTAAATGTTGAAAGCCTCATTGAGCCTGCCAGTGGTGGGAAAATATGGGGTATAAATGATATAATATAAATAAAAATAAATAAATCACAGTGATCACCGACCACAAGAATCTTCTATACCTGCAGGATGCTAAGAGACTAAACCCGTGACAGGTGCGTTGGTCTCTTTTCTTTGCCCGCTTTAACTTGCACCTGGTATTCTGACCTGCTGAAAAGAATATTCAAGCTGATGCCCTATCCAGGGCCTTCAACCCTCCCGAAGAACCCGAGGAGTCCTACCCTATGCTTAATCCTGCCTGTGTCGCCTTCACTACCGTGGTCACTCCCACAATCACAAAGACTTCTGTACCACCCCAGTCTAGAAAAAAGGTTCTCAAATGGGGACACTCCTCCACGTTTGCCGGACACTCTAGATTCCGCAAGACCTTTCACTTGATCTCTCAATACTATTGGTGGCCATGCATGGCGCAGGATGTCTTACAATTTGTTTCCACCTGTACCACCTGCGCCTGAAACAAATCCTCTCCTGGCAAGCCTTGGGGATTTCCACAGCCACTGCCAGTTACACAGCTGCCTTGGCAGGAAGTATGCCTTGGCAGGATTGTGTTATGGATTTACCACCTTCCCAAGGCCACATGGTCATTTGGGTCGTGGTGGACCGATTTTCTTGAATGGCCCATTTTATTCCCATGAGATCTCTCCCTTCGGTCGCCACTCTTACCAAGGCTTTCATCCAGCATATTTTCCGTTTACATGGCCTCCCTCTCCGAATCATAAGTGATTGGGGATCACAATTCACTTCTAGGTTCTGGAGAGCTCTATGTTCTGCTGTTGGCATCACCACCCATTTCTCATCCGCATACCACCCTAGAAAGATTCAGAGAAGATAGGAAAATAGTAACCAGACACTGTGACCTACACAATTAGAAGAATTAAGGGGTCCTTCTACGAAACTGCAGAAAAAAGGGGGCCTGCACTGGTGTCGGTGTATGTTTTTGACATGCACTGAGACCCCCATTTACTGCAGCGAGTAAAAGGCAGGTTTCCTTTTTCTTAAAGAAATGGCCGCATGGCAAGTAAACCACTTGCCGCGCGGCCATTTTGAGGGAGTACGCCACACATTGAGGTAGGACTCCCGCGCTAACTGCCAGATTACCACTGGGTACACACTAGCGATACAAAAATTGAAATATTTTTGTAGTGCCGGAAATAGCGCACGCTGGGGGAGAGAACTACCACCAAGCTGCTGTGATAGCCTGGTAGTAATTCCTTTTTAGCGAGCAGTAAGCCCACGTTGGGCTTACTGCTGCTTCATAAAAGAACCTTTAATGGCCACACAACAAAGGTAGAAAAAAAAATATTTTTAATTTAGTGTGAAATAATATGGAAGCTGTGCTAGTCCATATTAACAGAAAATAAAGATAACTTTTTAGTGGACCAAATACATTTTTTGACTAGATTTCAGAAGCCAAAATTTTCTTCCTCAGGTAAGTAACTATCCTGACCTGACAGGGAGGCTTTGGCCTCCAACAGCTGGTCAAAATTTTATTTGGTCCAATAAAAAGGTATATCTTTATTTTTTTGTTAATGTGGACTAACACAGCTTCCATATAATTAATTTCAATTTTTGTAATTTTTATACATATTGATTTTTAATTTAGTGAGTGGAATGTGTCACTTTTAAAAAATTACATCTTCTATTTTTCTTTTGTATAGTACAGAAGGAAATGCATCACTGTTTCTATTTCTTTGGTGTTACACTGTATGCAGAGCATGGCTTCACAGAGTTTCAGTCTTTAATTTTTGACAAATATTTCTATTTTTAATTTGTGGTTAGTTATTCCATTCTTGGTGAGAGTCTGCCTGTATTCGGCATTTGTGAAAGCATTTAATGCTATCAGTTATTCTGATAGCATTAAATGTCTTTATGGAATCAATCTGTACTAACCCAGTTTGTGTAGCAGGTATATTAATATTTTAGTGCCAACTGATATGTTTCCTATATAGGCCCTTGTTGTGCGACTCTTGAAAATAAGTGCTATGATGGTATGTTAGATTTGCTTTTTAGGTCCCACTTGACTTTAAGGTTTAGTATTATTTCACAATATGCCTAACACTAGATTTTAGATTTGGGTTTAGCTCGCCATTTTCAATTGTAGCTCAATATGACTTTCATTCAGGTACATTGGGTATTTTCCTGGAGGACTACGGTAAAAGGGAGCCTGTGCTGGCATCAGAGTTTGTTTTTGGCATGTGCTGAGGCCCCCTTTTACCACAGCAGGTAAAAGGCTGTCTTTTTTTAAAAGAAATGGCCGTGTGGCAAGTGAACCACTTGCTGCATGGCCATTTCGGGGGGGGGGGGGGGTAGCATTTACCACCACCCATTTAGGTGGTGGTAAGGGCTTCCGCTTAACCCAGCAGTAACCGGGCAGCATACCCTTCTGATGCCCCTCATTTCTCCCAAAGACCCCTCCCACATGGTCTACCTTGAAAAATTGCTGGAGTTTAGTGTGGATACGGCAGGAACAATCCCCAATTGCTCTTCCATTTCTGGGTTCAAAATAGCACCAGCAACACCTACTGGTAGTCTCACAGTAGTACTTCTAGGGGGGTCAAGATGCCATATAAGGGCAAAAGGAAATTCAATAAAATTCAACAGGTCCTTATATAGTAGCTTGACCCCTAGCAATAGTACTGCAGGACCACCACTAGGGGTTGATGATGCCATTTTTAACCTGGTATAACCAGGGACAGGAGCGACTGGGAATTGCTGCTGCCCTATCCCCAATAGACCCCTGATTTTTCAAGGTAGGTCTAGAGGCCTACAGGAAGATAGGCTTTTGGGGAAAGGAGGCCAATGGAGGGGCATTGGGGTCATGGAAGGGGGTGTCTGGGGGTGGTATATGATGAAAGTGGCATCAGGAGGGGACATGTGATGGGTATTTGTGGAAGGGGCTGTTCAGCAAAATTTGGCAGGCTCCTATAAGATGCCCTGGATCATTGGGCCACAGTTTTACGGCCTGATCCTTCTAGGCAGTATGAATAAGTCTGCTTGTGAGGTTGATCACAAGCAGCATTAGTTATGTACCATTGAAGTGACTAAGCTGCAGTACTGAAATATCACAATCTCATGGCAAAATTAAGGTCTGGTAAAAGGTTTTTACCACATCCCAGTAACTATCCTTCTTAATCAACATGTATAGCTATTATTCTTTGCATAGCGCTGAGAAATATAAAGAAATAATAATATACTTATTAAAAATTGAACAATGTATTCTCCCCAACCAGTTTGATTTATAATGCTATATTTCCTTTTTTTTTTCTTTCTTCATATTTATTTTCTACCTTTCATGCTTGTAAATAATTTTTTTTCCTAATTTTATCCCCTCATGTCTAAAATCTTTTACCAAAAGGGATCTTTTATCTTTCTTAGAAAGAGCTGACAAGACTGTTTTGCAGTTCAGAACATTTTCATAATTACATTTGTGGCCTAGAGGGAAAAGCTGTACACCTCATCAAATCCTCCAGTTTTGCACCAGCATAACGAACAGCCTGGTATAATACTGTTCTTGCCACTAACATAATTTAATTTTGTATTCAAAAACCCTAGTCCTACAAATTATGACTATGTTATGATTCATCTTGAATTGTGAGGGCTTAATGCCTGAATTTGCTAGTAAGCAACCCACAGATTTTCTATGAGTATCTCACTATAAATATTTTTGTTTCTGTTATTGACTAATATCAAGAACATACCAGTCTATCCCTAATCATTTCAAATCCACTAGCAATTCATTATTTTGCATTTAAATCAATAACACACACTTTCCCTTTTTACACAAAGGCTACTGAATGCACTTATTATACAATAATTCAAATGAACAAAGTGGGAAAAATACCATTACATCCTAAGGGCAATTCTATATCTCATATGTATAAATGTATAGAATGCTAGCATTTGTATCCATAAGTGTACCCTTATCCGTAAAAGTGCCAGCAAGGCATCTAAGTGCTATTCTGTAAAAGTGTGCAAAAGTGGCATAGTATGTAAATGCAAGGGGAGCATATACATATGTGGGACATGGGTGGGCTCCCACTTACACATATAACTCATACTGTGTAAGTTACCATGGGGCCCTTTTACAAAGCGGTGGGCTTACCGCTCGCTAAAAACTAAGTACTACCGGGCTACCGCATTAGCCCGATGGTAGTTCCCACCCCCAGCGCGCTGTCACATCTGGCACTACAAAACATTTTTTATTTTTGTAGTGCCAGATTATACCCGGCGGTAATTGGTCAGTGCCGTGCACTACCTGGTTACTGCCGGGTTAGCGTGGGAGTCCGTACCACCACCTCAATGAGTTGCAGTAAGGGCTATGCCCCCTAAGTGGCCACATGGCAAGAAAGACCTACCTTTTACCCGCTGTGATAAAAGGGGGTCTTGATGTACATAAAAATCATGCGCCAATGCCAGAGCAGGCCCCCTTTCGCTACAGCTTGGTAAAAGGGGCCCCATGTTTTTGATACATTTATGCACTCATAATTGTGCCAGGATTATGGTTGGCATGCAAATATAAAGCACCAATACCAGGTTATGTTACATAACATTTACTGGGTCAGACCAATGGTCCAACTAGCCCAGTATCCTACTTCCAACAGAGGCCAATCTAGGTCACAAGTTTCTGACAGAAACCCAATTAATAGCAACATTCCAAGCTACCAATCCCAGGGCAAGCAGTGGCTTATCCCATGTCTATCTCAATAGCAGACTATGGACTTTTCCACCAGGAACTTGTCCAAACTTTTTTAAACATATAAATATAGAAACACAGTTACAAATATGTAAGCATAAGAGTATCTTTTCTGGAGGAAAACGCCTCGAGAAGCACCTCTCCCATATTTATAGCAGGATGAGGGCTAGGACTTCATCATCATCGGCGGCTAAAAACCTCCTTATCTACTATAATAAAACGCACCCTCAATGTTCTGAGGACACTGACGTCACTGAAGTCACTCACACACCAGTTCGTGGTTTCATGGTGGTGAAGCCACCACAACATCTTCATGCCCCGCCCTCGCATCACACGTGATGACGTCAAGGGCGGAACACGAAAACAAGGCTAATTAACGCACGGGGAGCAGTACCTACTCCTCCCCTTCCAAAAAATCCCAGCCGCTCACGACGTCCACATCAACCCGGCCCCTTTCGCCACATAGCCCCGCCCCTTAGAAGTTACCGCCCTGCCCCGCCCACGGTACCACACTCACCCTCAGCAAGGTCCCTCCCCCCCTGCCACCTCCCCGCTCCCCTCCCCTTCCCTTACTCGTGTCGCCCTGGTGGTCTAGAGGCGTCTATGTTGAAGAACGGGTACATGAAGGGGCGGGACAGACCGTATTTTCAAAAAAAATAGCCGCCCATCTGTTTTTTTTCGATAATACGGTTTGTGCCCGGCAAATGCATCGGAGTTGTGCGGATTTGAGCTGGGCGGTTTCGTTTTTAGTGATAATGGAAACCGAAGGCGCCCAGTTCAAAAATGAACAAATCCAAGGCATTTGGTTGTGGGAGGGGCCAAGATTCGTAGTGCACTGGTCCACCTCACATGCTAGGACACCAACCGGGCACCCTAGGGGGCACTTGTAACAATTAAAAAAAAAGTCAAATACCTCCCAAGTCCATAGCTCCCTTCCTTTGGGTGCTGAGCCCCTCAAATCCCCCCCAAACCCACTGCCCACAACTCTACACCATTACCATAGCCCTTATGGCTGAAGGGGGGCACCTAGATGTGGGTACAGTGGGTTTTGGGGGTGATTTGGAGGGCTCCCATTTACCACCACAAGTGTAATAGGTAGGGGGGATGGGCCTGGGTCCACCTTCCTGAAGTCCACTGTACCCACTAACAACTGCTCCAGCATACTGCTGTGATGGAGCTGGGTATGGCATTTGAGGCTGGCATACAGGCTTGAAAACAAAGTTGTTAAAGTTGTTGTTTTTTTTGGTGGGAGGGGGTTAGTGACCACTGGGGGAGTCAGTGGTGGTCATCCCCGATTCCCTCCGGTGGTCATCTCGTCATTTAAGGCACTTTTTTGGGACTTGTTCGTGAAAAAAAGGGTCCAAAAAAAGTGACCTAAATTCGCGCTAAAAATGCCTTTCTTTTTTCGATTATCGGCCGAAGGCGCCCATCTCTCCTTGGCCGATAAACACACCCCAGTCCTGCCTTCACCACGCCTCTGACACACCCCTGTCAACTTTGTTCGTTCCTGCGATGGAGTGCAGTTGAAGACGCTCAAAATCGGCTTTCGATTATACCAATTTGGGCGACTTTACGAGATGGGCGCCTATCTCCCGATTTGGGTTGAAATCTGGGCGCCCATCACTTTCAAAAATAAGGCTGATTGTGGCTCTAGAAGTTCCCGTGATATATAGAGTCCTGACTATGGGTGGGTAACCCTCAGTCGGTATTCCCAATACTTCACTAAAATATTTCCTTAGCAAATCAGGAGCTAAAAGTGGTGACTTAGGAAAATTTAAGAATCTTAAATTGTTTTTCCTTCCTTGGTTCTCCAAGTACTCCAACTTACGAACTTGCACCCCTCTGTCCTTGATTGCTAATGAGGAAAATCTTTGTAAACTGGTTATTTCCCCTTCTATTGATTCAGTTCTTTGGGAATAATTTTCAACTTTATCTGACAAAACTTGAAAATTTTGCTTAAAGTCCACAATCTCTCCTTTTAAAGTATTAGATAATTGAAGGAGGGAAGTATTTAAACCCTGAATTGCATCCTATAAAAGTTTCTAACGTTACCACAGCTGATCTTCTCAATTCTCCATTGCTTCTGGGGGTTGAACCCTGGATAGGAGGGGAAGCAAGCTGAATTGCCTGATTCTCCACCAGAGATTCTTCTCTCAGGGTCTGCGTAGCCACTGGTCCTCCTCTCTCAGTGGTGGAAACCTGACCCTCATTTTGCGCCCCAAGAAGCTGAAACCCCATCAGCATGTTTCCACCACCCGGCATTGGAGGATCTGTGTTAGAGGGAGGGCTGAGTGAAACTCCCTCTACGCTACGGTCCGCTTCCAGCACTGCAGATTCCGTCAAAGCATTTTCCGGCGCTCCTAGCCTCCGAACTCCAAAACTCTCCAGGATGGTCTGGCAGACAGGTAGGGTCTCCGTGGGACTCGAGAAGGTTAGCAACCTCGGTTTCCCTTTCCTTTTCCCCATGTTAGACACCAGGGAATTCCAACCAAAACCCACGCTCTGGTGTTCAGGAGCTTTGTACAGCTACAACAGGTCTAGTTGCCATCTTCGATCCAAGCAACTGTCGTTTATGCACACTTCTGAAATGAAATCATATTAAATTACAGTCTCACTACTTAACTGATGGTAGTTACATGTGTAGTTTTGTAAAATGGGGCAGCTATGTGTGGAAGTGTTCTGAAGTATTGATACTTTTATAAGTGGAAGCTGTGAAATCACTGTTCCAATCACTGTATAATCCTGTTACCCCCTTATGTTGTATGTGGAGCCCTCCAAAACCCACCAACAACCTACTGTACCTAAGTGTACACCACTGCAATAAACCTTATGGCTGCAGGTATCACCTATATGTGGTTACAGTAGAGTTTTTGTAGATTTGGAGGGCACATACATTCCACCACAAGTGTGACAGTTAGAGTGGGATGTAGGCCTGGGTCTCCTTCTCTACAGTGCACTCCAAGGACCTGCTTGCTGCACTATAGGATTGGCCATAACATCTGAAGCTATCATAGAGGCTGGTAAGTACTGAACCCTCCACATGGAAGCTGCCAAGCCATGACATTCACATTTCAATGTTTGTAAAGTGGCTGATCCTGCTACATGTACCAACAAATAGATGTTCACTCCTGCAGGTATTTTAGAGAAGGCTCTGTGTTGGTAGATGCTTTTCTAAAATGTCACTACAGCTATCATGTCTTGACCTGGATGTCTCCATTATGATCTGTAAGTTCTATGAAAAATGGGAATTCTCGGGTCTGACAAAAAAAAAAAAATCAAATTGAAAAGGAACTGCTAAATGCTTGGGATAATAACAGAATAATTCTTCATGTTGTTTTTCCGTGTTCTTCATGTGGGAAAATGTGAATCTACCCTTCAAGAGAGGAATGGAATGCAAGTTATATCCTGAGGCAACAAAGGCAAGCTTCAGTTCAGAGGGCAGAAATTCTTTCCACACACTTAGGAAAATTCCCCAGAAATTCTAGTCTCCCTTCATCCTAAGGAATTTCCTCATGCAATTAAATGCAATGATTGCTCAATTCACTATCAGAATGTCAGAGTTATACCATTTCAGACTAGATCAGTTGAACTTTTTCAGTTTGCTTTGTTCTTATGAATACAATTTTACTATTCTACAAATGACTAATTAGAAACAAAAATGTTTAAAAGTTCAAAGCCAAAGCACGACTTCTTATTCTTCATTTGTGTTTGCACTGTGGAACAAGCAGATCTTGAAATAATCATTTGTAATGAAATGAAGAGGGATATTGCAAATCCAGTATTGAGGAGTCATTAAAATTGTGATCTATCTTTAAGGATAGAAAAGTTAGATATCACCCCACTTAAATCCTATACATCATAGGCAAAGTAGTTTCACAAACAAAACAGGAAAGGGATAATACTGTCTGGGCCCGATATTCAGCTGGCAGTGGTCAGTAATTTTTGGCCACCCCCAGAACTTCCCAGGATAATGCCCGTGGCAGTCAGGCAAATGCTGATCAACACCGGCTGGTCCAGTGTTACTTCTGCTTTAACCCACTTCTATTACCTTAGGATCTTCTATCTGTTGTTGCCACTTCCCTCTGCTCCTGATCTCTTAGAGCAGGGGTACTCAAATCTATCCTGTGGGTCCATAGGCAAGTCAGGTTTTCCAGATATCTCTAATGAATATGCATGACAGAGATTTGCATGCATGTCACCTTCATTATATGCAAATCCCTCTCAATCTTATTCATTATGGATATCCAGAAAACTTGACTGACCAAGGACTCCTAGGCCAGGTTTGAATACCCTTGTCTTAGAGTCTTCCTTCTTATATTGGTGCCGTTTTACCTCTCTAACCCTCCTGTTTACAAAGCCATTCACTTTGAATGGGCTGTGCAGCATTGCCACAGCTTTGCAAACAGAGTGTTAAGTGTTTTGGCGTATTCCTGCCAATGTTAGTTCTGCTTTATCCCTGTTCCTGCCTTCATTCCACTGTTTGTGCCATTTTGCCCTGCTGATCGTGGTTAGCACTCTTCATAACACTATTAGTATTCTTTGTTTCTCTTTTACTGCCTTGGAGTCTTTGTGCCACTTTTAATATATTGTGGTAATGTTACCTCAGTTAAAGATGCCTACCAGCAGGTTTTAAGCAAGTTTCATTGAAAATGGATGGAAATCTCCACTGTTATATTGTTTGCCCTGTTAATTTTAATGGGAACACATGAAACAAAGGTGATGAATGATTTGGCTTCTGAAGACAAACTGAACTAAATATTTTTACATGCATTTTTTTCCATGTGTAATTTCCAGTGCATACTTGGCACCTCATACCATACCATACAGATACAAAGTACATGGTATTTGTACTCAAGTTGCATGCACTGCCATCATTTCAAAGAGAAACTCTATGAGGAGATTACTTTTTGAAAATCAGATTACATTCACAGAAGAATTAATGCTCCATGGACAGTTTCACTTTTGCCCTCGTGGAGGGGCATAATCGAATGGGGTGCCCAAGATTTCCTGAGGGCGTCCATTCCAAGAATTTACAACTTTTTCCGTGAAATAGTATTTCTTCAGGTTACTTCTGAGTCTATTCTTTTCATCTTCATTCTATGCCCCTTCATTCTAGAGCTCCCTTTCAGTTGAAAGAGAAGTGCGTCCTTTGAATTTATGCCACATACAGTAGGTATTAATGACAACAAACTTTGCCTGAATCGAAGTAAAACCGAGCTTCTATGGATCCCTAATACAGGGGGGTACATACCTCACATCAAAATCGCTTTTTGGGAAATATAAACTCCCCCTCAAATCACAAGTCAGAAACATTGGACTACAGCTTGATTCAACACTGTGATCCCCCAAATCCAAGCAACCTTCAAGAGCAGTTTCTATCACTTCTGACAACTACAATGAATGTCTCCATATTTTGAGAAGGCATGCCTTGTCTCAGTTGTGCATGCCATGATAACATCAGGACTGAATTACTATAATGCACTCTATACTGGTCTGACTACAAAGGGTCTGCACCAGCTCCAATTGATTCAGAATGTTTCAGCAAGATTAATAGAAGGTTGTAAGCGACATGGCCACATCACACCATTTTTGCAAAAAACGTCACTGACTACCAGAAAAATACAGGACCAAATTTAAAACTCTATGTTTCACCTTCAAGGCCCTTAAAGGAAATGGCCAATAGTACTTGAAGATCAGGATCTTTCTCTACACAGCTCCAAGGTCATTAAGATCCTCCCAAGGAGTATCCCTAACCACATACTCTCCAAAAGACATAATACAGTGTGATACCCGCAAGCAAGCCTTCTTCAGCATAGCCCCCACATTCTAGAATGCAATCTCTATTTCAGGAAGCAGACAAAAGCTTGGCTTTTCAACCAAATCTTTAATGAAAGAAGTAACTAATTTGCTAGTCTCTCACACACACACACAAGGAGTGGCACCGACTGCACATACTGTAGTAGGGCATATTTATCCACTCCTTCTCTAGCTAAGATAATGTTCAAGTACCTTTTTGACCTCATTTGAAATTTTCTTTAAATTAGTCCCTTAGGGCCCATTTTACTAAACCATAGCAGGCTTTACGCGTGCTCAATGCGCACCAAAACGGACTTACCGCCCGACTATTGTGTGCCTTTTGCGGTAATTTCATTTTTGGCACATGTCCGCTACGTGCATCTGAAAAATGATTTTTATTTTCAGATACGTGTAGTGGATGCACGCCAAGTGGAATCTGATATGCATAGGTCATTACCATGCAGATTCTTTACCGCTAGGTCTATGGCTGGCAGTAAGGTCAGACACCCAAAATGAATAAGCGGCAATTTTGATTTTGCCGCACATCCATTTTCAGCAAAAATCTTAAAAAGGCATTTTTTGTACATGCGCTGAAAAATATTTCTGCGCACGCCCAAAACTCACGCCTACACTACCGCAAGCCACTTTTTACCACAGCTTAGTAAAAGGACCCCTTATTTTCTTACTCCTGTTACTCTATCTTATCTATTTATATGTTCGATCTTTGCTTACACCCTATGCTGTAGAATGTTTTATTGTATTTTGTATTGACATTGTAATTTAGCATACTATGATATACTTTTGTGAAGAATAAGGGGCTGTCCTATCCTGGGTAGGCCACTAGGGGGCGCTGGTCCCATAGAAAGAAGGGAAAAAATGTCCAGGTCATGTCATTACTGAGGAGTCACTAGAGGGAGCCAGTAGGGGAAATGTCCAGGTGGAGGTTGCTAGGACCAGGGAGAGTCCTGGGGTGGAAACAGGTGGAAGTTGTTATGGGCTGGGACCTGCCTGGAATTAGGGGGAAGAGCCTAAAGGGGTGGATAAGCTAATCAACCTCCTTATACCTACCTGAGTTTGCGAAAGGAAAGAGAAGAGAGAGGAGCTGGAGACCTGGCGGCTGGAGGAAGAAGATCCCCATGAAGGTACTGGCTGGACTCTGTGGACTTTTGGTGGACTGTGCATAGATAGAGCTATGTATTAAGAACAAGGAACTAGCAGCCAGGGGACTGGAGGACAGAGCTGTACCCTCAGAGTGAGGGAAGAACATCCTGTTCAGGCCAGAGGGGCTGTTAGCACTGGGCCCAGGTGTGTGGGTGTGAGGGCTCAGTGGGAAGACCTATGAATGTGTTTAAGCTGGAAGAAGTGTGCCAAGGGGGCTGGAATAAAGACTTGCCTGATGAATATGCTGTTGTTGAGAACTGTTTAATCTACATCTAATTTGCATATTAAGAACAAGGTCATCCTGAGTGAACAAGGGACCTAGGATCCTGAAGGTTGGTGTGCCCAGGGTGCTGGGAAGAGACCGGCCGGAGTCCTGCTCAGGAGCCACAGGCCAGTGAGGCCTGCTGGAGAACGGGAGGAGAAGCCTCGTCTTAACACTTTGTATTGTTGTTTAAATATTTTTACTGCTGTAATTGTCTGTAGCTTATGTTTGAGTTGTTCTTACTGTAAACCTTGAGTGAATCCTTCAGAAAGGTGGCAAATAATGCATAATAAATACATAAATGGATAAATAAATATCTTTTCTCTCCTTCCTTTCTTTAAGTCTGTCCTCATACACTTTATGATGAAGACCACTGACCATTTTGGTAGCCAGTCTCTGGACCGACTGCATCCTATTTATATCTTTCTGAAGGTGTGGTCTCCAGAATTGTACACAATATTCTAAATGTGTCTTATACATCACCTCCTTTTTCCTACTGACCATTCAACTGCCTATGCACCCAAGCATTTTTAAAACTTTTGCCGTCACCTTTTCTACCTGTATGGCCACCTTAAGATCATCACACGCAATCACACCCAAGTCCAGCTCTTCTTTCATAGACAAAATTTCTTCACTCCCTAAACTGCACTGTTCCCTTGGGTTTTTGTAGCCTAAATGTATGACCCTGCATTTTTTACCATTAAATTTTAGCTGCCAAATTCCACATCATTACTTTAGCTTTACTAAGTCCTTTCTTGTGTCATCCACACCATCAGGGGTGTTTACCCTATTGCAGATTTTGGCATCATCATTTTGTTTTGAAAACATCCATTTCCTAGACATTTTGTAGAAATTTTAGGCTCAGTGTGGTTTTACTTTTGTGACCATTTTTGAAAAAAAAAAAAAAAAAAATCCAAGGGAAAAACACATAAAAACAAACCATTAGGATGTATGGGAGGCCAGCATTCTTAGTAGACTGGCCATACAGACATCCCAGCACAGCAGTGGGGTACCCTATGGGTTACTGCAGTGAACTTCACATAAAAGTGTAACAGGGTGGGATATGGGCCTGGGTCCCCTTCTCTATAGTGCACTGCATTGACCACTAGGCTACTCCAGGGACCTGCTTGCTGTTCTAATAGGACTGGCCATAACCTCTGAAGCTGTCATAGAGGCTGGTATGTATTGCTTCTTTCACATCTTTGGGGGGATGGGAGGGGTCAGTGACCACTGGGGGAGTAAGGGGGTCATGTCTTAATCCCTCCAGTGGCCAGTTGTTCATTTAGGGCACCTTTTGTGACTAGTCATGATTGAAACATGTCTAGATCAAAACATCTAACTTTTAGCCCTGGAGTTTCTTACTTTGTTTAATTATGGCATAAAAATGTCCAAGTTCTGGGAATACCCAAATCCTGCCCCCATCATGTTTTTGATACACCCTTTTGTGATTTGGATGCACTGCAGATGAACTGCTTAGAAAGCATCTTACAAATGTGTTTCGAAAATAGCAATTTGGACATTTTGGCAAAAACAAGTCCACCTGCCACTTTGTGCCACTTTTTGGACATTTTTCTGTTTTGAAAATGAGCCCCAATATGTATTAAGCATTTCCCCATAGACACAAATTGGAGCCATATGCTCAGTATATATTTGGCCTAAATTGAGAATAAAAATAAATCAACTAAACTCCACTTATCAAAATCTTACAAAGTTAGAACCCTGCCCAAAGGGAAATGGTAGAAAGGAAAAAAAATGATCTGGCAGTTTGACAGTTATATCACTTTTTTGAAGCTCAACCCAAAACTCAATTTACTAAATAGTTGAAGAAAATCTCACAGTAAGAATAGACAAAAGCCAGCTGACATTGAAAGCGATTTAGCTGTCTGCTGATTTGGTAAATCGCTTGGCAGGGACTGGGCGCTAATTTTCAGCCACACAAAGCTGGCTAAGTGCCACTGAAATTCTCAGTTAGGGCCTAAAACAAAGTCAGCTATGTTGGTGGAGTTCCTAGGGTGGATTCAACATTTGGATTCAGCACTTGGCTGTTGAAATGCTGATATTCAACCCTTAAGGACCAGATTCTATATATGGTGCCTAAAAAATCCATGTGGAAAACATTTCTGACTAAGCGTATTCTATATACTCATGGTATATAGAATATGCTTAGTTGCTATCCCAGTGCCTAAGATAAAGCACCTCCATTTACACCAACAAAAATGTGGTGTAAATCCCGGCATGAAGATTTATGCGCAGAGGGCCATGTTCTATAATTAAATATATAAATTTTGGAACGCCCATTTCTCTGCCCATAACCATGCCCCTTTTTGCCTGCACTCATTAGAAGATAGGCATACTGCCTTATAGAATACACTTAATGAGTTGTGTATGTAAATTCTAATTATTGCCAATTAGTGCTCATTATTACTTGTTAAGTGTTGTTATCAATGCTAATTAATTTATTAAGCTACATGCATTGCTATAGAATACACCTGAATTTCAGCACAGATCTCTAGGTGCACTATATAGAATCCGGGGTAAGCGGCCAGGTTTAACACATGAATGGTACCGTATAAAGGTCTGGCCTATCTTTATGCGCTACCTTACAGTATGTCTGCTTAAGTGCTGAATATCGACAAGTGGCTATGTGTTAGCCGGCTCATAAATAACCAGATATTCAAAGTCAAAGCTCAGAGCCAAAGCCAAGATATCTAGCATTATGTTTGTATATCAGGCCCAAGGTTTCTAAGTATCACCTTAATCCAGAACCACCTAAAAATCAAATCACCCAGGGATCAAATGAGTAATGAAAGATACAACTTTAGCTAGAAGGATAACAGACTCCAGTGGTTGAAATACTGTAACTCACTCTCCCTATGTAGTGAAAATGTATTAGAATATGTAACAAAGAGTGCTATACAAATATTCTCCCTGATATTCTTCTAAAGGGATTCCTAACCACTAGAACATATCAAGTGAAATCAAGCTCAAACATATCACCACCGTGGAAAGCAGCATGTGGAGTACCTCAAGGATCACCACTATCACATATCCTTTTCAACCTAATGAGGACCCCACGAGCCAAAGCCTTATCCAACCAAGGCCTTAACCCTTTCATCTATGCAGACAATGTCACAATGTACATTCCTTTCAAACATGATCTGTCAGTAATTACCAACGAAATCAAGCTCAGCTTGACTATCATGGACTCATGGGCAAACGCATTTAAACTAAAACTCAACACAACAAACACACTGTCTCATCCTCTCATCCCAATACAATACGAACAAACCCACAAACATAAACACCCCAGATTATACCCTCCCTATCACAGACAGCCTGAAAATTCTCGATGTTACAATCGACCGTAACCTCACACTAGAGAACCAATTGAAATCTACAACAAAGAAAATGTTCCACTCAATGTGGAAACTCAAACGCGTGAAATCAGTCTTCCCGAGGGAAACATTTCGCAACTTGATACAATCAATGGTACTAAGCCATGTAGACTACTGCAACGGAATTTATGTGGGATGCAAAGAACAAATTATAAAGAAACTTCAGACCACTCAAAACACGGCAGCCAGGCTTATATTTGGAAAAACGCGATTCAAAAGTGCCAAACCCCTCCGAGAAAAACTGCACTGGCTCTCAATCAAAGAAGTATTGCTTTCAAAATCTGCACCCTGGTTCATAAAATTATCTATGACGAAGCCCCGGGATACATGACAGACCTCATAGACCTACCAACCAGAAGCACAACAGGATCAACACGAACATACCTAAATCTCCACTACCCAAGCTGCAAAGGACTCAAATACAAATCAACGTAAGCATCCAGCTTTTCCTACATAAGCACACAACTATGGAACGCATTACCAAAAGCTGTGAAAACAACTTATAATCACCTAAACGTCCGGAAATCATTAAAAACTAACCTGTTCAAAAAGGCATACCCTACCGACCCAACTTAAATGCCTGTACCCTGCAACACAACGAAACCAAAGCTCATAATGAACATATAATAACTCTTCCTCTCTACGATTCTCTTCCTCTCTACAATTCCCTAATGTGTCTCTACACACGAACCTTATTCTACCACAACATTACTATATTTGTTCATACCGGAATTGGCGAACGCCTTTACGGTACTATGTAAGCCACATTGAGCATGCAAATAGGTGGGAAAATGTGGGATACAAATGTAACAAATAAATAAACAAAAAAGTAAGGGCATGCGTAGATAAAACTGTATCCCAAGACACCTAAATTTCTCCAGCTACTGAAGTAGCTTTTGTAATTCTTGCACCACATCATCCAAACACTCAAGGCCAGCCATCTCATTCACATATCTGGTTTTGGAACAGATTCTTGATTTTTTGTAAAAAGAATGTATTTGTTTATGAATAGCAGTTTGATGCAGTTCAAGCAGAGCCATCGCAACAGGAATCTTTTAAAGTGTGACAGATGCAGTGTCCCTTTGGTTATTTCATGGTGTGTGTTTTTACAGGCCTCAAATGGCCTAGTTGCAGTAATAACAATACAGCATGTGTTGCTTACAAATAAAACTTTTGAATATTGTTCTCAATGAAACCAAGATGCCTAAATGTGATGAGTAAGCAAGGGCAGCTAAAGATGGGCACACTTTTAATTAAATTAAAATCCACATTCAAATCTGCAGCCATTTTACTTGAATTTATTAAAATATCATAGCTTGGACCCAATTAAATTATGTCAGACTTTGTTGTACTTTATCCATATTTACACATATGTGTAAGACTATAACATCCATGCTATACCCCCTGGTTGCTCACACAGATGGCAGTAGGATGGACCTCCTGAAAATCTGTTTTCACTCATCACTGTACGCACCTCTGGAAACAGGAGGAGCTCCAGGTCCTGAGATGGCATGCCCTGTAGCTCCCTGGAACATCTGCAACCATATGGGCACTGCAAGCATGGCTATATAGTCACTGCTAGTTCCTCCTTTCCAGAGGGCCTTACAACCCTCCAGGATTGGACTTCCTGGAGCACTTTCAGCTTTTTGGGGGAGGGGGATAGGGAAGGAGAACGCAGGAGGTTAAAAGAGGAAGACATGCTCCAAACTTTCTGTTTGCCTCCTCACCTTCCCCTAGAGCTGCTTCTGAGTTCCAGATCCATTTGTTTTGGATTAAGGTGGCTCTATTAAAAATACATTTAAAAAAAAAACCCTCTCATTCTGTTGTATAGTTCTGGTTCCCTTAAAGGAACCTTTTGCACCCCTTGCTATTTATTAAAAATATTTAATTCTTGACTTATTGGACCCCTTCTGGGGGTTGTGTATGGTATAATAAAACCTTCCTTCTCATTTCATCTTTAGAGGCCTAGTAAGTGTAGTGACCACCCCCGAATCTTTTAAAATAAAATGAGAAGGAAGATTTTAAATGACAGCCATGACCTTTAGTGGTAGTCCTGCAGTATTATTGCTAGGGGGCCAACCATTTTCAAACTGGAGTCACTAGGGGAAATTGTGAGTAAGGTTCTCTCCTGCTTTGTTTACCTATTGGATCACCATGAAATTGAAAATAGATCTGAGGGAGAGCCTACTGGGACTTAGGGTAGGTCAGACATGTTCAAGGGGCTTTTACTATTAGGGAAAGAGGACAGAAGTGGTGCCTGGACAGTTATGGGGTTTCATTGCTGGGAGTAGGTGAGTAAGGGGATTGGATTTGGTGAGGAAGCCTGTGGCCTAAGGAAACCTAATATCCCCTCATGAAAGTCCTGACTGGGACCCACATAATAGCTGATGGCTATCACATATTTAACATATTTTGAAATAGCTATGGTACAGAGAAACATGACCAAAATGATTAAGGGGTTAGAATGAATGTCATATGAGAAAAAGCTAGGGATGTTGGGGCTTTTCCATTAGAAGAGACAGCTGAGGAGAGATATAATAGTGGGCTATAAAACCTTGAGAGGAGTGGAATGAGTAAATATGAATCCACTGTTCACCTTTTCAAAAAGTACAAACAATAGGGGAAATGCTCTGAAGTTATGAAGTGCTACTTTTAAAACAAATCAGAGAAAATATATTTTCACTCAATGCATAGGACTCTGGGACTTGTTGCCAGAAGATGTGATAAAAGCAGTCATCTTAGCTGGGTTTAAAAAAGATTTGGGCACAACTGAGGATTTGCTTGATGTTAAATGGGAAGACCCAGTTCTGGTGTGATCTAGAAGTAGAGAAATCTGCATTCTCTACAAGATTAGCTGTTCCAGCAACTGGTAACAGAATCCATGTTGGAGGGAGTGATAGTGGAGTACTATGCTGGACAGTATTTAACTGTATATATAGAGAAAAGGTCCCACTTAACTTTCTTTCTGAGAAGTTCTGAGAGAAGAGGACATTTGTCTGGGTAAGTGACATTATTTTGCTCTGTGCTTGGTAACTTAAAGATTGGGTTTAAAAGAGGAATTGTAGGTTATTGATAAACATAGAACAAAAAAGCAAACTTTATTAACTAGTCTCCATACCCTTTTCCCCATAGTTTTAAAACTTGTATTTTCTGCCACAACATTAACAGATAGACTCTAGAAGGCACAGCAGGGCCTTGTTCAGTCTTTGAAAAAAAAAGAAAAAAGAAAAAAGAATAGAGAAGCAAGCATTATTAACTAGTTTCCATAGTGTACAATACTTTTCCCAATAGCTTTAAACTGAAACTTTCTCTAGAGGTAGAAATTTAACAGTCAAACATATTAAAAAGGATAGTAGCAAGGCTCAAACTTTGTTCTAAAAAAAAGTTATTTTCTGTCCTTTGCTGACCTGAATTAGGTGTTAATTAAGATGTGAGGCAGTAGAATAGTTGGAAATGTTACTAGGGGCAATTTGATTACTGGGTTAGCTTCAAAGAGTCTGCTTGAAGCAGTCCCCTTAGAATTCAAACTGTATAGAAAGGAAATGTTCCACATAAATTTCTTTTTGAGAAATTCTGAGGGAAGAGGACATTTCTCTGGGTAAGTGACATTATTTTGCTCTGTGCTTGGTAACTTAAAGATTGGGTTTAAAAGAGGAATTGTAGGTTATTGATAAACACAGTAAGAATATTAAAAAAAACTTCATTAACTAGTCTCTATACCTTTTCCCCCATAGTTTCAAAACTAGAATTTTATGCCACAGCTTAACAGATAGATTCTAGAAGACATAGCAGGGCTTAGTTCAGTCTTTATTCCCACCCCTCTCCCCAGCTCCCACCTATCCCTAACTCAACTCTTCATTTATAGTCAATTATTCTACTTAGAACAAGGAGAGTAATTACATTTAATTAGTCTATGAGATGCAAACACTAAATAAATTATACTTTATAACATATAATCTTAAGGCTCTTTATATTCATCTGATATCCTTAGTATGGAATTTTAATTAAACAACTGTATAATACTAAGACACAGACAGCAGTCCAGCTGCAAGAGGGGTGCTATCCAGTCTTTCGCATTGAGGGCCAGATGCACTAAACTTAACGAGCCCTTAACAAGCCATTAACGAGCAAGTAGTAAACCCTGGCATGAACTAAACACTTTTTTCCGACGACGGTAGCAGCTAACAAAAGCGGAATGCAGATGACCAAATCGTGTAGAAACCTATTGTAATGAGATGCACTAACCTTTTCCAATTGCCTTAACGCTGGAAAATCTAACGAGAGGTCTGTACCTCTTGTTGAGGTTGCGCGGGATTGGAAAAATTATTAAAATGTAAAAAAAAATTGGGGGGGCTAAAACGGCCAAGTGCTCGTCATGGACGGTCATTATGGCCGTTCTACACCCGAAAAACCGCCCAAGTGCTTCGTCACTTTATTGATAAACTAGTAAGAAAGGCCCGTTTCAGATCAAAATGAAACGGGTGCTAGCAAGGTTGTCCCCGGAGGGAGGGTCCTCCTTCCCTTGCTCCCTGCCCCCCCCAGTTTCAGGGTCCTGGGTCCCTGGTCCCCCCCCAGGTTCAGAGGTTGGGTGCCCCCCCAGTTTCAGGTGTCGCCCCCCCCCCAGTTTCAGGGGCTGGCTGCCCCCCCCCCAGTTTCAGGGCCCAGCCTCCCTCCCTTTCCTGTTTCAGGAGCCTGCCTCCCTTCCCTCCATCCCAGTTTCAGGGTCCCCCCTCCCAGTTTCAGGGTCTCCCTTTCTCCTTCCCTCCCTGGACATGCACCTTCCGATTTGAAGCTGTTGTGGAGAGGAGTTGTACGTGGCGTCAATTGTCCTGCATGGAGGACACAGTGCTGTATTGTCAGGAGAGTTGCTGTTTTCGGCAGTGCTGTGTTCTGAGCGGAGTTCGTGTTTTTGGCATGGCAAGGCAGGCAGGAGGTTGTGAAGGAGAGAGGCATCAGATGCGCTGAACGCAACCACCCTCTCCGTTCTGCAATGGGTTGCTGCCTTCATGTTCCACCACCTTCTGATGTGTGATGCGGTCGCGCGGGTTGCAGCCGTCATGTTGCGGTACCCTCAGGCAGGAGGTTGTGAAGGAGAGAGGCGGCAGAGCGGCAGATGCGCTGAACGGAACCGCCCTCTCTGTTTTTCATTGGGTTGGTGCGTTGATGTTCCACCACCTTGTGGTGTGGGATGCGGTGGCGCAGGTTGCCGGCATCACGTTCAAGCACCATGAGCTCCGCTCAGCTGTTGGCATATCAAGGATTGTGGGTTGCGGGTTCCGAATTGCGGTCGCGTTTTCTGAAGCAGTGCTCCGCCCTCGTCGTCATGAAGTAGTGACGCGAGGGCAGGGCACACAGTAATGGGGAAAATGGATAGACCTTTACAGCGCCTCACACGTCCGGTTGACAGTAATGGGCTAAAACGGATATCTCTGGCACCTCACACTTCCGGTTGAGGCTTCATTTAGAACGTTGGGGTTGCGAATTATGTCCGGAAGGGGCGTGGCTGGGGGGCAGGTATATGAGTAACAGTGAGTGGTGTATGAGTGAGAGTGAGTGTTGCTGACAGCCTAGGCTTCAGTGTTTCCCTCCCACAGAGTGAGCTTCAGAATGTTACAGGTGAGAATTATTAATATAGATGTTCAATAAAGACTTCATACAACTTAAAAAAGTGGAAAAAAATCTAAGTGCTCATCCTTTTTTTTAACTATTAGTGGGATTTGAACCCACCACCTCTGGATTGCAAGACTGCTGCTCTAACTACTTGGCCACAACTGTACTTGCGCAAATATCCTGCCCTTACTTCCAGGTCTCTCAGCAGAATGAAGCACGGCCAAAAAGAACGTTTTTATTATTGCGGGGTTGAATGTCCAAAAAAGAGACTGCAGCATCGGAGCCTCTTTGATTTTTTTTTTTTTAATAAAGCTTTGTTTAAAAAAAAAACATCCATTATATAAAAATGAAAGTAAAAAAAAAAAATAAATCACTCAATCTGTCCCTTAATTCCTTCATTTATACATTAAATTCTTTTCAGTGAGAATAAGGATGTGTGGAGGAGCATTTTGATATGATGTCTAAGGCCAACTGTGGATGCTTTGCTCCAAACATCCAGAATCCAGGTAGCAAATGTGGTGATTTTCTAAACAGGAAAGGATGTATTTTTTTTTTATCAAAAATGGCCACTTGCTAGATTTTTTTGTGCCTAGTGCGTTTATCTTTGTGGTTCATTGAAAAAAAAATCCAAGTGAAAAATTCACAAACTCAAGCCATTGAGCTGGAGGAGGGGCTACCATTCTGGTAAACTGCCATACAGATATCCCAGAAGAGTAGTGGTACACCCTAGGGGGCATTGCAGTGGACTTCACATAAAACTCCCAGTTACACATCTCACCTTTATCCCCTTATATTGTTTATTGAGCTCTCCAAAACCTACCAAAACTTACTCTACTCAACTATACACTACAACAGCCCTTGTGTCTGCAAGTGTCACCTATATGTGGGTACAGAAGGTTTTTGTTGAGTTTTGGGGGACTGACATATTCCATCACAAGTGTAACAGAGTGGATTATGGGCGTGGGTCCCATTCTCCACACTGCACTGATCACTAGGGGCCCTGTTTACTAAGCTACGCTAGAGGCGCATTAGGATTTTTAGTGTGCACTAATCATTAGTTCGCGCTAAAACTGCTAATGCATCTTAGTAAAGAGAGCCCTAGGTGACTCCAGGGATCTGCTTGCTGCTCTAATACAGCTGGCCATAACATCTGAGGCTGTCATAGAGGCTGGTAAATATGATTCTTTCACATCTTTGGGGGGTGTGAGGGTGTCAGTGACCACTGAGGGAGTAAGGGGGTATTCTTTTATTCCTCCTGTGGTCATCTGGTCATTTATGGAGCTTTTTTTGTGGCTTAGTCATTACTAAAACAGGTCTAGCTCAAAACATCTTAGTTTTAGTCCTGATCAATTTTGTTGTGTTCCATTATAGCAGAAAAATGTGCAAGTGTTAGGAATGCCCAAATGTCAGAGATGGCCGGGTTTGAGATGGCTGGCCTCAGTTTTTGCCGATAATGGAAACCGAGGCCGGTCATCTCAAACCTGGCCAAATCCAAGGCATTTGGTCATGGGAGGAGCCAGCATTTGTAGTCCACTGGTCCCCCTCACATGCCAGGACACCAACCGGGCACCCTAGGGGCACCTCTAAAAATTAAAAAAAAAACATTAAAATAGCTCCCAGGTGCATAGCTCCCTTACCTTGGGTGCTGAGTCCCCCAAATCCCCCTCAAAACCCACTCCCCACAACTCTACACCATTACCATAGCCCTTATGGATGAAGGGGGGCACCTACATGTGGGTACAGTGGGTTTTGGGGGGGGGTTGGAGGGCTCCCATTTACCACCACAAGTGTAACAGGTAGGGGGGATGGGCCTGGGTCCACCTGCCTGAAGTGCACTACACCCACTAAAAACTTCTCTAGGGACCTGCATACTGCTGTCAGGGAGCTGGGTATGACATTTGAGGCTGGCAAAAAAAGTTCTTAAAGTTGTTTTTTTTAGGGTGGGAGGGGGTTAGTGACCACTGGGTGAGTCAGGGGAGGTCATCCCTGATTTCTTCTGGTGGTCATCTGGTCAGTTCAGGCACTTTTTTGGGACTTGGACCTGAAAAAAACAGGACCAAGTAAAGTCAGCCAAATGCTCATCAGGGCCAGCTTTCTTTTTTCCATTATCGGGCAAAGCCGGCCATCTTGTACCACGTCCCCGTCCTGCCCACATCCTGCCTTCTGTACCCTGCCAACACGCCCCCTTGAAGTTTGGCTGGCTCCGCGATGGACTGCAGTTGAGGCCGGCCAAAATCGGCTTTCGATTATGCCGATTTCGCCGGCCTTGAGAGATGGCCGGCCATCTCCCGATTTGTGTCGAAAATAAGCTGGATAGTCTAACTTCCATAAATTAACTTATGTTCAAGCATTGCATTAAAACTGGAACAACATCCTAGTCATCATGCAAGGTTCAAGGCCACGCAGTCAACAATGGCAACAAAGAATGGCAATAAGTGGAGTGCTAAAGGAAGAGATCTATCCAAGCAACCAGAGCCACCAGTGAAACAATTTATACAAGTTCCACTCAACAGCTCTCTGTCCAGACAAGGAACTATTTCAGAGAAATAATTTGATTATTGCAGAAGATATGATTCCACTTGCAACAGTTGAGTGAAGTGGCTTCAGAAAGCCAGTGATGTATGCCTGCTGTCCAACTCCCAAGTAGACACAATCTAACACAAAGCTTAAATGAACTGTATGACATTCACAAGAACTTGCTTACTACAGAATTACAAAAGGTGTAATATGTTTCTGCAATAGATCTTTAGAGCAGCCACAAGTGCGGTTTTCTTGGAATGACCATTCATTACGTAAAAAAGAAGATGCTATTATGCCATTCCTATGCTTTGGCTGTTCATAAGTTTAAACATTCCTACGCTGGGGAGAAGATTGTCCAAATGATGACTGAACTGTTCGTGGAATTCCACGTAACAGCTAAGATCATCTGCTGTGTTACTAACAATGCAGCAAATATTACAAAAGCCTTGAATCTTCTGAACGATATTTGCTTTGGTGGCAATGAAGAGAATAACAGTTCATGCTCAACAGAGTCCAAAAGCCAGCCACTTTCCGAGTTGGAAGTGGTCGAAGCTGCTGATGTCGGATCTTTGTTTGATGCAGTTGATGATTCAAGCGCTGATGATGTTGACTCCAACTGGTTTCACAAGCACAGATATTTGCCAGGGCCATGGGGAAAGTATAGGTTCTTAGCAATGCAGTCAGAGTACCAAGCATGTAGATGTTGTCGAAGAGGTGGCTGGTCTTACCATTCCTCAATTCAACCTGAACAAGATGGGTTTCAGATTACTTAGCTGTCAGTCAACTGGTTACAATTAGAGTGGAGAAGACATGAGGATGTCAAGAAAAAAAAAAGATTACTGATATTGAGATGGTATTCCTGAGGAACTAACTCAGTGTCATGAAGTCATTGTCAGCTGTAACTGATCTTCTGCAAACTGAAAATGATTGCTATATTGCAATATTGGGAATTCTGTCAAAATTACAGGGATTGGCTGATGATGTCAACTTGCCTGACTGGTGTATTGTTTTACAAAATCTCTCAGAAATCTGTGTTATCTTGGATTATCAGAACTATGAAGAAATAGATTGCTGTAACTGTTAGAAGTGTGTACACTTACTCTTGTACCTGTTCTCTCTCCATCACTTGCATGTTCCTGCATTCATCTCTGTACCCTGCCTCATTGTATGAAAAGGAAAGGAAAAACCGATCAGACTCTGAAACATCACAAATACACAGAGGCAATATTTTATTTATTTATTTATTTATTGCATTTGTATCCCACATTTTCCCACCTCTTTGCGGGCTCAGTTTGGCTTACAATAAGATATGACTAATGGAAATACATTTGTTACAACTTAGTTATGGGTTACATTGTACAAATTTTGTGAAACCATCGAAGTATCATTAAGAATATAACAATGGGACATCAACATATGCATCCTAGCCCATTTCCTGCTGTTCGGGCTCCAAATTCACGTTCCTGGTATGTTTTCTGCTTAGGCTAAATTTTTTCAACTCCGTGCTAGTAAGTAATCTTCCTCAGCCCCCACCTAGACAAGCCACAAAAATGTATATCTCCTGCTGCTATTGGTGCAACCTAATGGTATGAGCCATGAGGTGTGCACAATTCATACTGTAAACTAGCCCATGGTAGCAGGAGATGCAGTTAAAGTCACAATCCATGTACTGCTGAAAACAGTTTCCATTTATATTAGGATCACAGTTTTATTTTTTTTTCTTCATCCTATTGAACAAGTGCACAGTACTATTAGCATCAATCAGCTAACGATGCAGCTTTTATTGCTCAGATTATCCTGCTCTGTCCAAGTGTAAAGCAAATTCAATAATTACCACCTAGAGATGCCTCTCCTAACAAATGATCCTGTCTCACTGAGGTTTCAGTATTTGGTTTGCTTTATTCTGGGATGAAAGAAAGTTATGTTGCCAAATATTTTCTTGAATAATGAAATAATGAACCATTCAAATAGATCAAGCCTTTGTTCGTTTGTTTGTTTTTGAAAATAAACTTGCAAAAATGCAAGTTAAGAAACTGTAAATACCCTGCCTGGTATTGAAAGTGATTTACTGGTCAGGAGCAATCATCTGTCTCTGCCAATATTTAGCAGAATTTAACCAGACAGTGTTGCTGAATATCACCATTAACTACCCCTGCTCAGTACTCCTAGTGTCAGGGCGGTATATGGGCGGAATCCAAGAGAAGCCAGTACTTAACCGTTAGTGGTGATATTCACAACACTAACAAGTTAAAGGGTCTTTTTACTAAGCTGAAGGGAAAAAGGGCCCTGCGGTAGCAGCGGGTGCCATTTTTCCCACTCCCCAGGGTCCTCCTTACCACAGTCAGTAAAATGCCCCTTTCCATATGGCTATGCATCGGAAAGCTCTTACCGCCACTCATTGAGGGTAAGGGCTCCCATAGTAGCTTAGCGGTAACCAGGCATTGTGTGGTGATGCCTGATTACTGCCGGGTTAGCATCACGCTAGGCAAATAAATTTCCCAAAGCGCCAGAAATGGCGTGCACTCCAGCCGGAACTACCACTGATGACCGCATTGGGCTGGCATTAGTTCTATTTTAGAATGCGGTAAGCCTGCGTTTGGCTTAATGCTGCTTTGTAAAAGTAAGTAACTAAACTTAGGACAACAAAAAGACAGCCCTAACTTTACCCGCAGAGGTAAATGGGCTCCAGTCTGAAAATTGGCCTGTGTCCGTGGTTACCTGCTAGTGGTGACCTGAGGGCCCCCTTGCTCCCCTCCTTAGGCCAGTAAGCCAAGACCAGGTCCCCCCCCCCCACCCAACCTTTTAATGCCCTGGTGGGGTCTTGTGGGCAGGAGTTATGCCCATTCGCTCCTACTTGTTGTGGATTCTTTCCCAATATAGCTGTAGTTTCATGGGGGGACTGGTCTTGGTTTACTGTTAGCTTACTGGCTTTGGGTGGGGGGGGGGGGGCATTGAGAGGGATCAGATTGGTGAGCAAACCTGATATTCAGCCCACAGTACTAACCATTAGGTTACTCCTCTATTCTATTAGGCTATTGCAAGTTAGCCCAAGATATGCAATATTGGTGCCAGGATAAGACCCAGCATTGAGTATCCAGGGCTAATTCTGCCTGTGGCAGTCAGCATTAAAGAAATGCTAGTAACCACAGGCTGAATATTGACCAGACTTTTTTCTTGCTGGCCCACTGGGTAATGTACATGGTTAGAATTATTTATATATTTTGATGAACAGATTACTTAACTTTTTTTCTCATGTTAGGGGATTTCTGGGAAGTTTTACATTTTAAAAACGGACTGCCTTCACAACAGTATGAATAGGCATTCATTAATAACAATTTTAGTGTCATGTACTTCATGTTTTTCTGATATTTTGAAATTTCATTTAATCAAAGTGTTGTGAACTTTGTGGAAAAATATATTTCTTTTAAGAAAAGGACTTGTTAAAAGTAAAATGTCAGGGCACACTCTGCTTGATGCAATGACCACATTTCATCCAGCAGTCTTTTCTAATCTTGAGATTTTTCGCTTCTACTAATAAATTTGAGAGGTTTCAATAAAAAAACAAACAAACAAAAAAAGAAATCTGATTATTTGAAAAAAGAAATGAGGAAATAAGAAAAATGTGGCATACTCTAAATGCCAAGTCTCTTGTGGTCACAGTAGACTGCCATTTTAATTTGGGACTTAGAAAACTTTACAGCTGAAAGTTATTTTTGAACTTTGGTAAAGAAATATAAATCAGATCCTGTGTTAAAAGCAGTGATTCAAATTCCTTGTATAGTACTTTGGAAAAGTAATAGTTATACCTTTTTAAATTCATTTATTAAATAGATGCATAGCCCATGCTAAACATCATTCTAGGTAAGTAACAATAAAACATTCATTATGAACCAAACAAGACAAAACAAACCAATGCCATTCAAACATTACAACATATATTCCAGCAGTATTATCTGTCATGTGCCATTTTAAACCTGCCAATAAGTAGAAACACTTTTTTGATATCAGCAGCATCATACTAGATAGAAGGAACGCACAAGGTATGCCTTTGGCATCCCCAAGCCGATCAGCAGAAGAAATCTGAGTCTACCCTAAGCCAGCTGTGCAGTGTAGTGAAGAAACCGGTGATGGCAGTTTGACCCACTGTTGCTGGCACAGCCAGCACATTCAGTTCTCATGGGAACACTTCCTGATGTTAATCTCACCAGAGCCGCATCAAGCAGTGCCAGCGAAAAGTGTTGCTATTGTCTGCTGGCTTCTTTGCTACCCTGCTTAGCTGACTCAGGGCAGGATCAAGGTTTCTTCAGCTGATGGGGCTTGGGGATCCCCACCAACTAAGGCCTTTCAATTTTTAAGGAGATGGGGGCTGAGGGAGAATGAAAGGGAAAGCAAGGGAAGGCCAAGGAAATATGGTGCTTGACAAAAAAAGCACAATATATTTTGAGACCTCAATCCATCTAGACCCTTCCTGGAATACCATTGTTTTACCCCATTTTGTTGTTTTGTTGATTTTGCGTAGGGAGAACCTTTTTTGCCCCTGTTTTTTTTTTTTTAATTGTTCCTTGCTTGATGCCCAGTGCTCCCCTTCATGTTCAGTTCTGTATATGCCTCTGACATATGCATGTTCCACCACAGAGAGCACTTGGAGAACACTACTGGGTACATGTGAACCAAACAATACAGAGTATACTGTCAAGGATGGAAATTGGGAAAAATTTACCCTTCTTGTCACTAGAAACATAAAATATTATCAGAAAACATTGTGTTGCCCTATTCAGACTGCCCATTTCACCTGTCTGCTGTTTTGTCACAGGTACTATTTGCTCTGTTGATATATTTCCACTGCATATATTCACTGTCCTTTCTGTTCAGTGTCTCATGGATCAGTGTTGGGGCCATTTTTGTTTAATATTTTCATAAGTGATATTACAGAGGTATTAGAGTTTTTTTATTCTAATAATACTGAGAAATGCAACAGAGTGGAAACTCCTGGGAAGCAAAGGAAATAAGGAGTAATCTAAAAAAGCTAAAGACTTCTTTTGCTTTCCTGAAAACAGATTGCATTGAAACTACAGATGTCATACACGCCTTGATACAGCTTACATAGCGAAAATTTGGCCACAGTCAATGCGACTGACTTCTCCTGCACAACTCTCTTCATAAGCGGTTTAGAAGCTTAAGTCTTTTTCATTAGAAGTTCTTTTGGATCCAGTATTCCTGTGAAGTTTTTAGCAAGATAAGAATTGAGTAAAGGGTTTTTGAATGCCCATGAAGAAAGTTGACCCATGTTGTTTCCTCCTTATCCCATAAATAAATATACTGGGTGGAGGTTTGGGTACAGAGGCTTTTTCCCTTTTCTCATTAACATGGTCTTGAACCTCACAGGAATTCAATAGTATAGAAAGTACATTGTAGCTTATTTCAAGAGAGGTTGATTTTGTTGTGCAGTTTGCCCATCCATGCCATCTACTCTCAATCACTCCCTTAGAGATCTTATTGGGGATTAGTAAACTGATGAGAAACCCCTCTGTCAGAGTTACTGGAGGGAGGGAGGGAGCTAAGAGAGTGAGAAACCCAGCCCTAAGGGGAGTGTTTATGGGAAAGTTGCTAAGATAAATGTTTTTATTTATTGAATGACAGCAGGGGTGGGGTTTAGAGTTAATAAAAGTTGTTGGTATGCCTAGCACATGGTCTTTTGTTGCCACTACCCCCACCTGGATCCATGTGGAGAGGGGGTGTTCTGGATAGGCCCATTAACCTAAGGCTGAATTAAGTGGAGGTTTCTGCCAATAAAAGCATTAATCATTGAGTGGAGGAGTGTTCCGGGTGGGAAGCAGAGTTAACCCAACCCTGGAGCAAGAACAGGGAAGGAGCCTGAGAGGTACACCTTTGGGAGAGAGAAGATAGACAGGGATGTCTGGTCCTACATGGAGATAGCTAGCTGCAAAAGTGCTGCAAGCACAGATTTGGATTATTCTGCCCAAAAGGACAGGTATTGGACTGGAGGAGCTGTAAATAAGTAAATACCATAGGAATAGACTGTTAAGGTACACCAAAGGTCCCGAACTGGCGCTTAACCTTCTTTTGAGCAAGTTATCTGGTCTGGATATAAATTGAACTGGTTAATATGGAAATAACTGTTTCCAGATGATAAGAAGTTGGATAAATTGCCTACTATGGAATTCAAGTAGAGGGGTCCTTTTATAAAGGCACACTAGCGTTTTTATTGCATGCTAATGATGAGTGTGCACTAAATGCTAGAGAGCCCATAGAAATATATGGGCATCTCTAATGTTTAACGCATGCTTATTATGTAAAAGGACCCCAAAGTTTGTGTTTGGTTTATGCAACCTGGATTGGAGTATTTCTTTAGGTGAGAGTGAAGTTTATTTACTCCCGGACTAACAAAAGAAAGTTAAATTAAAGAATGCAAGTCTGGCTTAACAACCTATGGCCTACCAGCCTGTACCCCACTCAGATCTTAAAACTTTTGCTGTGACCCTGGTTTTGGGTGCTGGACTGAAGAGCTAGATGGTGCCCGGAACTTTCATGGTGAGATCAGGATTACACATCTAATAAGAAATGGGCTAAGCCAACTCAGACCACTCTGCTTCTGTGACAGGAATATGATTTCATAAGTAAAGCCACTCTGTATTGTTACTTGGACCATTGTTCTTAATGCCTCAACCCACATGTTTATTATACATAACTAGGCCCATCTTCTAGTGGTTAGGGTGGTGGACTTTGGTCCTGGGGAACTGAGAAACTGATTCCCACTTCAGGCACAGGCAGCTCCTTGTGGCTCTGGGCAAGTCACTTAACCCTCCATTGCCCCAGGTACAAATAAGTACCTATATACAATATGTAAGCCGCATTGAGCCTGCCATGAGTGGGAAAGCGCGGGGTACAAATGTAACAAAAAAATAAAAAAATATTGTACCACTTTTAATTGAGAAGAAGGCTTGACCTGCTCTGGACAAATCTAGACACTCTATCTGTTGAATACCTGAGTTCTCATATGTAACCCTGGTCCCACTCACTCTGTTCACAGGCAACGGCCAAGCTCTTCGGGTAAGGTACCTGGGGACCAGGATGTACAAGCTGGGCACAGGCCGAGGCCAGGCTAAATCCCAGTAAGCTGTGCAGTAGTATGTTCTCAGGCACTCTCCAGTTCACTGTCACCCAAATCAGGACCAGAATTCTCAAGTGTTTGTTTCAACTTGCTTTACTAAACACCAATTTAAATGAACAATTTCATAAACAGTAAAGTTGGTCTGTACAGTTTTAGGGCATCAGATGATAATGAAATAGTTTCAGACATTCTTTCCCAATGATTTCAAGGCATGCAAAGTCAGGATCAGCTTATCTCATGTTCCATCTCAGATCAAGGTTCCTTTGAGCACACAATGAAAGTCTCACCAGAAGTGAGGCTCTCCCACTCCCACTTCTCTTATCCAGGGTCTTTTCCGCCAGTCGTCCTTCATGTTCCCAGATCGAGAACACTCCACAGGCACCATCTACCTGTGGCGGGGGCTTCAATCACCACACACTGCAAATTTCCCTCTCTTGGTGATCAGGGTCTCAGTGGAGGTGGGCAACCAAAGATCAGAATTTTCTCAATGAATCCCTTTTATAGACTTCACCCTGCCCTCCAGGGCTGGCCCTTCCTAGGTCCACCCACCAGCTGGCAATCCCAGTCTTAATTATCTTAGTGTCCTCCCTGAAAATCCTCCCTTCCACTGCCTTACCAGTGGCACATTTTTTTTTTTTTTGGGGGGGGGGGGATCACACATATATTATTGAGCTCAAATGCTCCCTGCAAGTTACTGCTCCATTCTGGCACCTCCACTGTATTTGGTGCTTGGATGCTTCCTATCATTAGTAGCTTTCCATCTTCTGGGCAAAATGGTAGAGACTATTATAAAGAACAAAATTTCAGAGCATATTCAAAAGCATGGATTAATGAGACAAAGCCAACATGGATTTAGCAAAGGGAAATGTTGCCTCACCAATCTATTACATTTCTTTGAAGAGGTGAACAAACGTGGATATAGGTGAGCTGGTCGATATTGTGAATCTGGATTTTCAAAAGGCACGAAAGACTCCAGAGGAAATTGGAGAGTCATTGGGTAGGAGGTAGTGTTCTATTGTGGATTAAAAACTGGTTAAAATATAGAAAACAGAGAGTAGGGTTAAATGGTCAGTATTCTTAATGGAGAAGGGTAGATAGTGGTGTTCTACAAGGGTCTGTGCTGAGACCACTGCTTTTTAACATATTTATGAATGATCTAGAGAAGGGAGTAACTAGTGAGGTAATTAAATTTGCTGACAACACAAAGTTATTCAGTTGTTAAAACGCAAGAGGATTGTGAAAAATTACAAGAGGACCTTACAAGACTGAGAGACTGGGCAACCAAATGGCAGATGATGTTTAATGCGAGCAAGTGCAAAGTGATGCATGTGAGAAAGAGGAACCCGAAGTATAGCTACATGATGCAAGGTTCCACATTAGGAGTCACCGACCAGGAAAGGAATCTAGGTGTGATTGTTGATGATACGTTGAAACCCTCTGCTCAGTGTGCGGCGGCAGCTAAAAAAGCAAATAGAATGTTAGGTATAATTAGGAAAGGAAAGCAAAGCAAAAATGAGGATGCTATAATGCCTTTGTATCACTCCATGGTCTAGGTGTCATTGTTGTGTGGAGGCAGCTAAGAAAGTAAATAGCTGACCTCATGTGCAACTTTCTTTAAATCAGTCACCTTAATTTCTAACTCTTCCTACTTTCTTACCTATCCATACGTTACATCTTTGCTTTATCCTTCACTATCAGTTATAATGTTCTATTACGTATTGGGTTGAAAGTAGTATGCCACGGCATAATTTGTATTGTTACTTGAATATTTCTTACTGCTGTAATTGCCTATTGCTCATGTTGAGTGATTTATTTTCCGCCTTGAGTGAATTTTTTCAAAAAGGCAGTAAATAAATCCTAATAAATAAATAAATAAATACATACATACATACATACATACATAAATAGAATGTTAGGTATAAATGGAAAGATATGGAATACAAAAATGAGGATGCTATAATGCCTTTGTATCACTCCATAGTGCGACCGCACCTCGAATATTGTGTGCAATTCTGGTCACTGCATCTCAAAAAAGATATATTGGAATTAGAAAAGGTACAGAGAAGTGTGATGAAAATGATAAAGGGGATGAGACAACTTCCTTATGAGGAAAGGCTAAAGTGTCCAGAGCTCTTCAGCTTGGAGAAAAGATGGCTGTGGCGGGGGGGGGGGGGGGGGAGGGTATGATATAGGTCTATAAAATAATGATTGGAGTGGAACAGGTAGATATGAATTGCTTGTTTACTCTTTCCAAAAATACTAGGACTAGGGAGCATGCAATGAAGCTACAAAGTACTAAATTTTAAATGAATCATAGAAAATATTTCTTCACTCAACATGTAATTAAACTCTGGAATTCATTGCTAGAGAATCTAGTAAAATCAGTTAGCTTAGTGGGTTTTAAAAAAGGTTTGGATAAATTCCTAAAAGAAAAGTCCATAAGCCATTATTAAAATAGACTTGGGGAAAATCCACTGCTTATTTCTATAATAAGCAGCATTAAATGTGCTGTACTGTTTTGGGTTTTTGCCAGGTATTTGTAACCTGGATTGGCCACTGTTGGAAACAGGATGCTGGGCTTGATGGTACTTTCAGTCTGTCCCAGTATGGCAATAATTATAATATCTATTAATGTAACATCTAGCAATCAGTTGAAAGAGCATTTGGAACCAAGGAAGCAAAGAATCAAATCACACCTCCTCCAGTAACATTCCCCCTGACCTCAGCCAATCTCACCACCCCATACTGTTCTACTACTACTACTACTACTTAACTTTTCGATAGCGCTGCTAGGGTTACGCAGCGCTGTACAATTTAACATAAAAAGACAGGCCCTGCTCAAAGAGCTTACAATCTAAAGGACAAGTGAGTAGACGATACGATGGGGGCAGTCAATTTGGGGCAGTCCAGATATCCTGAAGGTAAGAGTTAGGTGCCGAAGGCAGCACTGAAGAGGTGGGTTTTAAGCAGAGACTTGAAAATGGGCAGGGAGGGGGCTTGATGTAGGGGCTCAGGAAGGTTGTTCCAGGCATAGGGTGAGGCGAGGCAGAATGGGCGGAGCCTGGAGTTGGCAGTGGTGGAGAAGGGTACAGAGAGGAGGGATTTGTCCTGTGAACGGAGGTTTCGGGTGGGAACATAAGGGGAGATGAGGGTAGAGAGGTAGTGAGGGGCAGCAGATTGAGTACATTTGTAGGTAAGAAGGAGGAGCTTGAACTGAATGTGGTAACGGATTGGAAGCCAGTGAAGTGACCTGAGAAGAGGGGTGATATGAGTATATCGGTTCTGGCGGAATATAAGACGTGCAGCAGAGTTCTGAACAGATTGAAGGGGGGATAGATGGCTGAGTGGGAGTCCGGTGAGGAGTAAGTTGCAGTAGTCAAGTCGGGAGGTAATGAGAGCGTGGACGAGAGTTCGGGTGGTGTGTTCAGAGAGGAAAGGGCGAATTTTGCTGATGTTGAAGAAGCGACAGGTCTTGGCTATCTGCTGGATGTGTGCCGAGAAGGAGAGGGAGGAGTCAAAGATGACTCCGAGGTTGCGGGCAGATGAGACGGGGAGGATGAGGGTGTTACCCACTGAGATAGAAAGTGGAGGAAGAGGAGAAGTGGGTTTTGGTGGAAAGATGATGAGCTCAGTCTTGGACATGTTCAGTTTCAGGTGGCGATTGGACATCCATGTAGCAATGTCGGTTAAGCAGGCCGATACCTTTGCCTGGGTCTTCGCAGTGATGTCTGGTGTGGAGAGATACAGCTGGGTGTCATCTGCATAGAGATGGTACTGGAAGCCATGAGATGAGATGAGGGAACCCAGGGAAGAGGTGTAGATTGAGAAGAGAAGGGGTCCAAGGACAGATCCCTGGGGAACACCAACAGATAGCGGGATGGGGGTGGAGGAGGATCCATGGGAGTGAACTCTGAAGGTGCGGTGGGAGAGATAGGAGGAGAACCAGGAGAGGACAGAGCCCTGGAACCCGAATGAGGACAGTGTGGCAAGGAGTAGATCATGATTGACAGTGTCAAAAGCGGCGGATAGATCGAGGAGGATGAGGATGGAGTAGTGGCCTCTGGATTTGGCAAGGAACAGGTCATTACAGACTTTAGAGAGTGCTGTTTCTGTCGAGTGTAGAGGGCGAAAACCGGATTGAAGTGGATCAAGGATGGCATGCGAGGAGAGAAAATCAAGGCAGCGGCTGTGAAGCACACTGTTCTCTGTCTGAGTAAGGAAGCTACTACACTCAAACCCCAACAGAGCTGTGTGATGCCTTGATTTAAATAGACATCCCAGGCCACAATTGTCCTTCAGGAAACTGAACCCTAATCACCTGTCTGGCAGGCAGGAATACTCATTTCTAAATATGCATGTTACCTATCTTCAACTTGTCCACCTGTACCTGGGCTAAAACTGGCTGCCTGTGTGACAAATAACGCAGACTCTTCAAAATTGTTCCTCAATATACAAAGAAACAAACATATAAATATATCATTTGCTTTGTGATACTACCACATAACTCATTTCAGGAGTTAGTCTTGTCCCAGAAATTGTAAAAGTTTGTCATCTCTAAAATAGATGAAATTTTTTTTCTATATAGTGGTTGTTTAGATCTGAAATACTGAAGTCAGAATTATGAGATCTTACATCAACCCATCTGGTGCCCAGCCTTCCTTTTAAAGGAGACTATTCTCTGTGAGCTTAACTAATATCAGTAGATATAAGCAAAACTATATCAAGTAATTATTTAAAAATGCTCTTCAGAGATTCACAACATTAAAACACCTTCATAATATTTATTACAAAATGTTTGTGCTGTGGCTCAATTTGTTTCTCAGCCTTGTGTATTTTCCAAAATTAAACCAAAGAACTTTAACAACATAATTGAATCCAAGGGTACAATCAGCAGGTCCAATGGGCATTTCATGACAGTTTTATTAAGGATCATTAAAGAAAGTATGTAAAAAGCAAGAGAAAACGGAAGCATACATGGTTCTCCAAAGACTTAGTGTTGGCTGTACCCCTCTCACTCTGGCACAAGATGTTATCAGAAATAGAGCCCAAATTTCCAGATGGCAGTAGTCGTGACTCTGGAACTCTACCTCAGAATGAAAGGGGTAAGCTACAAAAACTAACCTCTCCTCATAATCCCTAGGACCATGAGGGGAAAAAAAAACTAGATTCAGGATTATCCCTTATTTGAAGGAGGCAATAAAACTCTATTATGTTTAATATAAATAACACAAGTTTATTCAACACATTCTAGTAATCATAAAAACTAGGAACAATAACATTTTAATTTCTAACCAAATTCCCTTCTATTGGTATCACAATTCTAACTAAATAATTTCTCCACTTAGGGTTAATATATTAACTTAGTTTCCTTTTTCTTTTTCTTTACAGGAATCACTTTAGGTCTCAAGAATTTTCAGATAAGTATCTCAAATAACCTTTCTCAATTTCTTTTCAATTAAATCAGATGACAAATAAGCTATACAGTAAATTATTAGAATTGATACTTTGTGTGTTCTTTGTTCTCTTTTTACAGGTACCTGTTTTCACTCTAGAGAAGCAAGCAAGGTAAGTATATTTAGTGTTGTCTTTGTCTTTCTCTATCTTTTCTTTTCTATTTTTTTTCTCTATTTTCTCAATAGTCACTTAGCTTATGTCAATTCACTGGATGATGTGTAGTCTGTCTTGCGGAGGGGCCCTTGTTGGTTCTCCAACTTCCAGGTTCTTCTTCCAGGTCTTCTCCCTAAACCTATCTCTTAAAACTTAATAGGAGGAAAAACCCTATCTATTCTCACATGTTGTTAATACCTTTAGTTCTAGTGAATTATTTATTTAATACTTAGGGCCAACTAAACTATTTAAATAAAATTAAATACAAATCCCTGTATTGCTCCAAACCTATGCTAATCACTTATTCCCTAAACTGAAGAGGCTGATAACCCTTTCAGTCCCTTGCATCCCAACATTCCTTAATCACTTTCTTATTCTCATATGTACTCATACCCTTTCCCCTATCATCCATACACTTCACTACCAAAACCAATCACACTTCATACCCCCCAAGTTTATTATAATTAATCAAAAATCAAATAAAACCCCTTACAGACTTTTCCTTTAATTCACTATCACTCTCACACTTTTTACTATCACACTAAACTCACTTTCTAACTTCCAATCACCAATAATCTCACACTGACTCTCCCACACTGAGCTGCGCTTCCGCTCTCTTCAGTCACCAGCCTCTCCCTGCCACTGTCAGTTAGCCTCATCTCCTAGGAGACCAAGCTTTGGCTTGGGATTCCGAGCCTTGCTGACCAATCCCAAGCCTTTTCCAACATTCTAAACCCTCAAGCTGACCAGCGGAATCTTGAGAAGCACAGCAAAATCTCCATTTTATTTTATAATTTCCCATAGAGTTCAATGGGAAACTATAAAATTAAACTATAACTCCTTCCAAATTTCTCCAAAACACCCCAAATTTTCCCTGCCACTAAAACCCTGAATCCTCTCTCTAACCATACTTTTAAATTTTAAAAATACCCCAATTTTCCTATCCGCCGCACATTATCCCCTCTAACACCCCTCCAAAATTACCCAAATTTGTAAAACCCATCTCAAAAATTAATATACCCCTTCCTTAATCTACCCTGTCGAATTTAAGAATTTAACCCTTTATTAACCCCTTCAAACTAGCACCCCTTCAAAAAAACCCCTAAAAATATTTAAATTCAAAAAACTAATCCGATAGAAAAATCAAGAAAAATCCCCTGATCAAGAATCTAAAAACCAAATTTAAAAAACTTAAACCCCTGATTTTTTAAAAATCAAAAACCGAACTTATACAATTTAAAAATAAATAAATAGAAATTTTAGGTTAAAAAAACCCCTTACCTTGTCCGTGATTTTCAGCACACTCGATGCCTACCCTCGGTTCCGGTCCCGGTCGTCCTGGTACGAAAACGGATCCAATAATAAAAAAAGAACCGAAGCCGGCCCAAAATTTAGGCCCCGGCTTCGGCCTACTCGCGAAGACGCGCGTTCGCGATTCGTGCATGAGGCGCGCCGCCTCATGCACACTCGCGCCGGCGTTCTTTACTCGCCGGCATCTTGTTTTTAAAAAAAAACAATTCCCGGCGCCCTCCCTCAGCCGGCAAACTTCAGCGCTGCCTCCTGCAGCGCTCCTCCGGCCTCCGGTTTCCCTCTTCGGGCCCGAAAACAATCGCGCCATCCTCTTCACTCCCGGGGCCCGTTCCAATCACCCCGGGAGCCAAAAACGGCGATGCAGCTTCTCCCTCCCGAAAATGGGACCGGAAGGCCCCAAAATCCCTCGGGGAGCGCCACTCCTCCACCGCAGCGCTCCCATCTACACAAAACGGCCCAAAATCGGCCCCAAAACGGACCCCAGCCACCAATGACCCCAGAAGCCTCCCAAAAACCTTGCTGCCTGCTCCTGCAGCATCGGAGACCCTCCAAAAACCTCCCAGGTAAGTATTTATTTTATTTTTCTAACCCCAGGTTACATTCGCCCATGCAGAAAAAACATAATATTGTCCCCAATATTATCCATTCTCACATCTCAATTCTCTCCAAATATCCATTCACTCATCCCCTACAACTCCCAATACCAACCCTATTCCATACACACCTCATTCAACTAAAGGAACTATTCTCCCTCCCACTAAGCAAACCTTTTATAACTAAATTTTCTCAACTTAACCATCCTTTCCCAAATCAACCCAAAATAAAATTGTCTTTAAGAAATGAGGAACATACACCCTTATTACATCTGTTTGAACTTCTGATTTCTCTAGTGTTTACAGACTCATATGTATTTCCAGCAGAATTAATTGTTATTTCAGTATACACAATATAATCATATAAACTCTTTCCCGCTACCCTCTCAGGTACTGGTAAACTCACATTTTTATCAATCTTTTCAACCTGAGTTGGTGTCATTACAATTTCTTCCACCTCCAAATCATATTTCTTTACTAAGTCTCTATTAACAGTTTTCTTCCCGAATTTATCATTTTGAATCGTTATCACATTACCGGTCTCCCCATATATTTGGACCACCCTATAGGGACAAGTTTCCCAAACATCCTGAATCTTGTGTCTCCCCGGGAATCTCTGTCTCCGGAGCAAGACCCAATCCCCCACCTGCAGCACTCAAGACATCTGTGAGGAACCTGGACCAGCATCCTTTCTTGTGTCTGGAGGAGATACATAAACTCTGGTTGAATTTCTCTTTGCTCAAGGACAATTCAGCTGCTGGACCCTGTCTAGCTCCAATGACAAGACGACCAGAATGGGTAACTGTCCCAGCCTTCCTTTTCAGTTCTACCGCCTCAGCCTCTGCGTACTTTTTATTTAAAACATCCACTCTTTCAGGATATTCTTCCGAACTCGTATCATCCAGAAATGGGCGGTTAAAATCTTGAAGACTTAGTCCCATGGCTTGTTTAATGTTCACGTCTTCTTTTAATTTTTGAGCCTCCAGTTTCAGGGTACTCTGTCTCAGTGTTTGCTTCTGATCCTGTCCCTCCCTCTCACGTTCCAGACCATACTGCTGCAGCCAGACCATCTCACTCTGGAAACTTGCAGGCCTCTCGTTCTCTTTGCTCTCTTCCAACTCTTTGGTCATGTCCATGATGTTGGAAGGATCAGGATCCTCTTCACGTGGTACCACCAACTCTGCTATTCCCAACAACTCAAAGTTACCCAGCACTTTCTGTATCTCTTTCTCTTCATATTCAGTGTCCGGGCAACGGATTAGCTTTTCCTCTTTCTTCTGTCCAGAAATCAGCATTTCCTTCTTGCTCGTTTCCAAACCATTCACGATCACTTCTTCTTTACTCTTTTCACAACAAGTACCTTTTAAGGATTTATCACTCTCTGTTTCATTTTGTCTTTCCCCTTGCTTCTGCATAATCAGGGTATTAGCTACTAGGCTCCTCTCGGGTAAGTGCATCTTTTTGGTATCAGAAGCCAGTGCCGCTGCTATACTCTTCCTTGTTCGCTGACGAATCAAGAACTTTTCTGACATTACTGGTATAATTTTGCTCACATTTCCCTGCATCTTTATCACGCCAATAGATTCCCTACTTTTGTTGCAACGCTTCTGGGAAATGCTGGACCGAATACTCGCCATCTTCACGGGCTCGCCCATCAAAGAAAACAGGTCTCTGAATAATCCTTCCAGGTACCGAAGGACATTCATGCCCACTATGCCATGTACTGTCTGGTCTTCAACTTGCCCATTGCAAAAGTTGTCTTTTACAACAAATATGCATCTTTCCGGTACCACTTGTCCCATACACTGTACATCCGCGTCTATATATCCCAACACAGGCAAGTCTGTCCCATTTACTGCAACCAAAGTTAGCTGGCTTGCATCTTTTAAGCAGTTGGTATCAGCAAAGTTTTTGTAAAAAAAAACTCGCAAGGATGGTGGAAACACTAGAGCCCGTATCCAGTGTGCAAAGCGTTTCCACACCATTTATCTTTACTTTGAGCACTGGACTCTCCCCAATGGCTCTTTCTCCAAACAAGTTTTCTTCCAGAACTCCCTGTTGTTCCAAAGACTTTTGCATCCTAACTGCAGGTTTCGCCTCACTTCCCTTCTGAGGAGCAGAATCGGCCTGCTGGCTATTAGGAGGAACATAATTGACACTGGTGCTTGGTCTCTCAACATTGCTTCTGTTGGTTCCACAGTATATTCTATTAGCCCTCTCACTCTGGCAGTTCCTGGCTATATGGCCAGGCTCCTGACACCGGTAGCAAATCATTTCACCTGTAGGAGTTCTTGAGGGAGGTCTAACATTAGGACTATATCTCTGGTATTCTCTTTGAACATTTGCAAACCTTGCACTATCCCTCTCCATTCTCTGCCTTCGCCACTCCTCTTCTTGGCGTTCACACATTTTAGCGAACATATTGGTTAATTGCTGCATCATGGCAACAGTTGCAGACTGCTCCGGACGGCAGTAATCTCCTGCATCCTCTCTTGGCCTCTGAAGAATTTTCTTCGGTGTCAACTCCCCGGACAACAGACCTCTTTCCTCTCCAGCCCAACGGATGGCAGCTTGCATTAATTCAGCGAATGACAGTCCCGGATTATCTTCACTTCTTTTTGATATCTCTCTTTTCAAGGTTTCATCCCGGAGGCCTATAACAAACTGCTCTTTCAAAGTTTCATCTGGATCGCCCATTCTTCGACGATCCCGGGACATAATGGCCTCTAGCTTCTCCTGAAGCTTGTAAGCATATACCCGAATAGAATCCTTCTCTCCCTGACGGATATTATAAAATTCTTGTATACGTAGGCCCAATGCCACTTTGTCCCCATATACTTGCTTCAAAAGGTCAAAGATATCTTCTGCTGAACAGTCTTTTGGTAGCGAGTACTTCACTGTGTCGAGAGCAATGCCTTTGAGGTGATCACGCACCACTTCCACCTGATCTTCTGGCGGAACCCTCATTAATCTCATCCTTGACTTCATTTTATCTACCCAGTCTTCGATCTTCAAGTCTTCCGAAGTCCTGGGGAATCCACTGAAATCTGGAACATTCCTGTCTTGCGGGATGATCACTGTGTGTGTGTGAATCTGGGGAACCGGAGTAGCCCGACCTCCAGAAGCTTCACCTTCCATTCTCTTGTCTCTTCGGAGTCAGGTACTATATGGATGTTGCCACGGAAACAGAGACTCCCGGGAGAACCCAAAACCCGGTCTACCTTGTCACCCAAGAATACTTTTCAACAAAATTTTTTTTTCCCAAACTTTATTGAAAATGGTCCAACACCTAAAATTCCTTCAGAATATTACTCTCAGCTTTTGGGGACCCTCAAAATCAGGGAAGAATCCTGCCGACTACGCCAATTGTTGGCTGTACCCCTCTCACTCTGGCACAAGATGTTATCAGAAATAGAGCCCAAATTTCCAGATGGCAGTAGTCGTGACTCTGGAACTCTACCTCAGAATGAAAGGGGTAAGCTACAAAAACTAACCTCTCCTCATAATCCCTAGGACCATGAGGGGAAAAAAAAACTAGATTCAGGATTATCCCTTATTTGAAGGAGGCAATAAAACTCTATTATGTTTAATATAAATAACACAAGTTTATTCAACACATTCTAGTAATCATAAAAACTAGGAACAATAACATTTTAATTTCTAACCAAATTCCCTTCTATTGGTATCACAATTCTAACTAAATAATTTCTCCACTTAGGGTTAATATATTAACTTAGTTTCCTTTTTCTTTTTCTTTACAGGAATCACTTTAGGTCTCAAGAATTTTCAGATAAGTATCTCAAATAACCTTTCTCAATTTCTTTTCAATTAAATCAGATGACAAATAAGCTATACAGTAAATTATTAGAATTGATACTTTGTGTGTTCTTTGTTCTCTTTTTACAGGTACCTGTTTTCACTCTAGAGAAGCAAGAAAGGTAAGTATATTTAGTGTTGTCTTTGTCTTTCTCTATCTTTTCTTTTCTATTTTTTTCTCTATTTTCTCAATAGTCACTTAGCTTATGTCAATTCACTGGATGATGTGTAGTCTGTCTTGCGGAGGGGCCCTTGTTGGTTCTCCAACTTCCAGGTTCTTCTTCCAGGTCTTCTCCCTAAACCTATCTCTTAAAACTTAATAGGAGGAAAAACCCTATCTATTCTCACATGTTGTTAATACCTTTAGTTCTAGTGAATTATTTATTTAATACTTAGGGCCAACTAAACTATTTAAATAAAATTAAATACAAATCCCTGTATTGCTCCAAACCTATGCTAATCACTTATTCCCTAAATTGAAGAGGCTGATAACCCTTTCAGTCCCTTGCATCCCAACATTCCTTAATCACTTTCTTATTCTCATATGTACTCATACCCTTTCCCCTATCATCCATACACTTCACTACCAAAACCAATCACACTTCATACCCCCCAAGTTTATTATAATTAATCAAAAATCAAATAAAACCCCTTACAGACTTTTCCTTTAATTCACTATCACTCTCACACTTTTTACTATCACACTAAACTCACTTTCTAACTTCCAATCACCAATAATCTCACACTGACTCTCCCACACTGAGCTGCGCTTCCGCTCTCTTCAGTCACCAGCCTCTCCCTGCCACTGTCAGTTAGCCTCATCTCCTAGGAGACCAAGCTTTGGCTTGGGATTCCGAGCCTTGCTGACCAATCCCAAGCCTTTTCCAACATTCTAAACCCTCAAGCTGACCAGCGGAATCTTGAGAAGCACAGCAAAATCTCCATTTTATTTTATAATTTCCCATAGAGTTCAATGGGAAACTATAAAATTAAACTATAACTCCTTCCAAATTTCTCCAAAACACCCCAAATTTTCCCTGCCACTAAAACCCTGAATCCTCTCTCTAACCATACTTTTAAATTTTAAAAATACCCCAATTTTCCTATCCGCCGCACATTATCCCCTCTAACACCCCTCCAAAATTACCCAAATTTGTAAAACCCATCTCAAAAATTAATATACCCCTTCCTTAATCTACCCTGTCGAATTTAAGAATTTAACCCTTTATTAACCCCTTCAAACTAGCACCCCTTCAAAAAAACCCCTAAAAATATTTAAATTCAAAAAACTAATCCGATAGAAAAATCAAGAAAAATCCCCTGATCAAGAATCTAAAAACCAAATTTAAAAAACTTAAACCCCTGATTTTTTAAAAATCAAAAACCGAACTTATACAATTTAAAAATAAATAAATAGAAATTTTAGGTTAAAAAAACCCCTTACCTTGTCCGTGATTTTCAGCACACTCGATGCCTACCCTCGGTTCCGGTCCCGGTCGTCCTGGTACGAAAACGGATCCAATAATAAAAAAAGAACCGAAGCCGGCCCAAAATTTAGGCCCCGGCTTCGGCCTACTCGCGAAGACGCGCGTTCGCGATTCGTGCATGAGGCGCGCCGCCTCATGCACACTCGCGCCGGCGTTCTTTACTCGCCGGCATCTTGTTTTTTAAAAAAAACAATTCCCGGCGCCCTCCCTCAGCCGGCAAACTTCAGCGCTGCCTCCTGCAGCGCTCCTCCGGCCTCCGGTTTCCCTCTTCGGGCCCGAAAACAATCGCGCCATCCTCTTCACTCCCGGGGCCCGTTCCAATCACCCCGGGAGCCAAAAACGGCGATGCAGCTTCTCCCTCCCGAAAATGGGACCGGAAGGCCCCAAAATCCCTCGGGGAGCGCCACTCCTCCACCGCAGCGCTCCCATCTACACAAAACGGCCCAAAATCGGCCCCAAAAACGGACCCCAGCCACCAATGACCCCAGAAGCCTCCCAAAAACCTTGCTGCCTGCTCCTGCAGCATCGGAGACCCTCCAAAAACCTCCCAGGTAAGTATTTATTTTATTTTTCTAACCCCAGGTTACATTAGCTGCAAAAATAAAGAAAATAAAAGTTTGTGTTCACAAAACACAAAAGTTCATAAAAAGAGGAACAAATGATAGAATACTGCAGACAGCTTAAACAAACGAAGAAAGAAAATCAGCATAGCAAAAGCATGAGCAGAAGGGTACCCTTCTCCACCACCGCCAACTCCAGGCTCCGCCCTTTCTGCCTCGCCTCACCCCATGCCTGGAACAAACTCCTTGAGCCCATACGCCAGGCCCCCTCCCTGCCCATCTTCAAGCCTTGCTAAAAGCCCACCTCTTCAATGTCACCTTCGGCACCTAACCACCATACCTCTATTCAGGAAATCTGGACTGCCCCTACTTGACATTTCGCCCATTAGACTGTAAGCTCCTTGGAGCAGGGACTGTCCTTTTTCTTAATCTGTACAGCGCTGCGTAACCCTAGTAGCGCTCTAGAAATGTTAAGTAGTAGTAGTAGTAAGAAAAAAAGGAGGAATTACAATATTCAAAGATACTACAGGTCAATATGTTGATAGAGATGAGGGAAGAGTGGAATTGCTCAACAATTACTTCCGTTTGGTATTCATGGAAGAAAAATCCAGTGAATGCTTGTGAAGGATAATGGAGATGATATAGATCGTGACTGTTCAAAAGAGAAAATGGTTATGTACAACTTCCAATGAACTCTTACAATAGAGTTGATTTTCAGCATTTTTCAAAGCACACTGAGCTCAGGGAGTATTTGGTTTTTTGGCTTTTAAGTATCTTTGTACTGAGTATGTTTTATGTCCTAACTAGTAAACAAAGACCCGTTTCTGAGCGCAATGAAACGGGCGCTAGCAAGGGTTTCATGGCTGCATGGCTCGTCGCGGTTTTACCTGGTTTGTGGCGTGCGGTGCTGCTGTTTCCGTTGTAGCTCTGTGTGGGTGGCGGTTTTCGTGCCCCGCCCTCGACATCATCGCGTTTTGACGCGAGGGCGGAGCAGAGCTACAGTGTGGAAATCCGGAGTTTGTGGCCTGAGTAGATCGTTGGAGGTGAGAATCTGCTCCGCCCTCAACGTCATAACGTTTGACGCGAGGGCGGGGCCCACAGACTGTGATTTTCGTGGCTTCAGAGCTTCGAACATACAAACTGGCTTCAGTGATGTCAGCAGACAATAGAACGTTGAGGGTGAGTTTTATATATATAGATGATTATGTACACTCTGCCCCTGACACAGACACATTGCCAAAACATGTTGGGTATTTTATTACCATCTAAAGTTTGGACAATATTTGTTCACACCTTTTAACTGATAAAGGTTGCTCTTGCAATAAAGTATTTTATTCTTGACTGACTGCTGGCACACTTGATTGTTTTCTTCTAGATTTGTGGACTGCTGCTGTTGTATATCATCTCTCTTTCTTTGCTACTCTAACCTGCCCCACCATGAAAGATGAACTGGGGATTACTTATATACCAGATCACTTATAAGTTGGAGCACATGGGAAGAATCTACTTAACTTTGGGGTCCTTTTACTAAGTTTAGCACAAGCTCATGGAATATGGCATCTGAAAAATCTACGTGGAATGAATTTCTGCCTAAGCGTATTCTATAAGTGGTGCCTAGATTTAGGTGTGGTATATAGAATATGTTTAGTTGATATCCCAACACCTAGAACTATGCGCATCCATTTACACCAAGAGAAACATGGAGTAAATACTGGAGTATAGATTTAGGTGCAGAGGGGCATATTCTATAATAGTGTGTGTAAATTTTGGAATGCCCACAAAATGCCCATTTCCCCACCCATAATCATGCCCCTTTTTGGCTCCACGCATTAGAATTTAGGCGCTGTGCGCTATAGAATATGCTTAGCGAGTTCTGCACACAAATTCTAATTATTGCCAATTAGTGCTCATTATTGCTTGTTAAGTCCTGTTAAAAATGCTGATTGGCTTGTTAAGCCAATTAAGTTACACATTTTGTTATAGAATATGCTTGGATTTCGGCATGGAATGCTAGGCACGAGATATAGAATCTGGCAGTAAATACTAAGAAACCTATTTTATACCTATGGACTTCTTGGCATTTAATGCATGCTAATTCTGTTAGTGTATGCTAAGCTTCGGTAAAAGGGCCCCTTTGTAAATAAAGCATAAAAATGGAAGACCTAAGCTATGGAGAAGGGAAAATGTTGCTGAGTTTCTGATCCAGATAGCTGACCAAGAGGGAACAGCCTATGACAACATATATACCTGCCCTTCATATGCTCTTACACATATGAGTTTCAGATTTCAATTTTTACAGAATTATCCAGAAAAAAAAGAATGAGAAGGACGTTACAATTTATATCAGAAAAGAAAAGAACATACATATGGTGACATTTGTTGCATAATCCATTTTCTACAACTGGAGTTTGCACATTTTTAGAGTAAAGTCTGGATTTACATGCGTATTGTACCCCCACATGCTTACTCTTGAGCAGGTGTAATGTCCGTGCCTTCAACATAGATACAATTTCTGCAGGATTTGTACTAATATTTTATGAAGACGCCTATGCACCTCTGTCTTTATAAAGTAGGCTAGAAATGGGCACCGTCCTGCCTTATTGAACTAGGCACCCTGTTGTAAAATTCTAGAGTGTTTCTAAGATTATCTTGAAAGCCCATATTTACAGTAACTCAGTTATGTATGTATATACTGGGTCTTCATATTTAAAAATTCAAGGTTATGCAAATACTTGACAATTTAAAATAAATAAGAGCCCAAATCCTAATGTACATTATTAGGCTTTATATGGTAGGGCTCCCCCCCTCCATTTTATCCTATGATAAAAAAAGTGCCCTCCAGAATATCATTAAATAAAGTAACAAATTATGTGCACGAAGTACCTCAGGAGACCCACGCCCACTTTGGGCAACCTTGTTGCAGATGGCAAAATTCCCCAAGCCCTGCCAGCTAAAGATGTGTGTGAAGACACTCCAACTCCCACCCTTAAATGAGCTGGCCCTGACTGGCGCTTGCACAGTTTTCATGCATGTGTGAAAAATGAGCATGTGCTGGGTGGCAATGAGGGGCATAATCGAACGCGAACGCCTATCTCCATGGGCGTCTATGTCCGAAAATGAATATGAATTTTCGAAAAAAATGGACGTTTTTCAGCTGGGCATTTGGTTTTTTTAACGATAATGGAAACTAAAAACGCCCAGCTCAAAAACGTCCTAATCCGAGCCATTTGGTCATGGGAGGGGCCAGGATTCATAGTACACTGGCCCCCCTGATATGCCAGGACACCAACTGGACACCCTAGAGGTCAGTGCGATGGACTTCAGAAAAAGCTCCCACATGCATAGCTCCCTTGCCACGGGTGCTGAGCACCCAACCCCCCTCCCCCAAACCCACAAATGTACTACCATAGCTCTTAGGGGTGAAGGGGCACCTACATGTGGGTACAGTGGGTTTTGGAGACCTCCCATTTACCAGCACAAGTGTTACAGGTAGGGGGGATGGGCCTGGGTCCACCTGGCTGAAGTGCACTGCGGTACCCACTAAAAGTGCTCCAGGGACCTGCATACACGCAGGCCTCTAGGACTTGTTGCTGCTATATAACATTGGCACACCAGTTGACACCTGAAGACTAATCTCTCCGAAAACATCCTTTATAGGATTAAGCACGCTTACTCACAGTTAACTGCAGATCAGAGGTTGTGCCCCACTGGCAACAAGTCTCACTGGTACTGAGATGAGCAGTAGATCAGAGCTGGCAGAATGCTGTACAATGCCCTCTTTCAGCCACATTCAAGGTAAGAACTAAGTTCTGTAACGTGGCTAACACGTGAAAGGGATCTAAAACTGGCTTACAAAAATGGCCACTACCTCATGGACTACTGGAAACACAAAAGGGCACACTCTGACCCAGTAAGCAGAGGAAAAAGCACCATGGGAGTAGAGCCTACCAACTACCAACATCGTGAGCATTTGCCACAAGCTAGTGGAATCACGGAGCCCACTACCCTACACCCACCACAATGCATTGCTGATGTGACTCTGCAGTGTGCATAACAGAAAAAGTGTCACACTCACCCGAGAGCCACATCAGAACCAGGGAAAGGCTGTCACAGGATAGAACACATTCTGCTGTCATGGAGGTGGGTATGGCATTTGAGGCTGGCATACAGGCTGGAAAAAAAGTTTTTAAAGTGGATTTTTTTTTGGTGGGAGGGGTTAGTGACCACTGGGGGAGTCTGGGGAGGTCATCCCTGATTCCTTCCAGTGGTCATCTGGGCAGTTGGGGCACTTTTTTGGGACTTGTTCGTGAAGAAAAAAGGTCCACAAAAAGTGACCCAAAATCGCGGTAAAAACGCCTTTTGTTTTTCGATTATCAGCTAAAGACGCCCATCTCTCCTCGGCCGATAACCATGCCCCAGTTCCGCCTTCACCACGTCTCCGACACGTCCCCGTCAACTTTACCCATTTCCGTGATGGATTGCAGTTGAAAACGCCCAAAATCGGCTTTCAATTATACCGATCTGGGCGCCCACGGGAGAAAGACGCTCATCTCCCGATTTGGGTCGCAATATAGGCGTTTTTCTCTTTCGATTATAAGCTGGAATATCTACTTAAGCTGCTGCTGAGTTGTGCTGGAGGGATTTGGAGTGTCTTTGCAGACATCTTTGGATGATGGTTTTTTTTGTTGATGCCTACCAGTTCAGGTATTTAATATTGGAGTTGGGGTGGAGGCACAGAGAGTGGGGGAGGGGAAATAGTAGAAAAGACATAGAGGCCACCCATTTTGGCAGGAGGCTCACCCAAAATCTAGGGTCTGGCTATGCCACAGGGTAGAATGCTGACCTGCCCAATGAACCCCAATGACTAAATCTTTGGGATAACATCCCTGCCCCCCCCCCCCCCAACCACACACACTGAACACCAGTGCCCAAACTTTCACCCTCACTCCCTTTAAGTCTTCCTGCCCATGTTGGTGATACTTTGCCACTCTCCTCAGCCAGTAGGGCCTTCATGCCACTGATTTTTTATTAAATGTAATTTGGACTGGTCAGTAATAGCTCTTTTGTGACAGCCTGGAGAACAGTACATACTAATGTTTAGTCTGCATTACAATTTTCCTTTCAAAGAAGAGGGTCTAAGTCTTCTTAGGTGAAAGTATGCTCTTGCCATCAAATTCTCCCAGACAAATCCATTTGTGGAGATGCTCAGATACTGTTTCAAATAGTATAATACCAGACAATACTCTAGCTAGGAGATAATAAAGTGAGGGGATTGAGCTAGAACGGTTCTGGGTGACTGATTACTATTAAATAATTAGTAGAGAGGTTCTCAGAGTGGTGAACTCACCCAAAACGAGGCTCTGCCACAAAGTGAAGCCTCTTAGGGTGGACAAGTTTTCTCTATCATGGAACTTCTCATGAATATATTTTTTATAAAAATATATTCATGAGAAGTTCCATGATAGTAACATAGTAACATATACCTAGTAGATGACGGCAGAAAAAGACCTGCATGGTCCATCCAGTCTGCCCAACAAGATAAACTCATATGTGCTACTTTTTGTGTATACCTTACCTTGATTTGTACCTGTCCTTTTCAGGGCACAGACTGTGTAAGTCTGCCCTGCACTATCCCCGCCTCCCAACCACCAGCCCCGCTTTCCACCACCGGTTCTGGCACAGACCGTATAAGTCTGCCCAGCACTATCCCCGCCTCCCGCCACCAGCTCTACCACCCAATCTCGGCTAAGCTCCTTAGGATCCATTCCTTCTGAACAGGATTCCTTTATATTTATCCCACGCGTGCTTGAATTCTGTTACCATTTTCATTTCCACCACCTCCCGCGGGAGGACATTCCAAGCATCCACTACTCTCTCCGTGAAAAAATACTTCCTGACATTTTTCTTGTGTCTGCCCCCCTTCAATCTCATTTCATGTCCTCTCATTCTACCTCCTTCGCATCTTCGGAAAAGGTTAGTTTGCGGATTAATACTTTTCAAATATTTGAACGTCTGTATCATATCACCCCTGTTTCTCCTTTCTTCCAGAGTATACATGTTCAGGTCATCAAGTCTCTCCTCATACGTCTTGTAACGCAAATCCCTTACCATTCTCGTAGCTTTTCTTTGCACCGCTTCAATTCTTTTTACATCCTTCGCAAGGTATGGCCTCCAAAACTGAACACAATACTCTAGGTGGGGCCTCACCAATGACTTATACAGGGGCATCAACACCCCCTTTCTTCTGCTGGTCACACCTCTCTCTATACAGCCTAACAACCTTCTAGCTACGGCCACCGCCTTGTCACACTGTTTCGTCGCCTTCAGATCCTCAGATACTGTCCACCCTAAGAGGCTTCACTTTGTGGCGGAGCCTCGTTTTGGGTGAGTTCACCATTCTGAGAACCTCTCTACTAATTATTTAATAGTAATCAGTCACCCAGAACCGTTCTAGGTCAATCCCCTCACTTTATTATCTCCTAGCTAGAGTATTCTCTGGTATTATACTATTTGGTTTACCTTTTTCAGAGAATTAATTTGGGAACATTTTTTTTTGACAAGTTGGTTTACCAGAGATACTGTTTCAAGCACACTTCAAGCAGGCAAATTTTCTTATACAACTCCAAAACTTACCTAACCTTGGTGCTCAGGGCCAGCTCAACTATTAGGCAAGATTAGGTGGTTGCTTGGAGCAGCAAAGATCAGCCGCAAAGCATAAAAATAAATCAGGACAGCTGCAAAAACTCAGTCACTACTTTTGCTTGTCAGAAGGGTGGGCAATTTACAAATAGCCCATTTACCTTGGCAAATGACTTTAAGAAATGTCCCCCCACTGGGGACAATTCTATAAGCTTGAGCCTAGAGTTATATGCCACACATACATGTCAAAAGTGACTTTAATTGCCAGTTTAATTGCTAGGTGCTAATCTGCAAAGTAAGGCCTGAGTGCTATAGCACTTAAATCCAAGGTGGATGGATATGTGGGAGAAGCATGGGCGGGCCATGGGCATGGTGGCAATCAACACATCAAACATATAAATGGCAAGTGACCGACTCACTTGCAAATGCGCAGTAGAGACTTCCTTCTCTGTCCCGCCCCCGCGTCAAGACGTGATGACAGAACAGAGAGGGAAACTACTGCACTGAGGAGGGAACCACTGAGGTCGCTACCGCTCCCCCCCCCAAGGTCACCGCTACCACTCCCCCCCCCCCCGGGGTCACCACCGGACCCCCTCCACCCGGCTCGGGCCCTCTCTTCTCCAGTGAACTTACAGTGCCGAAACTGAAGCAGGCAGATCAGCTCCCGTCGGCCTTCCTTCCCTGCCTGTGTCCCGCCCTCATGACGTTACGTCACACGAGGGCAAGATACAGGCAGGGAAGGAAGGCCAATGAGAGCTGATCTGCCTGCTGCGGTTTCGGCGCTGTAAGTTCAATGGAGAAGAGAGGGCCCGGCCTGGGTGGAGGGGGTAGCGGTGACCTCGGGGGGAGGGTTGGTGGTGACCTTGGGGGGGAGGGCAGGAGAAATGCTGGACATGTGAGGTCTCAGAAGGAGGGGGGCCTTGGAGCTGGGAGGGATGGACGGAGGGGAGCCTTGCAGCTGGCTGGGAGGAGGGTGGGCCTTGGAGCTGGGAGGGGAGGGGGCCTTGGAGCTGGGAGGGAAGCAGGGAGGATGCTGGACATGGGAGGTCAGAAGGAGGGGGGCCTTGGAGCTGGGAGAGATGGACAGAGGGGGGCCTTCGAGCTGGCTGGGAGGGAGGAACGGAGGGGGCCCTTGGAACTGGGAGGGAGGGCAGGGGGCCTTGGAGCTGGCAGGGAAGGAGGGAGGGCGGGGGGCCTTGCAGTTGGGAGGGGAGGGGGAGGGAATGGGGCCTTGGGACTGGGAGGGAGGGAGGGAGTTACACATTAAAATAAAACATATCAATACTCGCCATTTTTAACGGGCTTAACGGCTAGTATAAGTTATAGAATACTGTCAGTTACACAAGTCACTTGACACACTCAGGCACAGCCATTTACACAATGCCATAAGTGTTTGCACCTAAGATTAGGTGCACAAATGTTGAAAACTGCTAATATTCTGGAATGGTTTAAGTACACCTATATGCCATCATAGAATTAAACCCTCAGAATATGACACTTGGACACCTAAAATGAGGTACAGAGAGAGAGAGAGAGAGATATGGAGATGGAGATGCACAGATAAAGTTTAATATTTAAAAGCATAATGACTTGGAGGGGAGGGAGTCCAGATTAGGGGCTTGAAAGTTAATTGAGGGGAGGAGCACAAGGCTGAAAGTTCACCTCATTGTAATGGACTTGTTGCTTTTTCTTTGCCCTACATCCAGGATATTTGGGGTACTTATCCAGATGTCAGTACTGCTGTACTTCTTGCCTAGTGGCTTGGATTTTCCAGTCCAAGGCTGGTACTACTTACCCCTCTTCCAGTGCCTCTTTCTGTTTTCTTCCTTTTTTTCTGTACACTTTTGTCCTGTGTGGCAGATGCCTGCCAGCAAATTTTCATCAAGTTTGAATAGAAATGAATGGAAAACCCCACTGCACTGCCCATAATTGCTTGCTCTGTTGGCGGATCCAAATAATCTCTGTAATTCATCACTCTTAAATAAATTGAACGGGTGAGTGAAATGAACATGAACCAAACCAAAGATTTGTTGCCATGCACATCCCTACTACTTAGGCCTCTAAACAAGTATTAAAATATAATTCTGCATGAATAGAGTTCTCATTTATATTTTATAAAAACTAAAAGACTTTCAGAAAATTGAATACTCGGGAAATGCTCTGTTAAAAGCAATAATAGCATCTGTAGAACATTGCCTATTATTTAAAAAAAAACACAGTACTAATTTATGCTCCTTTTTAGGTTAACAACTTTGTATCTCTTAGGGTAAGTCAGCGTGTTTCTACATACAAATGATATACCTGGCAAGAATAGAAAGGCTTATTTTTTATGACATGCAGTCAGGTTCATTTACAAAGGATATGCACTGTACAGTCCAAGTAATTCTAAGTTATGCCTGTTGTGTCAAATTTCAAAGCAGGTGAACAGATATTAGGAGCTTAAAATAGAGAGGATGATAAAAGAAAATTGTTATCCTAGAGACATAGATAACGATTTTCTTACATAACCTACTTATGAATCATTGCTGAACTATTTAATATGCGGTTTTGTAATGATTCTATAGTCATAGCTCTTTTTTGATGGCATTTTATTTCAGGGTTTTATGTGCAGATGCCTAGTCATAGAATTGTCTTCCACGAGACTGTTACTCATGAATTCCTGAGCAGTTTTATAAATCCCTATTTCTGTGCCTTAACACAGTTTTATCCACAGAAATAACGTATAAAAATACCTTCGCTGTTACCGAAACTAGTTTGTGAGCTTCACTGTTCTGACATTTCTTTTCTAGTGCTATGGACTGTCATTTATAAATATAAAAAGGTTGAACAGGTACAATATTATCTCTCAGAAAAGGTTAGCATTAAGTGAAAATAGGTGGACTCTTTTATTGTTTGGAAGGCCTTCTGTGAAGCGTCATAAAATAGTATGCTAATAAGACTGCATGAGGAAGGCAGGTGGATTTGCAGCTTTTGAATCTGACAGGGACTGCCACACAAAGGTTCTTCTTACTGTGACCTTGATTTAAAAAAAAATGGCTCTTTTATATATGGATAGGTTGATTATATTCAACACTAAATTGCGTAGCTTTAAGAGAACAAAAATCAGTTAGAAAACCTTACTTAACTTGAATAAGAAGACAATGGACCCGACAGACCTTTGATCCGTCTTCCTACTTTGTGACCGAATCAAACTAATCAAATGGTTGCTGCTCTTTTTACCTTGCACCGGTGATTGAACCTTTTCCCTTTGACTGGTATACCTCATTCTCACACACCTAATTCCATGCTGGGTTGATTCTAAACATTATATAACACAGAGAGGATGGATATAGAAGAAGATTGATTACAGGAGCAGATTTTTCTGTAGTTTGGCTCTTTGGCACTGCCAATTTTAGTTGCATGTTTAGTCAAAGTGAATTTTCTAAGAAAGAACATCCAGTTTATAAAGTTCATGTGACTCATATAATACAAATAACCAGAGGAGGGTCAACAAAGGATTCCCTCTTAGCTCCTATACCAGGGCTAACTTCACAAACAGGGGCAGCTTATTTTTATTAGCTAAATCTGGCATAGGAGTAACTTGTTTGATAGTTGTAGATTTCTGTTCAGAAACTGAATATTTTCTATGCCCTATGGGTACCTGGAACTTCCCCCAGGCAGGTTGGCTCCTCAACTACCCACCCTTTGCTCTGCTTCTCTGAAACAGATTGTTTCCTGGGATAAGGTTTGATTATTGGATGATTCAACAGTTAGGTAATATGGTGATGCCTTTTAGCTTTATCCATTTAAAAGTGGTCCTCCCTCAGTTCCCACCTCATTAATCCCTTCCCTATCATAATTGCATTTTTCTCATGTGTCTTGTCTTCTCTTAACTATATTATAAATTGGACTGTCCATTGTCCCCTTAATACCATAAAGTTGCACAACCAATTTTGCGACTAATGCACAAACTTGTGCATGCAATTTATAGAATAAAGTCAGTTGCATGCATGACTTAATAAGCTAAAGAGCTGCTAATTGGCATTAAAGACCAATAATTGGCTATAATTGGTGATAATTGATAGTAATTATCAGTTACACATGTAACTGCCCTAGTAGGTATTCTATAAATTGTGTGCACAGATTCCAGAGTGCACAACTGCAAGGTGGTGTTGACCTGGGATGGGCATGGGTGGATCAGGGTTATGTCTCACAATTGCAAGCAGGGTTATAACATACTTGCATTTACATACCTAACTGCCTACAGTTAGACACAAGCATTTATACCAGCCATCTATCATAGAGCGGACAGTGAGTGAGAGGTAGTGAGACCTTTATTGGGCCTTCAACAATAGAATTTAACAGTACGTAAGTATTACCACACTGGGACAGACCAAAGTGCACAGCATCCTGTTTCCAACAGTGGCCAATCCAGGTCACAAATACCTGGCAAGATCCCCAAAAAGTTAAATATATTTTATGCTGCTTATCCCAGAAATAACCAGTGGATTTTCCCCAAGTCATTTTAATAATGGTTCATGGACTTTTCCTTAAGGACGCCATCCAAACCTTTTTTAAACCCCACTAAGCTAACCTCCTATACCACATTTTTTGGCAACGAATTCCAGAGATTAATTATACATTGAGTGAAGAAAGTTTTTCTCTGATTTGTTTTAAATTTACTACTTTGTAGCTTTATCGCATGCCCCCTAGTCCTAGTATTTTTGGAAAGAGTAAACAAACGATTCACGTCTATCCATTCCACTCCACTCATTATTTATAGACCTCTATCATATCTCCCTTCAGCTATCTTTTCTTCAAGATGAAGAACCCAAGCCGCTTCAGCCTTTCCTCATAGGGAAGTCGTCCCAACCCCTTTATCATTTTTGTCAGTCTTCTCTGTACCTTTTCTAATTCCACTATATCTGATGCATTGATACAAGATAATAGAGTCTGTAAAGCTCAGCAACTGGTATGAGGCATATAACAATGCAGGTCAACTGGGTCACTAACATAGAATACCTTCAGAACAAAACAATGATCTTCAGCACATATTTGACCCCAGCCAGAAGTCTGATCCAATCTCTGGGGTTATGTAAACACATATTCTCTAAGGGGTAGTTTAATAGTACAATGTTAAAAAAAAAGCACACACCAAGATCACAAAATACCACTAGCATCACTGTAGACCACACCAACATGCTCTCTGAGTCACTAGGATATTTTAGCAGCAGTCTAGCAGGGTTTATACAGGTGGAAAAATCAGTGTTGACATTATCAGATTTGGTGCTGAACTTTATGGCCCACCCCTGTTCAAACCTGGTTTCAGTAGTGCGGTTTGAACTTGCTTCCCCTTCATGCTGAGGTAATTGTGCCATGCACTAGGCTACCTCATCTCTATATTACTTAATGTCTCAGTCATCTGTACTCCATTAGGAGAGTAGCATGTTCATGTCAGAGTGTACACTATCCATTTCCATATATGTCCTGACCTAGAAATAAGATTGCTGAAATCAGTACAGCAGCCTCTTCCCCCATGTTATGAGGCAAATATTAAGACATCAGCATGGGAATCTACACCGCAGCAGGTGGAGGTGGAGACATGAGGAATGAGGCACCACAATAATGCCACTCCCCACTATGAATATTGAGGTACCATTGTTAAACATCTATCATGTCTCTGCCATTCACCCTCCCTCCCCAAAGCAATCAAGGAGCCAGCAATCACCGTCTCTCTGAACCAGCCCAGAGAAGAACTACACACACATAGCTCAGGGCTGTGCCAGTCAAGTGTGCGTGTCAATGGGACCCTGCGCAGCCCGAGGACGCCACTTGCATTGAGGTAGGGGATATGACACTTCTGACCATGGGCAAGTCATATCCATCTCTTGTCTCAAATACAAAATTAGATTGTAAGCTCTATGAGGATAGGGACATGTCACAGAACCTGAATATAACTGTCCATGATCTAGCAAATATCAAATAATAAATAAATGGAGGTGCTTCTATAGAATTTCAAATCAATTTATTAATCCATTTTAGAGAACTTTAGCTGTCATTCTATCCAGATTCATAGCTAAGCATGATTCAAGGCCCTATCAGTGCATCATTTCTGGAAGGCCTTCCTGTGGTTGAGAGCTATTTGACTTCTAATATTTTTATCTTCTTGGGACTATAATCCCCCAGGGGCCCTCTGGTGGCTCCAGCATTACAAATCCACAGCCAAGGCTCACTAGAGCTTTGCGTTTAAAAATGGCTCAGAGACAGTTCTCTTTTAGAGCAGCCTGTAATCCCAGTCTCAATGTTTGGGCTCCTCTTTCCACTCAGGGTGACTGTTCTTCATTCATCACTATTTCTTGACTCCTTCTCTGATGTATCCTCAGGTAGCAGATCACCTTTCTGGTACACCTGATGCGCCCCCTGTCACCTTTCTTGGGAATATAACCTTGGTTTCCCAGCTTTCACAAATATGCAAATTAGATACACCAGATGCCAATCCACTTTATTAGCACCCTGCTCCAGTTTTGTGGGGAACAACTTCTTTCCAGCAACAGTTCCTCTGGCTTTCCTCAACTGAGCCCACTTATTTGGGAGACCTGGGTCTCAGTTTAAAACAGCCTCCTCCCCTGAACAGGACTTTCATCACTCACTTTGACTTTATAGTCCTGTCCTCTACCCACAGCTGTTAGTCAACTTCAAATAATACTCAGTTCCATTACTACCATATCCATAGCCAGGAAAGTACCTTTTTGGTTTTTAGAGGGATCCTTCTGCTTCAGCTATTCCATAATCATAATCATAATTTATTTATTTATTGCATTTGTATCCCATCTCTTTGCAGGCTCAATGTGGCTTACAATTCATCATGGATACTGGAGGTAGAAGAGAATATACAATTGGTTTTACAGTGAGTTTTGGGTTACATCGTGGTGAAATACATGATAGTTTTAAAGCAAAAGACATTAAAGAACATTTCTGGATATATTAAAGATAGTGCAGTTACACGTGTTGATCTTTGTGATATATTTTGTCAAAGAGATAAGTTTTCAATAGTTTACGGAAGTTGGTCAATTCATAGACCGTTTTCAAGTTGCGTGGCAACGCGTTCCAGAGTTGTGTGCTTGTATAGGAAAAGGTTGATGCATGCATTCATTTATATTTCAAGCCTTTGAACTTGGGAGGATGAAGATTGAGGAATGTGCGAGAAGATTTTTTTGCGTTTCTGGGTGGTAGTTCTATTAGGTCTGACATATATATGCTGGGGCATCACCATGGATGATTTTATGGACTAGGGTACAAATTTTAAACGTGATGCGTTCTTTGAGTGGGAGCTAGTGTAGTTTTTCACGTAGGGGTTTTGCACTTTCGTATTTTGATTTGCCGAATATTAGTCTGGCTGCCGTGTTCTGGGCTGTCTGGAGTTTTTTACGTATTTGCTCTTTGCAGCCGGCTTAGAGTTAGTTACAATAGTCCAGATGACTAAGTACCAATGATTGTACCAGGTTGCGGAAGACACTCCTTGGAAAAAATGGTCTGACACTTTTTAGTTTCCACATTGAATGAAACATCTTTTTAGTTATGTTTTTTGCATGATTCTCAAGTGTTAGGTGTCGGTCGATGGTGACTCCAAGAATTTTTAGGGTATCCGAAACTGGTAGACTTAGTTTAGATATGTTGATGGTGCTAAATTCATTCTTGTTGTATTGTGAGGTGAGTACTAGGCATTGGGGTTTTTCTGCGTTAAGTTTCAGTTGAAATGCATCTGCCCAGGAGTTCATAATATGTAGGCTTTGGTTGATTTCATTGGAGATTTCTCTTGGATCTTGTTTGAATGGGATAAAAATCGTTACATATTCAGCGTATATATATATATGGGTTTAGATTCTGATTCGATAGTAGTTTTGCCAAGGGTGTCAACATTAGGTTGAATATGGTTGGTGAGAGAGGGGGATCCCTGTGGAACTCCGCATTCAGGTGTCCATTATAGTTTCACTTTCATGTGTTCCCTTGCAATCTTATTTTGAGACTTGCATAGATGTTGGTGGGCTCTCCATTATTCCATAGATACGTTATGTAATAACTGAACACAAAAAATATAGAGAAAAGTGGACTGCCTTACGGAAGCAATCACCCAATAAATCCACCAACCAGGTTATTTAATTATGTATCAGTATATTCAAACAGATTGTGCTGGTATAAAATTAGTAACAAAACTCAACACATTAAAGAGGAACACAAATAAGACACTGCTACTGCAGAGTGTTTAAGCACTTTAATTGCTAAATCATCACAGGTAAAGAAAATAAAGAACATTTTTCCTACAAAACAATCATTAAGCGTGCAGTTAAAACAAACCAGAAATCATTAGACTCTACACTCAGAAAATTATGTTGCTTTAATTTTAGGCCAATCCAAGGGCCAGAAATACATGGGACCAACTGGAATGCATCAGTAATATCTTGGCACTAGGATAGCAAAACTATTTTTACCAAATACATTTAGAAGACATAACTAAATACCACCTGCCAATATAATTTAATGTTCAAAGTAGATAAGTCAGTGCTGGCCAAGTTTTTGAAAATTAATTCACTAGCTCAGTTTGATCATTTGATAGCAGACAAGGAGAGTAGACTGGTGAGACTGATCATTTACAAAGATGAGGCTACAACATTCTTTCCTAACCTCTTCCAGTTTTGATAATGTGATTATAATGTAAACGTTGCCCTCAGGCTGCAAAAAAGTAATTTTCTTTCTTGGCATTCAAATTTAGTCAAAGCTTGTCAGTATTAGATACAAGACAAGTTAGATATTCAAGGCAGGCAAGTCTGAAAACAACTTTCTAGTGTTGAAAGCTATTCATTTCACCTTCCAACTAAGCCATTAGTGATCATTGTAACAAGTTTGGTTCACTTCTAGCGTGTCATAGGATGGTGGGTTTAATAGAATCAAAACTCAGAAAAAAAAGAATATGTACATTTTGTTGAAATTATTTTGGCTTGTACCTTTAAATCCAAAGAAACTATTTGGACAAAGGAGTCTTTTTACAAACCTGCAGTTAGAAGTGGCCTTAGTGTACCCTTATGTAGGTTTTTCATGCAATAAGGCCACTTTTATTGCAGCCGTAAAAATGGCCTTTTCTATCCTTTTGTATTAATGGCAATGAACTAAAGCTGCCCTTAGCACACAACCATTAAAGAATTAGTGTGTGTGCCCCTACTGCTATCCATTTGTAGATATAAGGGATGATGTGCTATTCCTGCACAAAACTGAGAGTGGTGATGTTGCTGTGTTAACTGATTAGTGCAGGAATGCTCACTCTCTGCCCCCAGTCACACCCTATCAAAAATAAAAAAAAACATTTTAGCACGCAGTTGGCAAACACATATTTGGCACTTACCATAGGATGCCTGAGCGTGTCCCATGGTACACCATTTTGCATTAGGTGTCTGTTGGTGCCTAACATGGCTTAGTGAAAGAGTTCTAAAGTGACCTAAAAGCTGTAAGAAATTATAAAGAAGGAAACACTTCTTCACGGAAAGGGTGGTGGATGTGTGGAACAACCTCCCAGTGGAGGTGGTGTAGACGAGGACTTTAACTGAATTCAGGAAACCATGGGACTGGGATGATATGGAGGGGCAGACTGGATGGGCCATATGGGTTAGATGCTATATATGGCGATGAAAAAAAATGCTTAAGTGGTGTTCTATGAGCCACACCTAAAGTTCAGTGTGGTTTATAGAATAATTCTTAAGCGGAGAGGTCATGTATAAATTTAGGCAATGCCGTTTGTATCAACGAAAAATGCCTAAATTTATGAGCAGAGCATTGTTATTCTATAATTATGCACATAACTCAAAACAATTCCCCAATCCAAAACACCCATGACCCTTCCATTTCTGCTTCTTGTTTTTTTGGGTCGCATGTACATTTTAAGCGCAGATCCCATGCTTACATCTTATATAGAATCAGGGGAATGGCCTTTACCTGCCGTCATTTTCTCTGTTTCTATGAAAAGGGATTTTTGCTTTAGTAGTTGGATCTTCATTTGTTGAAAGTTTTGAGGAACGTTTTCTTATGTGTTCAGAAATGTTAGAAGTGACCCCCCCCCCCCCCTCCTGCAGACTGGTGTGTTTTCAATTTTTGTACAACCTAATTTTTGTGTTGGACCATTCTTGGTATTTTTTAATATAACCAATTAATTGAAATGTATAAATTAATGAAATATTGGAGTATAAAGTACTTGGCCAAGGCTCAGTAACTTGCTGTGCAGTGTCATAATGTTTCTATTACTACTCTATCTTTCTATATCACTATCAGGGTTTCTTTAGCTAAGCTCCAGTAAAAAGCAGCTCTTACACACCCATATGTGGGTCTTTCTCGCATGCTAAGGCCATTTTTACTGCAACCTTAAAAATGGCTTTTTATCTATTTGTTTTGCATTAAAGGAGCTGAACTGGCAAGGGAGGTCAGAAGTACAAATAGGTGGTGGCCTGGCATGGCTAATGAAAGTGTTCTGGAGGTGTCAATGGGGAGAGGGGAAGGATGGCAGCTTATAGAAGGACTGGAGGCTTGGAAGGTCTTAAGTAGATCTAGGTAGGTTAGAACAGGGTTAAAAGAATAGGATACAGTAAAGGGAAGAGGGGGAGGGGTAGCGGCAGCTAAGAAAGGTGAGGTAAAAAGGGGTGACAACTAGGAGCATGAAGAGTGCAGTCACCATTTTTTCAGACTGCTCCTACAGCTTAGGCTGCTCTCTTCAAGTGGTGCACTTAAAATAATTTTGCTTTACGTCTTTTCCAAGTCTCCTTTGAGATATCTGGAAACAAGTTTATTTTCAAACCAAGAAAAAGTTTTTCCCGATTCCTGAGCCACTGCTGGGAGGAGTATTTCATTTAAGGTTTCCTTGCAAATGCATTGTAAGAATTAATCTAAGTATATTTTTGTTGATCCTTAACATTTGACATGATTCATATCCTCCAAAAGAACAGTTGGAGTTTAAAAAATATTATTTTCTGTTCTATATTACGTGCATATAACCTATATATTTTTCCTTGAAATTCCTGAATTTGGAAACTTGGATCTGCTTACTTGTGGACTTGAGTGTTAAAATTTGTTTATAAATATTACTTATTGATTTTGATATATGTTAACATTTTTCTGAACCAAGATTATGATCTTGTATTAAATATGACAAAATTGTAAAATAAATAATAATACTAATACTACTACTACTACTACTACTACTACTACTAATAATAATAATAATAATTTTGCTTATCTTTTTCAGTGTATCACTCCTGCTATTGTATGGTTTACCAGCATCAGGCTTGCACCATGCTCTCCAAACTTTTTGTTGTCTTTCCCATATCTGGTCACAGCTGAGGTCATGCATGCTTTTGCCGGTGGAGAATTGATACAGGGGTGGGTGTTTTCATTCCAGAGCTGCCATGCTGTGCGTGATGCTTCCATAAGCCTTGACCTATCCAATGAAATAAAAGGGAAGTGAATCTCACTATTTGAAAACAACTTTAATATTTTTATCTGTATAAATATCACATATAATCTTATAGACTACCGACATGGACCATGTTTCTTCTCTGCTTCAGTATTTGTCCTATAATATAACACAATGTATATAATACTTAAAAATCTCCTATCAGATTGACATTATTCTTACATCAAACATAACAAATCACGTCAACATGTCTTTCCTTCAAGATCACATTTCACTCTTCAAGAAGGTGACAGACGTGATTGACCCCCTTTAAAATAAGACAACGTAAATTCGTCCACCAATCAGAACATCAGTATGACACTACCCATAACCAATGATAACCAATTATATCAAAACATCACAACAATGATGCCCAATCCAACTCTAAATTGAGTCCATTGTGATACACAGTCTGTAGTGTGAAAATCCAATGCTGCTCTTTATAATTTAACAGCTGATTAAAATTACCACCATCCCATCCCATAATTATCCATTTTATGTCTGATAATTTTCTGCTGCCAATGTGTCACCAATGTGGTCAACACATTATTTTTTATCATAGATTTATGTTTATTCAAACGGTTTTTAAAATTTTAATGTTATGCTTAATGTAAGAATATTGTGATTTTGGTAGGAGATTTTTAGTGTTTTATACATTATGCTATATTGTAGGACCAACCCAGAAGCAGAGACGAAACATGGCTCATGTTGGTTATCTACATAATATGTGATATTTATACAGCTGAAGATATTAAAGTTGTTTTCAAATAGCATTGGGAGAGTTTTTGTTATAGTAAGCCTTGACGTAGGCACTGCGATATCCTCGGGGTAGTGGGTGAGAATATGAAGCTGCAGTAAGTTTTGATCTGAGCACAGCAGTATCCTCGGCATTGTCGGCAATCATTTTCTTCTTGGGCCCTGACTTGCCAGATAGAATAGGAAAGGAAAACAATGCATAGGCAGGGGTAGGGCAGTTTCAGTATGAGATGTAGCACTTTATCACAGTATGGGGGAGTGATGTTCCATTTTTCACCCTGAAAGTGTGTTGCCATGTGACGTTTGGGGAGCACTTTCTTGTGTTAGCTCCAGGTTAGAAATAGCCGTATGAAACTGATATACCCATGGGGATTCATTTAGGAAGGTGCATGGTGTGGATGATATGCATGCTCAGAAAAATTGGGACACATTAGACCAACATGGTCCACCTGCCTTTTTTATCCTGTGCTCAGGGCAGTTGCATGTTTTCAGGAGAGTGACAGCCATCTTACTTTAGGGAAGCTCCGGTACTGGTAGTCATGCAGGACATCATTTCTGGCCCATATACATTTACATACTTTCATGCTTACATGAATGATCTGATTATGGCTGGGTGAAATTTGTTTTTGAGAGTGACAGCTATATTTGCTTAGGGCACTTGCCTGAGCTCAGGTGGGGGTAGCTTCGTGTGTTGTGCCACTATGGTGCTCAAGTTAATGCTCCCCAGTCAGTGCACCTGTGCTTTGGTTGGTTGTTTATTTTTATTTTTGTTACATTTGTACCCCGCGCGTTCCCACTCATGGCATCACTGGTTATTCCCATCTCTAGATCATTTATAAATATGTTAAAAAGCAGTGGTTCCAACACAGACCCCTGCAGAACCCCACTATCTACATTTCTCCATTGTTTTTATTTACTCCATTCCCATATATAACTTTGTCAGCGGATTGTGGTCCTTCTCCAGAATTTTCTTCCATTAATGCAAAACAGAAGAATTTTTTTTATTTTTATTCATATTTTTATTAATGTTTTTTTGTGTCAAACATAAAACAGACAGAAAATCAAACAAAATTAACAATCCATGGCAAATAAAGAAGCCGAAATAAACGAACAGAGCATTATCAGCGTTCCATCCCTAGATACCAGCAGGAATATACAAGGTTAGTTAGTGACAGGAGGATCTTGACAAAATAAATCTAAGCGGGCCCAGGTCTTTAATACAGACTTAACTCTATGATGTTTGTGAGCCAAAATCATTTCATATTTTCTGATCACACATACATAGCTCCACCATTCATTATAATTTAAATGTACATTATTTTTCCAATTGGAGACAATTAAATGCAAGGCAACAGCTAATAGGATGTTGAACAATTTCTTATCCAATTCCAAAATAAAGAATATTTTAACATGTCTTCTTTTTCCACATCACTTTCCAAATAGCAGTTATCGTCATCTTTCAGCCTTCCTCCTTTCATACCTGAAAATGTCTTGTCACCTAGCACTATAATTTTAGCCAATTTTCTTTTGCCAGCCATATTTTTTTCTTCACTTTTTTTAAGTTTGTCCAGTATTCTTTTCTTTGTGCCTCTTCTTGAGGTTCTATATTTCATAAAGGCTACCACTTTTGCTTTCATATTTTGAGATCCATATCAGTTTCCTTTTCCTCTTGCTTTTATTTTCTTTCCTTACATAAAGATTTATTGCCACTTTTTATAGCTCTTTTCAGTTTGGGCCATCTCTTTCCACATCTCGTATGTCCTCCCATCCTGACAGCTCTTTCTCAGATATTTTGCCATTTTACTAAAGTTTGCATGTTTTTAATTCTAGGACATTGTTTTTTATATGTCTGCACACTGCTTTAGCTCTAACATCAAACCACACCAAGTGATGATCATTATTGCCCAAAAGGCACCCACCCATGCATTAAATATGCTTTCTAATTTTATGGGTACTAGATTATACATCACCTCTTTCCTCAGTGGTTCTATCACTGTTTGTCTGAGTAGAGCACCTTTTTAGGCTTCCACAATCTCTCTACTTTTTTCTGGATTCTGCAGATGTGACATCCAGTCCACATCTGGTAGGTTGACATCTCCTAACAACAGTACCTCCTTTTTCATTCACAACTTTTGAATAGCTATGACCAGATCTTTGTCTGGTTTACCTGTTTGTAGTACAGGTCTGTAGACAATACCTAAGTAGATATGAATTCCATCTTCTGTTTTGAAGATGATCCGTATTTTCTTCCTTTGCCCAAGACCCCTGCATTGCAGCTGTTGTAATATTGTTTTTCACATTCAAATCTACTCTTCCACCTTCCTAAAAAGATTATAGCTTGGTATTGTTGTATCCCATTTCAAAGAATCATTGAACCATATCTCTGTGAAAGCAACAATATATAAGCTGCCTCAAATATCAAGCCTTGCAGATTTTGAACTTTGTTGTTTAGACTATGAGCACTTGTGCTTATTGATTTCCAGTTATATTTTATTGGCTCTGTCATCTTCTGTATAGGTTTTTGCCTAGTCTTCCTTTCTACCTTGGTGTTGGTGAGTTGCTAAGATGCTATTTTGTTATTTTCCTCAATGCTATCATGATTTTGATTTAGATGGGGGTAAGTTCCCCACTCTCTAGTTTACACTCCTAGAAATATATTGCCAGAATTTCTCGCTAAGGATTCTTTTTCCTGCTACAAAATGATGTCCATCATTACGGTATAGCCTTTTATTTTCTCACATATTGCTCCATCTTCCTATTTATGTAAAACTTTCTTGTTGATGCCAAGGTTTGAGTCATCTAGAGAAATTATGTGTATTATATAGTTTTTTCTCTCCCATTCTATAGGCAGACAGTACTTCAGAAAAAAACAGCAGTCCCTACCAAAGAGTTCAGTCCCTATCTGCCCCCCCCCCCCCCCACTACACACACAACTTTTGGAATGCTCTGATCTACAAGAATATTGTTTACAAGAATATCATCTGTCCCCAGTTTGACTCTTGAAGGGTTTACTATACTATATTATACTATACTAAGGGAATTTTCTATACCATTGTTATTACTAATGAATTCAAAGTGGTTTACAATTTTTAAAGAATACTGTAATAATGAGAAAGACAGATAACAAACAAGGAAATTTAAATGAATGCCTAAACCAGTATAACTTTAGATCAGTAGTTCAACGTTTAATTGTGCCACGCTTTGACTATTGCAATAGGCTGTTGTTGGGAGTTTCAACATCCGTTTAAGGCTTTACAGATTGCACAAAATTCTATGGCAAGTGTCTTGGTGGGTTATAATCAATATGAACACAATTCTGCAGTGTTGAAAAGTTTACATAGGCTCCCTATAGAGTACCGTATTAAGATCTTATGCTTAGTCTTCAAGATTCATGGGTCAGGCTTCGAAAGTGCTGGCCGTGAAGTTTCATATATATCAGCCTTCGAGAGCATTCAGATCCGCTGATCAATTAATACTTAATGTACCATCACAGCATTTGGAGAAACTAAATGAATTTAGAACATCTATTTTTTTATGTAGCAGGTTCCTCAATGTGAAACAGCTTGCCACTGATGTTAAGAAAAATCCAGGATGTAAAGAAGTTCAAGAAGAAGCTAAAAACATATTTATTTGAACAAGCATATGATGAGATGAACAAGCTTAGTGAGTGGAGGAGTGGCCTAGTGGTTAGGGTGGCGGACTTTGGTGCGGGGGAACTGAGGAGCTGAGTTTGATTCCCACTTCAGGCACAAGCAGCTCCTTGTGACTCTGGGCAAGTCACTTAACCCTCCATTGCCCTATGTAAGCCACATTGAGCCTACTGTGAGTGGGAAAGCATGGGGTACAAATGTAACAAAAATAAAATGCTTTCTGAGGTGTTAATGTGTTATGAAGAATATGGATGGGACCTATGTATGTATTGCTGGTTTTATATTATGACTGTATACATTGTTATCCACAAGGACATTTGAATTAAGCAGAATAAAAGTTTTTTTTAATAAATAAATGCTAATTATTTTTTTGTATTTTTTTTGAGGGGGCATGTTAGGGGCAGAGGGTGGGGCTAAACATTTAGCTTATCTACATTCACTGGTTAGTGCAGAGTTAACATGGGAGCCCTTACCACCTATAAAATAAGTGGTGGTAAATGCTACCTGGTAATTTAAAAAAAATAGCTACACACTAATGGCAAAATTAGTGCATGACCATTAATAAAATAAATATAAAATGAAGGGTTTTAAAGCCACGTTAAAAATGGCCTTACATAGTAACATAGTAGATGACGGCAGAAAAAGACCTGCACGGTCCATCCAATCTGCCCAACAAGATAAACTCATATGAGCTACTTTTTGTGTATACCTTACCTTGATTTGTACCTGTCCTTTTCAGGGCACAGACCGTATAAGTCTGCCCAGCATTATCCCCGCCTCCCAACCACCAGTCCCGCCTCCCACCACCGGCTCTGGCACAGACAGTATAAGTCTGCCCATCACCATCCCCGCCTCGTGCCACCGGCTCTGCCACCCAATCTCGGCTAAGCTCCTTAGGATCCATTCCTTCTGAACAGGATTCCTTTATGTTTATCCCATGCATGTTTGAATTCCGTTACCGTTTTCATTTCCACCACCTCCTGCGGGAGGGCATTCCAAGCATCCACCACTTCCTGACATTTTTCTTGAGTCTGCCCCTCTTAGACATTTATGTCTGCTGTTGACATAATTTAGTTCTGCATTTATAATCCACTTAATCATCAAGTTCAATGCAGAGGACAATCACATATTACAAGCAGGAACTTTGTCCCTTGAGGGCTCACAATCTCTGGCAATTGAGGGTTAAGTGGCTTGCCCAGTGACACAAGGAGCTTAAGTGGGAATCAAGCCCAGGATGCTGGGAGCAAAGACTGCTGCACTAACCATTAGGTTACTCCTCCACTCTGTAAATCTAGGCAGATTTATGAGAGTAAGAGAGTAAGCAGTGCTCCCTGAATTGTATAAAATTGGCCCATTTACATTTTTTACCACAGGTCCATGAAGCAGTTAACGAAACGTTGGCCACCGCTGGACAAGGAGCGGTGAATTGAGGGCTAAGCTAAATATAGTCATATTACTGTTAAAGACTCTTTAAAATAAAAAGAAGATTGCATATGAGGTTTTTTATGTCAATGATAGACAACAGGACCCATTTGAAGACCTGAAAAAATGAAGTTTGTTCTGGGTCAGCTGAGGCACAACGAATATTCATCAAGCATATTTACATACATTTGGTCTGAGGCTCAGATTACTATGTATAGCTTGGTTATCTTAAAAACTTGACCTGCTTGTAGTCCTTTTTGACCAGAATTGGACACCTTTGCTGCTCCAGATAATAAAACTCATCCTGTAGAGCAAAACAGCAAATGGTATAAAAGAAGGTGGGAACAAAAGTTACTTCTTTATTATTTGGATTCTGACAAAAACTTCCTTTTGATTTTACATTATCTCCTGCAGTAAAAGTCCATGTGCCTATACATCAGAAGAAAAGACAATTTCTGGTATTTATTTTGCTTTTAGTGGCACATTGAGTTGACAACAAAATCTATTTACTTTATGTCTCTGCTTCTCTCCTCTTCCTGTTGGCAATATTTGAAAAGGTGACCTTAAAACAAGAATACAACAACCCTTATCATAGCTAAAGGTTTTGTGAAAAGTAATTATTTATGTTTCTTGTATTTGGGATTCCATCTTCAGTTACTTCTTGCCTCCACTGACATCCAAATGGACTAAGCATGCTTTTTTTTTTTCACTACTTGTACATTAGCTTTTGTCTGCTTTTTTCAGTGCCAAAAATTAGATAACATCTCAACAGTCTGGGAAAGGGTTCACTTGGAAGATTTATATTATCAACATATTGAGTGTTTCAGACTTTATCATTTGAGTAGCTTAAGCTAACTCTATTGCCTCTCAGTTTCTTTCCAGCTGACATCATTTAACCTAATTTTTACCTGCCAGCCTTCTTTCAGAATGTTCTTTGTCTTCCTGCTCAACCTCAACAATAAATCATGAGCCACAGGAAACCCCAATAACTGGTTTTGCTTTAAATCCATTTTATTTTACAGGGCCATCTATAGAACAATATTGATTTCCTTTATGTGATGCTTTTTGGAACCAAAATGCATATAAAGAAGACTAATGATAGCAAAGCTAATTGGCTTGCTGATTGCCTGATTAAGCCTATTAAGCATGACTGCAATAACAAAAATGAGAGTAGTAACCTGCAAAAACAAAGAAGAAGAGAAACAACAATCAGAATATAGGCACATAAGTACCTGTTACAGGGTCATAAATGTCAGTATTTTGGAACCAGTTGATTGAGCTCACCTTGATGACTAGAGAAGAAATAATTTTTTAAAGGAAATTTCAAGGTGATATTTAAAGAAGCTCTGGACCTGATTTATCAAAGGTTGCTCCCATTTTATATTTTAATTGTTGTGAATAACAACCCTTGATAAATCTTGTTTTAAGCTTATAAACTACTACCAAAATGTATAGAAGCTAATGTACAGCCCACATTACCAGGTTCTGCGCCACACAGTAACTACCTTATGGAAGAACATACAGGAAATAGGCAGGGCTGTATCAGATTATCTTTGACAAGCTGTTACATCAGCAACTAAACAAGCAAATAGTCAAGAATTATTCAGAATTTGGAATTTTTGGAATTATTTCATATATAGGTAGCTTTCATGCTGTGGATAATAATTTTAAATAGGAAATAATTTTAAAAAATCTCAAATTGCTTGTCCAGATCTCCTCAAACCAAGCACAAGGCCAAACCTCTTCACACCATGATCCTGGAAAATATATATTAAACCCCTCATCACCAGAAGCATATGTAAATAATTGCAAATCATCTGTAGAAACTGAAACAGTTTTCCATATTGTCACTCCATTAAAATAATGCAAAAACTGCTTCCAAAGTCTTAAGACATTTATCACATTTAGCGGTGCCCTAACTCCTTTAGCTAAGTGGAGGAGTAGCCTAGTACTTAGTGCAGTGGACTTTGATCCTGTGAAACTGAGTTCAATTCCCACTGCAGCTCCTTGTGACTCTGGGCAAGTCACTTAACCCTCCATTGCCCCTGGTACAAAATAAGTACCTGAATATATGTAAACTGCTTTGAATGTAGTTACAAAAACATCAGAAAGGTGGTATGTATATCAAGTCCCATTTCCCTTCCCTAACATTGATAATCTTATAAAATCCTCCCCAAATGAATTATCCTGTATCCAAGGAGACCATTTTGGAAACCACATAAGTCAGAACAGTAGATGGTTTTCCTGATGCAGCTGATCGTGAAACAGGGAATCCCTGTCGAGACGTGGATATAATAATTTCTCTTGAAAATGTCCTGATGCTGGAGAGTTATGGGATGGGATATGCTAGAGTAAAGTGAATTGGCCACACTGAAGTTAAGTGAATCTAGTTGATGGCAGTTAAATATTGAAAGCTATAAGTGAAGAGGTTTACTATACTGCTATATATATTTTTTTATTGTTATATTTGTACCCCAGGCTTTCCCACTCATGGCAGGCTCAATGCAGCTTACATGGGGCAATGGAGGGTTAAGTGACTTGTCCAGAGTCACAAGGAGCTGACTGTGTCTGAAGTGGGAATTGAACTTAGCTCCTCAGAACCAAAGTCCACCACCCTAACCACTAGGCCACTCCTTATATATGAAGCCACTGAGTCAAGATGCTTTGAAGTACATGTGTCTAACAAATTGTTAAGCAGTTTGAATTTTTTTTAGAATATGGATGTTTTTAATGTGGGAGTATTATTATTATTATTATTATTTTATTTATTATTATTATTATTATTTTATTTATTTATTTTGTGACCAGTGATGGAATAAGGTCAGCTCTGTTATGTAGTTAAAACAGTGGGGCAAACCTGAGGACTTTTTTTTTCTCTACATTTTTGATGAGTATTTTTCTTGGTGGATTCAGTCCATCCTATATAATAATTCTCACCTCCAACGTTCTATGCTTGGGACCGTGGCTCCCTGGCTGCAAGTGGTCTGTGAGGCAGACACGCATGGACGTCACTGACGTCAACACAGCTGATTCCAAGGCAAGGGGAGGAGTAGGGAAACACGCGCAGCGTGTTTCCCTACTCCTCCTACTGCCTCGGAATCAGCTGTCCCCCCTCCCCCCCGCCCCCCCCCCCCGCGCCTGGGACCGTGCCCCATTGAAAGGTGGACCGGTAGGCTGTGTAGATAACCTGACGTCAACGGCTGCTAAAAAGAACAAGTGCCATGGCCCACGCGCGAATAAGCAAACAAAAAAAAAGAGGCTCGAGACTGGCTGCCACGCGCAAAGGCTCCACAGTGCCTGCAGCCCGCCCAAACGTGCCGCGCTCAGTAATCGACAGTACAAAACTGATCAGCTGGGAACACTGCCAACATCGCGAACCGCACTCTCGAAACTGACAGCTCAGCTGACAATACTGCCGGACTACAGAAGCCCTGTACAGAAAATGCCGCCCGCCCTAACAAAAACACGTAGCCTGCAAGCCACCGGCCGACCCAACAACACTGCTGGCCTCCCGAAGCACCATCACTAAAGTGCCGCCCACCCTCACAAAACCACAAAGATTGCGAGCCAGCGGGCGTCCCGACACTAACGAGCTCACAGAACTCCCTGCAGAAACAACAGTAATAAAACAGGGAACTCCTACTGACAGAGGCAACTGACAGGCAGCACAGAAATGAAAACGAAACTACTCTGAGTAAGTGTGCTAGGGCCAAATTCACAGGTCTACAATGGAAAAACAATACTTCAAAGGGAACCAGCCCTTCTACAGGGTATTAAGTGCAGCTAAAAAAACGGCAGGAGGGGGGGGGAGGAAAAACTGCACCAAACACACAGACACTCGCTCTCTCTCTCTCTCACACTGACAGTCTTTCACTCTCTGTCACTGTCACACACACACACACTAGAAAACACACACACAAAAACACACACACTCTATGTCTCTGTCACACACACACACATACACTCTGAGACAGTGCCTACCCCTGTGCTCCTGCAAGGGCATGCTGCAAGGAGGAGGATATGGAGAGAGACACACACACATACTCTGTGACACACTATCTCTGTGTCAGACACACATACACACATGCTCTCTCTCACACACAACCAGTCTTGCACTCTCTGTGTCTCACTGCGGAAGGAGGGGAGGGGAGGGTAAGTAGGGGCGAATTCACACAGGTAAACAATGGAAAAACACACACACACTACCAGCAAAAACTTAATGGTGCTCATTTCAAGAATGAAGTTACACACACAGGAATGCATCCAACAATTTGAACATGCAAAAAAAAAAAAAAAACAGCACCACAACACATGAGTTCATGTACAAGCACAAAGACAAACATGTTGGCAGAATTACAAATTATAAATGACCTAGAGATGGGAATAACTAGTGAGGTAATTAAATTCGCCGATGACACAAAATTATTCAGGGTCGTCAAGTCGCAGGAGGAATGTGAACGATTACAGGAGAACCTTGCGAGACTGGGAGAATGGGCGTGCAAGTGGCAGATGAAGTTCAATGTTGACAAGTGCAAAGTGATGCATGTGGGTAAGAGGAACCCGAATTATAGCTACGTCTTGCAAGGTTCCGCGTTAGGAGTTACGGATCAAGAAAGGGATCTGGGTGTCGTCGTCGATGATACGCTGAAACCTTCTGCTCAGTGTGCTGCTGCGGCTAGGAAAGCGAATAGAATGTTGGGTGTTATTAAGAAGGGTATGGAGTCCAGGTGTGCGGATGTTATAATGCCGTTGTATCGCTCCATGGTGCGACCGCACCTGGAGTATTGTGTTCAGTACTGGTCTCCGTATCTCAAAAAAGATATAGTAGAATTGGAAAAGGTACAGCGAAGGGCGACGAAAATGATAGTGGGGATGGGACGACTTTCCTATGAAGAGAGGCTGAGAAGGCTAGGGCTTTTCAGCTTGGAGAAGAGACGGCTGAGGGGAGATATGATAGAAGTGTATAAAATAATGAGTGGAAGGGATCGGGTGGATGTGAAGCGACTGTTCACGCTATCCAAAAATACTAGGACTAGAGGGCATGAGTTGAAGCTACAGTGTGGTAAATTTAAAACGAATCGGAGAAAATTTTTCTTCACCCAACGTGTAATTAGACTCTGGAATTCATTGCCGGAGAACGTGGTACGGGCGGTTAGCTTGACGGAGTTTAAAAAGGGGTTAGATAGATTCCTAAAGGACAAGTCCATAGACCGCTATTAAATGGACTGGAAAAATTCCTCATTTTTAGGTATAACTTGTCTGGAATGTTTTTACGTTTGGGGAGCATGCCAGGTGCCCTTGACCTGGATTGGCCACTGTCGGTGACAGGATGCTGGGCTAGATGGACCTTTGGTCTTTCCCAGTATGGCACTACTTATGTACTTATGTACTTATGTACAAATTTAGGGAAAGAAAAAAGATAAAAAAAACAAGGACACACAGATATTCCTTCGGATTATAACACTTTTATAACAACTGTTAGGTTACAAAAAAAACCATTCATATAAAACCTTGCTAGCGCCCGTTTCCTTTAAAACAGAAACGGGCCTTTTCTACTAGTATGAACATAAAAACATAAGCCTTGCCATACTGGGACAGATCAAAGGTCCATCAAGCTTAATATCTTGTTTCCAACAGTTGGTGATCCAGGCCATAGATTTTATGCTGTTTATCCTAGAAAAAAGTAATGGGTTTTTCCAAGTCCATTTTAATAATGGTGTATGGACTTTTCGTTTAGGAAGTTATGCAAACCTTTTCTGAAACCCCACTAAGCAGACTGCTTTTACCACATTCTCTGGCAATGAATTCCAGAGTTTAATTGCACATTGATGAGTGAAGAAATATTTTCTTTGATTTGTTCTAAATGTAATACTTAGTAGCTTCATTTCATGCTCTCTAGTCATTGTATTTTTGGAAAGAGTAAACAAGCATTTCATGTTTACCACCATTTCCACTCAATTCTAATCTGTTTCAAAAAGTTTATTTTTATTTTCATGACATTTACTGTTTCTCTGTCCTCTTTTTTGATTGGTTGATTTCAACTACTCCAATGTTGAGTGGGTAAATGTCACATCAAGACATGCCAGGGAGGGAAAGTTTCTAGATGAAATAAATGAATACTTCGTGGAGCATCTGATTCAGGAATCAAACAGAGGACCTTAGAAAAACATAGGATTCTGTGCCAAGAGGTAATGGTGTTGTGTCCACTTGACAATGTGATTAAATTGGACTTAATAACTGAAGGGAGAACACCATAGAAATCTACTGCACTAGCATGCCCAGACCAGATGCACTCCATATATTAAAACAGGTGGAATGAAGGCCGAATGATTGCTGGCATGATTAGCAGGTGAAGTGAAAGATGAAATAGAAAAGGGACTTACATAGAGAAAATAGGAAACAACATATGCTCTAACAAGTTAGATGAAAAACATTAATAAGGAAGGCAAAAAGATAATTGTTTTAATTTTACTCTTAATAAAAGTTATCAATAGAAATCAAACAAAATAAAACATGGAAAAGAAAATAAGATGATACCTTTTTTATTGGACATAATACATTTCTTGATTAGCTTTCGAAGGTTGCCCTTCTTCGCCAAAACATTTCACAGGACCCCACAGTCATTCACAATGGAAAAACATTCAACATAAAGGAATCTTTCACATGCTCATCTTCCAATGTGGTATATATCATTCAGTGTAAAAAATGTAACGAAGGATGCTATATTGGAGAAACAGGCCAGATGCTTAAGACAAGATTCAATTTACATAGACACAACATGAAGAAAGCTGGTGCCAGTCAAATTCCCACCCCTGTGGGCCAACACTTTACAGGACCAGGACACTGCACCAGTGATTTCACAGTGAGAATCCTGAAAGGTAACTTTAAAACAATACAGGAATGTAAAACCTTTGAAGTCAGAATGATTGAATATTTTGACACCCAACAGACAGGACTTAACGAGGATCTGTGTTTTCTAGCCCTTTATAAACCATAAAGTTGTATTTCTCTGTTTATCACTCTCCTCTCAACTACCCACACCCATCCTGTTAGACTATCAATGAAATGAAATGCTTTGATGTACCCAACCCCCACCTTGCTAGACTGTCATTGAAATGCTTTGAAGCTTCACTTATATATACTATCAACTAACACATTTGCTTATTTCCGATCTGACGAAGAAGGGCAACCTTCGAAAACTAATCAAGAAATGTATTAAGTTATGTCCAATAAAAAATGTATCATCTTATTTTCTTTTCCATGTTTTATTTTGTTTGATTTCTATTGATAATCTTTAAGAGTGGACTAACACGGATACCACACCTCTCACGGCTACCACACCTCTCTACTCTTAATAAAAGAAATCCCCTAATTTCTTTTGATCTGTCTGTTTTGGATACATTGTAAGTTCTATCAAGCAGGGACTATTTGTCAAAGTATTCAAAAAATAGAAGAAGGAAGAGACTCTCGGCCTCATTTTCGAAAGATAAAAATGATTAAAAAGTGGCATAAAGCAGCATTTGGACGTTTTTCTCACAAACACATCCAAATCAGTATTTTTAAAACCCATTTTTAGATGTTTTTCTATGAAGCTGGTCAAAAGTACATCCAAATCTCAAGGAGGTGTATCAGGGTATATTCAGGCAGGGATATGGGTGTTCCTAAGACTTAGACATTTTTCAGCCATAATGGAACAAAACAAAAATGTCCAGGACTAACAAATATGAATTCCTGTACACATATCCAGAACTGCCTCCACAATATCTACTTGCCAAAATATTAACTCGTTTTTTCATTGCCATGCTACCCAAGATCCTTTTGATATCACTAAATGTATATTTTCTTATATAATTCTGATATATTTCCTATATATTTCTTACTATGTTTGGTTGTAAAAATACTATTATGCTCTATCATTATCATGTTACCCAAAACCCTTCTGTCATCACTAAATGTATACTTTTATCATATATTTCCACTAATCATGATGTATTGTAAGCCACATTGAGCCTACAAAGAGGTGGGAAAATGTGGGATACAAATGCAACAAATAAATAAAAAATAAAAAAAAAACTAAGATGTTTTGAGCTAGACCTGTTTTTTAGAACAATTAATGCACAAAATGGTGCCCTAAATAATCAGATGAGCACTGGAGGGAATCAGGGATGACCTCCCCTTATTCCCCCAGTGGTCACTAACCCCCTCCCACCCCCCAAAATGTGATGAAAAACATTACTTGCCAGCCTCAGATGTTATACTCAGGTCCATTAGAACAACAGGAAGCTCTTCAGACACTGAGAAAATGTTTACAACAGGATGAAGTGAATCATAAGACACCCACATCTTTTATTGTGAAACTGGCAGCCTTAGTTATGGAAAATAATTATTTTAGTTAAGGAGCAATTTTTTCAACAAATTTCGGGAGTCGCAATGTGGACCACAATGGCCCCCTCTGTGACTAATTTGTTTTGTGCGGGAATTTGAAGAAAGATGGATTCAAAATAATGATTTTCATAAATACAATAAGATTTAGGTGAGGTACATGTGAATGATGTTAATTTTTTGTTTTAGTTCAAATGTATATATTGAAATTTTTAACATTAGAAGAACAATCAAAAATAGGTACTGATGACAATGTACCAAATATCAAATAAAGCAAACCAATCAAATGTACCTCATAAACAGCATAGGAAAAGAAGACATTAATGAGACATGAATATTTATCATCAGCCATAAACATAGAGCCCCGTTTGCAAAGGCGCGCTAGCGTTCGTTAGCGCATTAATGAATGCTAGCATGCTTTTGTAAACGGGGCCCATAACTAGCTAACATGGTATGTTATATTAAGCATTGTGCACAAGGTAAAGATATATAAATATGATGCATGAGATCATATTTATATATCTTTACCTTTACTATTACTAATTGTCATTTCATAAATGATAATTAGTAATATAGGGCCCTGTTTACTAAGACGCGCTGTAGGTGCGCAATCTTTTTAGTGTGTACTAAAACTTAGTTCATGCTAATGATAGAGACACCAATTATATTCCTATTGGTGTCTTTATCATTAGTGCACACTAAAATGTTTGTGCACCTACAGCACAGCTTAGTAAACAGAGCCCATAGTATAAACAGTAGCAATGTCATCAGGGTAATTGTGTAAAGTCAGAGAGAGGTTTCCAAATCTTTGCATAGATCAGTAAGCAACCAGTTTTAATTGCTAAGTATTTGTCATATTTTACAATTAAGCAGAGAGAATTCTACCAAGCATTGAATTCTAATGTTTCAGAATCTTTCCAATGATATAAGATGAGGCGTATAGCAGTGAAGAGCATTATCTTCAGCAAGGCTGCTTGATGAGTTGACAAAGGTCGTGTGAGGCCAATTTCAACCAGTATTAATATGTTATACGATAATGATTCAATGATGTTCAGAGTAGAACATACCGCGTACTATATGATAGACTAGTAAAGTTGAAGTTGAGGACAGTAATATAGAAGATAAGACAAAGTGCCAATTAATGTACCCCAATACCAACACATTCCATTTTCAGGGGATTTGAACTTGGACAGTTTATATGGAGTCCATATCGTTCTATGCATTATAAAATATATGGATTGAATAATTGTTGCAGAAAGTTAATTCTTCATATTAGAAAGCCAGATCAATTCCCATTGCTTTTTAGTTAGCAATCTGTTGGGTTTCTGCACCCCAAATTCATCACTCTGCACTTCTTGGCATTAAATTTTAACTAATAACAAACAGTACTCCTGTTCTATATAAAATACAAAATCTTTATTAGTGAAAACAAATCAGTGCATTAAAAAATTACTAAATAATATCCCTGCAACTCACTCGCACTGCCATCCACACCACACTTATACCCTGATCACATATGCAAGTCTCTGTGGGATTCCACTTACCACCACCCTCTGCCACCTGTTGGTCAACCAGTTTCTTATCCAGTTCACCACTTTCAGTCCTAAGTTCAGCCCTTTCAGCTTATTTACGAGTCTTCTATGGGGGACTGTATCAAAGACTTTGCTGAAATCTAAGTAGATTACATCCAGTTCTTTGGTCACCCAGTCAAAGAAGTCAATGAGATTCATTTGGCAGGATTTTCCTTTGGTAAACTCATGTTGCCTCTGGTCCTGTAATCCATTGGCTTCTAGAAAGGTAACTATCCTTTCTTTCAGCAGCGACTCCATTATTTTTCCTACCACTGACGTGATAGTTACCGGTCTGTAGTTTCCCACTTCTTCCCTGTCTTCACTTTTATGAAGACGGACCATATCCGCTCCTCTCCAATCTCGTGGAACCTCTCCTGTTTCTAAAGATCTATTAAATAAATCTTTAAGAGGTCCTGCCAGTATCCTGGGATGTATCCCATCCGGCCCCATAGCTTTGTCCACCTTCAGATTCTCCATCTGTTTATAAACTCTTTCTTCCGTAAACGGCGCAGTATCCACTCCATTCCCAGATATTCCCTCGGCAGCCAACCATGGTCCTTCTCCAGGATATTCTACTACTACTTAACATTTCTATATTCCTCCGTGAATACCAAAGAGAAGTAATTGTTTACCACGTTTGCTTTATCCTCATCGTTCTCCACATAGCCATTCTCATCATCTTTCAGTCTTGCAATGCCATTCCTATCTTTTCTTCTTTCCAATATATCTGAAAAAGGTTTTGTCACCTCTCTTTACAACTTAAGCCATTTTTTTCTTCCGCTCGCACTTTCACTAGCCATATTTCCCTCTTCGCTTCTTTCAGTTTAATCTGATAATCTTTTCCATGATCCTCTCATTCCGTTGTTTGGTATTTCTTGAACAAAGCCTCTTTTGCTCTTATTTTTTTCAGCTACTTGTTTGGAGAACCATATGGGCTTCCTGTTTTTCTTGGTTTTGTTTTCTTTCCTCACGTAAAGATCAGTCCCCTTATTTATAGCGGCCTTTAGCTTTGACCACTGATTTTCCACTTCTCCTATGCCTTCCCATTCCAACAGCTCCTTCTTCAAGTATTCCCCCATTTTATCAAAATCAGAACATCTGAAATCCAGTACTTTGAGTTTTGTGCATCCACACTCTGCCTTCGACCATATATCAAACCACAGGGTGTGATGATCACTACTAGATAGGTGGGCACCCACCCAGATATCAGAAACACTTCCTCCATTCGTGAGCACTAGATCCAGCATCAACCCTTCCCTCGTGGGTTCCGTCATCATTTGTCTGAGCAAGGCACTTTGATAGGCGTCCACAATCTCCCTACTTCTTTCTGATTCCGCAGATGGGACGGTTCCAATCCACATCATACAAGTTGAAATCTCCCAACAGTAGCACCTCCCCTTTCATACCAATCTTTTGAATATTTTCTATCAGATCCTTGTCTAGCTTCTCCGTTTGTGCCGGAGGACTGTAGATAACCCCTGTGTGGATACAGGTTCCACAATGCTGGAATTGTCTTAAAGGTGTTTTCATTGGAACTGTGTTTTAACCTGTACCAAGTGTTTTAAACCTGTGACTTAATCCAATCAATCTGGTTACATAGAATCTGGTGAATCTGGTGTCTGTTTTAAAGATGCATTCATTAGAATTGTGTGTTGAATCTACACTTCCAGAGATTCAATTCAATCAATTTGGTTACATAGCATCTAGTGACTCATAGCTCTGGAGGAGCGGCAATTTGTATAGAGCTGTGTAGTAGAACTTGTTTACCTTGTGAGCTGTGAACTACGCTCTGCATTTTCAGACCTGGTTTGATTGGTAACTGAGGTTACCTGTGTCCTAGTTCCACCCACCCCTAGGTGAACTCCCTTTATACAAGGCAATCAAGGGACAAGTATCTTTATTACAACATAATTGGTCAATCCTACTCCTTGTTATCCCCTATCATAGTTCACCTTTTTTACACTTGTGAATCACATCAATATGACCTTCATTCAGTGCAATACATGTTCTGCTTCAATCCTAAGGCAAACTATCTGGAGCCTTAGAGCTTGTCCTATCTGTCTCCAAATGTCAGCTTTGAAAGATGAGATCAGAGTTTGCAGGGTAGATACCCCTGATGGTATGGATAATATGTGGAAGGACTTAGCAAAGCTAGAAGAATGGTCAGGAATTTGGCAGCTTAGATTTAATGCTAAAAAATGCAGTCGTGCATTTCGACCACAAAAACCCGAGGGAATCATACAGTTTAGGGGGTGAAGAATTTTTGTGCATGAAAGAGAAGCAGGACTTAGTTGTGGCCAAAAAGGTAGAAAAGATGATGGCAAAAGCTAGAAGGATGCTTGGGTGCACAGGGAGAGGAAAAGCCAATAGGAAAAAGGAGGTGATGATAGCCCTGTATAAGACTCTGGTGAGAACCTAATTTAGAATATTGTGTAAAATTCTGGAGACCGCACCTTCAAAAACATATAAACTGGATAGAGTCAGTCCACGGGGCAGCTACTAAAATGGTCAGTGGTCTTCATCATAAAGTGTATAAGGACAGTCTTAAAGATGTTCCGATGTATACTCATAAATGCACAGAAGGTAAATCTATTTCAATTGAAAGGAAGCTCTGGAATGAGGGGGGCATAGGATGAATGTGAAAGGAGAAAGACTAAGAAGTAACCTGAGGAAATACCTCAAGGAAAGGGTAGTGAATTCAAGGAATGGCCTCCCAGTGGAAGTGATAGAGTTGAAAACAGTATCTGAATTCAAGAGAGCTTGGAACAAGTACATAGGATCTCTAAGGTAGTGATATGGAAAGTAGATGGCATGGATTGGCAGACTGGATAAGCCATATGGTCTTTAGCTGCCAATATTTTTCTCTGTTTCTATGAAAGTGCAGTTTTACATACATAGGTATTAGTATTCTGTAAAATTTGCATGCACAAGGAGCTTATAAATGTGGGTGTCCAGTTATAGAATTACTCTTTATCCCCGGATTCTACATATGGCTGAAAGATCAGTGCTAGTATTTGCGTCTTTGCAAACAAATTGGCTAATGAGCTATTAACTGTTAATTAATTGACCTTAATCAATTATTGAATGTAATTGGCACTAATCTGGTTTTGTGTGCTCATCTGCCTGCATGCTATTTTATAACATCAGATGCCTAAATCCCATAGCACAGAACTCAAAGGGGGCATAGCTAGGGCATGGGCGGGTCATGGGCATGCAGAGTTATAGAATAGTGTCATTTATGCATCGAAATGCCATGAGTTGGGTGATGTGGGAGCACTTGAACTATGTTATGAGGCAGCCATATTTTTCTAATGCAGGAACACTTGAACTATGTTATGAGAGCCTCTTCCTTGAAGAAGCTTTTTGCGAAACCTGGCCACGTCGGTGGAGGTTCTCCTGCGGTCAAAGGCTGCCGCTATTGAAAGATAAATGTGCGCTATAATGCACATTTTTTATATTGTTAAAATGCTGTTACAAGCTGCAGCTACAAGACATTGAAAGATTAGAAAGAAGAAAATTAACAATAAAATACTCTTTTAAAAAATACAAAAATAGGGTGATCCTATGAAGATTTGCACCACAGCCATTTCTTTGAAAAAGAAAGAACAAAATTGTTCATATGGTATGTGCTGCAGTTAGAGCTGATGATCCCCTTGAAACTAAATATAAGGTTTATCTCATTGCAGCCATGTGAAAATTTTGATTAAGTTTTGATGTTTGGGACATTAAGGAGAATTATATAATATTGACAGTCCTCACACTTGTTTGTTTTGGTGGGCTTCAATTTGATGAGTTGGGTGATGGCATTTACACCAGGTTTCAGCTGGCATAAATACTGGTGCTCAACTTCAAGTGCGGGAATCAGCTCTAAGTACTATTCTATAAACAGTGTTTATCCCAGAGCAGCCTTTTTCTGAATGCCATGTATAGAATTCCTCCCTGAATGTATATTTTTAAAAAGGAAAAAGCAGACAAGATTTGATGTTTTATTTTCACAGTTTTCCATCTCAACTGTGCACCATGGACAAAATGAGCAGAGCCATCTCGCAACCAGATTTCAGTACCATGATGTCATTCCCAGGGTTATGCATACTCTGCAGAATGGGAAATTTTTATTCAGAGGTGCAGATTGTCAACAGTATTTTTTGTATTAAAATTACTAGTAAACACTGTGGGTTTTTTAATTCTTACATCATGTTGCAATTTTGCAGACTTGTCAAAAATAAAGGCAAGTGTTCAAAAGGCCTCTACTTACATGTAATTATAGAGCCTGGGAGGGAGTAAAATTATATCAGCATGACTGAATAGTATTTGGTTAAGTTACCTGTAAACAGAATATGGGTATTTAGTAAAAATAGATGCTTCCCTACATAGTGCAGACCACTAAAAAGTTGTTGATTTATGCAATCTATCTATGTGCATCAACAGGAAACCCTGTCGCTTTATATAGAACCCCCAGTACCACAAAATAAGCCACAGAGTTCCATACAGCTGTAATACTTTAGTGGTCTATCCCATAGTTTTCTTTCATCTCAAGAAATTATATATTGCAAAAGCTAATACCTCACTGATGATGTCCAATTATAATCACTTGCCAAATAATCCATTCAAAGCGGTAAAAGTTCTTTCCATCCTCCATTTTATAAATTTACCTTTTTCTCAAAAACAAAAGTTGCTTACAGAGTAAAATGTAATTTGCTATAAATAAATAAATGCAACACAAAACACAGGGTAAATCCACTACCACCCTCAGGTCAATGTTCAGAATATAAAACTGAGCAGTAGGAATACATTTTTTTGTTACATTTGTACCCTGCGCTTTCCCACTCATGGCAGGCTCAATATGGCTTATGTGGGGGCAATGGAGGGTTAAGTGACTTGCCCAGAGTCACAAGGAGCTGCCTGTGCCTGAAGTGGGAATTGAACTCAATTCCTCAGGACCAAAGTTCACCACCCTAACCACTAGGTCACTCCTCCACTGTTCCACAAACAATTATTCAAACAGCAAGAAGAGTATCATAAAATCACTTTGCACCTGTAACATCACTTTGCACTTCTAACAGGTTATGAGGCCTCTTATGGGACATCCCATTGCAAACCCAACCCTTAGATTATGCTTTCCTCAATCATTTACTCTTCTAGGTTTGCTTAAAGAATTTTTCTCTTCTATCAAAACATTTTAATTGTAACAAATAATGTATCTTTTAAAATCAAACTTTATAAAATATAATCATATCTCTTAAATTTAAGTGATCTCAAAAACCAATACTTAGGACCCCTCTTACAAATACACGGTAACATTTTTAGCATGCGCTAAACACTGAGATACCTATTATATTCCTATGGGTGTCTTAGCGTTTAGCTTGTGCTAATTTTTAGCACATGCTAAAAATGCTAGCGTGCCTTTCTAAAATACCCTCTTAGCTTTTAGAAGTAGGCAGCCACCAATTGCATTAGATCTGGAACATTCACTCTATGTCCACATTCACTGCACTGACATCAGGCACTCCTGCCTTTGTGGCATTTCAGCACACCTCTGCCTGCTTCTGGAGTCTTCCTCAAATCTTTGCCAGTTGGTCTTCAAGAAAAATATTAGGTTATCTGTGCAAAGATTTGAGGAAGACTCCCGAAGAAGGCACAGGTGTGCCAAAACGCCACAAAGGTAGCAGTGCCTGTTGTTGGTGCAGTGAATGTGGACATCGAGTGGATGTTCCAGATCTAATGCAATGGTGGCTGCCTACTTCTAAAAGCTAAGTGCAAGGGAGTCTTCTAATCTTAAAACTGTTTGAAAAGGTAAACAACCTGCTCATGATTTTATAAACTCTATCCTACCTTCACTCAGCTGTCTCTTCCTGAATCTGAAGATTCCTAACTTCTTTATCCTTTCTCCATAGGGAAGCTGTTCTATCATATTTATTATTTTTGTCACACTTCTGTTTCTTTTCTAGCTCTTTTGTCTTTTTTGAGATAAGAGAACCAGAGCTGCACACAGTATGGATCGATAGAAAGGCATTATTAAAGTCTCTATTGTATTCTTTATTCCTTTCCTAATAATACCTAGCATTCCGTCTGCTTTTTTGTTTTCAGCATATTGTCACAGAGACTCCAAGATTCTTTTCCTGGGTGATGATTCCAATACAGAAATCAGCATCATGTACTTAGATGTAGTTTAGATTAGGCTTCCCTAAATTTATCACTTTGCAGGGGTGTAGCCAGACATCGCAGAAGGAGGGGGCCAGAGCCCGAGTTGGGGGGCACATTTTTGTCTTCCGCCCCCCCCCCCCGACACCTCACTGCCCCCCTCCACCGCCGCCTCACTGCTCCCCACCACCTTGCTGCTACAATTTAGTACCAATCACGCCTTCATCCAGCGCCGGTCTCGGCGCCACCACGTTGCCTGCCCTGCTTGCTCTTCCCCTCACGTTCTGCATGCTCCTTTTAAAAATTGCTTTTAAGGAATTATCATAAAGAAAAAAAGGGTCAGTATTTAAACACTGTGGTCATCTTCCCCTAGATTCTATATATGGCGATCAAAATTGGGCCCCGATCCAAGATGTGCACCCAATTAAATTAGCTAAGGAACCAATTAGTGCCAAGAATCGGGTTCTAATTGACACTAATCGACACCAAATTTGAACTGGGGCACATTTTGCTATGCACTATTCTACAACAATGTGTGCTCAAACCCCATAGCATGCAGCTCAAAAGAGGGTGAGGCCTTGGAAGGTGCATGGACATTCCTAATATTTGTGCACCATCTGAGAGAATACCGGGGATGTGCACCTAAATTGGGTACCAAGAATTACACCTGCTTTCAGCTTTGAGTGCCCATTATAGAATAGCGGGCACTGATATTTTCAATTGCACTATACAAACAGGAGGCATTTCTATACCGGAGTGCATTTAGGTGTCCTGAGGCTGCATGGTAAGTGCCTAGGTTACATTATGGAATATTAGTGCAACCTGGTATCAGTGCCCCTAATATGCAGGCACTTGCACTTATACCGTCCATAGAGCTGGTGTAAGAGAAGATGCCCTAAGTATTGCTAATAATAATTATTTCTATATTGCTACTAGTGTTGTACATGTCATATGCATGTACTTTCTCTGTCCTTAAGGTTTTGTACCTGGGGCAATGGAGGGTTTGGTGACTTGCCCAGGGACACAGGGAGCTGCATTGGGAATGGAACCCAGTTTCCCAGGGTCTCAGTCTGCTGCACTAACCATTTGGCTACTCATCTTAAGTGCAGCAGAGACTCCTGTAAAAGTTACACTCCTAGGTGGGAGTCCTGTCCTTGTCGCATCCATGCTCTGCCCCTGTGAACCACCGGCGTAGCTACGTGGGGCCTGGGGGGTCTGGGCCCCTGTAGATTTGGCCCTGGACCCCCCTGCCGACAACCCTCTCGACCCCCCCTCCTGCCGTCGCCTGCCTTTGCTGGTGGGGGACCCCAACCCCCGCCAGCCCAAATCCTCTTTTTTCCGCAAAAGGCTTCCTTCTGTTTCTTACGCCCTACACATATGTGCAGAACATCAGAAACAGAAGGAAACCTTTTGCAGAAAGAAGAGGACCTTGGCTGGCAGGGGTTGGGGTCCCCACCAAATTTTGAGCCCAAAAAGCTTTGCCACAAACCTCTACAATATCTTGAATTGTACTAAGAAATATATCTTGCCAAGTGCAGAGAGAGAAAGTGAGATCTGTACTGTAGGGAGGAGTACTGATTGACCTGCTTGTAAGTGATCAAAGCAACATCTGATGTCATTTCAATATCCGATATGGTGAAAAATTTAGGTGTCCTGCTGGATACCTCACTGACATTTAAATCTCAGATTCAAGTGGTAGTTAGGAATTCCTATCAACTGCAACTGTTGAGTAAGCTTAAACCTTTACTACATTGGACAGATTTTCAAAAGGTTGTGCAGGCCATGATTTTGAGTGTTTTGGACTACTGCAATACTGTATATCTAGGCCTGTCAAAGTATTGTTTGCAGGCATTGCAGATGGTCCAGAACTTAGTGGTTCGGTTGGTGACTGGCCTTGCACTGTTTGACCATACATCACCCATTTTGCAACAACTGTACTGGTTGCATGTGGCACAGCAAATTCAATGTAAATTCTTATTGCTGGTCCGTCAGGGTTTATATCATGACTTTCCCTGCTATTTGTGTGCAGCTCTTCAGCATTCTGCTAATATTGGGATGGATGTTATACCAGATTTAAGGCATCTGTGATTACAGCTTACAAGAACTGGTGCTTTTTCTGTGGCTGGTTCTCAGGCATGGAATAAACTGCCTTATTCTTTGAAAATTCAACAGAACACTGCATCATTTAAGCAGCTGTTGAAATGTTACCTGCTGGGCAATCATGTTGAATAATGATGCTTTCTGGTGTTTTTGCTCTTGTACCTATGCAGATTTGATGTTATGTAATTGATTAGTAATCTGTATTGTTGTTGCCTTTCTATTATTATGTTTGTTGCATTGTTACCCACCTTGGTCATAATGTGGGATATAAATAAACATAAACATCCCTGAGCAACGCCCTTCCAGCATAAACAGCAGCCATCACTGCAGGATGTGGCTGCAGATGTGTGCCTGAAGGAGTGTGCCTGCCCCCTTGGGCAGGGCCTTGCCAACACGGTAAGCGGGGTAAGCACCGCAGGGGGGCGCCTGCCTTCAAGGGCGCCGTGCTTACCCCGCTTACTGTGACTCCCGACAAAATCTGCCAGCGCTGCTGTTGAGGAAGAAGACCTACTAGGCTGATCTGCTGCTGCCGCCGGCGCCGCTTCTTTCCACAGCCAGCATAAGAAAAAGAAGCGCGGGGCCGCAGCAGCCTTCAGACATGCGCTGTCAGCTCTGCTGGTTCTCTGCCCCTGACGTCAATTTCCCGTTCCGGGGGCAGAGGACCGGCAGAGCCGACAGCGCATGTTTGAAGGCTGCTGCGACCCCGCGCTTCTTTTTCTTCTTATGTCAGCGCCTACCTCTGCCAGGTACTGTCTACAGAGTTCCGAGAAGTTCTACATCTGCCAGATTTGTCAGGAGAAAGTAAGTCGGATTTATGGTGTTTAACAGAGGTCAAATTAAATTGATTTTCAGCTTTTGCAGACTTCATTATTTAAATCCCACCCTTCCAAGTATCATTTGTCATGGACCTGGAACATTTTTGAACTTGCTTCCATTTCCCCATTGCAGATAGAGTGTAAGGTGATGGCTTCTGCCGGCTCTGAGCGGATATCTTTAGAAAATTACCACCAGTGATAGTACACGGCAGGAGTGCAATGTTGTGGGATAACAGCAGGGAAAAAAGGTTAAGTTCAAACTTGTGAACCTTATTAACAAAGCATTTGTGTACTGTCCATAGATTTGGAACACTTTTCAAAATATGCCTTATTAAAAATTACTTCCCCAATATTACAGATAATTTTCAGTAGGGCAGGTGCCAGACCCATGGTTAGCTTGTCCTCAACTTATGGTGCTGATAGATGGACAAATGGCTTTAACCACTGTATTAGTGTGATCAAGGTGCAGTATTCTGCTAGCGTGTAGAATTTTCAGCCCTTTTTGGTGTTTTTTTTTTTTTGTTTCACTAGGTTGTGTACTGGTGTTTTAGAGCCCGGTGTAATTACAGTGCTGCCTTTCCACGCATAAGGTTGTAGCTCGTCCTGTCCTTGGAATTAGTGCTGTTATGGTTTGGTGAGATTATGAGTGTGTTTTTGCACAAGTTTGTGTATAGTGTTTTGCAGTTGAGCAATTGTGGTTAGTATATGCTTTGAGCAACCACTTTATTCTTTGACATCCACACGCCTTGGAGCCTCGCTCACGGATGCGGAGCACATTGCCAGGCAGGTTCGGGGGGGGGGGGCGCCAACTGATAGTCTGCAGGGGGGGTGCCAACTGATAGTCTGCAGGGGAGCACCAGAGACCCTAGGCACAGCCCTGCCCTTGGGAGCCACTTAGGAGTACTGGATGAGTCAGAGGAGCTAGAGATTTGCCTAAGAAAATATCTTTCAATGTTTATTCTTAATTTAGCCTCTATAAATGGGGGAGTGGAGAGGCAAGGTCAAATCTCAAGTTGTGGCGAGTACCCCACGTGTTTCAGGCCCAATGGACAAACATGTAACAATGGTAGAATAATCTTTTATTCTCATTTTCCATTAGATTCAGGTCCCACCCTTAGTTCAAGATGTAGGCCTACCCCCTACCCACCAACTACTTTCTCAGTTACCTGAAAGAGAGGGCTTTTCCAGAATGTTTCTGGTTTGCACTTGCCTCAGGAGATAATTGGAGTTCAAGATTTCATGGTGGTGAATTCTCCTGAAATTCCTCAGATTGAACTGGAACCTCCTAAAGATGGAACTTTGGTAGACATATGGGGCAGTTTCTATATATGGCACCTGAAAAATTCACACAGAAAACATTTCCTCCTAAGCATATTCTATAAGTGGCACCAAGATTTAGGCACAGTATATAGAATATGCTCAGTTGGTATCCTAGTGCCTAAAACTGCACACCTCCATTTACACCAAGGAAACCATGGTGTAAATCCCGGCACATAGATTTAGGAACAGATGGCCTTATTCTATAACAGTGCATGTACATTTTGGAACGCCTAGGAAATGCCCATTTCCCTGCTTTTAACCACACTTCTTTTTGCCTGCACGCATTAAAATTTAGGCACAAAGTGTTACAGAATATGCTTAGAGAGCTGTGCACGTAAATTCTAATTATTGTCAATTAGTTCTCATTATTGCTTGTTAAGTGCTGGTAACAATGCTGATCGGTTTGTTAAGCCAATTGCATTATACACTCTGTTATATAATACTCCTGGATTTTGGCGCAGAATGCTAGGTGCACTATATAGAATCCAGGGGAAGATGTATTGTGTCCAACACAGAGAACTGGTTACGTACTTCCATCGTACAGTTTGCAATTTTTCCCTACAGACTGATGCCAAGGTGGCAGAATTGGATGTTAAAATTCAATCTATGGCAGAGGTTCCCAAACCTCATCCTGGAGGCATCCCAGCTAGTCAGGTTTCCAGGATATCCACAATGAATATTCATGAGAGAGATTTGCATGCAGTGGAGGATATCCTGAAAACCTGACTGGATGAGGTGCCTCCAGGATCAGGTTTGGGAACTACTTGTCTATTAGTAGGAATCAAGTTCAGGAATCCTCACAGATTAAAACCCTATAGTGTTATGTGATAACAATGCCAATTAGCTTGTTAAGCCAATTAAGTTATGCACATTGTTACAGAATATGCTTGGATTTCAGCATGGAATGCTAGGTGCGCTATATAGAATCCTGAGGAATATCCTTATTTTTCCTGATGTTACTGGAGCCAATCTGTTAACTAGAAAGGAGTTTCTTGAATATGTCTCGGTTATTAGCTCTGGGAGTGTCTTTCTCTCTTCAATTTCCCTGTAGGTGTTTAATCACATATTAAGAGAAAAGAAATGTTTTTATAATCAACCTCAATTAGAAATATTTCTATTGGATAAAGAAAAAGTGAAAGGCGATATTTAGGCCTTAGAATTATCAGCTCTGTATTGTGGATAGAATGACCTGTTTTCTTGTTTTTGTTTCCCCACTTTATGGACATTTATTTGTATCTCCATTAAGGTGGACTATTTTATTTCTTGTTTTTCTTTGTATATTGTGCAATGAAAAATAAATAATTTTTAAGTAATATATATTGCCCAGTGTCAGACGGATGTACCTCATTTGGCCGATCAAAACAACGCAATCTTCCAAAGTCAACACATGGGCAATAGTCAATCCTGCCAGAAGAAGTACAAACCTCGTTACTTTTGTATTAACCCTCTTTCTAATTTCTCAACTTCCTTGGGTTTCATGGCATTCCTCCAAACTCTTCTAGATATAATTTTGAACCATATAACCAATATATTAGAAAAGTAAAACCAATGATTATCAAATCCTATTTAATCTGACATAGTAAAATTATACCCTTAACATTATCATTCCCTCCCATATGAACACTTGGCTTCAAGAACAAGAGGTAGCAGCTGATTTCACCACATGTCGCAGATTCCCATTCATTACAATCAAAATCGCCACATAACCTGTCCCAACTGCAGTGCTCATCTGGATTCCATCTTTCTCTTCCAAGCCCAGAACATAAACAAATGGCCACATACCCGTACCACAAAGTGAACCTGAGTTGCTACAGATGAAGGAACTGAAAAAAACAACATGAGCACTGAGATATTTAACAAATGTAGCATTTTAAATTATCTGCATGCCAACACCCCAACCTTTTAATAAATTGCCCAGAAAATCCGTTACCAGATAGCAATGAAGCCACTCCAGTTCCAAAAGAATTAGTGGTATACTGCCTCGGGTCCAAACAAGCAACAACTAAAAAACATTTTGGGACCCTTTTACTAAGTCATATAATGCCTACGTGCGCCTAACGAGCGTCAATTTTGAGTTACTGCCCTTTCGGTAATTTCATTTTTTATGCGCATCCACTAGGTGTGCTGGAATTTTTTTTATTTTCTGGCGTGCGGGCGGTAATTGTCATTCTACGCGCATAGACCATTACTGCTTGGTTACCGTGCAAGACCTTACCGCTAGGTCAATGGCTGGTGGTAAGGTCTCAGACCTATAATGGACACTTTCATTTTGCTGCACATCCATTTTCGGCAAAAATTTTAAAAAGGCATTTTTTACAGGTGTACTGAAAAATGATTCTGCACACGCCCAAAACATGTGTCTACACTATCGCAGGCCATTTTTCAGCCACCTTTGTAAAAGGGCCCCTTTAAAAATTGCTCTAAATAAAACATGTTTTAACAGAGATCTGTCAATATATCATAATCACAATGTTCCCTTTTGACACTAAAAATGCAAGAATCTTCTTGCGCAATACACCTTACATGTCATAATGCCAATCACTCTCCTCAAACATACTCTTATCCCATTTCCCATGTTGTGAGTCTTTGATCTTCTTATCCTTAAACATACAGCACCATCATACAATGTCACATCATTTTGCAATAATCCTGAATTTCCCTTCAACCTTTTAGATGCTGTTATTTTTTTTTTAAATGCTATTGACAAGTCACTGATTCGCAAAGATGCAAAAAAAATGCAAACAAAAATATTACTTTAATTAATGCTACCTCAAAAGGGGGACAAAAAACTTGAGGTAGAACTCAAAATATAATAATACACCATGCATTACTGAACACCAAAGAGGTTTTTATATCCCTATTTTTAATCTTTTTAAAAATTCTTTTACTAACTTATGAACCAAAAATGGATATGTAGGGTCCTATTTCCTTGAATCTTAGACCAAAATGTTACACTAACCAGAGAAAGACATAAAGCTGTCAGGGACATTTTTTTTTGCATCTTGTCCTACGCAATAAAATGTAATACATCATTAGAAATAACAGATGTCACAGATCCCCAACCTTGCTTTGGACACCCATTGAAGAAATGCTCCCGGAGCAGTTCCAAGATGGCCGCTGACTGAGACAGACGTGATTTAGAGCTCCTCCAGATTTTACTGTTACTCTCTAATTACCTTGTAATGCCGAAGAGAAGGGGCAGAGCTGCTGCTGCTACTGCAGCCCAGCAGCAAAGACCTTTGATATCTTCTGGCTTGATTGAATCTTATCTGCAACGAGCTCAGGTTTCGACAGCAGCGTTGGTGAGCGGTTCGCTGGAACAGCTCAGGATAGGAGACCAGGAGCTGAACCTTGAACTGGAAGTTTCTTTGAGCCCCGATGCAAGGGCCCCTCCTCCCCAGCCTGTGAGAGTGGCAGCGTCCTTAGCCCTGAATACCGAAGTGTTACAGGGTGGAACTGGACGGGAGGCAGTGTTAGCCTTAACGGAGAACGTGGGAGATTTGTCAGCTTCTTCCCTGTTATCTCACACTGCCGGAAAAAAACAGGAGGAGTTGTGAGGGACATTGGAAGGTGAGAAACATGTTTCACAGGAAGAGAGTGAGAGCATTGCGTTTGCTAAACTTTTTCAGAAACCAGATGAAGTGACATTGGACAATCTATGGCAGTTGATTGCAGAAATGGGGACGTTTTTGTGCCCCCAGATGAGGAAAATAAGAAATGAAGTTGTGATATTAGATGGGAAGGTAACAGAAATTGAGAATGAGGTGAAAATAGTTAAAGCAGATTTGGCTAAACAGGAAAAGGATGTTTCAGAGTTGAAATCACAGCAAACAACAATGCTTAAAGACTTGGTTAATTTAAGGAGAAAATCAGAAATGCTGGCAAATACTTCAAAATCTAATGATCTGCATTTTATAAATTTTCCGCGACAACCACTTATCTCCCCTCGGGAGATGCTAAAAAATTACCTCAGAGAAATTCTAGAGATAGAAGATAAAGATATGCCACCCTTTTCACAGGTTTTTTATATACCTGTGAAGGGTTTGGATCCTTTACAAAGGAATAATATTCAGAATGTGCAACCATTGGATGTTTCTGCCCTTCTTGAAATGTCGGATTCAGAACAGATAACACCAACTACTATGTTGGCCACAGTAGCGTTACCTTCGGACAAGATCTGGATTTTAAAGAAGTTTTTTCAGAATAAAGAAAAAACCTTTCATGGTTTGCAAACTCGTGTTTTTCCAGATCTAGCGAGTGAAACGCAATGGCGACGACAAAAGTTTTTACAGATGAGACAGGAGACACTTCAACTTGGCGCAACTTTTTACCTTAAATATCCTTGTAAATGTTTAATCTCCTATCAAGCCGTGAAATATGTTTATTTTGATCCTGACCAATTGTCATGTTTTTTAACATCTAAGAGAGCTCCTAGTTAAGTAAAGTCGAATAGAAACTCGTCTGTATCTCAAAATTTGATTTCTAAAGTTTATTACCTGTTTTCTCCTATTTAGGAATCTTGGACTCCTGTTGTGGACTTTAAATGAAGCTATAATACTTAATTTGTGTTATGAATAATATCTTTAGATTTAATTGTAATAGTGGATTTTTCTTTACAAGTTTATACTTGTTTACTATGTATAAAAACGATAAATAAAATTAAAAAAAGAAGAAGAAATGCTCCCATCCTGCTTCATAATCTTCCATGTATGAACTGAAAAGGAACTCCTCAATGATCAATTAAGCTGTCTGGCAATACAGACCATTTATTTTCTGGAACCCTTGTTCTGCCTCTGGCTGTAATGCTCAAAATCTGCCCCACCAAAATTGAGACAAAGAATCAGCAATAGCAATCTTCTCACTGGCCTTTTATAAATCAGCTGCTGACGTATACACCAAACAATCTTTTGCTCTTGTTTAGGCTGTCATGTTTGGGAGAAACTACGGTTTTTACTCATTATAAAATACATCTCAACCATGTGTACTGGACAGCCATGTACTACTCTAAGAATGCCCTCACTAATGGAGTGAATTTTGCATTAAGATTCTAATTATTCACACTGAGGGCCAACACAATGCTTTCAAATCAATCAAATCAAAGGCTTACTAAGTCACATTATCTTTGTTGACTATGAACACTCAGAAAATATTATCTGCTCTTTTATTACCCTTTCTCTTTGTAGAGCCAGAAATCATCTCATGTCTAACTGTGTCAAAGACCATAAACATTTCTACCATGAAGTTTCCTGCTACACATTATTTAGTCAGATGAAAATTAAATGCACCGAGCCCAGTTTTGAATAAAAACTCTCCGGGGAACAACTTGAACCATTTAATCTAGATGTTTCAAATTATTTGTGTATTCAGCAGCACTATTCATATTGCAAGTGCTGACAATTATACAAGTATAAATATACAGGGCCCGATATTCAACCAGCAGTACTCAGCATTTTGCTCTCCGCTGCCAGTGTTATGCCCGGAAATCCAATGCCAGGCTATGTCTTGGCTCCAACATTTAATATCCAGGTTTCCGGAGAAAAAAAATTAAGTTTCAGGGCTGCCGAGAGACAAAGCCGAGCCCGAGGCAAACAACCCCCTGGGCCTGCCCCCTTCCGAGCCCACCCTCCCTACCAGGCCTGCTGCCCTGCCGCCGCTCCACTTACTTGGCCTGCTCCTGTCACTGCACAGCAAACTTCCCCAGGGCCTGGCGCTAGCATTGCTTTCTTGTTCCTGTGCACGATAGCGCTACAGAGCAGAGTCCTTCCTTTCTTCCTGCTGTGTCCAAAGAAGCTGTTTGGACATGTACTCTGCTGTGTGGCGCTGCCGCACACAGGAACAGGAGAGTAATGCTAGCCCCAGCCGGGTTCCCTTGGATGCTGGGCCCTGGGGGATTTTGCCCCCCCCTGCCCCCCTCTTGGCAGCCCTTGCCCTTTTACACATTGGCACATGCTAATCAGGTACTACCACTTGGCTTACCCGGCCATAATTACTGGCAGGTTAGTGCGGGAATCCTTACCACCTCATAAATAGGTGGAGGTAAGGGCTCCCCCAGGAAATGACCACATAGCAAGTGATTAACTTGCCACATGGCCATTTCCTTTAAAAGAAAATGCCTTTTACCCACTGTGGTAAAATGGGGGCCTCAGTGTACATCAAAAACATGCGATGACAGCGCAGGCCCCCTTTTCCTACAACTTGGTAAATGGACTCCTTCATTTCCAGGTTTCTGGAGCCAGCCAATTAAGGGGCCCTTTTATAGTGCTGCAGTACTACTACCATAGTGCTGGCACATTCCAATCAGGTACTACCACTGGGTTACCGTAGGAGCCCGGCGGTACTGCCTGCCCCCTATGCGTGCCATTTCTACTACACCAGGTTTTTTAGTTTTCTGCACCAGGGGCTTACCCAGTGATAATCGGGCAGCACCACATACTGTCCAGTTAGTGATGGGTTAGATTGGGAACCCTTACCACCTCCTAAATAGGTGGAGATAAGGGCTCCCCTGAAAAATGGCCACACGGCAAGCAATTAACTTGCCAGATCCTTAACCTCTCTCTCTCCACTGCTACTGTCCCTGACACCTTCAAGCACGCTGTAGTCACACCACTTCTCAAAAAATCATCACTTGACCCCACCTGTCCCTCCAACTACCGCCCCATCTCTCTTCTACCCTTCCTCTCCAAATTACTTGAATGCGCTGTCCATAGCCGCTGCCTTGATTTCCTCTCCTCTCAGGCCGTCCTCGATCCGCTTCAATCCGGCTTTTGCCCACTACACTCGACAGAAACAGCACTCTCTAAAGTCTGCAATGACCTGTTCCTTGCCAAATCCAAAGGTCACTATTCCATCCTCATCTTCCTCGACCTATCTGCCGCCTTTGATACCGTCAATCATAATTTACTTCTTGACACACTGTCCTCATTCGGGTTCCAGGGCTCCGTCCTCTCCTGGTTCTCTTCGTATCTTTCCCAACGCACCTTCAGAGTATTTTCTAATGGCCCTTCTTCCACCCCCGTCCCGCTCTCTGTTGGGGTTCCTCAAGGATCTGTCCTTGGACCGCTTCTTTTCTCAATATATACCTCTTCCCTGGGCTCGCTGATCTCATCACATGGTTTCCAGTACCATCTCTATGCTGATGACACCCAGCTTTACCTCTCCACTCCCGACATCACAGTCGAAACCCAGGCCAAAGTTTTGGCCTGCCTTTCAGACATCGCTGCCTGGATGTCCAACCGGCATCTGAAACTGAACATGGCAAAGACTGAGCTCCTTGTCTTTCCACCCAAACCCTCTTCTCCTCTTCCCCCACTTTCCATCTCTGTTGACAACGCCCTCATCCTCCCCGTCTCTTCAGCCCGCAATCTCGGAGTCATTTTCGACTCCTCCCTCTCCTTCTCTGCCCATATCCAGCAGACAGCTAAGACCTGTCGCTTCTTCCTCTATAATATTAGCAAAATTCGCCGATTCCTCTCTGAACAGACCACCCGAACCCTCGTCCACTTGCTCATTACCTCTCGTCTTGACTATTGCAACCTTCTCCTCACTGGCCTCCCACTTAGCCACCTATCCCCCCTTCAATCTGTCCAAAATTCCGCCACACGTCTTATCTACCGCATGAACCGATACTCTCATATCACCCCTCTCCTCAAGTCACTTCACTTGCTCCCGATCCGCTACCATATACAGTTCAAGCTTCTCCTATTGACCTTCAAGTGCACTCAATCTGCAGCCCCCCATTACCTCTCTACCCTCCTCTCCCCGTATGTTCCCACCCGTAACCTCCGCTCTCAGGACAAATCACTCCTATCTGTACCCTTCTCCACCACCGCTAACTCCAGACTCCGCCCCTTCTGCCTCGCATCACCTTATGCCTGGAACAGACTTCCCGAGCCCATACGCCATGCGCCCTCCCTGCCCATTTTCAAGTCCTTACTCAAAGCCCATCTCTTCTCCCTTGCTTTTGGCGCCTAACCACCTTCCCCATTCATGATACCTACACTGACTACATAGTTTGTTACCTTTAGATTGTAAGCTCTCTTGAGCAGGGACTGTCCTTCCCCATGTTTAAACTTGTACAGCGCTGCATAACCCTGGCAGCGCTATAGAAATGCTAAGTAGTAGTAGTAGTATGGCCATTTCCTTTAAAACAAAACCAAATGCCTTTTACCCGCTGAGGTAAATGGGGACCTCGGTGCATGGCAAACCCACTCACCGACATCACCGCAGGGGTCCTTTTACCGCAGCTTGGTAAAATGATCCCCTAAGTGCAATATTCAGCACTTAACCGACTATGGGGCACTACAGAAAGACAGGACTGATTTTTATGTGCTCTTATTTATGCAGTGACCTTGGCTGTTAAGTGCTGAATATCAGCACTTAAACAACCATGTGCCGACTCCTCACCTGTTTTTGCTTTTGCACTCACTGATCATTTTGCATGACATTAACCATAAGTGCAGCTGAAAATGACTGATTATCCCCAAACAAGCGATTTAACTGGCCAGGAGCTGTTTCTGGTCAGTTAAATTGTTTTGAATATTGATCCCACTAGTTATATGTGGAATCACTGATCATCAGCACTTCTATGCAGAGAAGCTACGCATAAAACTGGCAAATATCATTGTTATATCTATAGTTTATACCTTTGGCTCAGATTATACCTGGTTTTATGCCTCTGATCTAAATGTACAAGTTATAGCCCTTATTTTAGGAGCATCTTCACATGACAATACCTGGTTTTACATATGTAGATAGGCTACACAAGCAAATAAGGACCGATATTTAAAAGATGTATGCTCCTAATTTTGAGAGTAATGGCCCTAACTTGGTCTCCTTGAAAATTTACTAGGCCAAGTTCCTAAACGATGCTCAAACTCCCAAATTTAGACAGATTAGCCAGGAAGGATTAAAACATATGCAAGTTAGCCTCATGACTAGTGCCCAAATATTTTGGAGGGGCCCTCTCAAAGGAATGTAATTCAGGGCAGAATTAATTAAGGTGGGGTGAAATTTCACCTTTTTCCACACCTTGATTCACTTCCAGATTCAGGAACCTGTGGGATCCCAGTACTGCAGGTTGCTGAATCCCATTTTAAAAGAATAACACTTCTTGCGAGCCACCTCACAAACTACATTATTTCTGTTGCCCATAAGTATCAAGCCACCTAGCAGCACCCCAATGCTCTCTGGCCAGCAGTGCAGGGCTCCCCAGCTGAAGCCCTCCCCCCTTGAAGCCTCGCCAACCCTCTAAAGGTACCAGCACCCACCCTCTCCCTCCAGCCTTCCCAAGAATCCACCACCACCCAACCCCTACATGTGAAAGACCACTAAACAGCTTACCTGTAAACTCATTGGTATTCCAGGGGGTCCTAATGCAGGATTGATGTCCAGTCACTCTTGCCCAGTCCAGTGCCTTTCCAAAAATGGTGACTACCGCTAGGGGTCATACTACTGCATGATTTATGGCCCTATTGTTAGTCTACCCCACGCTTGGGTAAGATGTAAATATTGAGCTGAATCCTGGACAGCCTGATATTGGTAGTCGTGGCAACTATCCAGAAACTCGGTACCCAGGAATGAGGTAAGGACAACAAAAACTAACCTCGTCTCCCACTTCTGAAGCGGGAGAGGAATATAAACTAATTACAAGATTTTCCCATTGTCAAGAACAAGAAACACCAACACCATTTGAAAATGAATTTAACTACTCATTTAATTTAACATTCTGGAATTTAAACAAAACATTGAATAAAGTTTGCAATGTAAATTATGTGGTTAACTTTCTTTCACTTTTCTTTCACAGGTTACTTTCCCTCATCACCTAAAATCAGATAAGTATACCTCCTCTTCCTCTCTATTCTATCACCCTCCAAGATGACAGGACATTACCAAATTTCTTTTCAGGAATTTGTTACATCTATAAGGATCTTGATCCTTTGTGTGATATTTATGTCTTACAGGATTCCCTCGCCCACCTTCTCTGGATTCAGGTAAGTATTACTCCCTTCCTTTTATTTTACCCCCTCCCTTTCCTCTTTCCAATGTCCCATTTTTTAATATGCTGCAACGCAGTCTCTCTCTTACACCTTCTTTGGAACGTCGCTGGTCTTTCTTGCGTGTGGGCCCATGCTCTCAGTCGCTTTGCTTCTCTGGCTTGTCTTCGCCCTAAACCTCGCTCCTAAAAAACTAAACAGGAAGCAAAACCCTCTCTCCCTCTCAAAGACTCTAACTTAGTGACATTACCCTTTTAATTTATCAAAACTTTGGATACATTTAACTTAAAACAAATATGAATATAATTCCCTAATTTAATGAACCTAACTTTGTTTTTATAATCCCTAAACTAGAAAGGAGCGACCCGGTGACATGTAGGAACCCACTCAAATCCCAACAATCACTCCCCCCCCCCCCCAATCCCAATGATCACACTTAATCCTATGTATTTATTCCTTACATCCAGTATGAACACACCTTTTTCACCAACTCACTCTTAATTCACTTTCCTCTGCCAAATCATTCACCTTCCCAAACCTTGAACTGAATCCACTCACCCTTTAACCATCTATCACCACCAGTCACAACCTCTCCTCACCAGAGCCCAACTCCTTCTGCCAACCGCCAGCGACTCCGTTTCCTAGGATACGGAGTTTTCGGCTGGATTCCGGGAACCCCTCAGCCAATCATCCGTTTCCCTCAAAATTCAAAATTTCACTGCTGACCAACGGAATGTTGGTCAGCAGTGCAAAATCTCCATTTTTTTCCATTACTTCCCATAGAAAATAATGGAAAAACTGAAAAATGAAACAAAAACACACTCAAACCTTAACCTAATTACCCCCAAATTTCGAAAATAATAAAACTTCCCATTCCCTATTAACCTATATTTTTCAAATTTAAAAATACCTAAATTTACCACCCGCCCCACTAATTCCCTCTCGGAAACCCCTTTAAAAATCCCAAAATAATTTTAAAAAATATCCCAAAAATTCAAACTCCTTGCTCCGAACCTACCCCGTCTAATTAAACAATTTAACCCTTAATTAACCCCTTAAAACTAGCACCCCTCCAAAAACACCCATTAAAAATATTCAAATTTAAAATCCAACTCGACAGAAAAATTCCAAAAAATTCCCCGACCCCAAATCCAAAAACCAAATTTAAATAACTTAAATCGCTGAATTTTTAAAAATAAAAACGCAATTTGCACATTTTAAAAATTAACCAATAAGAAATTCGGGTCAAACGACCCCTTACCTTAATGTAGATTTTCTCCCTTCGCGAGGACCCCCGTTGGTTCTGGTCCCGGTCCTCCAGTTTCCAAAACGGAGCTAAAACAAAAATACTTCCGTGTCCGGGCCCAAAATTTAGGCCCAGGCTTCGGCCTAACCGGAGCTTTTTTTCAGACGTGCGCCGCCGATTCGTGCATGTGGCGCGCACCCCGTCGGGAGCACGCCCGCATGTCTCCATCTTCGCCGGCCATCCTCATTTCACCGGCTTGCAAAAGCGGTCCCGAAACGGAGCGAAAGAAAACCCGGCTTCGTCCCTTCACACCCGGGGAGGTACCCAACCATCCCCGGGCTCCAAAACGGCACCGCTGCCCCCCAGAATGGCCCAAAAAACGGCCACAGCCTCCCCCACTTCCCGAATGGGCCTAAAATCGGCCCCGAACATCCCGACGCTGCCTACAGCAGCATAGTTTCCCTTGGCGCTCCTGAACCCTGAGCTCTTCTTAATTTCCCCGACGCCGAGCCCCACCAGGAATACCCCGAACCAGCCCTAAAACAGGGCCCAAAGACCCAAAAAACTGCCGCGCTGCCTACTACAGCGCCCCTTCACAAACCGGGCCCGAATCAGCCCCGAAAACACTAGAGACCACCACACAGGAGCCCTTCCAGCGCCCCCTTCATGCCTGGGACGTGCCCAATCGTCCCAGGCCACCCCAAGTAAGTAAAACAACCAAAAAAACTTTATTCTTTTTTTTATTTTATTCCCTTTCTAACCCTGGTTACACTAATATGACTCAATGTTTCACCACAAGTTGCATTAGAGTATTTGCATAGTAATAAGATGCAAAACAAGAATTTGCATGTTTTGCATCTGATCACTATATAACCCGCGCTGACTATATATATCACCATGGGAAATTAAAGGGCCCTAATACTGCCCAACGTAAGTCACAATAAGGGACTTATAATGTGACTTAAAGCCCTAATGCGGCTTGACAACTTCCCCCCTCGGTGACTCTAGCTGCTGACAGAAACATGTGTGTGTGTTTTGAGAGGGGGAAGGGAAGGAACGGGAACCACAGCCATTACTACCCATAGAGACTCATCTATTCTCTCCAACCCCTGTGCGTAGTTCTCCAGTCAACAGGAGGAGTGTGTGAACAGCAGTTCATATATGTAGCTCCCTCCTTGGCTGGTTTTCCTTGGCAATAAAACCACATGGGACCCCATTTGTGAGAAATGTATTTATAATATAGTAAGGACCCAATCCACTCTTTTCTCTAGAGCCCATCACAGTTAATCCTGCGCTGTGCATAAGAAGTGAATGGCATCAGAGATAGATTTAGGGTGAGAGAGAAAGTTGGGAGCACTAGGCTCATAAATTAGGCTTTGATTTGGCTGCTACTAAGGGGCCCTAAAAGTGACCTGCATTGGTGATGGCACGTTTTGGATGCGCTTAGGTCAATTTTTCAGCACGCCTGGAAAAAAAGGCTTTTTTTTTTGTGGCCAAGAATGGACGAGCAGCAAAATTAAAACCAGCGCACAGCCATTTCTGGCCTGAGATCTTACCACCACCCACTAACTTAGCAGTAAGGTCTCACACGCTAAGAGGGCAGTAAGCGGCCAGCGCAAGTAAACTGCTGATTATCGCTGGGTAAGCACCACGCGGTAGAAAAATAGAAAATATTTTCTACCGCGTGTTTTGGGCGTGTGTCAAAAATGGAATTACTGCTCAGGGCATGAGGTAGCAGGTGGTAGTTCCAATTTGGTGCAGGTTAGACATGTGTAGGCACCTATGCGCCTTAGTAAAAGGGCTCTTAAAATTGGCAATATAGCAATTTTTTAAAAAATAAACATAAATCTAGGCAAATAAATGGCAGGTCAATATTCAGGTGATGGTATTAAGCATTTTTTAAAAACTCTGACTGCCACCATCTAAATTAGACCCAGATATTCAACGCCAAGCCATATCCAGAAACTGGCATTGAATATCCCAAGTCAGTGGCAATACACCAAAGTTATGTTTGCATGGCTGATTCAGTGCCGCCCCCAAATCACTAACCAGGCAAAGTTAAGTCCACTATTTATACAGTCTTACTTGCCAGGTTAGCTATGCAGGCACTCGCACTGAATACTGACAATGCCCACATGACCTTTGGCACTGCACCAGCTGTGCTCAGACAGTGTGATACCTGTCAGAGAGCATATTTACTGGCATTGCCCAGTCAAGTGCCACAGAATATCTCCTGCTGAGGCACTCACAATCTAACCTAGCAGAAGCCTCCCCTGCTTGGTTGAATCAATTTGAATACTGGCCCCATAACTTTTAAGCTCTTAAGATGAATTTTCAGCTGAAAACTTAAGGCTCCTAATGTTGGATGAAAACAGGCCACAAATTTAGGGATGTGGAGGGGCATAATCGAACGGGGCGCCCATGTTTTCATGAGGGCGTCCCTGCAGGACGGCCCCGCAAAGGGGCGGGGAAACCCGTATTATCTAAACAAGATGGGCATCCATCTATCGTTTCAATAATATGGTCGGGGATGCCCAAATCATGAAATTTAGGTCGACCTTAGAGATGGTCGTCCCTAGGTCGTTTTTGAGATGGTCATCCCTGGTTTTCGTCAATAATGGAAACCGAGGACGCCCATCTCAAAAACAACCAAATCCAATCCCGTTGGTCGTGGGAGGAGCCAGCACTCGTAGTGCACTGGTCCCCCTAACATGCCAGGACACCAACCGGGCACCCTAGGGGGCACTGCAGTGGACTTCAGAAAAAGGTCCCAGGTACATAGCTCCCTTATCTTGGATGCTGAGCCCCTCAACCCCCCCCCCCCAACCCAAAACCCACAACTGTACACCACTACCATAGCCCTTAGGGATGAAGGGGGGCACCTAGATGTGGGTACAGTGGATTTCTGGTGGGTTTTGGAGGGCTCACATTTACCACCACAAGTGTAACAGGTAGGGGGGATGGGCCTGGGTCGGCCTGCCTGAAGTACACTGCACCCACTACAACTGCGAGAAGGACGCCCATCTCCCGATTTGTGTCAGAAGATGGGCGTCCTTCCCTTTTGAAAATTCACCTGATAGTGTTTTTTCTTTTTTTTCTGAATAATGGGACCAGGAATTTTACAAACTTGCTATTTATGCATAGAGAACCACATCATGTAAAGATTTTAAGAAGGCATGATATGGGGGTGTATGAGCCTGGGTTGAGCGGGCTCAATATCTGCATGTGTATTCCCTGCTTTACAAGGACTTAGGCAACATCATGGACTGTATGACAGAACATTCTCCATTTCTGCACCTTCTCCCCTGAAAAAGAACTAACCCGGGTCCCCAACATTCAGGTAAGAATCTCAAAACTGCTATACTCACATGACATTCACTTAAGCATCTCCACATACCCAAACTCCCTGAAAATCACTTATACATCACCAACTCCCAACAAGGGCATGAGCCTCATCATCCTTGCATCTCTGAAACAGGCAGACCTTCCTTTCCCTACCCCCAAAAAGGCTCCCCACTCTCAAATTGGAAGTCTCCCTGATGTTTACTGGGAGTCAGGAGTGATCGCCAGTTGCTCCTGCCCTGTCCAGTACCAGGTTCCAAGTGGTGCCAGCCAAGCCCTGGTAGTAGTCTTACAGTACTTTGCCAGGGGTCAAGCTGCCAAATAAGGGTAAACTTTCCTTATTTTTCATCTTGACCCCCTAGCACTAGTATTGAGTCACCATGATATTGAAACCTGTTCTGTAGGGGCCCCCACTAGACACCAGTGTGGTCCTTGCTAGACCCAGTGACGAACTGAGGGTGGGGATCTGTGGCAATTTTCAGTCTACTAACCAGGTAAGTCCCCAGATAAGGTTAGGACAGCAAAAATACTGTCCTGACTTTATCTGGACAATTATTCAGGTACCAGTTTGAGAAGTACATAAATAGGACAAACCAAAGGTCCATCAAGCCTAGCATTGTATTTCCAACAGTGGCCAATCCAGGTCACAGATACCTGGCAAGATCCCAGAAAAGTACAAAACATTTTATGCTGCTTATCCTAGAAATAGTGGATTTTCCCCAAGTCCAATTTAATCATGGTCTATGGACTTTTCCTTTAGGAAGCTGGCCAAATCTTTTTAAAACTCTGCTAAGCTAACCGCCTTTACCACATTCTCTGGCAACAAATTCCAGAGTTTAATTTCCAGGGACCATCCAAGACCCAGATTACCAAATGCCAATATATATAGTACCATATGTATAGTGCCAAATATTTAAAAAAATATAGACTTAGCTATTCAGCACATCACCAAGGGGTCCTTTTACCATTTACCAAGCTGCAGTAAAAAGGGCCCTGTGTTAGTGGCGAGGCCGTTTTTGCCACAATGGATAAAAAGGCCAAAAAATAGCATGGCCATGCGGTAAGATTTCACCTGCCATGTGGCCATGCGGGGGGAAGCACTTAACGCCACCCATTGTTGTGGCATTAAGGGCTCCCATGCTAACTTGGTGGTAACTGGGTAGCACACAGGTTAGTGCCATACTAGAAAATAGCTAGCTACTTTCTCTAGTGTGGCAAATGGCGCATTCTGGTGCTGGAACTACAATGAGTGCCTGTCTCGGGCCAGCGGTAGTTCCAGATTAGTGTGTGATAAACCTGTGTTGGGCTTACTGCTGCTCTGTAAAACGGCTCCCAAATGTCTAAGGGGTCCTTTTCCAAAGCTGTAGTAGAAAGTGGCCTTAGGGCACCCTTGCACAGTCTTATGTGCTAAGACCATTTCTACCGTAGCCGAAAAATAGCTGATTTTCCATTTTCTGAATTCATGGCCAGATGCTAATTTTGCAATTAGTTTGGCCTTTAAGAGGACTTAGCTTGTGAGCCCTTACCGCCACCTATTTTATGCTGAAACGCTAAAGGGTCCTTTTACCAAGCTGCAGTAAACACTAGTGCATACCACGGAACACACTGAGGCGTCCTGCAATAAGTTAGAAATGTGTGTGTGCTACCTTTGCACTAAAAACTAATGTTTATTTTTGTAGCAGAGGGGTGTGTCTGTGGGTGGAAAGTGTGCGTTTCTGTGCCAACTGATTGGCACAGGATTAGTAAGGACCCCTAACTGATTAGCTCTGAAACGCCCCCCTCTGCCTCCCAGACATGCTATGCTCCCTCAGCAAAAAAAAATTAAATTTATTTATTTAGCGCTTGGGTAGCACATGCATATTTGCAACTTACCATGGGGATGTCTCAGCATGCAGCATGATACACCATTTTAAGCTGCGGTAAGCACGTGTTAATGCTTACTGCAGCTTAATAAAAGGATCCCTTTGAATACTGGGCTCACTGTAAAATGGACATAAATAACAGTAGAAGTATTTATAAGCTTATTCAATTACATTTTATGTTTACCTTTTGCATTTTATAATGTTTGAAGTA